>NC_142743.1:21647906-22327906 GCF_051943395.1 Hippocampus bargibanti
CTATCCATCTATACATACATACAGACATACATACACACAAAAAAAGTCCACTTTTTCATTCCTGAAGGCCGTTCATCTACAAAACATGGTTTACAATGTCTGCAATGTCCCCCCCAGAGCTAATTCGTCTGAAAAATAGCTCTGCACTCTAATTATATTTGAAGAAATATTTACCTGTAGATGACTCCTTTGCGGTGAAGGAAGAAGAGACCAACAGCAATCTCTGCTGCATAGAACCTGCAATGACAAGGACATATTGAAAAAAAATGCACACCAAAATAGTCATTTTCGAGTGCTTTCTTCATTACGGTAATGCTATACACATATTCACACTCACATCCTCACCCATGAATAATTCAGAGTCAATGAACCTATGTGTATATTTCCGGTAGATGAGCTGAAGCTGGAGTACCTGGAGAACATGCAAACTCCACACGGAAGTGCCGAGACTCTCTCAAGTGAGAGACAGACCTGCCAAGCACTAAACCGTTCAGCAAAACTGTCAACAAATAACAGTCCTTGCCAACAAACCTCGCTAAACATATTGCTGTTATTCGTATTTTCACATTACAGTGAGTGCATTGAATTCAAAATACAGTATAATGTTGATCATGACAATACAGTGAGTCACTTGGCTTTGTCTCAGAAAGAGATACATCATCAATGCAATGGCATCTTTTCTTACACTGCTTGCGGTTCCTTGAACTTGCCCACTTGTTGTATGTGATACATGAGGTCGCCTCCATTCACATACTCCATGACAAAGTACAGGCGATCCTGTGCACGCGAAATGGGGAAAGAAATGTGCAAATAAAAATCACAAAGTCCCCGTTCTATTTCTCATAAAATATATTTTGCATTCGTTTAAAGGACAACCGACGCCTTCGGACAAGTTGTGTCCATAATTTGAAAAATCGCTTCAAATTACTTTGACTGAGCGTATTTTACAAAGATTACACCGCATATAGCTATATTTTATGTTTTAAGACTCACGCGGAATATTCCGGAAGTCTTGTTTTTGAGTTGGTGACAAGTCCTCACGTCACGGAAGGAACGCCCCTGACCGAGAAAGGACACATTGTAGCAGTCCTTTCATTTCGTCAATGCATTTTGCGGTACTTTGTTTGGCCTAAAAACTTCGTGTTGATCCGTGTTGATGGCGAAATTAGAAGGAAAACACATAAATAACGCGAGGGTGAATCGTTGTGTGTTGCATCAAGACTTCTATTTGATATTGGCTGACAAAACTTCACAGGAGACAATTTCCACACAGCTTTGTCGCCATCTGCCTTTTTTGGGTACTGTGAGTACTAAAGACTTTGTCACTACATTTCTCTCCAGATGCATCAAAATGATCGGAATAAATTCTTTAATCGATTGCAAACATGTATGCTTTCCTCTTCAGAACTATTTAAATCATATTCATAACTGGACGATTAACAAGAAAGCATCTTTTCTGAATCTGAAGCCATTGTTTTGATTCTCGAGCAAGGCAAGACGTCTTGGCGTGACACCACGAACAAGTGGGCGGGACCTTCTGAAACTGGCCACCTCCGGTTTCAATTTTTTGCAGTTTCAGCACACTTTAAGTCATTTTTATTGGTGTTTTGCATTTGACTAAAAATATCATACTGCGTGTTTTGGGTATTTTAGATGCCAATAAACGTTTTTCTGATGTCAGTTAGGAAACAAAAAAGTGATGTCGGTTGTCCTTTAACACTCCTGTAAATGGACTTGATGATGACTTTTCACCCCCCTCACACAGAAGAACTGGTTACATAACAGTATGAAAAATGAGTTCTGTTAACATTTTGCAAATGTTCTCAGTGAGCAAGCAGGAATGTAAAAATATGCAGAGGGTGAATTCACAACATGGCGCTTATTAGCGTTGTTTGGCTTTGTTGAAGAGATGCACCTGAGTGTCATACGAGCATGGACTGAAATACTGTATGTTAGGAAGATACTATAAACTGATATTTAGGAAGTAGTTGGTGGCTTTTTAATCATAAAAAATGACGCAGAACTATTCATGTTCATGTTAGGTTCACATGCTCATGTCTATTGGGTGGATGGAGGTAGTGTTACATATTATAATAGTGCACAACATGTGTCCCTTTGTACTCTCAGGGGATATACTCTGCTCTTTTTCCCAAGGACTCAAATGTGCAATTATCTGTTTTGCATCCAAACTGCGCCTGTTTTAACCAGCTCCCTGCTGCGCTTTCATCATGCTTGTCGTGCGTTTCCCGTGTTTTGCTCACAGCAACCTACTTTGACGCAACCTTGACCTCAGAGCACTGTACCCACCACGGTCTGGAAGCACGAGTGTAGCTGCGTGAGGAAAGGCGGTTTCTCCTGTTGGGCTAGAACTCTCTTCTCCACCATGGTACATTCAACGTCATCGTCCTGAATCACCACGTCCTTTTTCAGGATCTTGATTGCATACAGGTTTTCTGTAGCCTTCATCTCCGCCAGCATGACCTTCAGTTGCACATCAGAAAACCAAAAAACATTAATACATGTTATTTAATGATCAAGCGGTACAGATAATGGATGGATAAATGTTATTTTCGCCTTTAAAAAAAAGCTGCTCTCTTTCTTACGAAAGGTGACTTTTAACATGTGTGGTGTGCCATGAGAAAAGGGGGAAAACATTTTTAATATACCTTGCCAAAGCTGCCTTTTCCAAGTACAGCCAAGAAGGTAAAGTCACTGAGTTTGACCTGGTCCAAGCTGTTGAATGGCAGCTGGCTGGATGGCCTGCCATCTATTTCTGTGGTGGCCTTTTTGCCTGGACCCAGCTTGGCTTTCTGTGCTCACATAATAAGACAAAGTGTGTCAACATCCACCCCAAAAAGCATTCAAACGCACTTGTTGCCTAAAACATGAATAAGAAAACCTTTATTCGTCCCACAATGAGGACATTTGCAGTCCACAGCAGCAATTTGAAAGGGGTTGGGGTGTGGGTGTGTGTGTGTGAAAGGATAGAAAACAAGATATTCTAAGCATAGCAAAATAAAAATGTGATGAGGATAACGTCCAAAACGGTGAAGATTCGTCAACAAGGAAAACAACCAATCAACACGTTAATATATATAAATTCATATATTAAAAAAAGAAAGTGATCAACAGTGACAAGTTTCCCATATTTTGGATTGATAATCGTGAACTATCTTTGTGGTGTCATGTATTAGCTCTCTAGCTGGCTAGATAGCTATCTATTAGCTATGTAGCTATCTTGCTAGCTAGCTAACTTATCCTGTTACTCTAAAGTGACCTTGAGAGTTGTGAAAGGCGCTTATCAATGAATTATTATTATTATTATTATTACATTCAAATGCTCCCGTATATTCCATAACATGATATACCCACACTTTTGTGTTACATTTCCTTGTTGGGATATGTTTTATTGTATCCGTGACACTCTGACGAAGGTGGAAGTAGACGCCGAAACATGTCAGGTATTTGAACACTGACAATACACTGTCTGTAAGATAAGAATCTGTTTTAAATTAAATATGTTTTATTGAGTTTCTGGGTTTCCACAATGCAGCATATGACAAATAATATTCCAAATAAATTGTAGACTTTCATCTCCGCTGCCCCATACACTTACTAAACTTCCACGCAAATGAAGCAGTCTTCTCTGATAATCAATTGATGCTATCAGACACATGTTGATCATTTACATGTGAGGTAATAATGAGTCTTTCGGAATGCACCCCAAAATTCCAAATAAATATGTCGCTTTCACCCAAGTAAAGAAGCACAATCTAGTATTACATACATACATGCCAGCTACAGTCAAGCTTCTCATGTCAGCGCTAACTACAAAACATGACAAATTCCCTCTAAAGCTCATTCATGCCATGCTTAAGCTCTCTCAACAACTCTAAAGTGTTTCACGGTGTAAAAATAGAAATCATAAAAATGGATCAATGGGGATTTTAACAAGTGTGGAATTGATTGTTGATTAATCATGGCATGCAGTCCTTGACTGTAGCCAGGAAAGGTCCGTTTGAGTCGTTTCAAACTAGTTTGCGATACGCAAAGAAATCGGTTATGGCACAAGCCCTCCCAGTAGGTTAATTCTTCTCAATTACAGTCTTGGCATGGAAACAGGAGTTCCATGAGTGATTCTTGGCTGTTTTTTTTAGGGAAAAATATCCTACACTATATGCATAAAACCCCAACCATATTTCAGGTTCGAAATTCTCAGCTAGAATAAACATAGATCCAAAACTCATGCTGAACCGGACAACATGGCTAAAAATCACAATCCAAAAGCAGTCGATGTAATAGCCATCAGAAACGCATTAAAAGCAAAGCAAACATAATTCTCCCACTCTTTTACTCCTAAATAACCTCAACCGATATGGATAACTAACACTGCTGCTCCAGCAAACATTGGTTCGACTGCACCAGGCCGAAATTGATACAGTGTACAATATGTACATTCATTTCAAATGAGCATGTCACAAAGTTTGAACAGCTTTATTTGGTTAATTGCTTAAACTCCAGTCTAGCTGATGTGCAAAGCGCAGCAGACTGGATTAAACCACCGCACACCTTGAAGCTTTAGCCAAAGACAAGAGCCTGTCCGAGCCAAGCGAGCAGCCTTACTTTCTTCCTGTCAGAATCTTCCAAAAGTGCTTGGTCCTGGAATCATAAGGAGAAGCAACCAACGAGCCGGACTCAGATAATATGGCATAATGATTCACCCTGTCCATGAACATTCATTGTCAATTGCAGGGGGTGAAGGCTTGCACTATGTCATTGTGCATCAGAGGTATGATTAATAGGAGTGAGTAAAAAGGAGGCTGGACGACCGTAACCCCTAATTCTAAATTCTGACATTATATCTGTTGATATAGGGTGCAAAGGGGGGCCTGGTTAGCCCGCGTATAGTGAAAATCCATGAATACCTGACATGCAATTGAATTCTGTATAAACTCCTCCCTGTTTAAAGAAGTAAACAAAGATGGATATAGATATACATATTTATTTATTTTCAAATCCGCAAACATATGATACCTCAAGTGGAGAACTATGAATAGGCAAGGTCCACTGTACACTGTACAGTGCCAATTCATAAAAATAGTGATAAGTATTTTGTTTCTTGCTTAAAAATATCCAGTGACTGTAAAGTGTCCTTGAGGGATTTGAAAGGTGCTTATAAATGAAATTTATTATTATTATTATTATTATTATTATTATTATTATTATTAGTAGTAGTAGTAGTAGTAGTAGTAGTAGTAGTAGTAGTAGTAGTAGTATATGTCATTCAATGAAGATATGCCTCATAGTGCGGAAAATGCAGTATGTATGTAGTATGTATTCCATTTTTCTCATGTAAAATTTGATATGTAATGAGTCTTAATAATTCTAACAGTGCTAGGATATATGTTTTGTGATCTGCTGACATCCAGTGGTCATAAGAAGAGCACAGTGTTATGATTAAACCGACAACCACAATTTTAATATTTCTTTTTTAATGTTTTTTTTTTCAATGGCATGAAGCTGCTGTTCATTTTTTCATTCTGCTGTGTGCATTTTTAGCTCCTGGTCGGCTTCCAAAGCGTATGACCAACTGTTGTGATGAAAATGTCGGTAAATAAGCGGGGGGAGAATCCTCACCTCAAATTTCAGTCTCAGTTCTTCATTGCCGTCATCCTCCTCCGAGATGGGAACGTTGTAATACTCTCCCTCTTCCTGGCACAACAACTTAAACCTGGCACCCGACGGCACAAGATAAGTAAATGAGGATGCAATCGGCAAAGTTTTAAAGGACAACCGACGCCTCCGGACAAGTTGTGTCCATAATTTGTAAAATGGCTTCAAATGACTTCTACTGAGCGTATTTTACAAACATTCCACCGCATATAGCTATATTTTACATTTTAAGACTTGCGCTGAATATTCAGGAAGTCTTGTTTTTGAGTTGGTGACGATTCCTGACGTTACGTCACGGAAGGAACGCCCCTGACCGAGAAAGCGACACACAATGCATTTTGGGTAATTTGTTTGGTCTGAAAACTTCGTGTTGATCCGTGTTGATGGCGAAATTAGAAGGAAAACACATAAATAACGCGATGGTGAATCGTTGTGTGTTGCACCAAGACTACAATTTGATTCTAGTTGACACAAATTCCCAGCAGACAAATCAGCCTATTTCCAACGGAGCTTTGGCGCCATCTTGTGCATTTTCTGGGACGCTATATTTCATCTAGATGCCAGAAAAAAGCACGGAATTACTTATTTAATCGATTGCAAACATTTATGCTTTCCTCTTCAGAACTATTTGAATCAAATTCATAACTGGATGAGTCACAAGAAAGCATCTTCTCCGAATCTAAAGCCATTCTTTTGATTCTTGAGCAAGATGTCTTGGCGTGGCGTGACGTCACGAACAAGGGGGCGGGACCTTCTGAAACTGAAACTTTCCCAGATCATTTTGAAATATGTAGTTTTGGGAGACTTTAAGTGATTTTTATTGGTGTTTTTCATTTGACTAAAAATATCATCCTGCGTGTTTTTGGTATTTTAGATGCTATAAAACGTTTTTCTGATGTCAGTTAGCAAAAAAAAAATGGTGTCGGTTGTCCTTTAAAGGTTGGCAAACAAGGAAATTGGTCTTCACCAGCCACTCGCCGTAGCCTTCATGAGCTCCGACACCCCAAATGAAAGGGCGCCCATGAAGTCATTCCTGGTTGTCCGATCCCAGTCCCAAACCTCCACGGATAGCCTGCGATCCTTGTCTGTGGGTTTCAGTTTGCTGGAACATATGAATAGTTATATAAGGTTTGGAAAATTACAAAATACCCCAAATGAATTGGATTGGATATGCCTTTATTAGTCTCACAGTGGAGAAATTTACATTTCACAGCAGCAAAGTGATGAAAGGAATGAAAGTAGAAAAATGAAATACATGAGCTGCTGGAAAGGCAGCCAATAATAAAATAATAAAATAATAATAAAAATAATAATAATAATAATAATACATTTAATTTCTAAGCGCATTTCAAAACTCTGAAGGTCACTTTACAATCACAGGATATGTTTTTCTGTGGCTGAGCAGCGGCAGCCACACGCGCCAGCGTTCACTCAACCCAGAATAACTCAAATAGATAGGAAGCTAGCTAGCTAATACATGGCTAATAGATAGCCAGCCAGATAGCTAGCTAGATAGCTAATACATAGATAGCTCGATAGGCTAGATAGGCAGCGAGCTAGCTAGAGAGCTAATAGATAGCAAATAGAGAGCTAGCTAGGTAGCCAGCTAGATAGCCAGCCAGATAGCTAGCTAGATAGCTAGCTAGTTAATCTTTCACAGAGCAAAAAATCATGATGGATGCAAATCATTCACAGAGAAGAATCACACACTGAACAGCACGGGCTTGACTTACAAAGTAAAGGTCTCGTCCCACTTGGGGTTGAGGTTGGAGCGGACGGTTTTGGTCTTCTGCTTGGTTTCATTTTTGGGATCAGGTATGAGCTTGAGCTTGACATATGGATCAGACAGGCCATTGGGGTCCATGGGTATCAGATTTTTGCCTTCACCAACTAAAAGGAATCAAGAGAAAATAGGGTCATACGTGGCAAATGTAAACAACCAAATATGCACATGTACTGGATTTATACACAGATGTTTGTCTGTAAACAATTTAATTGGATGATATTTTTTTATTACAGAATTTGAGATTTTAATGTGACATAAAAATGTGTTCTCTTTGTGTTATTTGGAATAAAATAATTATTTTCAGGCTACCCAAAAAAAAAACAACTGACACATTCATGTGAGACCAATTTTGATACCAAAGACCCGCAAATTTGAAAACCAAATGCCAACCACAAACTGCTTTTGATGTTTTTCTTTTTGATTCGCATCTCTGATTGTTCAAAGGGAAACACGCCTTCATTTCAACTGCACTAAAGTCTCAATGAATATTCAGCTTCATTTCATCCAAATAAATCCTTTTTGGTCAGCTAAAAAAAGGTAAATAAATACGGCAGGTGAACATCAGTAAAACATACGGCAGGTGTTCAAGATCAAACATGCACTTCACACACCTGTGTGTGTGTGAATTGTGGTGATTCAGTTTTAAATTAAATAAGTTACTGATAGTGAGATGACCAAAAAAGATAAATGACACACTGATATACGTTTCTAATCTTGATTTCCATAACTGTGATAATTATGTGAAGAATATTTACCAGGGTTGGGGTTTGAGTTGAACTATAGAAATCATAGTATAATTTAAGTGATGGGCAGCATGGGAATGATTGATGTTGTCGGCGTATCAGCTCAGAGCTTCTGGGTTTGGATCTTGGCCTTCCTGTGTAGAGTTTGCATGCATTTCTCTGGACAGGTACTTGGATTTTCTTATTTCAACTAAATATTAAAATATTTTATTTTTTAAAACCCATGGAACATTATCATATATTATTATTTTCTAAGGGAAATGGTGGGTCTGTGTCACTAAATGGATTGTAATCAAACTGAGAGATAATACAGTATTTCACAGCACTTGATAACTTTCTATTTTATAGCATGCCTATTCGCTTGCTGAAGCTCAACACAATAAGGCAATATAGTCAAGTCAATTTCCTCTTGGCAAAAAAATCAGTTGGTATGCTTGTAAGTCAGTTATTCTATAGAGAAGGAATTGTCGAGAAAAGACTTCAAAGTGGATGAAGCTTGAGGCCTAAATCCTTGCGTGCATACCACTGTCAGCCTGCGTGCAAAGCCTCCAAAAAATGGTTGAGTCCAGCCCAACTCTACCTTCGTGCAAGCTTTCTTTCCTCGCAGAGACACTAATGGGAGGAAAATTTGATTTTTCTTTGGTCTGGATGATTGGCTGGCAGAATGAGAGGCCGCATGTGGAGGCTTAATGTATTTAGCTGAAATAAATATGCAGCAGAAAATAGCAATGAACGAGAATTCAGGGCGCATGAAGGAAAACAAGACGTCGCTGATGGAAACTGAATCATACTCTTGCATGGAATTCTCATTTAATACAATCTCATCATGTTGATGTGTACCTCTATTAAAGTATATTGTTCAACTAATAGTAATCTGTAACATGGGCCTTGTTCCCTATCCCATGAGTAAGGAGATTTACTCTATTTTGCAAAGCCAACATTGTATGAAAGTGAATAAAAAGATAATGTGTGGTATGCTTTTTGACATATTTTCAGTCGAATATTCCACACAAACAAGCCAAAGAGTAGAATGCTTAAAGGACAACCGACGTCACTTTTTTATAGCATCTAAAATACGGAGTAGCCAAAGACTGTCAGCAACAAAAAAAATATATAAATCTGCAACTTTATGAAAACTGCAGATGTTATGATTTATATTTTAGGGCCAAAATATCACCATTTTGTGGCAGTTTGGAGCTCTGGTAACCACTAACTTTATTTTGGGGGAGTCTAGACCTCTTATAAGCACTAACTTTAAAGTATTTTTTTCAACCTAAACCGAAAGTCTAAATCCAGTGTAAAGAACAATTAGCTTTGAAATGATGTTGACAATATTATTGCAGAAAACATCAATTTTATTCATTGACTTTTGACTTAAAAATCGGGAAAAAAATGTGTTTCTTTGTAGCTGTATTGCCTGGTCGTTTAATGTATCTTTTTTATATGTCTGATATTAATTTAAGTATGACACTTTGTATGTAGAGAATACTCCATAGTCAATATTACATTGCTTTTTTTAATCAATTTCTTTGATACACAACATTTGGAAAGCACCTGAGATAGACTGCAGCTCACCCATGACCTTCATAAGAAAAACTGCTCTGGAAAATAGGTGCATTAAGGTTTGTGGTAAGATGCAAATAAAATATAATAAAAGAATACAACGAGCAGTCAGTAACATCCATTAGATGCTGGCGGAATTTTGGATCGAGGTGGGCATCCAATATTTTTTTCCACAGTTGTGAGTCTATTTTCATGAATTTCTCTAAATATTGATCGGAAAAGCAGCGCGATTAAAGAAAATGTGATTTGTCTACAAAGGTGTGTAATTGAGCGCTACATTTTCACTTCTTCACAGTACCTACAGGTGGCAGAGTTGCATAACAAGCACAAAATGAATTGCAATGGAGTAAATCACATGCACAAAGATGGTGTTGAGTTATACAGCAAAAACTTGCACAAGCCAGCGCACAGAAGAATTGTGAACTCCATCATGACTTGCTCAGCTCTGACCAATACAACAGGGCTGTGTTGGAAGGCACTGAAGCACCACAGTTGTCCTCCATCACCCAAACAAAGCGACTTGTGTTTATTTCAGCACCTCCCCGTCAGCCCCGTTTCTCCCACAACGACCCAATTTCAGCATTTTTGTATTGAGATCACGACAGTGACAAATGAGTTCATTTTGCAAAAGTTTTTTTTGCTTCTGTTTGTTTGCCAGCCTCTTCTTGTTTGAAAAAATGCCAGCCATAATGCTTTTTGCAAAACTTCTTGGCTCTCGCCACTGCAACATGATTGATTGGCAGACCAGTAGAGCTCACTTCGGTCTACCAAAGTGTGTTCACAAGGTATATATTGCAAAAAAAACTAAACAAATAAGTCATGCACAACATTAAAACCAATCCAAGTTTGAATAATTTTCACTGGCCGCTGTCTCGCAACATTCTTGCCGTTGAGGGGATGTTTTGAACGTCATATTCTGTTCCTTCGAGTGCTACTACATGTATTCATAAACGAATCACAATGTGTGGAGAGAGAACTCGTGAGTGAGAGAGCATGCAGACCTAATTTGTGTTTTGGTGTCTGTTTTTTATTCCCTGACTAATGCTTCTGTGATCCATAGAACACTATCGATGAAAAGGTTTCTTCAGCCGTCATCTATACTTCTTTGAAGGTGTCGGACGTTTCGCTTCTTATCCAAGAAACTTCGTCAGCAAACTAAAGTCTTACTGGTAGTTTAGGCCCTACATATATATCCCTACTGTCCAGACACGGCGTGCCGGACGCTTCTTTTACTCCCCTTTCAAACCATCTATGTTCTTTTGCTAAGATTTCAACGTAGAACTTACCTAGCTTAAACTACCAGTAAGACTTTAGTTTGCTGACGAAGTTTCTTGGATAAGAAGCGAAATATCCGACACCTTCAAAGAAGTACAGGTGACGGCTGAAGAAACCTTTTCATCGATGGACCACTCCTGTACGACTGAGAGCTTACACAGACATAGAACACTATGTGTTAGATAATACAGGTAACATCCGACTTACGACCGGCTCGACTTACGACCACCACACCATATTTTTTAAAAATTTAACACGCTAGCAGGCCGACAACGCGTACGTAATTTTGGCCAGCCAGCCAGCATCTCACTCTCGCACAGCAATCGACTGTGTGATGGCACCAGAGGGGGCAGTTTGCGAGTCATTTAGCCTCCGAGTCTCTATTCAACATTTTGAATGGATTTCGACTTACGACAATTTTGACTTACGACCGTTTGGATTTACGACCGTTTGGTCGGAACGGAACTCGGTCGTAAATCGGATGTTACCTGTATTAGTATATACAAACATGAGTGAGTGTTACAACATCACATTCAACACACACGCTACCTGTTTGTGCTAATGCTAGCTTTACGAGACGCTTGTCCTTACACTATTGTAATGTCCCTCAGCGGAATAAAGGATGTGCGGTGCATTACAGCATGTTAGAAAAAGAATGAAGCATCAGCCACAATAGGCTTCGTTTTTTTGATACTTTTGCCTCCTTGCATCACATTGAGTACCGCTATCTTGAAATGTGATCTCACTTTCAGACTCTTGCTAACAACGGTTAGCAAGAGTCTGAAAGCATGACGTGTCATTACATAACACATTACCACAACTGCACATGCGCATCGCAGACATCCAGCAGAAGCACGGAACGAGGCATTTTCGGATGAGTCACGAAACCTCAAAGGAAAATAAACGAGGAGATAGACTATCAAATCGAGAGTCGGCCATTTTGATCGCTCTTCATATGCAATTGATGTTAGAGAGGCCTTAACTGGGTGCTTTTTATTTTGGGAGGAGTGCTGTCAACATGAAAAAAATGATGTCAAGATTGTCACCTTGTGCCACCCAAAATGCGATTTAAACTGGGTAACTTGAATCTGTTTGGAACACTGCCTGCTTGCCATCAACAGCAGCTAATGTAATCTGTAATACAAGATGGCCTGAGTGGGCTGTGCGGTTAGTACATCACTTTTGTACATGTGCGGACACACACGCACACACACACGCACACAACACACACACATGGCCGACTCATCGCATCACAGGCTGGCATTGCAAATTGTGGGACGATTGAAAGCTTTCTGATTCTCATTGTAAGAATTGTGTTAATTTTGTGTTGTTTTTACTCTTTGCTGGGTATTTTGCCGGATTGGCTACACATCGAAATTGAAAGAGCTTTGATTTGTTTTGCTCGCCCACCTCCCAGCCGTAATTCAACTTCTTCCTCCGCCTGTTGTTCATTTGATAAATGAACGAGTCACTGAAGTTCAGTGCCTCATGACACACTGACCTCAGTGAGCGAGCGAATCGAATCATAACATGAGACCGCTGTCTGCGCCCCAGCGTCATCTTTGTTCTGGCTGATGTGCTAATTCTCTGTCATCGCAGTGAGAGGATTTACAACTTGCCTCCAAATAAGAAGCAAAAGCAATAAGAAGCAATAGCAAAAGCCAGACGCGTGCGCTGCTTACAGAGAAGCCTCATTACACAATTCATGTTGTTATGAATCATAAATTACAAGCTATGGTCAGTTTGATATTTTTAGCACTGCATATTAACATAAATTTACATATTACATTGTTCTTTGCTCAAGCCTTAATGATGTTATTACACATGTGAATTGCGCTGCAGATCTCCAGCCAAAACATTGGACACACCATTGAGGACTAATGTGATGAAGCAGAAAAGAATAAATCTATTAAATCATTCCTATTGGTACTTTTGATGGTCTTCGCCGTAGCACTCCTCCATAAGCAGTCAATAATATTGGTGCACCAACCAATTAAAATGGCTTGACTGATTAAAATTTTGTATCTTTACAGGCTTTCCTGCAAAATAATCACACAAAGTGTATTTAAATACATGATGCTACAAGTGCACAGCTCTTTTTTACTGTCAGTGCATTTCTCAGGGGCAAATAAACTTTTTTTAATATGTGGGTTTTTAGATGGGATTTGAAGGTGGGAAGAGAATTGATGTTACGAATGTTGAGTTCCAGAGTTTGGGGGCATAGCAGCTGAAAGCTCTGTCCCCCATCGTGCCGAGACGGGCAGAGGGCACACAGAGGTGGAGGGAGGAAGAGGATCTGAGGGAACGAGAGGGAATAAAAATTTGAATGTCAGATAGGTATGGAGGGACAAGGTTATGGATAGCTTTAAATGTATAAAGAAGAATTTTAAAGTTGATTCTATATTATATATACCAGGAGACAGTGGAACTCTTGGAGGACAGGGATGATGTGGTGAAAGGATGAGGTTTATGATCCGGGCTGAAGAATTCTGGACTAGTTGAAGTTTGTGGAGAAGTACTACACTAAGTACTACAGCAGCTGTCAGACCTGTTGTGGCTAAATATGACTTCACATATGAGGCGCGTCGGCGAATACGGCGCAGGGTCATCTTTTGAGGAAAATGAAGGTTTTTGGGTGCGCTTTATAAACCGGAAAATATGGTATATACAGTAAAGTCTCGTTATATCGATATTCAAGGGAGTCCGAAAAAATATCGATATAACCGGGACTATCGATATATCCGACCCTGTTTGCATGTAATTTTCTCCGTGCGCGCATAGAAATAGTATCGATATAACCAGGACTATCGCTATATCCGATATCGATATAACGAGACTTTACTGTATTTCATGACAGTTTAAACAGAGCAAGCATAATCGGGATATTTCTTTTGCGAGGTCAAATTTAACAAATTGCATGAAGAGGATTTTCGGAGATTAAGAGGCTCTCGGAAATGTACCTCCGAATTCATTCATCACATTACAAAATGTTATGCTGCGATTGCCAACTGACCGCAAGCATTCCTCATTGCGTATTACATTTCAGAAACCTGCTTGAAGAGCATCCAAGCAATGTGCAGCAGCCTAGAATTAAATCAATGCTCGGCCACCGCATTGTTGAAAGCGGAATGGACTTTCAATACATTACAATACAATAGATCCTAATTTATATTGCGCTTGCAGCTGTAACTAAGCGCTTCACATAATAGTCAACACAAAACAAAATAATAAATACAACAGCAACATAAAAAAAACATGGACAGTTGTGCCGTCTTAATGACTTTCCCCATGTAGTCTATGATATTTGAGTTCAAGACTTCTTCTTTTCCTTTCGGCTTTTCCCTTCAGGGGTCGCCACAGCAAGTCAGCGTCCTTCATCTTTAGAGGTTTGATGCACATGTTTGTTTTGGCCTAGCTTTTAAGTCTGATGCTCTTCCCGACACAGCCCTCTGTATTTATCCAGGCTTGGGACCGGCGCAATAAGACACTGGCTTGTGTCCCCTTGTGGCTACAGAAGAAGCAACTGTATGAGCTTAATAAAGATGAAGATAGTCGATAAAAAGGCAATGACAGCCCGGATAACAGTCATCTGCAACAATATAACACTTTATTACATGAAGCAGTTTAGCTGAAAGAGGAGAGGACAGAAGCCTTCTTTTCACCAATGGATCAGAGACGTTATGGTGGAATGGTGCACTTCTGCTGCAAGCAAACACGAAGCTGGAGCATCCATAGACAAAAAAAAAGATTGTCTCACATCTCCTATCCCACATAAATCCGCTTCAATTCCAATATGCTACAAAGTTACATGTCAGAGTATGTACTTTTGTACATTTCCTGTGAACGCTGGTGCGAATGGCTGCCGCTGCTCACCCGCACAAAAAAAAAAAAAATATTATCCCGTGACTGTAAAGTGTCCTTGAGAATTTTTAGAGGTGCTTAGAAATAAAATATACAGTAAAGTCTCGTTATATCGATATTACAGGGAGCCCGAAAAAATATCGATATAACCGGGACTATCGATATATCCGACCCTGCTTGCATGTAATTTTCTCTGTGCGTGCATAGAAATAGTATCGATATAACCGGGACTATCGATATATCCGATATCGATATAACGAGACTTTACTGTATTATTATTATTCAAGGAATCAAATTAGCCTTTTTTGTACCCCTTCTGTAGCTACATTTCAACTTCAAAACAGAGTGTGAGTACTTTTGACCCGTCTGGATCATCACATCACACAACGACGATGCTGGTGTTTAGTTGCTAATGAGACAGATGACATAATGCTGCTTCATTGTTTTGTTCAGCCAATCGTTACCAGTTTAATGAAACGTTTTAAAAAATGATCTCTGGGAGCTACTCATTTGTTAAAACTATCCATTTCAATCACGAGTCTGAATGAAAGAGAACAAGAAACAGAGGACACAGTGCGAGTAAATTCAAGACATCATGTTTCAGAGGAATCCCCAGAGAGTTGCAGAATAAAGCTACTACAGATGCTTAATCTTTGACGGGCGCTTTGAAATACATGAACTCATTCACTGCCATTCCCAAATTTGTTCGGGTTTTGCTTTTTCTTGCTGGGGTTGCCGATAAAGCGCTGCCCAGACCTCTGGCAATGTTTTTTCCCTTCAATTTAGGGCAACATTTCCCTTTTTTCATGTCAGCGCTTTGTTCCAGCTTCTGCTGTCGTTAAAGCACTATAAAAACAAATGTGTATGTATTGCATTGTATTTTGGACATCCGCCCTCATTTCAAGCTCATATAACTCCAGACCCATATAATTTAGGAATTAACTATTTTTTATGATGAAAGAAGTGAGTCAATGGTTTCTTATGCTGCACTTAGTGTTTATGTAGTCCGAAATCTCAATATTCTGTGGGTCCTGGACAGAATTGAACCCATACTTGCTACGCGGAACTCCGGTGAATGAGCTGTTACACCATTCCCGATGCTGAGTAATACGTGTTTCAAGTGTATTGTCACGTGAATGTAGCAACTGCTGTTTTTTTCCAAACACATTTGGTTGAAACAAATGGGCACTCTGAATGGTATAATTGCAGTACCCTTTTTTTTTTCCAGAAAGAAAAAAAGGACCTGTCTATTTGAGGAGATACAACACTTACTTTCAAGTGGATAACACACCTGCCCATTATTTGAGGCATGGGTTTTACTAAAATGGAGGCTACTAGTTCAGAAAATAAAGCATTTGTCATTGACTGTGTCCATATAGAGTAAAATTACCCCTACAACGAGGTTAGCTGCTTTTAAAGGACAGGCCTGTCTCATACAACTGAGCCAGTGGTCACCCCATGGCCCTCCACTGTGGGGTGTGCCAAAATGAGAACATCTTTCTTTGTGTTACCAGGGCAACTGATGAGGAAAACATAAGAGAAAAAAAATACATGAGAGAACCAAACAAGAGAAACATACACACTAGTTTAGTGTGTGTGTGTGTGTGTGTGTGTGTGTGTGTGTGTGTGTGTGTGTGTGTGTGTGTGTGTGTGTGTGTGTGTGTGTGTGTGTGTGTGTGTGTGTGTGTGTGTGTGTGTGTGTGTGTGTGTGTGTGTGTGTGTTAAAACCTGAGATAGTGAAAAGTCCCCTGTTGTGTTTTTTTTTTTGCGAACAGTTGTAGAGGAGTTTCACTGAACCGAGTTCCATCAGCTTCCCTTTGCTAGGCCTCTTTGAAAATGTGTGACCCATGTGGCAGACCACTTCTGGACTTTTCACTTTAGAATTTCCTTTCCAATTGTGTTGTCATTTGTTTTTTTTCAGCAGAGTGATTGATTGGTGTTCTAAATGGAGAATTGTTTTTATGCCAGACCGATAACTGATAGCAGCAGAGTCAGCCAGGTTGTTAGCTGTGAGATTGACTGCATAATAAGTAGAAAGAATAAATGGCCGGAGAGATTTAATTCAGGTTAATGGTATCAGAGGATTGAGGGTGACTTTCCGAATGAAATGAGATGGCCTTTGTGTAAAATCTGATCCGAGGTCACAGACGAAACAGGCCAATCGCCAGCATTTTCTCCCACAGACAAGTGCACTGGAGCAGCGATGTACCCATTAAGCAAATGACAAATCGACCTACCCGTGACCTGAAGCTTCTCAGCGCTGACTTCACACTTGAGAAAAAGGCGCCCTCTCCTTTCCGTGTGGTCGGTCCCACAAAGGCTGGGCACATTCATGACGCACTGGTTGTGGACGTTCATATCACACGCTGAAGAATAGGATGAAAAAAAATGTTGCGATTGATCTCCATGTTTCAGAATAACATTGAGTAGTGCACACAGATTTTTTTTTTTCAAATAAAAGGTTAATGTTTAAAAATAATTACTATGTATCTTCAAAATACTGTCGTTAATGAGTTAGTAAAAGTTATTTCAATTTTAGGGGCAAAGATTGCTTCTTCCACTTTGTGCTCCATTGCTGATTTATGAAGCCCTTACATGAATTATTCTCAAGTGTTTGAAAAATGGCGACTTTTTTACAGTTTGTTCTTTTTTTGGGATGGGTGATTGGATTCAACTGTTGGTAAATGCAGGGTGGGCCTACTCCGTGATATACATGGTGGTTGGCCACCCCAACCACTTGGAAAAATCCTCAACAATTTGCCTTCAACACCTTTAAAGGACAACCGACATCACTTTTTTGTTTCCTAATTGACATCAGAAAAACATTTTATAGCATCTAAAATACCCAAAACATGCAGTATGATATTTTTAGTCAAATGCAAAACACCAAGAAAAATGACTTAAAGTGTCCAAAATCTGCAAAAAAATGAACCCGGAAGTGGCCAGTTTCAGAAGGTCCCGCCCCCTTGTTCGTGGCGTCACCCCAAGACGTCTTGCCTTGCTGGACAATCAAAACAATGGCTTCAGATTTGGAGAATATACTTTCTTGTTATTCATCCATGTTATGCATACATGTTTGCAATCGATTAAATAATTTAGTCCGTGCTATTTTGAGAAAATAGGGGAGGGAAATGTAGCACTAAAAAAGAGGCAGAGAATAACGAGGCTGATTAATTCCTTACACGGAGCTTTGTCGCCCTGTTCTGCCTCTTTTTGTTGGTACACGAAGTTTTCAGACCAAACAAGTACAGAAAAATGCATTGACGTGACGGAAGGCCTGCTACAATGTGTCCTTTTTTCGGTCAGGGGTGTTCCTTCAGTGACGTAGGGTGAGGACTCGTCATCAACTCAAAAACAAGACTTCCTGAATATTCAGCGCGAGTCTTAAAAGGTAACATATAGCTATATGCGGTGGAATCTTTGTAAAATACACTCAGTAGAAGTCATTTGAAGACATTTTACAAATTATGGACACAACTTGTCCGGAGACGTCGGTTCTCCTTTAAAGAGATATTCAAGGATGAGGCCTCATGTTGTGACTGAGGAGTATAATCAGTATTTGAGCTGTGTTCTACTCTTGTTGTGTGTTAGAATGCATGAGTCGGGCTGCACACATAGCACTCACTATCACACTTCATGCCCTGGTGGATAAGGCCGTACAGCAGAGAGCCACAGTGGTCACAGAAGGTTGGGCTCCCAAACGTATGGATCTTAAATTTATGCTTTGTTCTGGGATCCTAAAGAAAACACAGTGAAAAAGACAAACCAAAAAATGATTTTCAATAAACACAAACCTAAAAAATTGGACACACGCATATATACAGTATATCCAGAATGTGTATATATACATACCCACACACACATATGTACAGTTATAAATACACACACCCACATATATAAACACATATACATACACACACACACACATATACACATATACATACACACATTACACACACACAGAATAGAAATGTGGGTGCGTGTGTATAAATAAATAAATATATATATATATATATATATATATATATATATATATATATTGTTTATATATATATTGTTTATATATATATAATAAACAATAACAATATAAGTGTGTGTGTAAATGGATCATTATCAAACACATCCATGATTGCATACGTGCGCAAAGCATCGTGAAGGTGCATGTTTTACATGACACAACAGACAGGGTTGTCGCTGCAAACAATTCAACATTGGAGGATGTCTGAATTACTGAGCCATTTGCTTTCTTGCAGACACAAAAGGCCCACCTCTTGAGCACTTTGCACATTGTACAATGAGGAGACTGACCACAGTATGCACTAATAACGACAAGCTGGGGTTGACAGACAGTGCAGAAGGGAGGGAGGGGTCGGTACAAGCCAGCTGCACTTAGTCATGTCCACCTCCGCACAGCTGATCATGAAGGACTATCCTCTTGTCATTTCACCTCTTCTTTGTTCCTTCTTCATCTAAAGCTCAAACAAGTGATAGCGACTGATTAACAGATGGAGCACTTTTTTCCCCTTTTCTTTATCAACAAACACAGCAGCACAGTGAAATAGTGGTTGGCACATCACAGTTCTTTGAATCTCAGCTGCCGATTTACAGTGTGGAGTTTGAATGCTATCGATATGCTGTTGGTTTTCTGTGATTACTCCCAAAAATACTGCACACAAAAACCGAAGAAAAAAAGTAAACAGAATTGCCTCTGAATAGCCCATAATCTCCAGGTACGCTTGGACTATATTATATTTCCACACAAACTACTATAGTAGTTTGTGTGGAAATATTATGTGTTAAAAGGGTTAAACTTTAACCCTGATTGATTGATTGGACTTATATTACTTACAAAGGTAAATAAAACAACGTTATTATACAGTACAGTTTATTTCTTTAATTACAATACAATATCACGTTTATTATACATAATACATAAGGTATATTTTGTGTATTTCTAAGGCTTATTTGGTAGAAAATTCTGTTTTATGAGGACCTGGGAACGGATTATTCTCATTTTAATGCTTTCTCATAAGAAATAAATGTTTGCCAGATGAACTTTTCACCTTACACACAATTTCTGGGAACATTAATACTACTAGGTTATTTTTTTTCAGTTTGGGTCGAAAAATCTCTCATCAATGGAAAAAGAAGCTGTTTTAATGAAGTGCAATGCACTGTGAGTCAGAATGAAATGGATCATTATCAAAGAGGAGAGGTCGCCAATACAACCTGCCTGCATCCCACAGAGTCAAAAGAGTCCCACCTAGTGTGACATTTGGCTGCCTGTGTGTGAGTAACATGAAACAAACACATTGTCACTATACGTCCATTATTACCTCAATCTCCCATCTGATTCTCCCTTTTCCCCTTTAAAGTAATCCCCCCCGCCCCTCCATTTTTAACCGTTGTCTCTCACGCGGTGACATTAGTAGTGTAGCTGAATGGAGGTTATTCCTTGAACCAAGCTTTTAACATGATTGTGAATGTTACATGGGCTCCCCTTGGATTATCTAGTGCAATTTACTTGAAACCACTCTTGTGTCAATAAACTTACACTTGGTCCAATGATGGTGTGCAATGACATTAGTACAACTCTGAAAAATAACATTTGCAGAACTTGGAATTCGAATGCATCGTTAGAGGTGACCTACCTGCAGTTTAGCACCTCTGCAATAGAGTTCAAAAGTTGAGTTTGGATGCTGGGATTTCCACCGATATCTCGTAGGTTAGCGGTAAATTAATTTAACCCTCTCAATTAACTATGAGACTATGAACAGTGAGGCTGTGATTGTTATGCTACTGGTCCAGGATGAACCCCCTTTCTTGCAAAAGTCAACTGGGATAGGATTTAACTCCAACCCTAATGAGGATGAATGAATCAGAAAATTAATGGAAAGCTTTTTATTGGAGTTTTGATGCCCAAGGGTTTGAAATCTGGTTGAGTGATTGCCTCCAGCTAAAGTTGCTATGCAGGCTAATCATGTTGGTCAACAAGTTAACAAAAAACGCTACAGGTCTAGTCAAACCATTTAATTGTATTAAACTTTTCAAGGTACTTTTGTTGATAGTCGTCCAGATATTTTGCATAAATCAGGAGTAATTTTCTAGCTCTCAAAATAAATTTCAGAGCTCATTAACTAATAATCCAATTAATATTGCCAATTGAAAATAGTTATTGTAGGTGCTAATTTATGTGTCACTTAGTAACATTGCAGCAATAATGGAGTGTCGCTTTGCCATATGACCCTGTCAATATTATTATACTGCAGAGCTTCACATTTCAATTACACTTCACGTCACATGAATCAGATTTATCTGAAGTCCCCTTTCACTTGCAGACACGTGCACCGGAAAAAGGAAAGAAAAAAAAAAAAAGCAAGAGCGTTTATTCGACACCTTTGAAAAATACACGCCGTATTGACCAGCTGCTAATGCTCCCTTTCAGCAGCTAAGACGAGCGGAACTAAAGTTGAAAAGGTTAGTCAGTAGAGAACAAACTGGAGTTATCATCCATCTCAACTGGAGGTGTGAGGCTAGACAGGGCTACTATTTTTAGCCCATAAATCACCACCCTCATTCCTCTTGGCCTTTCACTAAGCTGATGAGTGCTGAGAGGATGGGCAGGTTGTCATTGCAGCTCACGGGGGGGTTTTCCTTCCTGTGTACTAACTGTTAACATTTATCTGCAAGCAATGCATAAAATGATATGTGACATTGTAAGAACGGTTTGGCCTGACTTGTGTGTTTATTCATTAAAATGCCGCTCATTCTGTCCAGTCACGGCGAGGAAGCAGCTGAAGTACGGAGGTTGACTTCAGGAACGGTGACGTCACTATGGACTGATCACAAGTCAACGCGGGGGTTGCTGGAGCCGATCCCAGCCGTTTTCGGGCACCAGGCAGGGGACACCCTGAATTTGTCACCAGTCAATCGCAGGGCACACTGAGACAAATAAACATTTGCGTTCACACTCACACCTCGGGACACTTTGGAGTATTCAATCAGCCTGCCGTGCTATATATAGTAAATATATATATATATCAGTATAGTCTCGTTAGCCCGATAAATATATCGATAGTCCCGGTTATATCGATATATTTCCCTGTTTGCATGTAATTTTCTCCGTGCGTGCATAGAAATAGTATCGATATAACCGGGACTATCGATATATCCGATATCGATATAACGAGACTTTACTGTATATATATTGGAAAGTGGAAGAAAATCGGAGGACCGAGAGAAAACCCACACGGGCCCTGGGAGACCATGCAAAATCCACACAGGACTCACGACCTCGTCACTGTGAAACTGGCATCCTAACCACTCGACTACCGGGCCTTCTAAAAAGATTCACAATGAAGCAAAACTAAACTTCAGCCATTGTGCTGTTTAGCATGTTAGAGTGTGAGGAGAGATTGTCGGATGTGTAATGTAAAATCCTCCGATTTACTGAACCGTTAAAAATATGTATATAGTGCTGTCATGGTCATACGTTTTTGGTACCTGAGTGTGAGTCTTTAGTTTTGAGGATCTGTCGACACACAGGATCAATCTTCCCGTTGATTTCATGCATCAAGGACATCAGCACCATTTGTACCTCTTTGTTTTGCACATGGATAATTGTACCAACCGTTAAGATGTTGTCCATCAACCTACTTCCATCATCACTGTATTTTACAAGGTTACCAAAACGTTCTCATACATCTGTGTACGCTCTCAGTCGTACAGGAGTGGTCCATCGATGAAAAGGTTTCTTCAGCCGTCATCTGTACTTCTTTGTAGGTGTCGGACGTTTCGCTTCTTATCCAAGATGCTTCTTCAGCGAACTAAAGTCTTACTGGTAGTTTCGGCCCTATATATATCCCTACTGTCCAGACGTGGCGGTGCCGGACTCTGCTATGATAGGTCCCTGCTCACAGGTTGGGGGGAGCAGAGGACTACTCCCTATGGCTCCACTGATGACTGGCCTGATTGCCCTATTTGCCCTAGTATCACCTCATCAGCATAACTAATCCTATGTTGCCTAAGCATTCTGTTGTACGAACGATCCAAATTGAACCTCACACCACCATATCGGTTTAGTGAAGGATTTAGCTGTTATATGAAAATGGCTTCTTTTACTCCTCTTTCGAACCATCTATGTTCTTTCGCTAAGATTTTAACCTTGTTGTCGTGAAATGAGTGGTTGCTAGCTTTTAGGTGCGTATGTACTGCCGATTGAGGACCACTAGCGATGTTTATAGAGTCACACATGTGATTTACATGATCCCGGTGAGTTCCTCTCTTCCTTGTTTATGCTTGACCACCGATAGTCCCCAACCAATACATGGACCACGTGGGTAGCAAATTGTGGCACGTAATCCGCACCCAAAATGACTAGTTGCACCATTATTGACAAGCAAACCTCATCTGTTTGTTGTACAAGTTAGTGCTTTTCGTTTTATTGCACACACATCACATCATCGTTGCCACTGTGTCCCTTCTATTGTACTGCCAAGTGCCTTGTAAAATGAAAAAAACATCAGTGTGGAATATCCTTTGTCTGTTTTAAGAAGATAGCCAAAACCCTCCCATTGCTTGAAGGAAGCGCAGAACTGATGACAGCGCCTCTTGCCTGTGACAAGCAACCATCCCTGTGGCGCACATGATGTCATTTAGCCCCACGTCTAATCTAGTTTTATAGTTGCAAGCAGGCAGCTAGAGTTGATGCTGTTTTGTTTTTTTTTTTTAAACAAAGATGATTATTTTCCAGGCAAACAAACTTCTGTGGAAACTGTCTCCTCTTGATATACTTGTATATATATTTGTGCGTGTACACATGTGCGTGTGTACGTGATAAAAGAGAAAACAAACGCCATTTCAGTGTGGATTACCTCTAGTCATATACAATAGTCGGCAGGTTAATTGGACATCATTTATGGGGCAGCCACACACCCGCGCAAACCCAAGCACAGCAAAGCTCTCAGTTTCATCTGGTGAGCTTTGTGGTGAAAGGGGAAGCTTCTGCATTATTGATGCTCCGATCATCTAAAACACTGAAGTCACTCATGCTGCTGGTGGTCCTTGCATTACACCTAGCAGTCAACAAGTGTAGCATTTTGTTAAATAAGTGGCTTTAGCGACACAAGTCTCATTCCCCCTGTGGTCTTGCAATTGCATTTGACTCACATTCAAAATGAGATAGATGGACTCATAAAGCCTTCTTTCCACTAAGCAAGACGGTTCTCCACCGACTGGTTCAAATGGTGTTTTAAATCACAATTCGCAGTGCATGCTACATACACAGTTTGCAATAACTTCGACTAGCAGGTACTAGGATGTACTATTTTTCATGCCTAAGAATGTTGGCCAAAGCCAAGCAAATATCACACAAGTGACATAAACTATCACGTCCCCCTCCTTGAGAAGAATTCCTATTTAGGCAAGGCTTTGGTGCAATCTTGTCCAGAGAGAACGGCTACAACAATAATGAGTACAGTACTGGAAATATGTCCCTCACCGTGTCCACCGTGTACAGCCTGCAGCTTCAAAGGACAACCGACATCAATATGATTCAAATAGTTCTGAAGAGGAAAGCATACATGTTTGTAATCGATTAAAGAATTTATTCTGTGTCATTTTGAGGTATCTGGGGGCGGGAATTGTAGCACCAAAAAGAGGCAGAAAATGGCCGCAAAGCTCCGTGTAAGGGATTAATTCCTTACACGGAGCTTTGTCGCCATCTTCTGCCTCTTTTTGGTGCTACACAAAGTTTTCAGACCAAACAAAGTACAGCAAAATGCATTGATGTGATGGAAGGACTGCTACAATGTGTCCTTTTTTCAGTCAGGGGCGTTCCTTCAGTGACGTAACGTGAGGACGTGTCACCAACTCAAAAACAAGACTTCCGGAATACTCAGCGCGAGTCTTAAACGTAAAATATAGCTATATGCGGTGGAATCTTTGTAAAATACGTTCAGTAGAAGTCATTTGAAGCCATTTTACTAATTACACAACTTGTCCGGAGACGTCAGTTGTCCTTTAAAGGGACTCTGGTAATTTTGCTGAGTCTGATCGCATGTACCAGTGAAAGCTGATAAGTGACCCCTAAAGATCTTGTGGTTGCCTTTCAACGGAAGCACATTCTTTTTCAGCATGAGTTATAAAACATCAATGTGAGTCATTCAATGCAGGTAGCCTAGAAACAACAGATTCTGATGAAATTTACTTGCCATGGGAGTTTCTTTTTGGACTGCTTGCCTGGGAGGCAGTATGCCATGTCATAACAGTATGTGTGGTTTCCCATGGCAACAACACTACCAAGCGCACATAAATGGATGTTAAAAAGATAATAGAGGACATTTTGGAGCAAGCGATACCATGTACACACTTCTTTAGAAGACAAAGATTGGGCACCTGGTCATTGAAGTGTTATGAAGTGAAGCAAGAAGCAAGAGTGTGAAGTCATGTGTGAGACTCATTTTACACTCTGTTGCTCTAACACAGAGGCTAATCGGAAACATTTCTGCTGTGTATCCAATCCCTCTGATGGACACTGCAGTTTGATTAGACTGGTTAAGTACGTCAGGTGCATTTTTAGTTTTTTGACTTATTCCTCATTAGAAGTGTGTTTCACTTCAGCAATATTTCTTCTGTGTCTTGATGTCATGCCATAACACCTCACTCAAAGTCAGTTCAGGCTTGACCACGCTAGTCCAGAAAACATATTTTTAAAAAAAAATCCAAACTACAGTGATACCTTGGCTTACGAACTTAATTGGTTCCCAGACAGAGCGTGTAAGGCGAAAAGTGTGTATCCCAGAAATTAATTTCCCATAGGAAATAATCCGTTCCCAGCTCCCCATAAAGCATAATTTTCTACTTTTTAATTTTCTAAGCCTTAAAATTACAAAAATGTACCTTATTTTATGTATAATAAATGTGTTATGGTATTATAACTAAATAAATAAACTGTACTGTATAATTAAGTCATTTTATTTACCTTTGTGATGGCTTGATGGAATGGAGTGGCCGGTTTCATAAGCATTAAACACTTGATGATGAACGTAGCCTTCGTCTTTCACCATCTTGAGAAATGATCCCTTTAGGTGCTTTCTCTGCGATAACTTTACCTAGTTCATCATCAATCGTGTTCCGTTTAGCTGGATTGATAGCTTTTTGCATCAAGTGTACAGATGGCTTGTGCGGGTTATTTGTGGAACCTGATTGATGGAAATTTTAACCTTGCAGTCTACACTTTGCCTTTGAACTATCAAAGTTGAAACAAGTCCAAATTTCACTGTTTTCTTTCGTATGCCAAGGTAAAAAAAATTCATAAATTTAACGTTTGTAAACCGAAAAGTTCGTGAGCCAAGGGGTTTGTAAACCGAGGTATCACTATAGTTAGATACAAAACTTCTTTATCTGAACATTAACTCGAATAAGAGTCATGATTTTATTTGGACCTCTTTAAACCTTTCTAAATGCTTGAATCATGAACTCGCCGGGCACAAACTATTTTTGGCTACAAGGGGTTCGATGTCATCTTTGTAGATCTATTCTAGTCCCTGTCAATGATCTTGAAAGGCACAACTCTGTCTTGTCTCCAGTTACTGAGGCCAATTTGGGCTTCTGTAATGCTGAGAGGTTATACGGCAATATACACATCATGGCCACCAAGCAGACATGCTTGCAGTGTTTCATACTTGGCAAGCAGTGGTTGATTACGTGCAATGACAAGTCCATGAAGATGGAACTCATTGAATCATGTAATTATTTCATTTCTCAAAGAAATTTGATGAGAAAAAAAACGTGTGTGTGTGTGTGTGTGTGTGTGTGTGTGTGTGTGTGTGTGTGTGTGTGTGTTTGTTTTTTGGGGGCGTGTCATAATTTACACGGGTAAATATTACAGAAATTGCAGGAGTTGAAGGAAAGATGCTAATGTTCCAAATCTTGTAGTTTAATCAGCATTTGACTCTAGTGTTGAGTCCAAGTCTCACCCCCGCATTATGGCAATCATTTTCCCTCCCAACACCTGGTGGATTAGAGTTACAGTAAAGTCTCGTTATATCGATATCGGATATATCGATAGTCCCGGTTATATCGATACTATTTCTATGCACGCACGGAGAAAATTACATGCAAACAGGGTCGGATATATCGATAGTCCTG
Organism: Hippocampus bargibanti; assembly: GCF_051943395.1. Classification (NCBI taxonomy): domain Eukaryota; kingdom Metazoa; phylum Chordata; class Actinopteri; order Syngnathiformes; family Syngnathidae; genus Hippocampus; species Hippocampus bargibanti. The sequence goes on from NC_142743.1 coordinate 21,674,958, forward strand.
GTTATATCGATATTTTTTTGGACTACCTTGAATATCGATATAACGAGACTTTACTGTATTTACAGTTAAACCTTGGACTCCATCACTATTCTAGGAGCAAGCTCAAGAGGTTTTGAACATGTTTTGAAATCATAACCTGTATTATCGTCAGAGAATAATCTCTTCCCGGAGATTTGGAGGTCGTGATGCACCCACCGAGTAGAATATTTCAATCTCATTTTCTAATGGAAATACCCAAGGATCCCACTGGAACATTGCTATTCAATGAATTGAATTATCCACCTGCTGCTGCTGTTGCGTCTTTGAGTCAATCACACACCTGCTTGACTGCAGTTAAAATGCATCCATGCAAATTGAAATGATTAGATTAGATTAGATAATTTTTATGAACAAACTATACACTACATTTTTATTTCTTCTGTATTCTGTAAGATTATGCCAGGATGCTTTAAAACCATACCACATGAAGTAGCAGATAGTGAATCGTTTTGCGTCAGAGTTTGTCCAAGGTTGCAATGGTATTCACCAGACATTACAAAACAGATTTCACAATTACAACATTTTATCGCCTGCTTGCCACCGTCACACTCAACCGACGCTGATTGAATTCCGGTTTCGCACGTTTATTACCATCCACAATGAATGATTGGGCTATCTAGCTAGCTACCTAGCTGACTATCTATTTGCTATCTATCTATCTAGCTAGCTAGCTATTTGCTATCTATTAGCTGTCTTGCTGGCTATCAAGCTGGCTATTAGCTATCTATCTGGCTCGTTATCTAGCTGGCAAGCTATTAGCTATATATTAGCTGGCTTTCTATCTATTTGAGTTACTTCCGGGTTGAGTGAATGCTGGCGCGTGTCGCTGCCGCTGCTCACCTGCACAAAAAAAATACTGACTGTAAAGTGTTCTTGAGAGTTTTGAAAGGCGCATAGAAATTAAATGTGTTCTTCTTTTTCTTCTTCTTCTTATTATTATTATTAAAGGACAATACATTTTACTCAAAATTTGACGGTGACAACAAAAAACAATGTTTCAACTGTTTGCCAATGTCTGGCAAACATCTTTGAAGACCCTTTACAACCTTGAACAAACCGCTCAGTGAGATACGCGCTTAAGAATGGTGAAAATGATTGAGGTTTCACATCAATGTTCGAGATATTAATCGTTTTTAAAATTGGGGGAAAAAAAAGGCAAATAAAAGTTTTGATTCATGTTTTAAAGACCAAACTCTTACAGTTTTTTGCCATCTTTATTTTTCATTTGCAGAAAAAAAGACATCTGCAATATAAGTAGTGATATATACTTTACCTAAAAATTCAATCTGGCTAAAAATGAAATTGATATGTCTTCATCATATCATCACACCCTCATTTTATTTCCAGAACCATTTAAAATAAATCCAAGTGAGTTACTTACATCTGTGTCTGGCCCCTTATCAGCTCCTGGGCAGGAGAATGTGACTAATTCATGGCACCTCTTGTGGACCACAAAACAGCACACTGCAAAAAAAAAATATATATATAAATAAAAAATATAATAATGGTCAATGGTTAAGATAGATTGCATCATTGTAGATATGGAGACAATAGTGACAGTTATCTAAGGAATGAATTTCATCTGGTCTCAACGCGGTGCCTTGCTTGGAGACAAACTTTACAACATCGAGACAGCACTCACAAAGATGGACAAAATGACACAACTATTCACTCAGCACACATATGAGCTGACATATATTTCAAGGGTTCGTAGGATTGGTCAAACTAAGACAAGGTCATTGATGTAGGTCTGTTGTCGCCACATGGTTGGAACACACATCAAGACAACTCAGAAACAAAAGAAGTGTTAGATCAGTGCATAAGCATCCAGTAGTGCAGAAACCCCGACTAAGGCCAAGCAATAGCATGATGTGGTAGGTATGCTATTAATACAAACAATCAGCAAAAGGCTGCGAAGTCATTTTGGAAATCTCTTTCGCTTTTAAATTAAAAAAAAAACTGAATAACCGTTTGCTAAGGTTTAACTGTTAACAAAGGTTACTTGAGTTTGCTTATGCAGATGGACAGACCCCCACAGTGGAATTCACACAGTGAGCCCAAATTGGCCCTTTCAGCTTATTGGCTAACCCCAGGAATTTGCGGAACCCCCTTGTTCACACACAAAAACAATTTCAACCTGGTCTAGAAGGTTCCCCTAGGGTGCTGGTAAGACTCAAGAGTCTCTGTGGACCAACATGGAACACTTTGAGAGCAATGAGGGACACTCTATGGTGTATTTTCACATTGGTTGAATCCACCAATTCGCCATTGTCATGCTCGTAAGTGCTTCATTTGTGATGAATGATTTGGAAAAAGGGGATTAATGGATGGACAAACAGGAGCTGGTGTTATTGTGCATATTATCTTTTGAGATGTGGTTGTTTCAGTAAAGAAAGCTGGCAGTAATGGCAGCACAGTAGTGTCATGGTAACACACCATCACAATCAATAATTCTGTGTGGTGTGTTCCTGTGATAGGCACTTGGCTAAATACTTTGAGGACTTTAGAATACATTTAAAACCAATTTATGTTTTTCCCCAAATCATTCTTACAATATATTAGGTGATTGGGGAAAAAATAAGCACTCACTAGCATAACAATGGCGAATTGGTGGATTCAACTAATGAGAAAAGACACCATACAGTTGATCCATCCAATCGGCATTCGTGTGAGCACAGCCGTCCCTCATCCTTCTAAAAGTGTTCCATGTCAGTCCACAGAGACTCTTGAGTCTTGCCAGCACTTAAAAGGGCCCTAGGGGAACCTTCTAGACCAGGTTGTATTTTTATTGTGTGTGAACAAGAGGTTCCGCAAATACCTGGGGTTAGCCAAGAAGCTGAAAGGGCCAATTTGGACTCACTATGTGAATTCCACTGTGGGGGTCTGTCCATCTGCAAGAAGACCACTTGAAGGGTCTCGATTGTCCTTTTTCTCTTCTCACTACAGTCTTCTTTGGAAAGCAAGACTAAGCACTGTCTATAGGCAATATGCCACACAGCTATTGCAGCAAAAAATGCAAATATTTAACATAATTATTAGGCATATTAGAAGATGCACCCGCATGTTTCACAGCATGCCATACACACTGTACATCAGATATGCTTTCTCAGTAGAGAGGTGTGGGTGAGAAACATGTCCCACGCAGCACTCGTTTTATTTATATTTCTGCTTGACAAAGATGGTTTTTCCTTGTTTTCATTTTCCAAAATAAAATTGGAATGCACGATGACCTTACAAAAAAGTTAAATACGAACGTTTGACACAAGAAGTTGGCATGGCACCAACAGCCCCTGACTGCAAACTGACAGATAGATATTTCCTCATCTTCACACCGGCATTTGTAAATAAAATGTAGTTGCCATTTGGAGGTGTAATTCTTTGCCTGTGGAGATTTCAAGAAAATGTTCACAAGTACCACTCAGTAACTTGCATGGATTCAGAATTCAGCTAATCCCAACCATCAGCAGTTTTGAAGGTGGAAAAAGTGTGAAGTTGCTGACAATGTTACGTCTATGAAAAGGTCAGTGGTCACTACAGAAAGTGAAGGTTGCCTTAAAGGACAGCCGACATCACTTTTTTATTTCCTAACTGACATCAGAAAAACATTTTATAGCATCTAAAATACCCAAAACACGCAGTATGATATTTTTAGTCAAATGCAAAACACCAATAAAAATGACTTAGTGTCCAAAATCTTCAAAAAAAAAATGAATCCGGAAGTGGCCAGTTTCAGAAGGTCCCGCCCCCTTGTTCGTGGCGTCACCCCAAGACGTCTTGCCTTGCTGGAGAATCAAAACAATGGCTTCAGATTCTGAGAATATGCTTTCTTGTTACTCATCCAGTTATGAATATGATTCAAATAGTTCTGAAGAGGAAAGCATACATGTTTGCAATCGATTAAACAATTTATTCCGCGCCATTTTGAGGTATTTGTGGGTGGGTAATGTAGCACCAAAAAGAGGCAGAAAATGGCGACAAAGCTCTGTGTAAGGAATTAATCAGCCCGTTTCCACAGGCTGATTAATTCCTTACACGGAGCTTTGTCGCCCTCTTCTGCCTCTTTTTGGTGCTACACGAAGTTTTCAGACCAAACAAAGGCCATCAAAATGCATTGACGTGATGGAAGGACTGCTACAATGTGTCCTTTTCGGTCAGGGGCGTTTCTTCAGTAACGTGAGGACTCGTCACCAACTCAAAAACAAGACTTGCAGAATATTCAGCGCAAGTCCTAAAACGTAAAATATAGCTATATGCGGTGGAATCTTTGTAAAATACGCTCAGTAGAAGCCATTTGAAGCCATTTTACAAATTATGGACACAACTTGTCCGGAGACGTCGGTTGTCCTTTAAATGATGGGAAATCAATAGAGCCTTCACACAGACATATTGCACCACCACAACTTAACCATGACTACCCTCTGGTGCCTCCTCAGAGCTATTGGTCAGCACAATCAATCAATAACATGGAACCATGGGTACTAAATTGTATCTGCACCAACTGACTCGTACGACACATAACGACAACAGGCCACACAGGATGGCAGGTTGAAGATGTAGTATGTGGTATGTGCCTCAGATATTCTAAATTAGATGTGGAATCTGCTGACCAAACTTGACGAAACTTGTTGATGACATCATATCTAACTCAGTGTTAGTGTCAGACTTATACATTGTAAATAGCACAACCACCTTATGTAAATACATTTAGAAACAGTATCTCATACTGTATATGCTTTATGCTGTATTTTTATACTTTGCACTATGTAGTTTTTTAATGAGCTATTTTTGCGCGGCTGTACAGTTCAGTCTTCTGTCATTTTTCTTGCACATGAAATACTTTGTTTTCTTCTTTTCAACCGCTCCCCACCCCTTTCAATTTTGCTGCGGGAGATTGAAAATTTCCTCATTGTAGGACTATTAAAATCTTTCTGATTCTGATTCTGATTAAATGGTTTCAATCACATCTGACCTCAGAGCTGAAAGCAGTTTAAATAAATCAGCACAACAGGTTTGTCAAAAAAAAACGGTTGAGCATGCTCCCTGCTTTTCCGGCTGCTCTGGAATTACCAGGAGAATGTTAAAAACGAAGCCAAGTTGCTTTGAGTCCGTGCCAGCTAAGAGAGACTAGCTTGCTAGCTTGCGTGGCTAAATGCTGTCCTTTAATGGCACGGAGCTGCTCCTCAAAGTCACTAATCTTCATTCTTATAAGAATGAACATTTTTTAAAAGGTGTTTTTCGAAGTGATACAATACCGTAAAAGCACTGAATCAATGTCCAGTATGGTTATGAGGTGTAATCTCATTAAATTCTTGAGACGATCAATCACTCACATTGGAGCTATTACAATAATGTGATGTATTAATTGCATCCCAACTATTCAGGAAGACAATATTGCAATGCATTTTGAAAGCTTAAAAGATAACAATTGGGCGAGCAATAGAGGATTAACTCCATGTTTTGCTTTTTGCGTCTTTTGGATCCATTATAACAAAAGTCTAGCTGCCCCTTTTAACAGATAATGCCATGAGAGCTCAACACAGTAACACAACACAGATCTTGCATTGAGGAAGAACCTGTTGATCAAGCTACCTTAATTGGAATAGCATTGATAGAATTTCCACTCTGGTACTTGTTTTGTTGAATGAGTGAATATATGCTCACTTTACACCTCTTTTAATGAGTAAATTGAGGGATAATATAAAATGTTGGACCAGATTCGCTAGGGCATCTTGAGGTATCTTCCACTGAGCAAATCAATTTTTTTTTCCTTTGGGCGCAATTAATTATAAAGCAGGTGAGAGTCAAACGACAGTTTTAAAATCAATGCTCATCGATTTTGACTAGGAGCCACAATATGCCAGAGATCACCAATAGTTTGGAAACTGAGAGCTACTTCTTGAGTACTGTATCATGCAAAGGGCTTCCCATTTGATACACACTTCTGAAATAACAAATATGCTCGAATCACGATTAATCATATGCAGACCAGGTTGTGTTGTTTCGTAAATCTCTGAATGCAACTTACTTATGGCCAGAATGTGGTATCGGATCTTAAATAAAAAATCATAGGTCACATTGTCATTGCTAATTTTAAGAGATTCATGTCAATGGTGACAAACAGGGGCATTGCCCGATTATTATTTCTATTCATGCGCAGAATAGCAATAATATTTTTTCCTCATAGAATATAACAAATACCATCACACCAAACTCTGCTTAAATATGGTCAGTTTCATAATACTTGTTGGAATATGTCATGGGGCCATGGCTCAGTGATGCATAGATAATGGCAAATGACATTTTTTCCCATCTGCGTGAGACTTTGAATGAATTCCACACAATTTGTTGAAATTCAGTATGTAGAGTGGGAAGTGCTGTTGTTTGTTCATTTTCCTGCGTGTGCGTGCGTGCGTCAACACCTTTTCTGTTGTCGCTACAGTATTTGTTTGGCCTTCTGGCTTTGTGAAGTAGTAGTAATTTGAATTGTTGAAATACTAAATCTTGAGAACAAACAAGTGACCCAATTACTTAGAGAAAACAATTTGGCAGTGATAAACTAAAAGTTTATAGGTTCAGTAAGATTAATATAGGCCACTATATAGAGTATTTAGACTAAACTTTAACAATGTTTAAAACACGCAAAGCTAAAAAGGCTAACTGGTTGAGTAAGATTAACATAACCCACCATATACAGTATTTAAACAAATCTTTAACAATGTTTGAAACACGCAAAGCTAAAAAGGCAAACTGGGTTGCAACAAGCGTGGTTTCCAAGGCAACAAGTGACAAAGTTATTGGAGGAAACCAAGGAGCCTTGCTTACAATGAACCAAGTAAGCCAAGGGGTTCGTAAACCGAGGTTTCACTGTATATTCACGATTTTTTCAATCCGGATCTCTTTAGCTTGCTAAAACTGTAACTCAGAACAACAGGAAAGAACAGTTGTCCATATTTCGTCCTCAAAAACGACACCAATCATTTGATTGATAGAGTGCACATCTACCACCATAAACATGCACTTAACAGCCCAAGAAAACATAATGTAAGTGATTTATGAATTAGGAACTTGCCTCTTCCAAAGATAGAAAAGATAAACAAAATTCCTGAGGCAGCTGTAGAGACACTTTGAAGCCAAGTATGTTGATTCTAAACCAACTATTCAACTCTATCCATCACTCAAAAGTCACAAGTACAATGCAGTATCGTGGCATACGTTATTTTATATTATGTACAGTACTATTGTTATTTAAACATATGCCAGTATTTTTCCGGTAACTGGATCAGGAGTGAGGTATAAAAAAATAGTCATTCAAGCCGTGTTTAAATATTTACCATAAATATTACCATACCATAACATATTAGCATATTTGACAATAAAGCTGACTTTGACTTTGATAAATAACGAGAGGAGAACATAAATGTAGAACTTTAAGTTTGATATGACAACAACATATTTCCAGGCATGAAAATAACCATGGCCATTTGGAGGGGCGAAATGTAATTTTGCGCAGATATGAAAACATAATCATTTGCATAAGCAATTTTTTTTACAGGTTGAACGCTTGAGGAAATGGATACGAGAGAATTTAACTCCGCAGGATTTCTTCTATGCTCCTGGAAAAAAATAACTTCATACAGACAATGAAACATTGCCTTACCCTCTGCTTACATTCAAACCTTTCGGTTTGAATCCATTATTTATTAATACATTATGAAATGTATTAACTATATACAGTGTATTCTTCACAAACCGGGTCAAGTACAGACGGTCCTCGCAGTCAATGGTACTCAGAAAGATGTACAGCAGTTAATTGTCAAATGCAAAATGTATTGACTACTCGATATCTTTGACTTTTTCTTTGGTAATTGGTGAGCATGCCAGTAAATTTAATCTTGTTGACACAGAGCTTCAGTGATATGGTGGAGACTTAATAGGATTCCAAGAAGGGAGCGATAATCCAGAGCAAAGCCGGTCGATTCTTTGCGGGATACACCGACTCCACCATGAGACAAAAACTTACTTGAATTGTCTCACTTCCCCAATGGAAAACGTTGGGAACTACCGTGGGACCACGGTTTATGAAATTTTCGGTTTACGAACGTTAAATTTTTGAAAATTAAACCTTGGATTAAGCACTACTTTTCGGGATACACACGGAGCGCCGCCCCACCATGGCTGGCGGAGTAATCTTCGGCGGAATAACACCAAAGCACACGACCGAACAGCGCCCCAGCCGGCCTCCTTTTCCACACCCCCGTTTCTCTTGAGTGCACACGTCGATTGTCTCCAAGGATTTTTTTACAGATACTTTTGCTGTTATGGGACCGAAAAAGTACTCACCACAGACTCGTGTTCAGCCGAAGAAGACACAAAACAATATTACAGTCGAGGAGAAGAACACGAACAAGGTGTGCGTTTGTCTGATTTAGCGACCCAGTACGGATATGCTAAGTCCACCATTGCTACCATCCTTCGCAACAGAGAAGCTATTAAAGGTGCGTGTGTTACACGGCAAATTCACTCTGATATCGTCATGCGGCAACCTGGAAGTTTGCCGTTTATTGATGATTTTAAAGCGAGCAACGAATCATTACTCGTCATGGTGAGACAGCCAGTTCTGACAGTAAAGCTGCCAAAGCCTACTAGGGATCATTCCTCGAAATGGTGAAAGACGAATGCTACGTACCTCAGCAAGTATTTCATGCAGATGAGACCGGCCTTTTTTGGAAAAAGATGCCTAACCGGACTTTCAGGACACAGGAAGAGAAGTCTGAACCCCATTCAGGCAAACGACATCGCCACAGTGTTGTTATTCTTCCTTTAGTGGTGATTTGATCTTATCTACAGAGTTTCAAACATTTCAGCCATTAGCAGAGCAACATGGTATGTTGCCGATGAATGAATCCATTTTTATCCTCATCAATAATTGACCGACACCGAGGGACATCTGCATCAAACTGACCTTTCTGTGTCAGAGTTGTGCTCAAAAATGGGATCAATGGTTCACATAAATCACTCAGTGATTTTGTATCAAGGCCCAAATACAAAAGTCTCATCACAACATTGGGCGCTAATCAAAATTATGTCTCATAACATCATTGGATTTTGACCTGAAAGACTTCCTGACTGTGATCCCCCATCTGTGATTTCGTCTTATCGGTAACTGATGTTGGAGTAACATTTCATTATTCCACTGTATAGCGTACATGATACTCATACACGATGCAGGTTTTCTTGGAAGCAAAAGATGAGAACATTGGTCGCCCACGGTTCGTTTTAATCAGTATATCGTGATTCAGTGCTATTCCCAAAAAAGAACTGTTGACAGTTTGAGCAAATCGCCTGGGCTCCTCTGATTTAGCGTCCTCGTTAATCAGTGAGTTTCTTTCTGCTCTTGCAGAAGTTTAATAGAAATGAGAATTATGAAAGGAAGGAAGCGGTTCATTAGGACGCTTTTCAGATTTGGGGATCTGTATTCTAACACGTCAAACACGAAGCGAAAGGAAAGAAATGAAATCTTTTTATAAAATGCAATTGAAACACTGCATTATTTTTGGATGATGTGATTTTGAAGTGCATGGCCAAGTGAGCGAGGTACAGAGTGCATTTACATTTTGTATCTTTCGTTTGACTTTTTGTCCTGCTCAATGAATGCCTGAAGAATATTGCAACCATTGCTTTGTTTGCATTGTTTCTTTCTATTTATTTATTTATTTATTTATTTATACTTCTCTCAAGTGGCATTTGAAGTTGACGTATGATTCAATTTTTGCCTCACAGCGCATACCGTATACATCTAAACTTGAAAAACTTGTATTTGGGACACTCCAAAGTCAAGTTAACATTGCAACGATACAATTCCTCGTCAGTATCGTACATAGCAAATGTTCTTTCTGTTCACATTATTATTATTGATTTTTCAAATTATTTTGCTAAACAGATTGAGCAACTTGATATTCTTATTTTATATTTATGTGCCTAAGGGTGACTTTTTTTTCATTCATCCTGGGACTAGAGTAGGGAAATACCCTCTTGGCTAACTGCCAAACTTACGGCAGACTTCAAAACCGAAACCCAGTATCTTTTTATATCATCTTCTAATGAGACAAACACATAAGACCAAATATATGAATGATTACCAGTCCAAATGTGTGACAAAATAAGATAAAATGAAAAATGAATTATAATTCCTTAAGTTTTGAAGATCTTTGTAGGTCATAGCGCTGGTTTATCACTAAATATGCACAGTAGATCGTTTCCACTGAGGTCTGACTGCAAATGAAGCCAACGATGCCAAGCATTTATAATGCCCCTCCTATTACTCATGTTATAAATTGCGTTCCATGACGGAGCCGAATAAACAAAACACTGTTGCTCCATTTCGGAGAAGAATAGTTTTGCTCATTGGCAGCATTCATGTTTTTTTTTTTTTACCGTACTTGTGACACCTACAGAAAACTTGCTGTGCTTTATGTCTGTTTACTGGTGCCAAGCTACTGAATAACTCACTGGCTTGAAAGCTTCAAGATTTGGACATAATGATGGCAAATTTAAATCCTCAGTATCATTATAATAAGAATAAGAAAGCATCTATTTGTTTCAGAGAGGAGAACCCTTCAATTGACAACAGAAAAAGTTACGAAGGGACAAAAGTAGCAGAACAAAAAGTATAGGAGGTGCTGTAAAGGCAGCCATTCTCACAGTATCAGCAGAAAATCATAATAACATGTGAAAATAATACAACAAATAATATTTAACTACTTTTCTACATACTATTTGTAGTTTGAAGTGTCCTTCACCCCAACATTCAACAACATTATTTTCCTTTATGTTAACAAGTTTGTCATCCGTTGAACAACATCGCATAACATATATAAAGTTGGGCCACGTCTATGCGAACTTTCACGATGGCTGCCGATCAGCATTATTACGTGGAATTGAAAATGGAACTGTATAGTGCCACTTAGCAGTTTTTTTGACGACGATACTAGTGCAGCGTGTTCTACCGGAAACAAATTCCTTGTGTGTTCTACATACTTGGCAATAAAGATGATTCTGATTCTGATTCTGAAACAGGAGTTCAGAACATGGGGGCCAGGTTGACTTAATAGAAAAAAAATAATCCACACTACACAATTTCCAGGTTGACAGACAGTGAAACAATGACTGTCTGGTTATAGAAGTCTTACAAATAATCACCATGAGGCCCTCAATGAAGGTTCCTTCAGCTTTCATCTGTACTTCTTTGAAGGTGTCGGACGTTTCGCTTCTTATCCAAGATGCTTCTTCAGCGAACTAAAGTCTTACTGGTAGTTTCAGCCCTATATATATATCCCTATTGTCCAGACGTGGCGGTGCGGGACTCTGCTATGATAGGTCTCTGCTTGCAGGTTGGGGGGAGCTCCCCCCAACTGCCACATCTGGACAGTAGGGATATATATATATATATATATATAGGTATGTATACATCTTGGATAAGAAGCGAAACGTCCGACACCTTCAAAGAAGTACAGATGAAGGCTGAAGAAACCTTTTCATCGATGGACGACTCCTGTACGACTGAGAGCTTACACAAACGTATGAGGCCCTCACCAATCTTGGGGAATGTAGGTGTTGATTTGTTAAGGGATTGGGGGAAGAAAATTAAAAAAAAAATCACACTTTTTTCTTACTAGGGACGCCAGCTGTTAGCGCAATGTGCCAAAGCGATTGGGTACAGAAGAACTAGCGAGATAAAGAACATTGTTTTATTTTTGTAAGAATAAGCACAAATATCCAAGAGTTTATTGTCATGAATAACGGCGATTCTTTTTAGTTGACTGTTGATTTTCTCCAAAAAACAATGGATGCTGAATGTGATTCAGTCTCACCTAGTGTGCAGTATATACGTAGTTTAGAAACGTATACTGTACTTGCATTTTTTTTGTTAAATTAAAGAAGAAAATGAGACATTAGTATAAAGTGCACGGGGCCATTGCATTTCAAAGCCGTTCGGAAACTGTAGCTAAAAATACAAAGTAATCGCTGATTATGTTTTGTTGTGGTGGAAAAAACAAGATGATTTAAAAAGGTACATGAAGGTACAGACACAGGGGGGGCGGCATAGATTATGCATGCGGCAAAAGAAACAGAAACAGAAGAAAATAGTTGGATAAGACATGAAAAATGAGGAAAAAAAGGATAAAAATGTAATATCCCCTGTGGGGAATGAAAGGAACATTATGTTAAAGTGTAATTACGGAGTAAGATTAGTGTAGAAGTGTGACGACATACTCGTGTAGTACAAAATTCCCTTATTTGCTCGAGTTTCTCAGTAGAACTCTGGCAGCACATTTGTAAAAAGATCTGAGCGACACAACTGAGCATGAGCATTTAAACAGAATGATTGGCACATGAAAAGGTAAGCAACGCGTGCCGGTACCCAACTAGACCCCAAACAAGTTTCTCTGTGGTTTTGAGAAATGTCACCACAGATTGAAGAAGAGACGCTCCAAAGTAAGGGAGTGCTGTTAAAATCATCATTGAATCATACATTAAAATCAGGCCGGTATCTCGCCAATATGATAATCCCTCATCCCTTCTTAAAACACACTGAAAATCTTGTGTCAACTCTGTATGAGTATGCTTAAGTCATGTTTATTTTCGGCTTTATCAGTAATGGCGCACAGAGCTGGATTCTCACACTCATGGCAATATCATTCAACAACTTCCTGTCGACAAAATAATAACCAATCGAGGGAGAGCAGGAAAAGGGAAAATATTGTGTCTTTTCTTATGTCTACTGTCTGATTATACATCAGGAAATGGGTGGTGTTTTATGGAAAATTCAAGAGCACATTAGTGAAATGTAAAGATGGTCATGTTAGAGTGATAGTAGAACAGATGGCAACAAACAAACAAAAAAATAAATGAATAAATCAAGAAATAAATACATTTGTTGCAAAACACAGAATGTGTTTTGCATCTAAAATAGAGTAGAAGTCATTTGAAGCCATTTTACAAATTATGGAAACAACTTGTTCGAAAGCGTCGGTTGTCCTTTAAAGCATTACATTGTATGCGGAATTGGAGCATTGGATGTTACAATAAAAGTTGGACGGATCATTCAAAAGGAAAAAAAAAATCAATACATTTTTATATTGTAATTCCTGAGCCCATCCATCCATTTTCCAGACCGCTTTATCGTCATAAGGGTCACGGGGGGTGCTGCATGGAGCTTATCCAAGCGCCCAGGTGGTGGACACCGTGAATTGGTTGCCAGCCAATATGCTTTTTTGTCTTCATGATTTTTGAGTGGTCCGACTAAAATATGCTAACTTGCATGTCAAAACTGAAAGTCATTCAAAAAGTCACACACAGGCTTCTGACGATGGACCTTCCACAAGATGAAAGACAAAGGCCTTGTCTCTCGATCATAAAGTCCCAAAACTACTATCCTTCCCTGTTGAACGCCTCACAAGTGACGCACACAGCAGCCTGCACTAAGTGTCGTGATGGCAGTCAAAGGGAGGGAGCCAAACGAGGAGATAGATGAGGTTGACATGGCTAAAATTACAGCTCTGTGAGAAGGTGACAGATGACCTCATGCTGGCTCTCGCCTCGCCTGGAATGGGGTCGTCTGAAAAGTACCTGCTACACCAGGGCTCGGGAACCTTTTTGACTAAGAGAGCCATAAAAGTAAAATACAGTAAAGTCTCGTTATATCGATATTCAAGGGAGTCCGAAAAAAATCGATATAAGAACGATATATGACCCTGTTTGCATTTTCTCCGTGCGTGCATAGAGTAGCCATCACGATATCGATATAACGAGACTTTACGCGCCACACATACGCGAGCACGCGCGCACACACATGCGCGCACGGCCATTTTTCAAAAAAATGTCAGAATGTATTATTTAAAATAACTAGTACTCACCGTTAACATAAATGGTTTACCGTTCCTCATGATCGGTAAAAATCCAGCCAAACGATCGGAATGAAAGTCAACTTGCCGGGTCCATAGGTGAAGTTACTGCTAGCTAGCCTGCACACGGCTCATTAGCTTCCACACTTGCTATCTGCAATATACTTCTCGCAGAAGTAGATTGATGCTAACGTTAACATGGGGCTTGTTAAAATATCACTGACATTCGACTGTTTCATCGATCTTATTGTTTCATAGCAAATTAGAATCACGAATCCTCCGGTGCATTCAAGCTGGAGCGTACTTGTTTTTTTTTTTTTTACTCGTCGGGCTCATTTAAAGGGGCGTTTACCTGTTTCACCATGACAGCCAGTATCATCCAATCAAAATTGCGCTTTCCTCCAACTGAAGCCCCAACAGGAAATGAACGGCGAAAAAGCGAGAATATGTATTTAGCCATATGCAATCATCAAAAGTGCCATATATGGCTCGTGAGCCATAGGTTCCCGAATCCTGTGCTACACGCTCACTTCTCCTGAAAATATATTTTGCTATATCATAATCAGAATATAAAATGGCCTTGGTTACATGAATAAAAAGTAAGCAATGTTGCAAGGCATTAGAAAATAACTGGTGAGTAAAAACAGTATTTACAACCTCTAACAAAAAATATCTAAACAGGAAATGATACACCTTTCATTTCTCTGGATTATGAAATAATATATTAGACAGTTTCTAAAGCTTCTTTAGTGCTTCTAAACAAATAGCCGTGGCTTTCCAATTCAAATTTGAATACTCCCACTGTGCTTGCATGGTTTTGCTCCACAAACGGCTTACCACATTCAAAAATACGGATGTTAGTTTCACTGAAGACTTGAAATTGTCCAAAGGTGTTAATGTGAGTAAAACAGGTTTTGTTTGTCTACATGTGCATCCGATTATGATCTGTCAAGTGCAAAGTTCTTCTCTCGACTATCGTCAGCTTGGGATAGATTGTAGCTCACCGGAGTCCCCAAATGAGAAACATTTTTCAAATAAAATGGTTTCATGGACCAACCAAGTGAATCTTTTGTCAGCTGTATTTTACGAAAATGTGCCTCTTTGTAAACCGGTCTAAATGTTATTGGATTATGACACCCTACATTAAGGAATGACTTGGTTGCAATGCTATTTAGGAATGGGATCTGCCACGAAGAGCTGAAAGAAGTGGCTGGGGAGAGGGAAGTCTGGACTTCCCTACTGAAGCTGCTGCCCTCACGACCCGACCGACCCCGGATAAGAGGAGGAAAATGGATGAATGGATTTGGGTGGATATGTGTGTTACAATGTGATCACATCCTTTTCTTGGCTTTTTGTAAATATGGACATAGGTTTAGTGGGTAAAACAAAACAAAAAATAGACATCAAATGAAACGTAGCATTTTGATCCAGAAGACCCAGATAATTATTATTATTTTTTGGAGTATTTCCCTAAAACCATAATCTTTCATTTGCCAATATTCCACAATAGAAAATTACATCACTGAAAAAAATATTTTTTTTAATCAATGTATGATAGACCTTTACCCTGCCACATCAGAGTACACACAAACTCTCAAAAGCATTGTGATCTAACTCACACCCTAAGCAAAGTTCACCTTTTAAATAACAGTACAACAAACACAACACAGAAGGTCTGTGGACTGCAGGCAAAAACAAACTGCCATTTCCTGATTATCTGCGGTCATTGACATATACACATATATATACACACATATATACACACATATACACATATATATAAATATATATATACACACATACACACATATATACACACACACACATATATATATATATATATATATATATATATATATATTATATATATATATATATATATATATATATATATTTTATATGCGTATATATAAATAGTATATATAATATACTATCGATATATATATATCGATATATATATACTATACTGTATATATGGCCGGTCAAAGTGCTTCATACAAAGGAGACTGTGGCCAGCACATTTGTGGTTGCAACGTCGATAGTCGTTAGCTACCAGAGCTACAGAGATGAATGTGTGTTTTATGTTTACGCTGAATGTAATCGCTGACGATGCAGCAATCAAACACGGAATGACGCCAGCGAGGAAAAGAATGCATGAGAAAAGGAAAGGGATTGTACGAGGAATTCGACACGTCATTTTATGATGCGTAATATCAGAAACCTGATTAGGGACTTTATGACTACTGTTTATGCCAAGCCTTTTTGTTGCTTGCTGAAACTGCACAAAAAAAATTGTTGAAAACATCTGAATTGATCTGCATGGAGACGAAAAGAAAGTTAACATTCATAAGTGTCTTTGCTTAAGATGCTACCTCTGGGCTAAGCTGCTGAGAAAATGTTTGTTTTTAACGAATAAGATCTGTTGTAGCGGGCTCCTGGCCAATACATACAAAAACTGGTTTATTACTACTCGAAACAATTCCTAAGTGCTCTACACTAGAGTGATGTGTGGTATTTGTTCTCATTGATTGATTAAGAGTATTTGATTAAATTGTAATTACATGAGGTGAAGTGGGAGGAAATTATCAAGTATGACATACAGTAAAGTCTCGTTATATCGATATCGGATATATCGATAGTCCCGGTTATATCGATACTATTTCTATGCACGCACGGAGAAAATTACATGCAAACAGGGTCGGATATATCAATAGTCCCGGTTATAGCGATATTTTTTCGGACTCCCTTGAATATCGATATAACGAGACTTTACTGTATTTCATATTTTCTTATAAAGTCTAACTGGTCTTCCACATGCCCAGTAGGGTGGCAGACTCGAACAATTTTATTGGTCCGACGTGACATGGTCGATAATCTCAATAATCAGATGTGACAACATTTTTGTTATATTCAGTGAATGGAGTATAAAATACTCCTGAACAGTTTGTTACTGCTGCCAAGAGAGGTTATGATGTCACTGATTTGTGTCTGCCAAGTTTCAAGTGCAGGAATGCAGAGGTGAGCCTTGGATCAAAGCAGCATCCATTACGTTTTGGGGCGGATCCAAATCAAGGGATGGGTGGCATTTAGGGTACTTCATTTTTAGAACTCAGGTCTTATATCATATACCTCCATCTCTTCAACCACTTCGATCCAGTTTCAATATTGCTTAGCACCTATGGCTAAGATAATATTGGGCAAAAAGTGATGTACATCAGCGATGTATTGCTTGGTCAATAATATTAATAGAAATGCATAATAAACGCAATGGGATGACTTTAATCTTGTCGTAATCTTGTGTTTGACCAGAATTTTCAGGAAAAGCTCTGGCCAGAAGGTGGACACACCAGATATTCCCAGTTTGGCAACTAGAGATGTGCAGGTATGCCCTGGAAAGGAAAGGAATGAAGATCAGTTGCAGCAAGGCGGAATATATGTGTGTGAATGAGAGGGATCCAAGTGTAAGAGTGATGCTACAGGGAGAGAGATAAAGAAGGTGGACAATTTTAAGTACTTGGGGTCACCTGTCCAGAGCAATGGAGAGTGTGGAAAAGAGGTGAAGAAGCGTGTCCAGAAAAATGTCAGGTGTGATGAGTGATAGAAGGGTTTCAGCTAGGATGACAAGAAAAGTGTATAATATGGTGGTGAGACCAGCCATGAGGTTTGGACTGGAGACAGTGCCACTGACGAAAAGACAGGAAGCAGAGCTGCAGGCAGCACAGCTGAAGATGTTGAGGTTTTATTTGGGAGTGACCAGGTTGGATAGGATCAGGAATGAGTACATTAGAGAGACAACTCATATTAGAGGCTTTGGAGAGAAAGTCAGAGAGGCTAGACTGAGATGGTTTGGACATGTCCAGAGAAGAAAGAGTGACTATATCGGGAGAAGGATGCTGAGCCTTGAACTGCCAGGCAGGAGACCGAGAGGAAGACCGAAGAGGAGGTTTATGAATGTTGTCAAAGAGGACATGAAGGTAGCTGGGGTGAGAGAAGGGTTAGATGGAGGACATTGATTCGCTGTGGCGACCCCTGAAGCCGGAAAGAAAAGAAGAGGAGGCATGTCAACGGCAATTTGCAACTGGGCAACAACGAGCCATAAAAATCGAGTTTTGGGTCAACAGAATTTGACAAACAACCAGAATCTTCACCAACAACCTATGACACTTCAATTAACCTAACTAGGCATGTGCTATTTTTTAGATCATGACACAGTCACACTTCTGGACCCCTCAATATAGGGGACAGACCAGAGAAAGCTCACTCAAGCACAGGAAGAACATGCAAATTGCACTTGCTAGGCAGAAGCCAAGATTCAAACTCTGAACGTCAGAACTGTAAGGCAAACAACCAACAGACAATTGAATGAATAAAATATTTTGTCTTGAAACAAAATACACCTTACAAACAGCAGGATTAAGCAAGCATTGGGAGTTATTATTTTTCTGTGCTTTTGTGTGCTTTGACAGTCTAGAACAGGGGTGTCAAACATACAGCTCGCAGGCCGGAATACGGCCCGCGGGCCCCCAAGGAGGTTTGATCAGCTCCCGCAGGATAATTTGAAAGTGGAAAAAAATGCACGAACATCATGGAAATCATATTTTTAATGAGGTGCAATTCAAGGATTGTCCACTTGGGGCAGAGTGGTTCTTTTTCAACCGCAGTTTCAACACCCACATTAGCCAAAATGTCATTATCCAAACGGAGAAAAGTAGATCAGTAGTGTAGAATTTTCAATGAAAAATGGACCACGTCATATTTTATATACAGTAAAGTCTCGTTATATCGATATTTAAGGGAGTCCGAAAAAATATCGATATAACAGGGACTATCGTATTTCGACAAGTTTGCGGTAATTTTTCCATGGTGCATAAATAGTATCGATATAACCGGGACTATCGATATATCCGATATCGATATAACGAGACTTTACTGTATATGTGAAATGAGTTTGACACCCCTAGTCTAGAAGCATAGGTGAAAAACATATTCTGAAAGGACAGGCACAATAATATACATTCTGTTCTGATGTACCAAGACTACCTGTCAGTGTTTTACTGTTTATTTTTACATTTTCACACTTATATCAGTTCAAAGGTACTTACACACAGTAAACATGAAATCTTGACTATCAGAAATCCCCTTGGTATTGTATTATGGTTTCACGGGTTTAAGTCAAAATGCATGCACTGTGCATAATTTGTTTGACCTTTAATTGTAGGTGACTTTCAGTTCCATATGCAAAGGAAGCACAGAACTGTATGTTAACGGAAAAGCGCTTGGACAAACTCTATACAGCTATGATGTAAACACAAACCTCCGGCAAACTATTTAGGAAGTACAGTAACTTCAAGGTGAAAGTGTGAAACAATGAGAGTCTTTCTTGATCGTGAACATTGTGAAATTGAAGCACGGATTTTTACATTTAATTTGATCCTAAAAATTATCTGGCCAATCCATTCAAATGTGAATGAAAGCAAGCTCCAAGAGATTACAAAAGATTAGCTAAAGCTATTTAAGGTTACTGTGTCATTCGGGTAGCTTTAACTACTAAAACTTGGATCATGGACATAAATTAAATGAGAATGAGGTTAATGGGTATAAGACACGGCAGATGCCAAAAAGGCAATCAGGGATTCATATGACTAGATTTATCGTCCTATCACTGACATCCAGGAGGGGAAAAATAATAATCAATGTCAAACTTCTACTAGGGCAACAGGCCTTTCCAAGCCAAGCAGAAGGAGGTACAAATACAGTCTTCTTAAAAGGTTCACACCCTCAAATTGAGGAGAACAGGATGTTTAAACTACATGGATGTGTGGGGGTTTAACCAGATAAAATCTAATGTTTTGAATTGTTATCAACATGTAAATTTCTATAAGGCAGTCTATTTGAAATCTAATTAATCCAATCATATTGATACTAGTATAAAACTTTTATTAACTGTTTTGTCATGTTTTAAGAAAGATTATAAAATGCTGAACAACCATACAAGTGTAAAAAATGTCTTTCATTGCTTGGGTTACGCATGCCAGAGCAATTTTGTTGGTTTCGTGGTCTCAATTACAACACTTTTCCTGCTTTTCAGTCTACTAGCAATAACCTTAAGTCGGGCTGCCGGTTTTTTTTTCCAGGCTTAGTTTTTGTCTGTCTTGTGTGACCAAATTAACTGATTTTAAAAAAAATTTGAATTTCTGTCAGACTGATGATCACTAAAATATTTTTGGTCAGTCTCTCTGTACTTAATGGCCTTCAAGAAGTCTAATTAATGCTAGTACACTGCCCAGTGGTTGGAGAACCTTGCTGTACATGACGCAGGGCTTCAGACTACCCCAAAATTTTCAGGGTGCAAACTGTGAGTCGACGCAGAGTAAATATTCATTCTTTTTCATTAGAATACTGACACACAGGCTGAAGTGTGGAGTAAGAGTCTCTCAGGCAAAAGAATAAATGTAGTATTGTAAAAAGAAAAGAAAAAAATGTGCAGATTTACTCCTCACACAGCTGCAAATAGATGAACACATTAACTTGGAATTTTTCCACATAGAAGGGCAGTCCGGAGCCTAGTGGACAATGCTGAAACTTGAATGCAAATATGCAAGACGTGATGCAGACTATTGAACTTTCATTACATTGGACTCGGGAAATGCTCTCCATGATAAAGAATTTTAGCTCACAAAAATGTGCTTTTCAACTGCTTTTCAAAATGTCTCCATCCGAGACAGCTTTTTGTTGCACTTCAAAGTGCATGCCGGAATATAGGGCAATAGACTGCAAAGCTCCATCAACTTGAGTGTAAAATCTTATGTGAAGGATCGTAATTGAGTAAGTGAAAAGGCCAAACAACACAACAAAAGGACGTCATTGTTATGATGCCAAAAGAAATGTGAAATAACATCTTTATTCATATAGCGCTTTCACAACAGCTGTAACAAAGCACTACCCAGAATATTTATCCTAAAATAACAACAATACAAACAAACAATTCAATTGTGAAAGCTCTGTTACTGCACACTTGACATTTGCCGACTGTTGCTAAACTCTCAGTTCTAATGATGGAGGTCAAAATCATCTTTTCGGCTCAACAGTCTACATAATGATCAAAATCTGTAACTGACGGTGCCTGTTCCATTTTCCTTGCCTGTTATTTTTCTTACAGCCCCTGCATTAGATAATACCATTATTACATCAAAAACAATTAAATGCACATTAGACTGTAATTCACAGCCTGGTGCATTAGTCTTTGCTCCATCACCGAGCTATCTAATATACCTCTAATGTATACAGTGAGTAATATCCCGGACTAATCCTTAGTAATGTTTAGTGCTGCACCTCACCAGGGATTAAGCGAGCCCTCACACTTTTAAAAGCATTCTGATCCCAATCCAAAGTAGGTTTCACCTCTGAAAAGGTTCACCTTTCACAAAGTGCTGTATGAGCCTGACAACAGCATGGAAATCCAGGTCAAATGTTTTTTTTCAAAGAGGTTTGTCATGGTTGCGAACATCTGCTGAAGCAAATACTGAACTCAGCCAAACAACCTCTGCGTTAAATCGTCATAGCCTTCAAAACAGCAACAGCGAGAATCCATATACACGTACAGCCGCTGTATCTGCGCCCAATAATATTTTTTTTCACCGAAAAGCCATTTGAAATTATAATGGTTGCCTAATGATCCCATTAAAATACCTTTCAAGCGCTTTCACCACTTTGTTGGATATCATGAAGCAAGATATTGACAGAGTACTTTTGAATGCGGCTGCAATGATGAAGATAATGATCTTTGCATTGTTTTCAGGATTCTATTACATATTACATCACTGCTTATAATTGAAGAAAAGGGTCACCGGATTTACTTCAGAAGTTTCAAAAACAACATCTCAGAAACTGTGTACGTGATGTGTGTATTTGTTTATGTATAACAGCAGGATGGCCAACATAATGTTCACAAAGGCTTAGTGACTTAGTTGACGACGATGGAGCATGATAAAACTCGTAATCCACGGGTGATTGGGGGCAACTGATGGTGGCAATATGTTCAATATACAGTAAAGTCTCGTTAAATCGATATTCAAGGGAGTCCGAAAAAATATCGATATAACCGGGACTATCGATATATCCGACCCTGTTTGCATGTAATTTTCTCCGTGCGTGCATAGAAATAGTATCGATATAACCGGGACTATCGATATATCCGATATCGATATAACGAGACTTTACTGTATATGTAAATACTGTAGATACATTTGTCTATAACTGCTATCCCATTGTTGACCAGCAGATGGCTGTGCTTTATTTTTTTTGACATTACGTTGGGTTGTTGTCACTTCCGGTACAGGTTTTACTTTCCGCGCTACTTTAAGTTTCATTTTTACAGAGAAGACGTCGAGAATGGACATGCTTTACCGATGTACTGTTTAGCAAGGAAAAGATAAATAGGACGAAGATCAAAACTTTCATTTCGGACGGAAAGCAGGCAAAGTGGTTTGTACGATTTTATTGCATACGTTTTATTGCATTGATGTAAAGTCCAAATGTTTATGTGTAAATAATAGCTATAATTTTATACTTGTTTTAGTTCTACTGAGGTGTTGGTAGTGTGAAATCACACCATCACATTAAAGAATTAAGCATCAGTACCGGAGGATTGGCTGACTCCAAAGTAAAGCGTATTACAGTCATCGAAGTTTTGTGCCATCCAGGTTTTGATTTCCTCCAGGCAGGATAAATTGTCTTTTTTGCTCAGTAGGACATAGATCTGACAGTCATCTGCATAGCAGTAGACGGGAAACACCATGTTTCCTTCAGATGGAACCCAATGGGAGCTGGTATAGTGAGAACAACATAAGCCCCAAAATTGAGCCCTGCGGAAAACCACATGACTTAGAGGCAATACGTGACTGTAGGGGAAAGGCAGTGAACAAACGCAAGTATGGGGATGGGCATCACTTCAGTTGACTTCTTACACCACTGTCTCCTTTATTGAAGGCGTCCCATCAAACACTGAGATGGACACCATGACAGGGCCATATCAGTCTGTGAGTATGTATCGGTTTGGTCAGGGTTTCCGTAGAGACTTGCGAGGTGATCAAATACAGAATCAGCAGAAGTGACACAGTAGCAAATACCAATGTGCCATGTAGAAGTGTTCTTGGACACACATATACTCAATCAGCTGACAGCAATGACGCAAACACTGTCTGACACACACAATACGTATTTGTCTCAAATGCACATTGAGAATTGAGGTGATAAATAATGCAGCTGCCATGATGGGTTAGTCTCTTCTTAATGCGGCTGAATTGATTAGTGAGAAACAGGAAGAGACGTGTGAGGCTTTCGGGGAAATACAAACTGCAAGGCCAACCTGGTTGGAATATTTTAAAGTACACATGTTTTATTTCAAATCATCACACTTTCAAAAGAAGATTGTGAATGGGCTCCAAATATATGACAACATTGTGAACATCTCCTTTAGTGAATCAAATTAATAAATACATCGATTTCAAGGCCAGTCGCTGGTGGTGTAACAGTTTATTTGCCTGATTTCCATCAGTACAGGGTGCAACCGACCTTTTGCCCCAAATCAGATGGGATAGGTTCCAGTTTCCAGTGTCCAGAATGGATGGATGGATGGATGGATGGATGGATGGATGGATGGATGGATGGATGGATGGATGGATGGATGGATGGATGGATGGACGGACGGACGGATGGATGGATGGATGGATGGATGGATGGATGGATGGATGGATGGATGGATGGATGGATGGATGGATGGATGGATGGATAGATGGAATTTAGAAGCCTTTATATGAGCACTGGTCAACTGCATTATTTTCCCTAGTTTTTCAAACAAAAACCATCCATCCGCTTGTCCTCATAAGGATTCCTTATGGGACGGAGCTAATCCCATTTGTTTTTCGGCGGTGGGCTACCCGATGGACTCAAAACAATTAATCTCAGAGTCACAACAACATCAATAAGCGTAAAAGATTGGTTGAAAATGATTATTTATATCAAATAGTTACAGTTCACAAATCATCATGGCCTTTGGCATTTTCACTTAGAATGCCATCTGGTATTCCCTCCGTTGTTGCACATGTGTGAATGTTATGCAATGCTACGTTTTTCACAATTTCATAAGCCTGTAAAAGACATTTTATTTTTAAGTATCAACAGGGAATATTCTGTGGTTTGCAGAAGCTGTTAATGAAGTCCCCAGACAAGTTGTGTCCATAATTTGTAAAATAGCTTCAAATGACTTCTACTGAGCCTATTTTACAAAGATTCCACAGCATATAGCTATATTTTACGTTTTAAGACTCTCTCTGAATATTCAGGAAGTCTTGTTTTTGAGTTGGTGACGAGTCCGTACGTGACGTCACTAAAGGACCCTCCCCCGACCGACAAAAAGACAAATTGTAGCACTCAAATAGATAGAAAGCTAGCTAGCTATCTAATATATAGCTAATCTAGAGCTAGCCAGTGAGCTAGACGGCTGATAGATAAGATAGATAGCCAGCCAACTAGACCGCTAATAGCTAGCTAATAGCTAGCTAATAGATAACTAACAGATAGCAAATATCTTCCTGTGCAAATCTGCAGTAGAAATAATGGTTATCATATTTTCATGTTTAAGGAATATTTGTTCAAAACTTAATGATTAACACAACTCAGTCAAACTGCTCTATTTTGCGGGGGGAAAATCAAACACGAGACTCATCAGAATGTCCTGCTTATGACACTCTAATCACAAATGTGATGTAATGCCTATTTTTAGCAAAAGGACATTTACGGGAATGAAAATGAAATGTCAATCCTGTTACAGAAATGTCACCCTCCCATTTATCACCTTGTCATTTTTCGAGCAGTGACTGAGAGACCGCCTGGCTATACTGTAGCACCTGACCTCCATTTTATAAGAGGCTGAATAATTCATGCTTCAACAGATCTTACAAAGTGAGGACCTTTCCTTCTTTTAAAAGTTGCAGCGGAAATGATCACCTCAAGATAGGGTGCTCATTATTTATGTAACATGTCTGGAAGGGGAATTGATGAAAAGTGAAAAAGACATGAGCAGGTGAAATTCATTTTTCTATCATGGGCTTGGAGACAAAATGGTTCGCATTTGTGCTTTCCAGTCAAGAGGATTGGACTTTGAATCTTGCACCCTTCCAGTGTTTGAATATGCCGATCTACCTGATGCTTCTGTAAGTTTTGCCAGATACTCTAGGTGTCTCTCAACATTTTCAAAAATATGTGTGAGACTGTCCTAAGAATGCAAGTATGAATTATGTGTGTGTTTTATCCATCTCATGTGGCAGCCACTTTGCCACTTGCTGTCGACCGAAAATGAAATTGCAGTGATTCAGGGCTAAGGTAGCAACAGTCGTGACTCAGCGGTTTTCCGAAAGCAAACTTGATGATGTTAAAATGGACACAAACCTGTTGCCTTGTCAATTTTATATCTGACCACTGTCTCGGGACCAGCACCATCGCACAGTCACTATTTCTCGAACACGCAGGCTTGTGAGAGAAAAAAAATGTCTTCCTTTTGACAATTTAAAGGACAACCGACGTCTCAGGACAAGTTGTGTCCATAATTTGTAAAATGGCTTCAAATAACTTCTACTGAGCGTATTTTACAAAGATTCCACCGCATATCGCTATATTTTACGTCTGAAAACAGCATGTTGCACCAAAAAGAGTCAGAAGAGGGCGACCAAGCTCCATATAAGGAATTTATCAGCCTGTGGAAACGGGCTGATTAATTCCTCACAGGGAGCTTGGTCGCCATTTTATGCCTCTTTTCTGGGACGCTACATTGCAGTCCAGATGCTTCAAAATAACACGGAAGGACTTCTTTAATCGATTACAAACATGTATGCTTTCCTCTTCAGAACTATTTGAATGATATTCATAACTGGATGTGTAACAAGAAAGCATATTCTCCGAATCTGAAGCCATTGATTCTCCAGCAATGCAAGACGTCTTGGCGTGACGTCACGAACTGGGGGCGGGACTTTCTGAAAATGCCCAATTCGCAGCTCAATTTTTTGCAGATTTTGGACACTTTAAGTCATTTTTATTGGTGTTTTGCATTTCAATAAAAATATCATACTGGGTGTTTTGGATATTTTAGATGCTATAAATGTTTATTGGAATGTTGTGTTCAGATATGACCTGTGAATTTGTCACTCTCACTGACACTCTTATAAGAAAAGCTACCAATTACAAGGGTCAAATGTCTGGCAAGGTGTTTATGTCTACAAAAGACATGTGTGTCAAGATTGGTATGAGCGAGCCACCAATAATCCGGTATGCATTGCACCTGGTCACACCTGCTACATTGGAACTGTCACATCAAGCACAATTGTCATACACACACACACATACACACACACACACATATATATATATATATATATATATATATATATATATATATATATATATATATATATATATATATATATATATATATGGACTGGATTTTTTTGGGCAACAACATGTAGAAAAGCAAAAAGACTCAATTCTGGTGGATGTGCATCTCTGCATTGCCGCTATGTCTCTCAATTACGTTACTTCTCAAATCGCTCTCAGTGAGCTGTGTGTTTTCTACTTGCTTCCCTTCCTGCCAAATTGAGTTCTTGCCATACAACAACATGGTGCAAATGAGGCCCACATCCTTCTGACCACATGTTTTTAGGAACAATAAACACGATCCAGCTTGTGGGAAAACAATAGTTCCGTGCCTGCAGAACTGCAAGATGAATTTGAGGTGGGCGTAGGAACGGTGAAGATTTTTCTGAATGTTGTGCCAAATGCTGTTTGCTAAGGTACCTTCAACATTTTTGCTAAGGTATCACACCACTTGTTTGACTACATAGACCACTGGGATTGATCCACATCATAAGTGCGCACACACACACACACACACACACACACACACACACACACAAACATGTACACCAAAAAAAACACATCCTTTTTGAATAAGACAGATATAAAATCAATTCAGTTTACCTTGGCACTGAAATCCTTGTTTTCCAAAGCCCCTGTGGAAGCAAACATATAAGGATTAAATGAGTTGACCATTTCCACTCACACATTCAGAAGTGTCTGTGTAAGCTCTCAGTCGTACAGGAGTGGTCCATTGATGAAAAGGTTTCTTCAGCCGTCATCTGTACTTTTTACTACTGGTAGTATCGGCCCTAAATATATATCCCTACCAGTAAGACTTTAGTTCGCTGAAGAAGCATCTTGGATAAGAAGCGAAACGTACGACAACTTCAAAGAAGTACAGATGACGGCTGAAGAAACCTTTTCATCGACATTCAGAAGTGCTTTCTTTTTAACAGTTGAGGTTCTGAACTCATGATGAGAATGACAAAGAATTATAAGACATTTGCTGGGAGTTTTTTGATACTAAATCTACCCCTTGGCTTCACCACTAGACTACAAAGTCCAGGGATTCCACTGTGCACACATTTCGCATTCTTTGACTCTGGAATGGTTTTCATGCAGAGACCTGGCACTGTGTGATTCCTGCTTGACTTGCTAAAACGTCCAGTCCGCTTATCTGCGTGAAGCTGTGTTCGTGAGTCCCTCCCAGAAAACAAAGTGGATTGACTGTCCCTGCCTCTATTGATACAAAGGGGATTGGAACAAGTAGTAGTCTGTAATCACAGGACATGTTTGGCTCTCTGGACTACGAACTAAGGAGTGCCAATAGCCAGTGCGCATGCCATGCTGTAAAGCTGTCAAGGTCATAAATTCCAAGCAGTAAAGGCCATGAGATCATACTAACACCTGCAACAGTGGATGCCTATGAACACGGGCAGACATTTACTACCTCTGAAGTTGAACACAACATGTGAAGGAACACTGGTCAATTCATATCAATTTAGACCAAAAAAACACAGGGAAACAATGTGTATATATTTGTACTCGTGCTCAGAGATGTAAAAAGGCCCCATTTATGACCAAAAATACTTAATTATGAATACTGAAGACATTTTCTATACGGTCCAGTACTGCTGTGACCTACAGCATAACCCAACTGACTGATCATATCAAAAACAAAAAACAAACAAGACCAGGACCCATGTCTAATTTCAAAATGTAAAGGCAAACTGAAATCATATTTGGGAAAAAAATGAATTATGAATCATTAATGAATTAGGGAAAAAAGAAAAAAAGATCATACTATAATGACTTTATTACATACAATGATACCCTGGCTTACAAACTTAATTGTTTCCCATACACAGTGTGTAAGGCGAAAAGTGTGTATCCCAAAAATTAATTTCCCATAGGAAGCCATTAAAATGAGAATAATCCGTTCCCAGGTCCCCATAAAACATGATTTTCATGAAAAATCCCAATCAATTTTATATCTGTAGTGAGGTGAGAGAACCACTGAACCCTAGGAGTCACTTGTGAGCTCCTGGCTTGCCAATTACCTAGCTAAACACCAGGTTTTGCTTATAGCTCTCACTCTGGAGACATTGGATGAAATAAAATATGACAAATCTATTCATTCATTCATTCATTTTCTGATCTGCATAATCCTCACTGTGGTAACGGGGGGGATTCCAGCCGTCATCGGGCAGAAGTGGGGGGGTACGCTGAACCGGTTGCCAGCCAATCACAGGGCACAGAGAGACAAGCAACCACTTGCACTCACACCTAAGGACAATTTAGTGTACAGTCAGCCTGACATGCAGGCCCGAGGAGGATATGCAAACTCCTTACAGGGATTGAACCCACAACCTCTGCGCTGTTGAGGTTGGCACGATAACCACTGGACAACCTGGACACCTAATATCAGAAATATTTACCTAAAATCCTCTTTTTAATGTCTAATTCTGATTGCTGGTTTAGTAATTATTGCAGCCCAAAATGTGAAACCAAGCATTATAAAGTAAAAAGTAACATGTAAATACTCATAAAGATATATGATATATATAGCTTAGATGTCATTTTAATTTCTTCGTTGTTAAATATTGTCATAGAATGTCATTGAGCAATGTTCTGCAGAAGACGAATAAAGCAAATAAATTAACAACAACATAGTCCTAATCGACTCAACTGTTGCCTCTCAGTATTCTGCAGAATTCTTCTCAAACCAGCACGTTAAAGAAGAAAAAGATAGAATTGCAACGTGCCTCAGCAAGGGAAATCTAGGACTCGTCAGAAAGGCGCATCAGTCTGAGCAGGAAATTTGCAGGAAATGTTTTAATTGCTAAATTTGTTCAACGTTTACTTTATTGTGACTTCCAATGAAAAGGGAACTTCACCGATGGAATACAAACGGCACCACATCGCAAGCACCGTTGACATGTTTTGGTGGTTTTAAAGAGGAAATAAATAACACGATTCTCGCCATATGGCTCGGGGAATACTCCAGAACTCTACTTTTTGACATTTCAGTCGACAATTTGTGCGATTTGAAGGATCAGGTGGGGGAAATTTGCAGAGTGAAGTTGCGTAACATCATGAAGGAAGGATCGTCGGCGCAAAGTTGCAATCCAATATGCAACAGGCTGCAAGCGTTGAGGTGGCCGGGAAGGGTGGAGGCGGAGACGAATGGCTTACCAGATGAAGTCCGTGCAGTGGCTGCAGAAAGTCGGCTGTTTGAAGAACCTGGCTGTAAACTTGTGGTTCTTCACTTCGTGGACGTTTTTCTGTCTCAGAGCGCCTTTGCGAGCAAACCTATTCGCCACGTCCGCGGTTGACGAGTCATTCAAACTTGTATCAGCCATGTTGAACGCAAACAGATTCCGTGTCACTGTTTTCTCAAATGTCGTGTTTTGCTCAGGATTAAGAGAGACCCGCTGTGGTCATGCAGAGTGATCGTGGATGAGGGCTTTTCCCAGTCTGTGGCTGCCACTGGGTTCCTCCGCTGTCAACTCAAAGCACCGCCAAGTTAGCTGTGGCTGAATTCAAACAGTACATCCGCTATTGTATTCAAAATAAAAGCATTTAAATTTCTCCCACTGCGAACGCGAAGCAGATCCGGTCCTGTCGATTCGACCACACACCCCCTACTCACGTTACGCCAATTCGCAGTCAACAGAGCTCAGAGTATGATTTTATTTTATTGGTTGACTTCTGGTCACTGGTTAACAATACTTTGTGATTTTTTTATCATTCTTATTGTTATCCTTACACATACACTATTGTTTATTCTCCTCAAAAATCAAGCTGCAGAAGTGCTGCGTTGGCAACATTGTAGGCTCATTATCACACTTCGGTGTATGTTATCAGTTCAATTGTAGAGTAAGAGTAACTTAGAGTAACTATTACACGGCGGACGTGGACTGTTGCAACTGTACCGAATAAAAGCTCAACACTTTTATTTTGAAGACAAATATCCTAGTTTTGTGGGTCAACAACATGGGTTGGGACGCAGTTCATGATCCGTCCCTGGAATTGCTGTATGAGGCTACCGTCTTGCGGAAATTTTGAGGATTGCGTTGTTAAAACTTGAGGGGAAAGGTCGTGGGAGAACTGGCGTCCACGAAGAAAATAAAAACAGCTATACTGCAATCGAGTTAAATGACCCTTTGGTTCAGTTGTTTGCGCATCGCCCTCACAGTGCAAAGGTACTGGGTTCGATTCCAGCTCCGGCCTTCCTCTTTGGAGTTTCCATTTTCTGTCCGTGTATGCGATGGAATCCTTGTAAAATACGCTCAGTAGAAGTCATTTGAAGCTATTTTACAAATTATGGACACAACTTGTCCGGAGACGTCGGTTGTCCTTCTGAGAATAAAGTCATAATTCTGACTTTAAAGTCAGAATTCTGAGAATAAAGTGAGAATCTTGGCAACCTTGTTTTTTTTCTTCAATGGCCCTAATCCTCTTCCGTACCAACCTGATCTCACAAGATTGGAAACATTGTCAGTGTCTTGGCAAAGCAATGAATTAAGACTGTCAGAAGAATGAATATTATTGCTCTCAAATGAATCAAAACCAACTGCTCACTGTGTCAAAAATGAGTGGCCTTCTTATCTGTTTACTTTTGCAGTATGACAAACAGCAATGAGAAAGTGAACACACAGTAAGCAAACTGGTCACCGCAGGAAATACACATTGAATTTCTGCACTTTTCTCCTCAGGATGGAATATATTCTCAACGCTTGGATTCTAGGCACCTTTTTTACCCTTGTGACAGCACAAGAACATCACGGTATTTATATTTACATACGTTTTGCTGTCAAAGAATAGGTTTTGTGCTTGGTTATCTAAAGATTACTTGTAGATGAACCCTCATACAAAATTGACAAGATTGAGCAATCACCTGCCTGCACACTTTTATGTGGTTGTTTTGTGTCTCACAGTTAAAACGGTCTGAACTTGTGTCCCTGCTTCAGATAGCCTGATTCAAGTTTCCATGTTCGACAGCTTCCTTCCACATTCTAAAACTTGCAACAGTCTAAAATCCGCAGTGGGGTCAATATGAATCAATTCTCATTGGTCAACATTTGGCCTGGAAATGTCCAGAGGGTACTGTGCCTCTTACTCAAAGTAATCTGGGATAGAGTCCGACTCCCCCGAGATCCTAATGAAGAGAAACACTTCACTGCTTATACTAAAGAGATTCATGAGGAATTGCTGCATCTTATCCCCATTGATTTGGGGCAGAAGGCGGGCTACACAGTGAACCGGTTGCCAGTCAGTAGCTGGGCACAAAACAGAAACATTTACACTTTCACTGAGTGGGAACCAATTTCAGGCCGTCTGCATATACAGTAATTCCAGCCAATGTAACGCTACATGGATGACAAGACTTGCTTTGTTTTCAATCACTAGTCATTGTGTGTTTGTGCTTGCAGGATGTTTAATTTCTGAGCTGGGTCCCAACATTGGAGCAATGGAGTACCGGACAAAATTTAGGCCCGGTGAAGAGTTAATACTGTTTTGTAAACCGGGATACACGTCCATTTTGGGCCCTCGGAAAATTGTATGTACAGACAACGGAGAATGGACTGAAACCAAATTCAAGTGCATCGGTGGGTGTTTCATGTGACTGTAAATGTAAAAAAATGCAAGATTATTTTTTTTTCTACAAAGCACTTTCATTGAATCGTTGCATTACTGAATGTCGGGCTTTTGGTCTTGAATTTGTTTATTTACACAAAGCCATGAAAAAGAAACAATGTTCTTGAAAACAGTGTGTACTAAATGTTGATTACAGTTACATGAGGTTGATTCCGATCCAACGTTCAACCATGACTCATTAAAAAGGAAGGGTAATATGATACTCACAGTATACCATTTGTTGACTCTCAACTACAATATTTTATTCTATTTTATAGCAAAGCGTTGTCCTACTCCTGATCCACTGTCCAATGGAGATCTGTACTATGAGGATACGGTGTACGAGAGTACAATCAACTATACCTGTCACGAGGGGTAAAGTGAAATTGTCTTGTTCAATTCCATTGATGAATGTGTACAGTAATAAGAAGCCAGTAGTTTAACTGGTAAAGTTCATGTGCACCCTATCAAACTCTGAATGGTTTTAGAATGTTGTTGACGATCATAAGCATACAGTACCCAGTAAACTTGCTGGACAACGCTCTCTGGAGTTGATGAGGTGCAAAAGATCCCCCCACCCCGCCCCACATACACACATAGTATAGATGGATTAATACGGGGACAGTCTATCGTACATGCCTTGAGGAATAGAAATCAATCACAGGTAATATGACGAAATGCTGAAATACAAAAACATATTGCACGTGGGTTGTCAAATACTTAAGATACCAAATACATATAACCCAATGAAATAAGTTGAAAGTGAAAGCATTTGTGGGATAGTCCCATGTTTTTGTGTTCCAGTAGTTTTGGATAATGCTATTACCTGTATTGACAAGTATTTTCTTTCCACAGGTACACCCTCTCTGGACCCGAAAATTCAAAATGCCAAGCTGATGGAAAATGGAGTACACCGGTTCCAGAATGCAAACGTGTGTAGTCCAAAATTTCCTTCTTTCTCCCATAATGTCATTCCAATCTGGAACACAGCAAAGTAGTTGTGAACAAATCAAATCAAACACGATGTTGTTTTTGTCCATTCATTGGTACGTATCACTATATGTTCACCTGTCTTGCAGCTGTGTCTTGTGGGCTTGCTCCAATCCCAAAGTTTGGTCTTATCAGTTTTAACAAGAAAATAAGTGGAAACACAACATATTTTGGCACACACGGGACCTATAAGTGCCTACCTCCCTATGTCCTCATTGGAAATGCATATGCAGAGTGCACAGCCAGTGGGAACTGGACCAAGACACCTGAATGTCGAGGTATATTGAAAAATAAAAGTATATACCGGTACTTGTATGTATATTATTCTTTTGGAACTAAAAATGATTCCAACAAGCAAATTAATGGGACTTTTAATACTTCAAACACATTTAAAGGACAACCGACGTCTCCGACAAGTTGTGTCCATAATTTATAAAATGGCTTCAAATGACTTCTACTGAACGTATTTTACAAAGATTCCACCGCAGATAGCTATATTTTACGTTTTAAGACTTGTGCTGAATATTCCGGAAGTCTTGTTTTTGAGTAGGTGACGAGTGCGTACGTGACGTCACGGAAGGAACGCCCCTGACCGAAAAAAGGACACATTGTAGCAGTCCTTCCTTCACGTCAATGCATTTTGATGTGCTTGTTTGGTCTGAAAACGTCATGTTGCACTAAAAACAGCCAGAAGAGGGCGTCCAGGCTCCATATAAGGAATTTATCAGCCTGTGGAAACAGGCTGATTCATTCCTCAACGCAGCCCATTTTCTTGCCTCTTTTTGGGTGAGACATTTCCCCTCAAAATGGCACGGAATACATTCTTTAATCGATTGCAAACATGTATGCTTTCCTCTTCAGAACTATTTGAATCATATTCATAACTGGATGTGTAACAAGAAAGCATATTCACCGAATCTGAAGCCATTGTTTTGATTCTACAGCAATGCAAGACGTCTTGGCGTGATGTCACGAACTGGGGGCGGGACTTTATGAAACTGGCCACTTCCGGGTTCATTTTTTTTCAGAAATTGTTTTATACATTCAATATGTTCAGTTAATCAAAAGAAATCTTTCTCTATCAATAATAATGCAAAATATTTCCAGTGGTTACGTGTCCTCGACCAGAGAGCATTTTCAATGGTTACATGTCTAGCAATGACCAGAGACGTTACAACTTCATGGAGACCGTGCAATACGGCTGCAACGGTGACTATAGGCTGGAAGGAACCTTCCAAATTTCTTGCCAGAAGAATGGAGATTGGTCAGAAAAACCAGCCTGTAAAGGTAAGGCAATATAGCTATTGTACTATATGTATGCAGTTCATTAAAAAGTGGCATGCATTCAAACTTTCTGTTTAGAGATGTTTTCTTCCAATATTTTCATATGTTTTTACAGGTACTTCAGAAAAAAATGCTTCCTTTTTTTCTTTTTGCATATCATGAGACTCATGTTTTATATCTTGTCATCCATTCCTATTACCTGCAGCTCCTTGTCACATTGACATAGGAAGAGGAAGAATATTATACAAAGAAAAAAAACTCTGGATTGCAGATCTTGTGCCAAACAAAATCTTCCATAATGACGTTGTGTCCGTCTATTGCTTGGATAAAGTCAGGAATTGCGGCTATGCTGTGTCAACTCAATGCATGGATGGAAATCTCCAAATCCCCGAATGCTTCAAAGGTGATGCATTGACATGTTGAAGATATTAATTGCCCATACAAACTGTTGAAATGCTATAAAAATACCTATACAATGAGAAAAATTTAAGTCACTCAAACTGTAATCTATGTTCTAATTCTCTGTCTGTCTTTTTCAGAGCCAAGTGGAATTGAATATACCTTTCATTCTGG
Source organism: Hippocampus bargibanti (assembly GCF_051943395.1). NCBI lineage: Eukaryota > Metazoa > Chordata > Actinopteri > Syngnathiformes > Syngnathidae > Hippocampus > Hippocampus bargibanti. The sequence goes on from NC_142743.1 coordinate 21,709,796, forward strand.
TTCACTTCCTTCAGAAATAGAGCAGTGCTGAGACATAACAGATCTGTTTTCTGATGGTGAATATTACATCATTGTAATACTCACAGCAATACAATCGTATTGTGCTGGTCTACAAAAAATAAAGCACATTATGGGGCTCAAGATTTATGTGATTCATAATTTGTTTGTGATATCTCATGTGGAGGAATTGAACAATGAAATACATTTTGTGAAATGAAAAAAAATATTGGAGGAAATGATGACAGTCTGTTAAACATAGCTAGAAAATGCAAGTTTACTCAACAATACACAGAAATGTATCTCAAGGCTCATTTGTGATGGATGGACCCGAAATCTAAAAGTGTGGGTGCTGTTGTCTGACAAGTCCACATTCCAGATGAGGGTCAAACAGGAAAAGGACCGTCCACTGTTAATCGTGCAAAGTTCAAAAATATGCAAGTGTGTTGTTTTTAGAACATATTCGCGACCGTGTATGGCACAGGTAACATACTATGTGGCATCATTAACAATGAAAAAGCACACTTCCTGCCAATGCATGAACCAAATAAATCATAGGAGTCAAAAACCAATCCTATATGTGACTGTTGCGCTGCATGTTCTCGATCCCTCCTTATTGCAACACATTTGATTCACACGGTTGGCTCTTCAGTAAGCTTTGCACAAGCCTGGTATCGATCCTTTTCATTTTTATAAGGTGTTGCATCAGGTAGAGATGGAAAACACGCAGACAGTAGCCTTATGAAGTAGGTATTTAGATAATCCCGTTGTGCATAATTTACAGCACGGCACAGCATTGAATTGCAAGGCAAACACGAGGCTAATAACCGCACGCTGTATAGCTTCCACTTCTTCCAATCTCCAGCCATTCAAGCAAAACATTTTCTACACGCCGACTCGCACATGTATGGTCCAACATACATTTTACCAACAAACCCCTTTTCTTCTAACTATTTAAACACCTAGATCCCCTCAGATACGTTTGAAAAGTCGCTGCCTGGATCGATTCCAAACTGAGTGGAGTGATATGAGCAAATCGTATTTGCTTGTTCGACTAGCGATGCCTGACCAAACGGAGCATGAGGCGCGCATGTCAATTGCCCTCTCCATCCGACGAAGACGGTAGTCCTAATAAAAGAACCTAAAATATATCCAGAAATTGTATCACTGTCGCCACTAGACTAGAGCATCATCGGTAACGGGGTCAAATCCAACTACGTAATTTTGAGTGACGAGTTCATATTCAAGTTCCGTGTTTTTTTTCTACGGTCTCGCGAGATCAACGAAAGTCCCGTCTCTCTCAAACAAGCATGGCCGCCCTGTATGAGGGATACACGTTGTGTGGGATAGTTCCATCTCAGAACCTGACAAATTCCAGCATCCAGGGCGTTGAAGAGGAGCGGGATAGCGACCATGTAATCGTCACTGACGCCTTCAGATCTGTCACTGTTTACAAGGTAGCTTAAAACGTTTTTATGGAGCAGCTAGCAATCCGTGGCTAAGTAACTAGGTAGCAGGACTGGAGAATTGAAACTTGCACAACTCATGTTGGCACCGACAGTTCTTTTCATCAGAGTTATCGTGCAAGTAAATTAAACTAAATGCATTAAATGGTGCAACTGTGTTATTTAAAAGTGATAGGTGGTACGTGGTCCTGTAGCATAAAACTAAAATATGTCAACCCAAAACATCAATTTATATGCTAACATTAACTAATTCTCAGATGTAATACTGGAGTTATGTACACAATAATAGTGTAATTTTGTTATCTAAATGTTTATATAGTTCTTGCTGTAATTACATTGTTGTGACTGATATTTATGTTGATGTATTTAGGTTTCAGATCAGAAGCCCCTCGGAAGCTGGTCTGTGAAGCAAGGCAACCGTTTGACCTGTCCAGCAGTCTACAACCCACACACTAAAGAATATGTGACAGTTACCGACAACAAGGTAGACACATCTAAGTGAACTAAAGTAACAGGATACATCTCAATTTAACAATTAATATTGTGTTTTTCAGGTGATCAGAATCTGGAAGGAAGATGATCTTCTCTTGGATAAGACATTTAAAGCGACTGTAAGTATGATCATTTTGATTTATTTTCAAATGTATTAATTTCTAATGGTTGTTGCCTCTGCTGTGTGTTTTCTAAGTTTTAATATAGGCTAAAAACAAATAATGTACTGTATCCTGACCTATTTTTAAATGTGTTGAATGGTTGAGTTTTTAAATCATCAAGTGTGTTTTGCCCAGGTGCCGTCGGATATCTGGAGGGTTCATTGTGTCGCTGGAGGAGATTCCGTGGTCTTGTTTCAGAAAGGAGCTGTGAAACTTCTCGATTCTCTTCTTTCCGCTCCTCAGCAAACTGTTGAGGAAGTGTTGGCTCCAGATGAAAAAATTAGGTAACATTGTACTATGGCAATATGGCATTGTGCATCAAAAAATAGCCTTTGCAAAGATTGTGATGCACTCTCAGAGAGGCGTCGGAAGTACAATGTGTACTGTACGTAGTGGTTCATTTTGTAGTTGTTTTGACGTAAAGTGCTGTTTTGTACTTTATACAAAGGTGCACAGCATTACATGCTTCTTAGAATGCTACAGTGTGGTTCTAGAAAAATGCAAAGTACAGCCAGAACATTCAATATTGCCAAATTAAAACCATATATTATTGGCGGGGCAAATAATTCAATATCCCAATGTAGTGCAATAGTGTGGTGATCAATATCAATACAACTTTTGCTCAATAATTGAGAATTTAAAACTCAGGAAGGAAACCCAGATCCCGAGTTGCATCGTGCAAGCGTAAGCCAAAATGTGGCTACACTTTATTCAAATAAATGACCGGTTTCTTCAATGTAACACTTGCTGTAATGATTACACTGCGCAAACTATGACCTACAACACCAGTTGGTAGATACGCGGTGTATATTTTAAGGGGTTCATTTGCTTTTACACCACTAGCTGTGACCCGCAGCTTTAGTATACTGTACCTCTAAATCCCTAGCAAAAGAAGCCTTGTTACAACAACAAACCCGCTAACAAATTAAATGACACTTGAGAAATTGGGTGAACTGAAATTGATGGACTCCGGTATTATCAGTCTCTGAGTTTCTATTTTTGATTTATTTGTCTATCAATCAATTTATTTATTTATGCCCCACTCACTTGTGCTGCTGTCTCGATCATTATTTTTGTGTCCAGGTGGAGCACCAATTTAATGGCAGGAACTCAGCAACTTGTCATCTTCACAACAGAAAAGGTACAACAGTGTATTTTGTAGGTAGTGCTTTTATCGTGATGTTCCTTTTACACCAAGTGCTGCAGAGACATCATATTACCATGGTCTATTTCAAGTAAATCTCAATCTGGTTTTATGGTTTTTTCGATATGGTCGTAGGTGCATCAGGAATGTCAATTTTACATCATAGGTGTGCAACAGAGTAACACACCAAGTAGTTGACAAAAGAGGAACTGCAAACACGAAAGCCATCATGAATTGGAGTGCATTAAGCTTTTTATTGCCATCGCCTATATAGAGAATTATACTAAACAGCTTGACAAATATTTTGTGGGGTGTAAAGTGCTATAGACACCAGATCCACAGTCAGTCATAGTTTTCCAAATTAAAGTACAGTCAAACCTCGGTTTTCGAACGTCTCGGTTCTCATCCCATTCGGTTTTCAACCAAAAATGTAATATTTTTATGCCCCGGTTATACAACCGAAATTTGGTTCTCAACCAAACTGGGTGCATCTGAATGCATCACTCGACTACCCTCTGTTTCCTTATTCGTCACTTCCTTATATGTCACGTCTTCCTCATTGTGACCGACGCATTAATATTGTTGTTGTTTTATTTTTGCGAAAATGCTGACATATTTGGTTAAGATCTCCTGAATAGTATGATTTTAAAGAAAGCAGCGGATGGTTTGAAAAATTAGTGTGCCCTGTGTTTGCCCAAAAACAGCTGGGATAGGTGCAAACACGCCCCGTGGCAGAAAGAAAATTGGTGAAAATAAAAGTTTGTTTTTATAGAATTTTACACATGACCTGCTCTATTATTAAGTTTTACCCCGTTTATGCGATGAAATAATTAAAAATTTGTTTTCTTGACTTTGAACGGATTAAGATTTTTTACATTGATTTTAATGGAAAGTGCTGTTTCGGGTTTTGAACAGGTTTCTGAAACAGATTATGGTCGAAAACCGAGGCATCACTGTACTTATAAAACGTAATAATTTTCAAAATGCTACTCCAGCACATATTTTTGAATGAAAATGTTGTGTTCGTTGTAGTTACCTTTCTTTTAATTTTGTGAATTCTGCCTGTGTTTCTTACTTGCAAATTGGGCTTTTTGAATTTCAATGTCTTTCTGTAGAAGCGGGAAAACTTTTTGTACATGCAGAAAGTGAAGCCTAACATTATGCACAAGTATCGTTTGGAACGAGAAGATTCCAGCCTGTCCCCTCTCAGCTTCTCTGCGTGCTACAGAGATAAACTCATCCAACTGCTTTACCTCTGTAAGCATATATTTTTTTTACTATTTAAATACTTCTGTCTGGTTTCATAAATTTTGACATTAAGATGACATTGTAATGACTTTACAGGAAATCTTATGCTCAAAGTTGAAGCAGCATTATTGCAGAGATTGCTAAATTTATTATTGGTGGACATTGCCCAAGTGTCAGCAACGCAGTAGATTAAGTTAAGATGTGCCATCTTGTTTTTCTCTAATACAGATCCAAATGGGCATGTATACCAGAGTGTGATTTCTGTGGTGGGCACGGGGGCCGATGGAGGAGCTGAAACCTTTTCACTGCCCCATAATCAGCTGCTGGCTCTTTCTGTTGACGAGGACAAGTTGAATGCGGCTTCTGCCCTCCTTCTAGATGAAGCCCATGTTGCTGTGGTTGGCGTTCCCCACCCATCAGCTGGAAGTGGGAAAGGTATATGAAATGAACTCCCTGAAAATCATTTAATTGATTGCATTTGCATTGAATTGCATTTAATTGAAGGATATGACTGGTTCAGGAAATCACTGGTGCATTAAAGGACAACCGACGTCTCCAGACAAGTTTTGTCCATAATCCTTCTACTGAGCGTATTTTACAAAGATTCCACCGCATATAGCTATATTTTAGGTTTTAAGACTCGCGCTGAATATTCCGGAAGTCTTGTTTTTGAGTTGGTGACGAGTTCTCACCCTACGTTACTGAAGGAACGCCCCTGACCGGAAAAAAAGGACACATTGTAGCAGTCCTTCCATCACATCAATGCATTTTGCTGTACTTTAGTCTGAAAACGTCATGTAGGACCAAAAAGAGGCTGAAGAGGGCGACAAAGCTCCATGTAAGGAATTAATCAGCCTGTGGAAACGGGCTGATTAATTCCTTACACGGCTTTGTCACCATTTTCTGCCTTTTTGGGTACAACATTTCCCACCCCTGATGCCTCAAAATGACACGGAATAAATTCTTTAATCGATTACAATCATGACACTCTGTAGTGGCCCCTATGTTATTCATAGTGAACATTTTGGACAACCGTTACTGGATTTTTAAGTTCCCTTTTAAGGTCCAGCTCCCTTTGCAGAAACTGGCCAAAATTAATGAATTTATTTATGAATATACTTGGGAATCTGTGACTAAAGTACTTTGTGTTGGCTTCAGTGTTGTGTTTGCCTTTCAGATTTCCTCTGCATTTGGAATATAAATTTCCAGACAGTTCAAGCAGGAAAAGAAATTTCTGGTAAAATCTTTGGACAGGTAAGGACACAACATGTGTATTCTTCTTTTTTTTTTTATCCACACAGCTAAATGTTTAATTTTAGTTATTAAAAGGTGCCCCGTGACTTAGGCTTTGCATGGTTAGCTAAAGGAGTGGCATATGAACACATGGAAATTTGAACAACGACTTACATGGTCAGAATTTGGATGGTAGGCCAATGTTCCCTGTCCTTCCAGCTGCTGAGTGCTGATGGAGGACTGTATGACTTTGGTAGAGTATCACCTCTGCTCTCCACTGTGATCAGGATACCATTCCCTCCTCACAACTTGATAGCAGTTTACAAGTGAATTGTTCACACGGGCCCATTATTGTTATTGAGTCCCCTTTCTCTTTTATGTTTAGCTATGGTGTTATTCCAACAAGTTGTTCATTCCACATGGCAAAACGTTGTCTGTTATTCCGTATGGATGCAGCAAATCTTCGCTTGCTTCAGCTTTGGGCAAACTGAAGCAGTTCAGGACTGAAGGTGAGCTCAAACATTGAAACTACTACACAAGATGAATAACAAGAACACTCTTGATGCTTAAGTGTGTAGACTCCCACGTTTTGTTTGTGAAATGTCGACACACTTTACTGAGACATTATTGTCCAATTCTCATGTGGAAGACTTATTACCACAAAAAAAAATGGGATCATAGGAGACTGCTTTATATTTCTGCAAACTTTGGATGCGATTTCTCTCTCATTTCATCACACATTTAAAGGACAACCGGCGCCTGCGGACAAGTTGTGTCCATACTTTTTAAAATCACTTCAAATGACTTCTACTTAGCGTATTTTACCAAGATTCCGCCGCATATAGCTATATTTTACGTTTTAAGACTCGCGCTGAATATTCAGGAAGTCTTGTTTTTGAGTTGGTGACGAGTCCGTACGTGACGTCACGTTAGGTATCGTCACTGACCGAGAAAGCGACACACAATGCATTTTGGGTACTTTGTTTGGTCTGAAAACTTCGTGTTGATGACGAAATTTGAAGGAAAACACGTAAATAATGCGATGGTGAATCGTGTGTTGCACCACGACTACTATTTAATACTAGCTGACATAAATTCCTAGCAGACAAATCACCCCATTTCCAACGAAGCTTGGGCGCCATCTTGTGCATTTTTTGGGACGCTACATTGCAGTCCAGACGCCTCAAAATGACACGGAAGGACTCCTTTAATCGATTGCAAACATGTATGCTTTCCTCTTCAGAACTATTTGAATCATATTTATAACTGGATGGGTAAAAAGAAAGCATCTTCTCCGAATTTGAAGCCATTGTTTTGATTCTCTCGCAAGGCAAGACGTCTTGGTGTGACGTCACGAACAAGGGGGCGGGACCTTCTGAAACTGAAATTTTATGAGGTCATTTTGAAGTAGTTTTGGGACACTCAAAGTCATTTTTATTGGTGTTTTTCATTTGACTAAAAATATCAGCCTGCGTGTTTTGGGTATTTTAGATATATTGTATATGTATTTAGCTATAAAACGTTTTTCTGATGTCAGTTAGGAAACAAAAAAATGGTGTTGGTTGTCCTTTAAAGCATGTAGTCTTTCATATTGCATAAAAAGCGTTTAATGAACTGATTGTTCGCTCAATGAATGTGTTTTCTTTCAAATTTGACAGAATCCAAGCCTCTCGTGTCAGTGCCTTCTTGGAACAACATCTTGCATGAAGAAAAAGCTCAGCCCGCCAGAACAATAGACAACAGGAAGTTGGTATGTAAATTCTAACTTTCTAAGGATAGTTCCATATGACAGTGAGTTTGATTTAACCAATCCCAAATCCTAAAAGTGATGGTACAGATTATTTGACAGGCTCTTTGATTTGAGCTGAGTGCATCATTTTGTCATGTTTTTTTAATTATGGCTTTTGTAGTTTTATTGTGGTTTCATGATGATCCTACTGTCATTCCAGAGAAGAACACCTAAGAGTCAGTCAGCCTCCAGTTTAACAGTTGAGCAGGTTTTGGAGCTCATCAAGGTAATGTTTTTTTTCTGTTTTAGACCATGTTTCATTCATTTGTTCTGGGGTGGAAATCGATTACGGTTAGAGTATACTGTAATGTAATTTAGCAACTTCCTCTCTTGGTGGACCAGCTACACTTTGATTTCATACTTGTGCAATGGAAGACGTTTTGATATCTTGTGGCATATGTTGCCGTTGTCTGCCACTGTTGATTGATATCCGCTATTGTACAATTGTAAGATGAAATAAGTCCTTGCTTATTTTATTTTATTGTATTTTATTTTTTGCCTCATAGACTTCACCAGTAAAGGAAGTGCAGAAAGAAGTGCAACGCCTCTTTTGCAGAACAGACATTCAGGATCTGAATCAGTCAGTGGGACCGGTGGCATTGTCGCTGGTGTCCCGCAGCTTGGCTGACACTGCCTTCTATTTGCCAACCGTGCTGGCACAGCTAGTACGCACTCAATCTCTCTGCCACAGGTTAGTAAGTTATAATGGTGTTTTTGTCGCGGAAAGACTTGAGATGCATCCTTTGCTGTACTTCAGGGGTGTCAAAGTCATTTTTGCTGCGGGCCACAGTGTAGTTATGGTTTCCTCTCGAGGGCCGTTATGAATTTGGGGAACCCATTAGAATGTTTAAATGCCTTCAAATATTACATATAGAGCACACAGCAAATTAATGAATAACTCGTTTTCAAATCTGAAGTCAAGAATAATGACTTTTATTGTGGTTGACATCCACAAATATGAAATTTTGGCTCAGATTTTAGCAATCATCATGGAATTTAACAAGTTTGATTTGCTTTCGCGGGCCGAAAAAAATGATGTGGCGGGCCGGATTTGGCCCGCGGGCCTTGACTTTGACACCTGTGCTGTACTGCACATAAAATCTACGCATTTGTAAAGTATTGATTAAATATGGGGCGGTAGTCCAGTTGTTAGCACATTGGTTGTGAGTTCAACACCCGGCCCGTCCGGCCTCCCCGTGTGGAGTTTGCATGTTCTTCCCGAGCCCGTGTGGGTTTTCTCCGGGTATTCCGGTTTCCTCCCACGTTCTAAAACATGCATGACGTATAATGTTATTTTGGAAACAGATGAAACTGACTTCAATGTCCTTTACAGTGTATGTCCTGGCCTCATCGAACTAGCCCTGGAAAAGAAGGATTATATGCTGTGTCAGCTCTGTTTACGGTTTTTCCCTGACATCCCAGAAGTGGTCACCTGCACTTGCTTGAATGCCTTTATTAGGTAGAGTTGTAACATTAAACACACGAGACAAATCAACCAATTGCAAAAAAAAATATACATATTTCCAAAATTATTTTTCTTTCAATATAAAATGAATTGTTAACTTGAACCATTTTGTTGTTGCAGCATGCTAGACAGTGAAGCAGAGAAAGTGAATCTGGAGCCTGATAGCCTCTCCTTCATGGAAACTCTAACCTCCAGAGAACAGATTGGCTTGCGGAATGGTTGTGACTCCTCCTCTTTGAAATGCCACTCCAATGTCACGATGACAAAAGATGACAAGGAGACTAAGAATTCAACGGCACCAGGGCAAAGCTGTCCAGTTGGCTTACAGAAAGCTGTTTTATTGTATCCTTTTACCGGCACATGCACGCACACACACACTCTTTTGGGAATAAAGTACGGGATAGCGATGCATAAGCTTCAGAATTACAGATGAGGTGAATGTTATCTTGACTGGAGGTGTGCAGAAATGAGATTCTACAGACATCCTACACCGATGACCTCCTCCTTCCACATTTGAAAGATCTTTCATCCCAACACGTGTTTGTAAGTTCACTGATTGTGCTATGCTTTCCTGTGATAATTTTACATACGTCACTACCTCACTTTACATACGACACTACCTCACTTTACATTCAGAAATTACATGTATAGTCTGTTGTCAATTGTATGTCTTTTTTAGCCACGTTGGCCAACTATTAGTGTCTTGCATGCTGGGTCCGAGAGGACATTAATTTCATCTGTGCTGTATGTCATGCATATGAGCATATTTGACAATAAAGCTGACTTTGACTTCGACTGGACTACAATATCATTGGACTGTAATTTGCAGTTTTTTTCATTGTTTGACTGGTCCTGTTACTTGTAGTCAAATGTAAGTTGGACAGGTAACATCCGAGTTACGACCGGGTTCCGTTCCGACAAAACGGTCGTAAGTTGAAATCCATTGAAAATGGCCGACGTGACGTTTACGCGACAGGCAATGTTTCTATTGAATACTATTATGTACCAAACTGTTTACACTTCATTTATAAATTATATAACTTAGTGTCATTTTTATTATTTATTTCCTATTATCGATTTTTATTACTGTATAACTGTACTTGTAATGTATACAAAACTGTTTACTGTACAGTTCATTATACTTACTTTTAGCGCCTTTTTCATGATTCTATATTTCATATTATCGATTAATATTTAGATTTTATATAGTGGGTTAAAGAAAACCCTTTTACGTAAAGAATACAGCTGTTGAAAAATCGCTCTCCCTGCTAACGGCCAGAAGATGTCACCCGACACACACACACTGACTCAGGTGGACGCCGAAGGGAAAAAACTGTGTACTACACATGTTGCCGAGACGGTATCTGCACTGTATAACTACTGTATTGAGTATAGTCACGCGTTGCTGTGCAAGTGTGTGACATGCTGGCTGGCCAAAATTGTAGTACGCGTTGCCGTGCCAGGGGTACAATTTTAATAAAAAAGGGTCTGGCGGTCGTGGTCGTAAGTACGGGTGGTCGTAACTCACGCCGGTCGTAACTCAGATGTTACCTGTATATACTGTACTAAAATTGGACCCATGACTGGCAGCCAAAATCCTGTGCCTAGTGGTGCGTTGGAAATTCACTCTGACGCCTATCCACTAAAGTGTGTGTTTGGTGTGCGTGTGTCAAACAGATTTTCACTTAATGATTACTTTTTTTTCTCATCCTATTAAGCTTTTCCTCCAGTACCTGCAGTTCCTCTACTTAAAATATAACCAAGACACTTTTCCGCAGAATCACGGCTATCCATCCCCCAGTGTCACACAGGTTTGTAACAATAATTTTAATCCTAATTATTTTCATTATACAGTACAGTTGAATATAAAAGAACTACAACAATTGCTGCCGACTGAGTACACAATGGCAATATATAAATTATGCTGTGATGTTTTACACACAAAGTGAATACAAACATGCAGTCATTGGCTAATTGACTTATTCATTGTTACTGTTCTGTATTCCAAAAGTTGCATCTTAGAGCTCCAGTACTGATTTTGTAGCAATATAGCTACCAAAAAAATTAGTTTATAACATTGTTCAGAAATTATTCAGTTGGGGTGATCCTTTTTTTCTTTTTCTAGATTATAGATTGGGTTTGCCTGTTGTTGGATGCTCATTTCACAGTTCTCGTCATGACTCCGGAGGCCAAAGACCTCCTGCTGAGCCTCCACAGCTACATTAAGTTGCAGGTACAGCTTTCTTGTTCCTATCAGTGGAAGCGGTTTGATTTTACTCTGTAAATCAAATACAGGTTTTTCATTTGTAAACTTTCTGCAAGTGTAAATACAGAAACCGTTTTACCCAATGATCTTGTGTACCCTTAGGTGAGGCTAGTTTCTGAACTTGGGAAAGTTGAAGGAGGTCTCCACCAGCTCCAACACATGAAGAAAAAACAAGATATTGGACAGTATTCGATTGAAGTTATAAAGCTTTTTTAAGATTGCGTAATATTTTTCAATAAAAATGTCCAAAAGCTGAAACCAGAACACAATACACATTAAAGGACAACCGACGTCTCCGGACAAGTTGTGTCCATAATTTTTAAAATGGCTTCAAATGATTTCTACTGAGCGTATTTTACAAAGATTCCACCGCATTTAGCTATATTTTACGTTTTAAGACTCGCGTTGAATATTCCGGAAGTCTTGTTTTTGAGTTGGTGACGAGTCCTCGCGTTACGTCACTGAAGGAACGCCCCTCACCGAAAAAAGGACACATTGTAGCAGTCCTTCTGCTGTACTTTTTGGTATGAAAACTTCGTGTAGCACCAAAAAGAGGCAGAAGAGGGCGACAAAGCTCCGTGTAAGGAATTAATCAGCCTGTGGAAACCAGATACCTCCCAGATACCTCAAAATGGCCCGGAATAATTTTTTTAATCAATTGCAAACGTATGCTTTCCTCTTCAGAACTATTTGAATCATATTCATAACTGGATGAGTAATAAGAAAGCATATTCTCCGAATCTGAAGCCATTGTTTTGATTCTCCAGCAAGGCAAGACGTCTTGGGGTGACACCACCAACAAGGGTGTGGGACCTTCTGAAACTGGCCACTTGTTCATTTTTTTTTATAGATTTTGGACACTAAGTCATTTTTATTGGTATTTTGCATTTGACTAAAAATATCATACTCATATCATTTTGGGTATTTTAGATGCTATAAAACGTTTTTCTGATGTCAGTTAGGAAACAAAAAAGTGATGTCGGTTGTCCTTTAAGCTTCAATTTATTTCTTTAGAACAATGGTGATAATGCATTTAAAATGACATTTCATGTTTTATGATTTTCATATATTATGATGTTGAAGTCTTGACCACTCAGTTGTGTTACATGACTCATTTATTTGCTTTTTGTAAATGTGGATACCTGGAAACTGTTTTTGTCCATGCCCTATTGCAGAAGCATGTAATCAGGAGAGGCAGAGCCTTACCTGCTTGTGAAGAATTGGATTTAGGGGTGGGGGGGGGAGTAATAATTTGTTGTTCTCCATAAAATCCATTTAAGTTCAACGGTCTGTCTTTTGTCTTGGTTTTATTCTCAAATCCAATGATGTCCACAAGTTAGAATTTTTGAATTTGTGTAGTACCCATTCAAACATGTAATCTATGCAGCAGTTACAGTACTCATGCATACAAGCAGAAATAGCACAGTAACGATGCAATAACACCATCTATTGATAAAACTACTGACCAACAACAAAAAGGTAATTGGCAATCATATATTTTCTCTCTCTGCATTTCTCTATTGTTTTCAGACGTGTTCTGATTTTCCAAAGCCATGATAATGTGTCTGCGAGTCATGTTTAAACTTCAGGAACTTTGTATCTTGCGTTTGCATGTTGTCCCCATATTTGCAAAAGTGAATCAATGACATTTTTATCCGATTTTTATTTCTTTTGCCTTTTTGGGAGTGGGATAAAAATCACAGTGAAGTCAAAAATTATAGTTCGCTGACGAAGCCTCTTGGATGAGAAGCAAAACCTCCAACACCTTCATAGAAGTAAAGATGACGGCTGAAGAAACCTTTTCATCAATGGATCACTCCTATATGACTGAGATCTTACATCGACGTAGTGAAGTCAGTCACACCACAAATCTGTTTGCTCCGAGCCATTTAACCAAAAGCGTTGTCGGCAGGATTCGAACCTGCGCGGGGAGACCCCAATGGATTTCTAGTCCATCGCCTTAACCACTCGGCCACGACAACTGATGATGCATTTGCGTCTGAGACGAAATGTCAATCCTAAAGCTGTGCATTCCTGGAATACCGTGTTGCTTTAGGACTGAACATTTACGATTACGTTTAATATCCAATTCCTCTATACAGTGAAGAAATGTATGAAGATTTGTTGTTCCCAAGTGAAATTAACTTTATGACGACTTGCGGGTGGCTGAACTAAACGGATTCACGACTATCCTCAGCCCCGTTCGCCGTCACCTCATTGGCACCATGTCAGTTATAAAAGAAGCGACTCCAATCATTGTCTGAACTGATCTAGCCCCACATCACGAGGCAACTCTTAAAAAGGCACCGTAAGCAGAGTACAGTATTCGCATGTGTGACTCGTTTTATGAACTAACATGCAAATTAGGTTGTTGTAAAATAGTGAGTCACGTGATACGCGTCATTGGCGCTCGTCCGTGGTGGATGTCAAGCTACAGGAGAGTTAAAAAGACAGTACTTCCCCAACGCACGCGTCCAAAGTCACGTTTTGTGGGAGTACATATAATGTAGCATGGAATACAGTTTATGTGACAAATAATAAATTAACACATGTAATTAAATTTTATGCACTTCAGAACGAACTGTGCGTGTATTTAATTCGTGTCAATATGTTTCTTTTTGCTTTGTTTTGATGGTCTGCAACATTTGCTTCCGCTAACCTCTCCGGGAACTACAATTGTCTTGACGCAGGTTTGAGGCCTTCTGTGTTTTCAACGGAAAGACCCGAGAAGAAAAATGGCGTCGATTGGCGACCCAAAGCGGGACGCCGGCCATTCACATTAAGCTTTGCGCCCTAAAATTGAGAAAGTGGGAAGATAGGAACTTCGCGGCAATTTTTGCATGAGCCGTTTGAGGCTCTTTTCTACGTTTTTCTTTTTTTGCGTGTGGCGTCTTGCGGCTTCGGGATTGAAGCGGAACAGAAGAGGCGCTCTCCTACAATGAGGGGGAGAAGAGGAAGGCCGCCCAAACTGGCAGCCGGGATGCAGGAAAGCTCACCCGGGCCAGCCTGGGGCTCTCGGAGTGGAAAGGGCAGAGGGATGCGGGGACGGGGCCGGGCAAGAGGACGGGGTCGTGGACGCGGCTTACCCGACGGTGCCTGTGTCACCGGTTCCACCGAGGTGGACACGGAAATATCAGGCCGAGAGAACTTTAATTTGTCCCGGGGCCGCAAGAAAGTTATAGTCGCCACATCCGAGGCGAGCGCGACACCGCGAGGCAGAGGAGGCAGAGGGAGAGGCAGGGGTTCTAGAGGCGGCCGTGGCGGCAGTCGAGGCGGAGTGAAGCGGCCTCCGACCAAGGTGGTGTACGACGACAACAGCGACGAGGACGACAATTTAAGCTACCGATCGGAGGAAGACGAACTCTTGAACCCTTCGGACCTGGAAGAAGAAGAAGAGGCCTTGCCAAACGATTTGGACTATCTGGAGGAACTAGCGGATGAAGATGGTGATGATGCCAGCTACTGCACCGACAGTAGTACAAGGAGCCAAAGCACGCTCGGGAGCACACCAGGTACGCGTTCTTTTGCAAATCCACGGCGAAGGAATTGCATGTCTTGGAGAGTGCATTTTATTTTAACCTCCAATTACAAAACAAGGTGCATTGTCTAAAATGGAGCTTGCACGGAGAAATGGGCCTTTGTTTTCCGTGTGCTATGCGACCGCCGCTTTGCAAAGAAATGCCCCAAGCTTCAGCCGATTCGCGTGGCTTGGGTAGTTTTTTTTTTGCCTAATCAGCGCGTTGGTCCTGTCAGTGTCGAGAAAGGAGGTTTTATCCCCAATGTAAAACATTATTTCCACCGTATTTTCATAATGCATAATGCATATATTGCATTATATGCATATTACTCTATCGATGTTCAGTCTTTTACATTTCATTCATTACGCTTCTTCGTCGGTAATGTCCTCACGTAGTCATAGTTTCTGTACAACTTGTAAAATGCAAATGCGCTAAAAATGATTACTAATTATAAAACAACTGCTTTGACATAATAAGCAGAAATAAATTCCCCAGTCAGCCATCGATGAAGAATTGCTTGTGGTAATAAAATATACGATTTCAAAATGAACTGTGTGTCTTATTCAGACACACAGTTCAACGACGTGTGTTACGACAGGCTCCCGAATTAGTTTGACAGTTCTTTGTTTTGAAGAGAGGCGCCCTTTCCCAACCCCACTTGTTGCAGACGTCAGCTCATTCATTATTACATTATCGTTACCGCCCGCAAACATAGTAGGAATCAGGTGGAGAAACGCGTATACCTGTGGGCGTTTGTTCCTAGTCATCATTGTCGGTGCAGCACATTGTTCGATGAAACAACATTGTGCTTCAAAATTGTGCTTTCTTAGCTTTGGCGTCAGTCATTTGGGGTCGGTGAGTGAGGATAAGCTAGATGTAAAACTGAGGAATTGATTTAACTAACTAATGCTTTTGAGCTGTTATTTGTATTTTTCTTACATTGTCTGGGGTGCTATGCAATTTCATATTGGTCTGTCTTACAAAAATAACATTCCACAGCGCTCACCTTGCCTTTCAGTCTGCGATGCTCCCACACACTTTTCTTGAGGTTTTTTTTTTTCTCACACATTTTCTTCATTTGTTCTCGACATTATGCTCAGTCAAAATGCATCGCTTCTGCCTCTGACTTCTCGCATGTAGGTGGCATAAGCATGTCACATAAATGCCCTTGTACTGTTTTGCTTTTGTGTTTTCATGAGGTGCAAGTTGCAATTTTTTACCTGCAAATAGCGATGTGGTTCTCCTTACCTGTATTTTAAGCCTTCTCTCATACTCCAGTTTTATCGCACCTTAAAAAAAAACATGCTTCTTCAGCCAGTTGAAGATTTTGAATTGTCCTTCTGTGTCAATGTGTGTATGGATGAGTCTTTGTTGTTGATTCTGGCGACTGCATTAAGGTATACCTCGTCTCTTTCACAGTCAGTTGGAATATGCTGCAACAAATAAAAAATAAATAGTGCCCTCGAAAAAAATTGCTAGCTTGCAATAACAGATAATAAGAGTAAATTGATTGAGACAAAATTCGTTAGTTAATCTGACAAAGAGTTCTGAAAGTCGATGTGCTCTAATTTGAATGTTGATTTTACAACGTTTCAACAAGAAAGGTTCGCTGTGGGTTCCATTGCGGTCATTCCTCTTATTCCTGACTTTGTTCCATTTTCTCCCACAGGTCCAAGAAGGAGTCGAGTGGTACAACCGCAGTCTCCCATCTTGGAGGCACAAAACATTCCCCCCATGGAGCTTCCAAAGTCCTCAGAAGACCTTTTGGTTCCTACCTCACAGCTCCTCAACGTGTCTGCTGTGTACGAGGTTCTGCGCAACTTTGGCACAGTTTTGCGGCTCTCCCCTTTCCGTTTTGAGGATTTCTGCGCAGCGGTTGCCAGCCAGGAGCAGTGCATGCTCCTGGCAGAGACCCACATTTCCCTACTCAAGGCTATACTCAGAGAGGAGGACACATCCAACACCACATTCGGACCTGCTGACGTGAAGGATTCTGTGAATTCCACACTTTATTTTGTGGATGGTATGACCTGGCCGGAGGTCTTGCGGGCATACTGTGAGAGTGACCCGGAATATCGACACATTCTCCCTTTTCAGGAAGGAGAGGATTATCCTTTTGAACCCTTTGAGAACAAAATCAAAGTTCTTCAGTTTCTAGTGGACCAGTTCCTGGCGACCAACATCGCCAGGGAAGAGCTCATGTCAGAGGGTGTGGTGGCTTATGACGACCACTGCCGGGTGTGCCACCGCCTGGGGGACTTGCTGTGCTGCGAGACCTGCGCAGCCGTTTATCATTTGGAATGTGTGAAGCCACCACTGCAAGAAGTGCCAGAGGATGAGTGGCAGTGCGAGGTGTGTGTAGCGCACAAGGTGGCTGGTGTGGTCGACTGCATCCCTGAAATACAGAAAACAAGACCCTTCCTTCGCCAGCTGCCGGTTGGCTATGACCGGCACAGTCGCAAATACTGGTTCCTGAACCGCCGCATTGTCGTGTAAGTCCAGTATATTTACCTCAAGCGTCAATTTTTTTTTTTTTCCCAGCAATGCACATTATATTCAATTGCAATTTCAGTCTGGTGCAAGAAGTCCACGACATTCTGTTCAGGATCCAGGATTCATTTTCCACTGATTTATATTAGGCAATCCAGACTTGTTTAGGAGCATCTTTCATCTTACTTCTTCTTCCAAACAGTCTATGAAAAAAAACTACCACTTTGGTGTTCCATATGCAGCGGAAGACAGGTTTCTGTGGGTGTCATATGAACTGCCCCCCGCAACGCCCCCAAAAAGTATTGTGAAATATATCCAGTAAAGTCTCGTTTTTTCGATATTCTCGGGAGTCCGAAAAAATATCGATATAACCGGGACTATCGATATATCCGATCCTGCGCGCATGTAATTTTCTCCTTGCGTTCATGGAAATAGTATCGTAATAAGCGCTACTATCGATATAACCGATATCGATATAACGAGACTTTACTGTAATTAAACTACGACTGTTAAATTTGCCAAAGTATTTGCACATCTGTGTTATTAGCTGTGTGACCTTCAAATGATCAGAAAATAATGAAACTAATCTTTTTTTACCTTATACCGGATCAGCTGAAAATCACGTCATCAACCTCGATTTCCATTCGGGAAATCGAACATGGAGGTCATCTTCAGGCATGCATTTTTAATGTCCTTTTTGTATGATTTTGTCGGGGATGCTCGCTTAGTTGTTGGATGTAAAATACAAAGTGACTGCGAACTACATCCCGTGTAAATAGTATAAAGCCTCCTGTTGTTGATACAGTTTGATGGTTCTGATTAAAAGGTACAAATTCAATCCCGTGCTCATCCGTCCATTTTGGCAGCAGGATAGCATTTTGACATTAAACAGACACAGATGCTGAGTGTGTGCTGGCACTGTAGCAGCCAAGGGCGTGCCTTATAAATCATTGGATATGGATCACCTGAGCAATGCAAGATTTAAGCTTCCCTGCGGCTCAACATTTTAGTATCGCTTCTTTCTCTCCTGTCATGCTTGTACTTTGTTTGGAGTGAGACAGCAAAGTGGCTTCCAGCAGGTGCTGCGTGACTATTCTTCATCCCCAGGCGCTGCACGTGAATGCAAATAACTTGAACAGAAGAAAGTTTGGCTAATTTGAGTGCAGGTACCAAGTGTGTAAATAGAGAATATTGGTGTGACATCAGGCCCAAATCAAAAAGAATGGACTGCGCTAAGACAAAAGTTGCTAGTATCGACGTTTCACAAACACAGCATTAATTTTTTTAATGGATCTTGTCAAATCTTTTATCTCGGCTCTGTTTAGTAAAGGTACAGCTCCACAAGGACACTAAAGTAATGGCAGATGCACAGTATTTTAGGCGGAGGTCACTGCTGCATTTCAAAACCAGTCAGGGCAGTGTCGTGAGGAGTTACATCAACTAACATGAAGACTCTCTTAATCGCATGGTTGTCTGTATTGCTTGTGAAAAGAATTGCAAAAACAAACATCAAGCATGTTTGTGAGTGTTTGATAAATATGATGGTTTGATGTTTTAAATGCACATCTTTAGACCATTTGATAGTTATTACAGTGTTGGGGACCGATTCACTATTTGTCAAAATCCAAAAAGTATTATTTAAATTCTGAACAATTAAAAACAACAAAACTGATGTTGACTGCTGTTCGCACCCATTCCCTTCACGCAAATTTATTATTTTCAATTATCACATACAGATCACACACCCAAAATGTATATTCTGCATGTTTCTCCATATTGAACGCCGCCCCTGTATGTGTCATGTCTCCCCGTGTCATGACAAACATAATACCAAATTTATCCCCCACAGAGAAGAAGATGGCGAACAGGAGAATAAAACAATCTGGTACTACAGCACAAAGGTATGTCATTCATTTCTCACCGCAAATGTCTGCTCTTCAAGTACAGTGATACCTTGGCTTACGAACACTTTAGCTAACGAACTTTTCGCCTTAGGAACGTTACATTTGCGAGAATATAATCTTGGCATACGAACTAGTTTTCGGGAAACACACGGAACGCCACAATGAGTGATGTGTCGTTCGCGAACGAGCCGGTTCTTGGAGCTCCTGAAATGGCAGCCGGCTTTTTTTCCCTCTATTCCCCGCCCCTAGTCTTCGGTTAAAGCTGCACATGATTCGTCAAGATCAGTGGTAGAGGAGGCAGGGGACACAGGCAGCAGTGAGCGGGGTTAGGACTTACAGAAACAGAAACACACACACGAAAGGGAGACGACAGAGCTTGAAACAAAAATACAAAAGTGAAAAAAAGTGAAATGGAGAGAAAACACAGTAAAATTTGGACTTGTTTCAATTTTCTTGATAGTTCAAAGGCAGAGTGTAGACTACAAGGTTAAAACATCCCATCATTCAGGCTCCACAAATAACCCGCACAAGCCATCTGTACAATTTGAAGAGAACATACAAGCAAGGGAACCAGCTATTAATGAAGTTTCTAGTGTGTCTGGCTGCATATGTTGCTGTTGCAATATCACAACTTTTAAGATGTACAACCCAGAGCTCCTTGAGACACTTTATGCAAAAAGCTATCCATTCCATCAAACCATCAACGACCATCACAAAGGTAAATAAAACGACTTCATTTTACAGTACAGTTTATTTCTTTAATTACAATACCATAGAACATTTATTATACATAATATACGGTATATTGTGTGCAGTTGTAAGGCTTATTTAGTTGAAAATTATGTTTTATGGGGACCTGGGAACAGATTATTCTTATTTTAATGGTTTCCTATGGGAAATTAATGTTTGAAATACACCCTTTTTGCCTTACACACACTTTCTGGGAACCGTTTAAGTTCGTAAGCCAAGGTATCACTGTATTTGATCAGATGCATTTGATATGCATGCGATGCATTTACCGCCTTACATACTTGACAAAACAAATCTTAAGTGATGTCTCTTGGCTTTTACACGGAGGCTTTCCCTCTCTGTTTGTTGCAGGTCCAGCTCGGTGAACTCATCGGGTGCTTGGATAAGAATTACTGGGAGGCCGACCTCTATGCTGCCCTCGAAGAAATTCGGGATGAGGTTCACACACACATGGACATCACAGAGGACTTAACCAACAAGGCCCGGGGCAACAACAGATGTTTCCTCAATTTTGCCAACGGTAATACGCTTTTTCCTTATCTTTCAGAGACATAATACACATTTTCTTTTCAGAGAGTGAATCAAACGGCCGGTGTGTTAGTAATGGGTCTCTGACATTCTTTGGTCATGAACAAAACATGAAGGCAGCAGCTGATGATAATTTTACTCATTGATTTACCTGATGAGTATTTTATTGGTTGTATGGTGAAGGAGATTTTTATTTACATTCCTATTTAAAAAAATGGATAATACTTTTGATTGACTGAACCAGAAATGTGCCAACACAAATTAATTAATATGCAGTCACCAGTTTGTTTTGTATCATGTTATAAAATAGGCAAATAATGATGAAATGTCTGCTCTTCAAGTACAGTGATACCTCGGCTTACGAACACTTTAGCTAACGAACTTTTCGCCTTAGGAACGTTAAATTTCCGAGAATATAATCTTGGCACACGAACTAGTTTTCGGGAAACACACGGAGCGCCACAATGAGTGATGTGTCGTTCGTGAACGAGCCGGTTCTTGGAGCTCCTGAAATGGCAGCCGGCTTTTTTTCCCTCTATTCCCCGCCCCTAGTCTTCGGTTAATGCTGCACGTGATTGGTCAAGATCAGTGGTAGAGGAGGCAGGGGACACAGGCAGCAGTGAGCGGGGTTAGGTCTTACAGAAACAGAAACACACACGAAAGGGAGACGACAGAGCTTGAAACAAAAATACAAAAGTGAAAAAAAGTGATGATAATTTTACTCATTGATTTACCTGTTGAGTATTTTATTGGTTGTATGGTGATTGAGATTTTTATTTACATTCCTATTTTTAAAAAATGGATATTACTTTTGATTGACTGAACCAGAAATGTGCCAACACAAATTAATTAATATGCAGTCACCAGTTTGTTTTGTATCATGTTATAAAATAGGCAAATAATGATGAGCATTGTTTTCCAATGTATTATAAGCAGGTGTTTGCAAATGTTTTATTTTTATTCAAGGGAAAACATTGCTTTCATCGGATAGGCTCCAACAACACCCTTGTGGAGGATAAAGCGGATTGGAAAATGGATGGATTGATAGGATGGGTGCGGGGATTGGATGGATTTCACTCTTTATGAGTGGCCAACCATTTGTACATAAGCAATTAAAAAATGACCACACTATTCCCCCATTCAATCACATCTTTGCATTTGTAAAAGTTGATTAGGAACACAACTTTTTGGTTCTCTTGAAGACATGCAATTTTTCACAGTCATTTGGTCTGATAGGGACGATTGTTTGCATTATTATTCTTCATTTAGATATACAGTAGACAAATTCCCTGCTTGTGACATTGAACACATTCCGAATGAGGATTATGATTTTAAAAAATCTTAATTGACTGAAATAATGCTCTATCCAATATCATACAATGACTGTTCATTTTCCCACTCTTTGACTCAGAGGAGATCTTGGATCGTTTGCGAACTAAAAAGGAGGAAGCGATGGAAGAGGTGAAAAGGCAGGCAGCTGAGGAGGCCCTTAAAGTTCGTATGGAGCAGGAAAAGGATGATGTGGATGTGGAGAAAGATGGTAATGAAGACGGCAAGCAGATTGACGGTGAAGGGCAACAGGTTATCACTGTCAGTGATGAGACTACCAAGGAGGAGGACAAGGAGACAAATGAAGAGGCTGGGGAAGAGAAAAATGATGCTGTCAAAACCGGAGGTAAGTATTCCCAATCTATTGTATCTCAAAGTCCGATGGTAAAATGACTGTTCAGTAAAGGTTATATTCAAAACATTGAACTTGTCTTTAAGCTTGTCAAACGCTATTTCCAGGTATAATGGTAACCGGTTCAGAACATGGAAGGATGGATAAATTAATTTGATTCAAATAGCTAGAGATGACACATTTTTTGTTGTTGTGTCCATAATTTGTAAAATCACTTCAAATGACTTCTACTGAGCGTATTTTACAAAGATTCCACCACATATAGCTATATTTTACGTTTTAAGAGTCGCGCTGAATATTCAGGAAGTCATTTTTTGAGTTAGTGACGAGTCCTCACGTCACGTCACTGAAGGAACGCCCCTGACCGAGAAAGGACACATTGTAGCAGTCCTTTCATCACAATGCAATGCATTTTGCAGTACTTTGTTCTGAAAACTTCGTGTTGATCCGTGTTGATGGCAAAATTAGAAGGAAAACACATAAATAACGCGATGGTGAATCCTTGTGTGTTGCACCTAGCATCTATTTGATATTCGCTGACAAACATTCTAAGGAAATAATCAGCCTGTATCCACGGAGCTTTGTCGCCATCTTCTGCCTCTTTTGGGTGCTACATTTCCTCCCCAGATGCAGTACCTCAAAATGACACGGAATAAATTCTTTAATCGATTGCAAACATGTATGCTTTCCTCTTCAGAACTATTTGAATCATATTTATAACTGGATGAGTAACAAAAAAGCATATTCTTCGAATCTGAAGCCATTGTTTTGATTCTCGAGCAAGGCAAGACGTCTTGGGGTGACACCACGAACAAGGGGGCGGTACCTTCTGAAACTGGCCACTTCTGGTTTCAAATTGAAGTAGTTTTTAGACACTTTAAGTCATTTTTATTGGTGTTTTGCATTTGACTAAAATATCATACTGCGTGTTTTGGGTATTTTAGATGCTATAAAACGTTTTTCTGATGTCAGTTAAGAAACAAAAAAGTGATGTCGGTTGTCCTTGAAGTATATATTGAAACCCTATAAATTCAAACAGGTTAGATGTGGATGCCCAACGATTGATCGGCGAAAAATCAATTATCACATTATCGATAAATATTTTGATCAGCGATTAATCATTTAGGGAGCTTCTTTTACTGTAAATCAAAATCCTCGGACTTTTAGCCTCTCAAAAGTACACTATATATTCTCAGAATGCTGTTGTCCTACATGAAAGCAGACTGATTATTTCTTTGTTGAGCCAAACAAGGAGCTGAATCAAAATAAATTGTTTGTGGGTTTTCTGCACTGTCAATTTGGAATAATGTCCTATTTTGGAAGGATAAATAGTGATATTTATTCCATTCAATCGATCATAATAACAATCATGAGTTGCAGCCTTTGTTCGCTGGTCATACTCGAACATACAGAGCATGGGGCGAACTCAGGGGACCTCTGCCTGCTATTCCAGGGGCTTATTCCCTCTTTGCTCTCCAAGACATAAGTAGACACAGATTGTTATGCTTTTCTCTGTGGATCCAACATTGTGTTGTTTACCTGTAACATTCACAAATGCCCCCTAAAGGGAGCACTGAAATGAGGTCACTGGAAAAACGTTCTGCGTATCCTGCAGCATAGGAACAGAATTGTTACAGATGTTATTTAACATATTTTCTATATTTAAGTACTCAACACGTGCATGTTAAGTCTCATCCCTTGTAATAATAAATACCATGCTGCTTCTATTTGGCTTATGAATACATAACTGCTACAACTGGTGGTTTGGACTTTTAAATCATGCAATGCTACTTGTTTGGCACTGTGTGTCGCCCAGTTCCCTATTACACACACACACACACACACACACACACACACACACACACACACACACATATATATATATATATATATATATATATATATATATATATATATATATATATATATATATATATATATATATATATATATATATATATATAGTAAAGTCTCGTTATATCGATATTCAAGGGAGTCCGAAAAAATATCGATATAACCGGGACTATCGATATATCCGACCCTGTTTGCATGTAATTTTCTCCGTGCGTGCATAGAAATAGTATCGATATAACCGGGACTATCGATATATCCGATATCGATATAACGAGACTTTACTGTATATCCTTTTTACGATTGTGTGATACATTTCTCTTTTGATTTGGGAATATAGACTGGGTTAAACATTGTCACGGCTTGCAAGCGCTATGCCTGTTCAGCAGAGGGAGCCACAACCTTACCTCAGTGTCTGCTCAAGCAGGCGGACTGACAATTTGGCCACAGCATTGAAACGTTTATTTTGTTTCAATCAAAACGAGCTTTATTTAAGCATCTACCCCACTCTTGGTTTGTTGTCTTCCTACTACAGAACCCCCATCATCAGACTGTGATCTTGTCAGTGGTGATGACGTACCAAATTTGAGCCATCCCAGCCAGATGATGGAGGACAACAGTAATAGCAGCGTGGGCATCACAGTGCCACCCAGAGGCCCTGAACCTCCGGACTTGGCTGACAAGTCCTCCCAGTCCTCCCTGGCAAGCTTCGATGACACAGGTCAGACACAATAATATTTCAATGCAAGATGCTCTTCCAGCATGCTCACGCGAGAATTTTCTTGTGTATGAGAGTTACAAAAAAATTCTTGGGCATCTCAATGTGAATTGCTCACCCGCTGACTAAAACTGATGTTGCGTTTGCAGGAGATGGTAAAGATTTCACCAACGGTGAGTGTCTTGGTGGTAAAAAGTCATCTGCAACTCGTATGGTGACCCGATTGAGGAACCCAGAGAGCAAGTTGAGCCAGATGAAGAGCCAGCAGGTGGCTGCTGCCCTTCATGAAGCCAACAGAGGCTTCAAGGAGGGAAAAGAGGTGACACACCAAATACAGTTTCATCAAATTTCTTAGAATAGATTACCGGTATTTGAATGCAAAATACATATACATATACATAGTTGTTTTCTGTGTTTGGTGATGTATCGATATTAAACTGAGCCCTTTGATTGAGCAATGTCTTCTCCCCTGAGATTAACTAAAACTGGTGTATATGTCTCATTATTTCCTGGTCTACCAACACGATTATATTCAGAACACCCGTACAATGTTTTTACTTATGGAGTTTGGCCTTGTGCCAAATATTGCCAACCGTTAAATCCGCACCCTTTAAAGGACAACCGACGTCACTTTTTTGTTTCCTAACTGACATCAGAAAAACGTTTTATAGCATCTAAAATACCCAAAACACGCAGGCGGATATTTTTATTCAAATGCAAACCACCAATAAAAATGACTTAAAGTGTCCAAAATCTGCAAAAAATTGAGCTGCGAATTGGGCATTTTTAGAAGACGTCTTGCATTGCTGGAGAATCAAAACAATGGCTTCAGATTCGGAGAATATGCTTTCTTGTTACACATCCAGTTATGAATATGATTCAAATTGTTCTGAAGAGGAAAGCATACACGTTTGCAATTGATTGGAACTGTACAAACAAAACAAAATGGAACTGTATAGTGCAACTTAGCAGTTTTTTTGAAAACGATACTAGTGCAGCGTGTTCTACCGGAAACAAATTCCTTGTGTGTTCTACATACTTGGCAATAAAGATGATTCTGATTCTGATTAAAGAATTTATTCTGTGCCATTTTGAGGCAACATTGAGGGAAAATGTCTCACTCAAAAAGAGGCAGAAAATGGCCACCGAGCTGTTGTGAGGAATAAATCAGCCCGTTTCCACAGGCTGATAAATTCCTTCCATGGAGCTTGGACGCCCTCTTCTGGCTCTTTCTGGTGCAACACGAGGTTTTCAGACCAAACAAGCATTGACGTGATGGAAGGACTGCCACAATGTGTCCTTTTTTCCGGTCAGGGGCGTTCCTTCAGTGACGTCACGTACGGACTCGTCACCGACTCAAAAACAAGACTTCCGGAATATTCAGCACGAGTCTTAAAACGTAAAATATAGCTATATGCGGTGGACGTCGGTTGTCTTTTAAAGCTAGCAGTGAAATTGAGGATCAAGACATTAATACATAGCAAATTGAAGGAAACTTTCCCTAGTTTTGAACATCCTGTGTTGATGTTTTATTTATCCCATTGAACTTTTAACAACCTCAAAATATATCTTCCTACATCTGTAGATTCTAGTTGTGAACGCTCAGGGTGATGTCACCCGTGTCAGTACACGCAGCAAAGATGTGGTGATGAAGGGCACACTTTGCCAATTCTTCAAGCTCGGTCAGGAGGGCAAATATCGTGTCTATCATAACCAGTACAGCACAAACACACTGGCCCTCAACAAGCATCAGCACAGAGAGGTAAGTTGCGCTCTGACCTCGCAGAACTTAACTTTAATATTGCCATGGTGTCTCTTATTGTTTTAACCCTCATCATTCATTAGGATCACGACAAAAGGCGGCATCTCTCCCACAAGTTCTGCATGACGCCAGCGGGAGAATTCAAGTGGAATGGGTCCATCCACGGTTCCAAGCTTATCACCATCTCTACAATAAGGCTCACCATCATCCAACTGGAGAACAATGTTCCATCTCCATTCATGCATCACAATTGGGCTTCACACAGGTATGGGTACGAGCTGAACATAACGTAGCTATCATGTAGCAACTTACTTACACTGCCCAACATGAGCTTGTTCTCTTGGAGCTAGTGCCATCTGATCACCGATCTTTGTGTTGAAATCAAAAACATGTCAAGGAATGTGTTTGGAAATCGTTTGCTTTGTAGGGCCAACTGGATCAAAGCTGTTCAAATGTGCAGTAAAGCCAGAGAGTTTGCCCTAGCTCTGGCCATCATGGAATGTGCCATCAAGCCTGTGGCAAGCATGCCAGTCTGGAAGGACTCACTTGGCCACACCAGGTACACATCGCATACATCATTTTGTTATATATGTGCATGTCTTATGCATAATAGTATTTTCAGAGAAAAACTGACTGTTGTCGGCGCACTTAGCTGGTCTGATGAAGACCTTCAGGCCAAAAGGATTGAATTGAATTAAAGTTATGTGTGTCCTGCTATACTTTCATATAAACTGCAGCAATTTGACAGTTTCAGTTCAAATAAATAAATATACCAAAGCTTTCCTACAGATACAAACATTGATATACTATTGAAACCAGGCAGGCTTCTGTGCATGAACAAAGGAAGTGTGTACTCAGTCGAACCGTTTCAGGAGGCAGCGGTGATCCTGACCAGATCAAATCAAAAGGCCCACCCCGGCCGCAAGTAATAATATTTAGACTGCAGGTCCGCTACTAGTACCACCCACTTATGCCTCTCAGTGACCACTGCTTCAACACAACACTCCTTTTTAAAAGAGCTAACATTTTGGAGTTGGGACATGAAAATGGGTGTGAGCAATTAAGCATCAAAGAGCAATAGTTAAGACCATAACTACCGAGAGGCATTTCCAATAAGCTTGCCCATGTCTCAAAATGTTTTACACAAAGCTGTTTGTTATACAACAGTAAAAAAAGCCCCCAAAACCCAAATAGGTGCCCCTCATTCATTTAAGAAACATTTCCCTCAAAGAGCCTCCCTTTCCCATCAGAAAGGAGGTTACGGTAATTATCTAAATTTGTAGACAATTTTTTCACACAGTCATTAAGGGAATAACAGGTCACAACTGTTTTAATGGTTGTGATTACGTTTTTGAGGTGTACCTCCTGAAGTCTCCTGTGTTGATATTTGTAATCGCCCTAAATTGTTTGAAGGCTTCTAAAAATAACCACTATGAGGCTTCAAGCACGTTCAGGTCACAGGATTTAAGACTGAATTCAATATACTTTTCATTAAATGAAGCATGCGTGTGTCACGTTAAATTCGTTTTATTAGATGAACAATTTGATTGTATTTTCAGGTTAAATCGCATGACGTCCATGGAGCGTGAGGAGAAAGAGAAAGTAAAAAAAAGGGAGAAGAAGCTGGAGGAAGAAGAGACAATGCAACAGGCCACTTGGGTCAAATACACTTTTCCAGTTAAACACCAGGTAGGTCGTACTTACTGACCTGAATCTGAATGTTTTTTTTTTACCATCAATGATAGCTAAACTTGTTCTCGTGGTTTCGCAATTGGTGGTGAGCAACCAAACATCCTTTTTGCTTTCACTCTTTTTCCATTCATTTCACACATTATTTTCTCACTCCCAAACAACTTTACTGTTGCCTCGACCTCTACAGTTTCTGCGACTCAAATTTCTATTCTATGCTCTGTGTGCCCCCCTGCCCATCTCAGCACGATGGGGGACAGAGCTTTCAGTTGCTCTGCCCCCAAACTCTGGAACTCACTTCCTCCCAACATTCGTAAAATCGATTCTCTTCCCACCTTCAAATCCCATCTCAATACCCACCTATGTAAAATTGCATTTTCTGTGTAGCTCTTTCTCTTGTTTCTATTTATAATTGTATTTTATTTATTATAGTACCTATGCTTGTCTGTGACTGTAAAGTGTCCTTGAGAGCTTTGAAATGCGCTTAAAATAAAATGTATTATTATTATCATCATTATTATTATTATTATTCCTCATTCCGCATCTCTTTGTTTTCCTTGTAGGTGTGGAAACAGAAAGGCGAGGAGTATCGTGTTACAGGCTATGGTGGCTGGAGTTGGATAAGTAAAACCTATGTCCAAAGATTTCTCCCAAGACTTCCTGGCAATACCAATGCCAACTACCGCAAGGAACTTGAAGGTTGGGGGAGAAAAAACATTCACTGATGGTCATTTCATTTGACATTTTTTTTGTTGTTTAAAATGTATTTTAATGTAGTCTTTTTTTCCACCACAACACCCATTCACCTCAAGATGCTAAACTTGGTCTAAAATGCACCCTCTTGGATCTGAGTCAACGACCCAGTCTACATGCACCTGATCTCCAAAGAGTCTCTGGCTTGATCAGTGATACAGCAAATAACGAAGCATCCACACCCTCCCCTGAAGCTTCCCAAGACAATTTGGCATCGAGTAAAAAGAGTGAAGAGGAACAGAAAGAAATTGCATGTGAAATGGAAAAATCTGAGGAACGGCCTATTGAGAACTCAGAATTGAAGACGGAGTTGGCTCCCACTAAAATAAAATCAGATGATGAGCAAAGTAAGAATATATCAATTCAAGTACTGAGATTATTCAAATTTTAATGTATTTTTTAATAATAACAAAGCCTTCTTTTTTCCTTCAGCATCGACTGTGAAGGAAGAGCTTACAGACGACTCCATTCGTCCTTTTAACTACGATGTGGTAGATGTCAGTAAAGGCTTCCTCACCCGAATTGCATACAAGAAGATCAAGTCTTCCAAACTTGACAGCCTTTTGGAGCGTCGAATGAAGCAGCACACAATAGAGGAGAAGATGAAGCAACACGTGTCTGGATCCAAAACCGAGGGTACTCCACCTCTTTCCCCCCCCTCCTCAACCCCGCCACCCATGGGCACTCCTGTTCGACCACAGTCACCGCTTCAGCCCCAGACTCCGGCTCAGACACAGCAGAAAACTTGCACATTTCCAACTAATGGGTCTGCAGATGTTGGTGGAATTCCAGATGACGATCAGGCTCGAGGTTCTAGTACTACACAAGACGGAGATGGTTGCCTTTCTTCGGTTCCTAATTCACCACCCAAAGACAGTTACTGTTCAGATACAGAAAGAAATGTGTCCTTACCACAAAACCAAACCACCACATTGTCCCAGGAATTGAAGGATGGGTCCACAGAAAGGACTTTGAAGCCTAAAGATTGCTCGTCAGAGCAACAAACAGGCAGCACTTGTTTAAATACTACTGATGATGGGCTTATCGAAAATATAGGCTCTGAGGTACCTAATATGGACACTGGTAGAAAGAAGGATTCAGTAAGGAGCCATACAAAACTTGTTGAGCAAATTAGCAGTGAGAATACATCTCTTCCCAATCAACCACAACAAAGTCCAGAGACGTTAAGATCAGTGGAGTTAGCCTCTGAGACAAATGGCATGGGGCCTGACAAAAACCAGGAAAATATGAAAGATGGCGAAGGCTCCAGTTCTCCTGTTTCAGGTTCTCCTCTCCCACATATAAATGGTAAGGATGATCTGGGGGGCGATGTCCAGTTGGGTAACTCGGCGGTAAGTCCAAATAATGGCATGCTGACAAGCAAAACCAAGGCGAACAGCATTGGACAAGTCGGAGATGAAGATATTTCACCAAAGATCAGCGCAGAACAAAAGCCTTTGGTAAATGGAGATTTGGCTCTTATAAACAAACATATACATTCTGTAGAAAAGGATTCAACACCTGCGGAAACATTTGAGAGCAACGTAATGACGCGGGATGAGGATTACAAACCTCCTGTGAAGATATCAAAGATGGAAAATAACAGTGATCCGTTAGACGCCGAGACTCCGAGATCTCAGC
Source organism: Hippocampus bargibanti (assembly GCF_051943395.1). Lineage (NCBI taxonomy): Eukaryota > Metazoa > Chordata > Actinopteri > Syngnathiformes > Syngnathidae > Hippocampus > Hippocampus bargibanti. Next base: position 21,740,342 of record NC_142743.1, read on the forward strand.
AGCACAACAGCGTCATCAACACTAAATCCATGCCTGTCGTCAAGATCATCAGAATGGCTCCCTCGCCGATACCTTCAGCGGAGGAGTCCAGTTTAAGTGACGAGTTTGTAGAAAACATTGAGCGAGAGACAACAACCCAGTTGAAGACGCCCTTCACCGAAGTAACCAGCACCTCCACAGGCACTTCTACTGTGTTGTCCAGTGCGACAAAACTACTTCGAACCGCATCTGTAGAATCTGTAACCCCAGTTGTAACGACGGAAAGCGCGGTATTCACCCTCACCTCCATGACAAAAACAACAGTGACAAAAATCTCTTCCTCTAGTCCGTCAGAAGACAGCCCAAGTGACGTCATGGCACAGCAAACGGATACAACCCTTTTGGGCACTAAATCATCAACCAACACAGGTGGTGCAACACCTCTAGACATTTCCCAGGAAGAGTCAACTCGGGGCCGGGTTCGCCTCCGCAAATTCTCCCACACGAAGAAGGTGCGCTCGGACACTGCGCTTCCTTCGTATCGCAAGTTTGTCACGAAGAGCAACCGGAAGAGTATTTTTGTGTTGCCGCATGACAACTTGAAGTTGCTGGCAAGGCGGGGAGGATTCCGCGAAGTGGCCGTTTTTAATTACAACGCCAAGCCGGCCCAGGATATTTGGCCATATCCTTCCCCCAGACCTACATTTGGCATCACCTGGAGGTAAATTATGTCTCTTTTAATTTTTTGTTTGTTTTATTTTAGAGAGCGCAAAAGGAATTAGAACAATCCTATTTGCCGGGGAAAACATTCTCCAATTTTACCATATTAAAAACGCCCAAAGCTGCATTTATGCCTTATAATTTTGAAAAGTACAGTAAAGTCTCGTTATATCGATATTCAAGGGAGTCCGAAAAAATATCGATATAACCGGGACTATCGATATATCCGACCCTGTTTGCATGTAATTTTCTCCGTGCGTGCATAGAAATAGTATCGATATAACCGGGACTATCGATATATCCGATATCGATATAACGAGACTTTACTGTATCTCATATTTCATCCATCTGCCAGACATAAGTTCCAAGAAATTGCTTTCTCAGTTAATTGATCCGTAAGTATTTTTTTTTTTTTCATTTAAAAAAAGCTGGGATGTTTACTTTACATTATATACAATATCTATAATTGGAGAGTGGATGTAACATAAAGTTAAGAACTTGGCTTTTGTTTCTGATTTTGCCTTGATATAAGATAATATTAATTGACCCCTTACAAAGTGGGTTTACTGCATTTATTATTTTACAAGTGAAAATTTGAAAATACAATGACCCACACATCATCCCCTTTTTACGCTGCTTCACTTTCTACAACTGTCCTGCTGTCTGCATTCTGAAGTAGTCACAGGCAGTCATGCTGTCATGCCACACTAATAAAATGTCTCCAGACAGTCAAAAATACCACATTCATCAACACAACCACCTGATCCTCCCACCAGTTTTCCTCGTTTTTCACCAGCAAGTATAATTGTATTTACTTACCTTTTGCTATATAATTGGAGAGTGATTGTAACTTAAGTGCAAAAAGTGCACAGATCTGTTACGAATCATTAATGCTCAACTATTGTATGTGTATGCAGGTATCGCTTGCAAACAGTGAACACTTTGGCTGGTGTGAGTCTGATGCTTAGACTACTCTGGGCCTGTTTGAGATGGGACGACATGGCCGTGAAGCCATCTGCGGCTGTCGGTACGACACGAACAGGTAGAGCTAATACTCCACCCCCTTATGCCAAATGTGGTTTCTCTCTGGGAGCAATCAAATTTTAGGTGACGTGTTTTGGTATTGACGTGTTCACCTCAATTTTTACCATTGCCAGAAACACATAAATAAGGTTTGTTTGTGGATGCATTCATACCTTGAGAAGAAACACAGAGAATGAAATACAAACATCCAATCCCCTGTGGCTGACACAGGCGTTATGTTGGAGAACATTTCCTCCATTTTTCAGGCTCTCCTCCTCATCGTCATACCAACCCAGCCCTATCCCCACTCATTACCACAGAAACGTCAGACACAGAAATCACCACCACAGAGATCATCAAACGGCGTGACGTGGGACCTTATGGCATACGCTCGGAGTACTGCATCCGCAAAATTATCTGTCCCCTGGGAGCACCTGAGACCCCCAAAGGTAACTTCTATATGCTCTGAGATTCCCAACAATCTTCAGTGACTAACCTGAGATATAAATAGCCATGATTTGTTGACATAATCATCAGTTAACACCCGAACAACTTTTAATGTGCCCCCAATGACAGAAACCCACACCCCACAGAGGAAAGGGCTGCGCTCCAGTGCCTTGCGTCCCAAGAAACCTGAACCTCCCAAGCAGACAGGCCCTGTAGTGATCGAGACTTGGGTCGCTGAGGAGGAACTTGACCTCTGGGAAATCAGAGCCTTCTCTGAAAGGTTAGAAAAAGAAGACTGATGTTATTGTGTTATTAAATGCTGTGACTCTTTAGAAAATCACCTTTACAAATTACCTTTTTGAAAATGTTTTTTTTTATGACCTAGGGTTGAGAAGGAGAAAGCTCAGGCAGCTGAACAAGCTAAGGTGAGAAGGGTCATATTATCATCACTGTATCTCACTAAGCAGAACGCTGAGACATTGATTGGGTTCATTCAATCACTTGAGTTGACCTTATCGTATGGCACATGTATTTTCCCCCACTAAAAGTATGTTTTAATCTTCTCATTTCCCGATTCTTGTTTTCTGGTAAAATAGATTTTTTTATGCTTTCAGAAACGTCAGGAGCAGAAACCAGGATCAGTCACGGTCACTCCAACAGGAACTCCCTCAACAGCCGCCGTGACGCCAAAGGTCATGGTGGCTTCACTGTCAGGCCAGGGAACTCCTAGTGGCAAAGTGGTGCTGTCCTCAAAGATGGGCACGCCTGTCAAATATCAGCAGACAAAGAACTTCCAGCAATCATTTGCCTCGTGGATTAAGCAGAGTCAAAACTCACCAGGTACTGCATTAAAACACATTAGAATTTTGTAGAACGTGACACAATCGAAATTTCTTCAGCTAATAAACAGCTGATGACTAAATGCTTGTACATTTGCAATGATTCTTTTATTTTTATTTTTTTACCAAGTCAAATCTTACTAAATAAATTATATTTTCACTGCTTTCCTTCATGATTATCATGGATGTTAATAATGTTGTAATTTTAGCTCTTTATATGTTACTATTGGAGTCATGAGTGTAGTTATCACAATGTTTGCAGATTTTTACGTGTTTTCTTCCACAGAAACCACAGTGACCACGACTGGTGGACACACATTTCACATTACAGGAACGACGGTGGGTGGGAAGGTAGTCACCACCAAGCTGCCTCTTCCAGCCAACAGCAAGCTCATCACAGTCAATATGGCAACGTCACAAGGAGGTACACTGGCTTTTATCACCTCAATCCTGAGAGGCAGGTGAAGGGGTGAAAGTGCTTTTTTGTGGTTTAAGGTGTGGGAAAGTTTTTGTAACGTAGCTGTTGTTCACTGTCCAACTCCCTCACCCGGCTATTGAGTCACCTGCTTACTTTGTTGTGGGTCATCATCATGTCTGGTTGAGCTCTGGCAGCACAATGAAAATTCGCTATTTTGGTTTGATTGTTGAGGGCTGGTCCACTTCTTTAGTCTGACTCTAAACTAGAATTCAGCTCTTCTTAGCCTTGTTTCAATGTTGGGCTATTGTGGCGCTGGTCTTTTGCTGAGTGACGGATATTTCTTCATTAAAAAGGAGCAATTAATTGGCTGTTGTACAAGATCTGATTCTGATATTTGTTTCACCATATTTTGAAAATAAACATGTCCATATGAAATTCCCATTTGCTTAAAGGACAACCGACGTCACTTATTTGTTTCCTAACTGACATCAGAAAAACGTTTTATAGCATCTAAAATATTAATACATTTTTAGTCAAATGGAAAACACCAATAAAAATGACTTAAAGTGTCTAAAAAGTACTTCAATTTGAAACCGGAAGTGGCCAGTTTCAGAAGGTCCCGACCCCATGTTGTGGCCACCTCTGGTACGCCCCCCCACTTTCTATATGCTTTCTTGTTACTCATCCAGTTATGAATATGATTCAAATAGGTCTGAAGAAGAAAGCATACATGTTTGCAATCGATTAAAGAATTTATTCCGTGTCATTTTGAGGCATCAGGGGTGGGAAATGTCGCACCCAAAAAAAGGCAGAACATGGCGACAAAGCAGTGTAATGATCAGCCCGTTTCCACAGGCTGATTAATTCCTTCCATGGAGCTTTGTCGCCCTCTTCTGCCACTTTTTGGTCCTACACGACGTTTTCAGACCCAAGTACTGCAAAATGCATTGACGTGATGGAAGGACTGCTACAATGTGTCCTTTTATCGGTCAGGGCCGTTCCTTCAGTGACGTAACGTACGGACTCGTCACCAACTGAAAAACAAGACTTCCGGAATGTTCAGTGCGAGTCTTAAAATGTAAAATATAGCTATATGCGGTGGAATCTTTGTAAAATACGCTCAGTAGAAGTCATTTGAAGCCATTTTTAATTATGGACACAACTTGTCCGGAGACATCGGTTGTCCTTTAAAGCTAGTCTAGTTGTAGAGGTTTAAAGTGGGTGCATCTGAACGACCATATTTGAAACCTGTGCAGATAAATCATTGCAATCCTCAAGAAAATGAACGTGATTTTCATGACTTTTTTTGTAAGAGTAGCCCTAAAAGAGAAACCTCAATTTCAGGTGGAGTGTGACCATTTAATGGACATGTCTATTTTTCCAGCATGCCTGCAGGGCGCACTGTTTGTTTTGGAAGGGCTTAAGGAAGTTAGGCAGGAAAACAAGTTTACCCTCAGGTCTACTTCTCAGACAGGTAACTCTCTATTGCAGGATTTCAGTTTTCTTGTTTCCCCCCTTCATCTTTTAGAGCAAAAGTCTATCTCTCCACACTTCGGAGTTCCAACTCATCAAGTTCCGAAAACAGCTAGTCCATAGAAATTTGTGTTTGATTTCTGTCACCAGAGAGATTCTTACAACCAGGTTTAAGGTGGCTGTTTGAAGTAAGAAACTCTTGATGTAAAGGTTTACCGGCCTGGCTGTGGTTTAGAGGGGGGGAAAAGCACACAGCAAGATCTGAGGGAAAGAAAGAGTGTTACTCGTCTGATTTCTTTTTGAGCCATCAGCTCCGCGTGTACTTGGACGGCAAATATGAAACACTCTCTTTGTAAGGTGAAAACGTTGTGAATAATTTATGAGGGGTACCAGATAGATATGTTGGGTGGAAACCCAAGTAAGCTTTCAGCGACACTTTGAAGATTTTGTTTACCTACTCCACTAATATTTACCGTTACAGTGATCAAAAGTTGGTAACTTAGTAATGGAGAAGCCCACAAATAATGCATTGAGCCATGTCAATATACATCCTCGGCACAACTTCTCATTTGTAGTATTTGGCAGCTGGTTCACAGTATTTTATTGTGTTTAGGAATATTGGGTCTGTGAATATTTCCTAATCAAGCCGCAATCACAAAGCAACAATGTGTTTGGGGACCATATACAGTGAGAGCTCAACTTACGAACTTAATTGGTTCCCAGACAGAGTGTGTAAGGCGAAAAGTGTGTTATCAAAAACATTTTCCCATAGGAAACCATTAAAATGGGAATAATCCGTTCCCGGGTTTCCATAAAATATACTTTTCAACTAAATAAGCCTTAAAACTATGCACAACATACCTTATTCTATGTATAATAAATGTGCTATTGTATTGTAATGAAAGAAATACACTGCATTGTATCATAAAGTCACTTTATTTACATTTGTGATGGTCATTGATGGCTTGATGGAATGGCGTAGGAGGTCGAAGGTCAAAGGGAATTGCTGTTTGGAAAGAGAGTCGCATTACATGAGGACTGTAATTAAAGAAATAAACTGTGCTGTAAAATAAAGTTTTATTTACCTTTTTGATGGTCGTTGATGGCTTATGGAAGGAGAGTCACCTTCCATAAGGACTGTTGGTGCTGTTCGGTCGTGTGCTTCCGCCGAAGATCACTCCGCCAGCTGTGGTGGGTGTGTATCATGAAAATAGTGCTTATTATCAGGTTTAATTTTCATAAATTTGACATTTGTAAGACGAAAAGTTTGTAAGATAAGGTGTTTGTAAGTTGAGGGCTCACTGTACGCGGCTGTGACAAAAAAAAATTTCACACGCGGTTTCTTGATTCAGAAATCAGAGACACGTTATCAAGATGTCCTTTGTCTGCACATTGACATTGCAAAACCGACAACTACCACCAGGTTAAAATACCAATGCGTCACAAAATTCTTGCTTCCATATTATTAGCTCGTCCCAAAGAAAAAGTGCTTCTGTGTTCTGTGCATTAGATGTTACCTTGTAGCTGTGCTTTCCTGCTCTATGCTCTGCAAATTTCCCCATTGTGGGACGAATAAAGGTTTTCTGATTACTGATATATATTTCCACATCCTCTGACTTTTTGTGTCCTGTCTTTTTACTTACCCCAAATCAGGTGCTGTGCAACAGAAAGTGTTGGGTATCATTCCCTCCGGAACAACGGGTGGTGCTCAGACATTTATCAAATTGCCTCGAACGACGCCTGTGAACATCAGGCCTAATATTCCAGGCACCCAACAGCCGGTACACGACACTTTTTTACACACATGCCCCAAAAAAACTTACCCTTAGGACATATTATGATAAACCTGATTGTTCTCAAATCATTCTTTTGTTTGTCAGTGAACATAGTATCTATTTTTTCCCCTGGTGGTCAGATCCAGCCGGGAATGGCAACGATTCGAACACCAATACAGCAGGGTGGACCTATGGGGAAAACAATCATCAGAACGCCGCTTGTAGTCCAGCAAGGTAATTTTCTGTTTATAGCTTGTTTTATTTGTATATTCTTTATATCACAATTGTTTGATTTGCAATGCAAGAATTACACATGCTACCTGTTTCTTTTCAGGTCAAGCTAGCCAACAAGTCGTAAGTCAAATCTTACAAGGGCAGACAGTCTCCACCTCAGTTTCTAGAGCCAGCCCTGTTGCCACTGTGACTGGCCAGAGCCCAACCACCCCCGCTACGACTGGAACAACATCTGGCCAGGTCAAACTCACCATCGCACAGATTGCTCAGCTAACACAGGTTAGTGACCACTCCTCATGACATGATACTAAAGTTGTCAATCACTCTTGCTCACTTAGTTATTGATCCATGAATTATCACAATTTTTTTAGGAATCGGCTTTGATTTTTGTGACAAGCAAGGTTTATATTTATACCAGGAGATATATACCATTTACTATTCCTATTTTAACAGTTTTCTTTGAAGAGGCTCCATGTATTTGCTTTTAATACAGTGAGACCTTGGCTTACGAACTTAATTGGTTCCCAGACAGAGTGTGTAAGGCGAAAAGTGTGTATCCCCCAAAAAAATTCCCCATAGGAAACCATTAAAATGAAAATAATCCGTTCCCAGGTTTCCATAAAATATAATTTTCAACTAAATAAGCCTTAAAACTACACACAACATACCTTATTCTATTTATAATAAATGTGCTATTGTATTGTAATGAAAGAAATACACTGCACTGTATAATAAAGTCACTTTATTTACATTTGTGATGATCATTGATGGCTTGATGGAATGGCATTGGAGGTCGGAAGTCAGAGGGAATTGCTGTTTGGAAAGAGGGTCACATTCCATAAGGACTGTAATTAAAGAAATAAACTATACTGTAAAATAAAGTCGTTTTATTTACCTTTGTGATGGTCATTGATGGCTTGATGGAATGGCATTGGAGATCGGAGGACAGAGGGAATTGCTGTTTGGAAAGAGAGGCGCATTACATGAGGACTGTAATTAAAGAAATAAACTGTACTGTAAAATAAAGTTTTATTTACCTTTGTGATGGTCGTTGATGGCTTATGGAAGGAGAGTCACTTTCCATATTATATATTATATTCCATATTACCACCCTATTACGATGGCTGTAAGGTGCTCTTTGCCAAAGCTGGAAAACTGATGTTGAACAACATAAATGTGATTAAAATGTGTTATGTGCCTGTCTCCATACAGAAGCAGCAGGCTGGCTCGGGTGTTGGTGGGTCCCACCAGGCTCTTACAGTAATGATTCAAGGTCAAGGCCAGACCACTGGCCAGCTTCAGGTCATACCTCATGGAGTCACAGTCATTCCGGGTCCCGGCCAGCAGCTCATGCAGGCAACTCTGCCCAACGGTCAGATGCAGCGCTTCTTATTCACACCCCCATCTGCAGTGACGACACCCACGGCAAGCACGGGTATGACTGGAAACACCTTTAGATGGTCATTTTGGTTTCTCACACTATCTTTCATCAACTACAGGAAAGTCTCGTTATATCGATATTCTCGGGAGTCGGAAAAAATATCGATATAACCGGACTATCGATATATCCGATACTGCGGCATGTAAATTTTTTCCTTGCGTTCATAGAAATAGTATCGTAATAAGCAGTACTATCGATATAACCGATATAACGAGACTTTACTGTACTTGAAAATCTCTGCAGGCACCACACCCTCGTGCCAGCCCAACTCGGACTCCACGAAAACGCCGGCCCAGCCCGCTCAACAGGCAGCTGCCCCGGTGCAGCCGGCGGCGGCGGCAACTCTGGTGGCCACCAGCTCGCCGTCTGCATCCACCCCGCAGGGCCAATTACCCCCACAGACGCAGGCCCACATGCCCATTCAATCTCCCACCTCGCTGCAGGTGACGACACAGGGAGGAACTGCACAGCTGCAATTGCAGCAAACCCCCCAAATCATCATGTCTGGTCTTCAGCAGCAAGTTCAGGTACAATTACAAACACAATTCCTGTTCAAGAAACTCGAGATTTTTACTATGTACTTGTTCATAGACCAATATACATAGACATAAAATATAGATATACTGTACCTGATCAATCCAAATGGAATATTCAACTGCATTTTTTTAAGGGTGTGCCTGGTCAGACCCAATTTTTTGACACCATTTGCTATTTTCTTCACCATTGTCTTACATTTGTGTTTGTTCTCGGTGGGTGCATTAGGTATTGGCCCAGCTGCAGGCTCAGCAGAGTGGCACATCTTTACCACAGCACTTTAAACTTCAGCTTCCTGTTCAGATACAGCAGGCCGGCCTCACCTCAGCTCGGGGAGGACAGGTATGCAAACAATCTGATGATACGTTACTTCATTTGATTGCTGTGTGATAATTTAGTTAAATCCCAACTTTCCCAACACAGGGATATTACAATATCCAAAGGTCCGAATACGTACTTAACAGTGTAATTATCACGATATGTTTGGGGAAGTTGTCAATATGTTTTTTTAAAGCTCACGATACTGAAATCAATACAGTACATATTGTATTTTTGTACTTAAAAATAGTGATAAAGAAATAGGATAGTCCAGTCATTTGATTTTCAGTTGCACATATTGGCTCATGTGTCATGGTCAACTGTATGGAGTTCACAATACTGTGTTTGACTGATCACACGAATGACTCTTAATAATAATAATAATAATAATAATAATAATAATAATAATAATAATAATACATTTCATTTATAAGCGCCTTTCAAAACTCTCAAGGACACTTTACAGTCACAGGATATTTTTTTCTGCGGGTGAGCAGCGGCAGCCACACGCGCCAGCGTTCACTCAATCCGGAAATGAGGCCATTTCAACATTTTCAAACGAATCGAATCTTAAAATGACCTCTAAAATGTACAGAGGACCATGGTAGAATTAATTACTGTTTGTGCTCCCTCTTATGAGTACCAGTCAAGAGGCAAGTAGCAGCTTTGTGGACCAACTGGAGACACTTGATGGAAGATATTTTCGCTTTCTAGGGATTTGGGATCATCTAACTTTAGAATAAAAGTCTATTTTTAGTCTATTTTAATGCCCAAAAAATTCTGATTTGCCCCAAGCAGAAAATGAATTGCATAAGAAAACCCAAAAGACGCGTGATGTACTGTGGTTGATTAAATTTCACTGCTGCGGTAAGAAACAAAAATGTTGCTGTATTGAATTGAGCCTGCCTATATTTATTTATTGCCTTTACTGACTTAGTTTGGAGTGACCTTTCATGTCTCACAATCGTTGTCCTTGCAGATGGGGAACGTTGTGACCATCCAGGCTGCTTCCGTACAGGAGCAGCTGCAGAGGATACAGCAGCTCCGAGAGCAGCAACAGCAGAAGAAGAAACAAGCTGCAGAAGCCAAGAAAGAGCAAGCCCTCAATTCGGTTAGCCAGAAAGACATCATTCAGAAACAGGTGTGGGCTCAGGAAGACATCACAACCATGCAACTTCATTATACCGAAACTGAGCTATGAATATTCATGATAATTTGGCATGGAAATACGGACGATATTAGTCACAAGACCTTGCGAGTGTTACATGTGAAACTTAGTTGAACCGATTTTTTTGAAGTTTTTCATTGAGCTAAAAACAGGCATTGACGACAAGACAGTTCCACATATCAGAATCAGAATCATCTTTATTGCCAAGTATGTAGGACACACAAGGAATTTGTTTCCGGTAGAACACGCTGCACTAGTATCGTCGTCAAAAAAACTGCTAAGTGGCACTATACAGTTCCATTTTGGCTACTGTTGAAGAGTTCAAAGAGTTAATGGCTTGGGGGAAGAAGCTGTTTAAATGTCTGCTGGATTTGGTGTGCATGGATCGGTAGCGCCTGCCTGAGGGGAGTAGTTGGAAAAGGTGGTGGGCAGGGTGCGGAGGGTCCAGTAGGATTTTCCGCGCCCTTGTTCGGATTCTTGCAGTGTGCAAGTCCTCGAGAGTGGGTTAGGATAGCATATGTGGATTAGCATATGTTGTGCATGCATTACAATTTTACATTAATGCACAACGAACATAGATAGTAGAACTAAATATAAAACCACTTTGGTTTTACAAAGTTATTGTTACAGATTATTACACATAATTGCATATTAAAACCTGTATGCCAGTAAATCGTACAATCGCTCTTGCTTAATTGAACCTTTTTGAGAACCTTGAAAACGGACTGCCTTCCAATACAGTATTAATTTAATTCGCATGGGTAAGGTACTACTGGATATCCATGTCCTTCCAAAAATAATTCAATAAACTCTCTTTCCTAGGTTGTGATGAAGCAGAATGCATTAATTGAATATCTGAAGCAGAAGAAGACTCTGACACCTGAGGAGAGAGAAGAGAATCAGAGGTTCGCTGTTTTTGTGTGCAGTTGTGTTGTGTGTTTGTGCGTATGTGTCCCTTCTATTGGTCAGATCAACAATGTGTTGATTCTAAGCGCAGCACAGGGAATATAAGAGTGTGCAACTATGAACAGCTGCATGGCCACCGTGTAACCCAACTAGTGACGATACAATGGCTAATCGGTTCATTCATGCGTTTTAATAGTAGTTGCCTCTCTCGCTCTTTTAATTAGTACAAGTGAATAACATCACTATGCCTTCTCTCTTAAAGGACGACCGACACCTTTGGACAAGTTGTGTCCATAATTTGTAAAATCACTTCAAATGACTTCTACTGAGCGTATTTGACAAAGATTCCACCGCATATAGCTATATTTTACGTTTTAAGACTCGCGGTGAATATTCAGGAAGTCTTGTTTTCGAGTTGATGACGAGTCTTCGCGTCACGTCACTGAAGGAATGCCCCTGACTGAGAAAGAACTTGCAGCAGTCCTTCCTTCACGTCAATGCATTTTGCGGTACCTTGTTTGGTCTGAAAACTTTGTGTTGATGCCGAGATTAGAAGGAAAACACATGAATAACGTGATGGTGAATCCTTGTGTGTTGTGACAAACATTTTGAGCCCATGTATTCTTATTACACACGGAGCTTTGTCGCCATCTTCTTCCTGTTTTGGGTGTGACATTGCCTCAAAATGACACGGTATAAATTCTTTAATCGATTGCAAACATGTATGCTTTCCTCTTCAGAACTATTCGATTCATATTCATAACTGGATGAGTAACAAGAAAGCATCTTCTCCGAATCTGAAGCCATTGTTTTGATTCTCGAGCAAGGCAAGACGTCTTGGTGTGACACCACGAACAAGGGGGCGGGACCTTCTGAAACTGGCCACTTCCGGGTTCATTTTTTTGGGACACTTTAAGTCATTTTTATTGGTGTTTTGCATTTGACTAAAAATATCACACTGCGTGTTTTGATGCTATAAAACGTTTTTCTGATGTCAGTTAGGAAACAAAACAGTGATGTCGGTTGCCCTTTAAATGTTGCAGTAGCCAGAGTGTAGTTTCTTTTGGACCGTCCAGAGAGAGAACGTAATGTCAACATGTTCTCTTCACCTTCCCGTCCTCTATGTTCACGTTGTAGATAGATGATGCCTTGACCGTTCGCTGACTCTGACACACACGTGTTTGTGTCAACACTGTGTCCATTCACACAAACCCGAAACACCAAAGTCAGACTAGCGTGACTTCGACCCAACAGCGCCTTTGGCATTCCGTTTCTGCTTGTTTTCCATCCGTTTTCCTTGTTTCCGCGTCACCTCTTTGGGCTTTTCCTGCAAAACATTTGAGAAATCACTGCATTACTCAGACAGTCACACATGAGCTGTTTTTTTTAAATAAATACATACATACAGTGTTCCAAATGATTATGTACAAACACTGAAAAACAAATAGGCCTCTATGGTGACCAGCCAGCGCCCTTATAGATCCTTTTAAGGTTGTTCCACAAATTCTCAAAAGAATTGAGGTCAGTGGATGGAGGTGGCCACACGGTCAGCCTTCCCGACCCCCTGTTCCTTGCCCCTTTTTAATCCCCCAAACAATTAAAGCTTCAATCATGTCTTTTCCTGCATTGGTTGGTGCATTGTCTTGCGTGAGTTACAAACTCCACTTATTTTGTCTGTCATTTTGAAACTTTTAGACACCCTAAAAGGGATTAGGGCTCATTCTCTACGATTCCAGCCCAAAAGGTCACTCTGCCAACACCTGACAGTCCTGTTAAGGACATGATGCCCACCCCTCAATCAATCAGAAGTCCATTTGTCTTGACCCTTCAGTAACCTCAATGGATAAATCAATGTATACAACAGTTTGAACATTTACATATACAGTGAGACCTCAACTTACGAACTTAATTGGTTCCCAGACAGAGTGTGTAAGGCGTGTGTATCTCAAAAAAAAATTCCCATAGGAAACCATTAAAATGGGATTAATCCGTTCCCGGGTTTCCATAAAATATACTTTTCAACTAAATAAGCCTTAAAACTACACACAACATACCTGATTCTATGTATAATAAATGTGCTATTGTATTGTAATGAAAGAAATACACTGCATTGTATCATAAAGTCACTTTAGTTACATTTGTGATGGTCATTTATGGCTTGATGGAATGGCGTTGGAGGTCAAAGGGAATTGCTGTTTGGAAAGAGAGGCGCATTACATGACGACTGTAATTAAAGAAATAAACTGCTGTAAAATAAAGTTTTATTTACCTTTTTGATGGTCGTTGATGGCTTATGGAAGGAGAGTCACCTTCCATAAGGACTGTTGGTAACTTAACCTCTGGTGCTGTTCGGTCGTGTGCTTCCGCCGAAGATCACTCCGCCAGCCGTGGTGGGTGTGTATTATGAAAATTGCAGCGTGTGTGTTTGTGGCCTGTCTTTGACCCTGTCAGCCACGGGTGTGTTTGTATGCCGTTCACACAAACGCTTAGCTGGCAAGGCGCTATGTTGCTCACTGAAAGCGGCAATTTTTTTCTCCTAGCCGTGAATGTCGCAGACACGGGTGAACGAACAAATGACACAGTCATATATTAGCCACATTTACTGTCATCCTGGATCAATTTTCAACTCAATATGTTTAAGTGTGTCTCTTTTTTCATATAAGGAAGGCAACTTCCAAAAACTTAACCCTGATTGGACCTTGAAACCTTGAATTATCCTTCTGCAAAACCCATCATTTCCCATGTTTGCCTTCTAGTTCTCATCTCCCAGCATGTCTCTCAACTCCACCCCCATACTCGTCAAACATCAATAAACAGAACATCTCAAAACTCACTTGACATCTGTTCATCCAACAGCCGAAAAGCATCACTCACACAGATAATGGTCAGCGCCCTTTGAAAGGCTTCATTGTTGGTGTTTTCTTTTCCAGGCTTGTCTTGTCTTGTCCATTGTTTTCTGTAATTTTCTGTAGAATTACCATTTTTTTTTTCATAAGAATTGTGGTAGCCATTTTAATAACCATAACATTTAAGAAGCCTAAAAGCCTTCATTTTTTTCAATAGCTAACCAAGGGCCTTGTAATCCAATGCCTTCTACTGTATTTGGAAAAAGTTTCAAAACTATGTCATTCATTGGAGGTGCGCCATATAGTCCGCATAATACAATAAATTGTTGGAACAAACAAACAAACAAAAAAATACAGTTTCATTGAGCCTTTCCTGTGTAGACTTTTTTCATATCAATTATTGATAGACATGAGCTAGTCTACGGCATATCATCTTCTGCCTACTGTTGTTTGTCGATTTATAATCCACCACAAACATTTGAGAGGGATCATATTCTGCTGTGTGTTTTCGTACAGGATGATTGTCTGCAATCAGGTCATGAAGTTCCTCCTGGACCGCATAGACAGAGATGAGAGGCAGGAGGCCAAGAGGAAGAAGAAGGAGGAAGTTTTGGAGTCTAAGAAGAGATTGGCAAACGCCAACAAGCTCGCGTCGCTTCTTTACCGCCACAAAGAGATACTGAAGAATGATATCTTGAAGAAACGAGTGCTTCTTGATCAGGAGCTCCATCTAGAGGCCCAGGTATACAGCAGACCTGTGAAATTGAAACATGGCTGGATATATTTGTTTGCCCAAACACTTCCTGCTCAATGATCTTGTTATATCTTATGTTACGTTTTTCTCTTCAGGAGGAGCTAAAGAAAGACCTATGGCGAATGCGGAGAGAGAAGGAGAGAGTAGCAGCGCAGAAGGCTGCCCAAGTTGCCACCGCCGCCGCCGCCACTTCCACCTCTCACAACCAGCCACAACATCCTCAAGCCCGTGTGCATAACATAACCACTCAGCAGCACGACGTCACCGCCGTCCTCCCCACACACAAAAGGAAACGTGAAGAGGAGAGGGAGGGTCTAACGTCAGCTAAGTCCAAGAAAAAGAAGATGATCTCCACCACCAGTTGCAAAGACACCAAGAAGGACACCAAACTCTACTGTATCTGCAAGACGCCCTATGATGAAACCAAGTATGAGAGAGCCAAGTTTTTGGTTTATGATCCCCAGAGGATAAAAAAATAGAATAATAATACAATGAGACCTCAACTTACGAACTTATTTTTTTCCCAGACAGAGTGTGTAAGGAGAAAAGTGTGTATCTCAAAAACATTTTCCCATAGGAAACCATTAAAATGGGAATAATCCGTTCCCGGGTTTCCATAAAATATACTTTTCAACTAAATAAGCCTTAAAACTACACACAACATACCTTATTCTATGTATAATAAATGTGCTATTATATTGTAATGAAAGAAATACACTGCATTGTATCATAAAGTCACTTTATTTACATTTGTGATGGTCATTTATGGCTTGATGGAATGGCGTTGGAGGTGAAAGGGAATTGCAGTTTGGAAAGAGAGGCACATTACATGAGGACTGCAATTAAAGAAATAAACTGTGCTGTAAAATAAAGTTTTATTTACCCTTTTGATGGTCGTTGATGGCTTATGGAAGGAGAGTCACCTTCCATAAGGACTGTTGGTGCTGTTCGTTCGTGTGCTTCCGCCGAAGATCACTCCGCCAGCCGTGGTGGGTGTGTATTATGAAAATAGTGCTTATTATAAGGTTTAATTTTCAGAAATTTGACGTTTGTAAGACGAAAAGTTTGTAAGATAAGGTGTTTGTAAGTTGAGGTCTCACTGTACTGCGTATAGAGCGAAAAATAAACCTCAATAAGGGACGTGGCAGGGAGGGTTACTATATTATAAAAAAATGGATTCCTAATCAGCCTGATCAAACACCATTTTGATTTTTAAATCTGTTAGCACATCCTTGTAGGTACAATTTATTTTTAATCTGCAAAAATATCATTAGCATTTCTACAGCGTTAACTTCATCCTGGTTCTGAAGGTTCTACATTGGCTGTGACCTGTGCACCAACTGGTATCACGGCGAATGTGTGGGAATCACGGAGAAAGCTGCCAAGGATATGGACGACTATATATGTTTGGAATGTAAACAGGGCCGAAAGAGCACCAAGGAGGAGCTCTACTGCATTTGTCAAACACCGTACGATGAATCACAGTAAGTATCGTTCTCACTTTTGACCAAAGCATGTTTTAATGCTGCCACCACTCGAGGACCATGATGCTTCAGGACAACTACTGTCCCCTGTGTTGTTTAAAAACATCACTTGCTTCCCCCCGCCCACTCTTAGGTTCTATATTGGTTGCGACCGGTGTCAGAACTGGTACCACGGTCGCTGTGTGGGCATCCTGCAGAGCGAAGCGAACCACATAGACGAATATGTATGCCCGCAATGCCAGTCGACAGAGGATGCGATGACGGTCCTCACGCCGCTCACTGAAAAAGACTATGAAGGCCTCCGGAGAATCCTGCGCTCCTTAACGGTGAGTGGGACACAAACGGTCCAAAAGTCACAAGACTTCCTGAATAATTGTCCGGAGGCCTCAGTTATCCTTTAAAGGACAACCGACATCACTTTTTTGTTTCCTAACTGACATCAGAAAAACGTTTTATAGCATCTAAAATACCTAAAACACGCAGTATGATATTTTTAGTCAAATGCAAAACACCAATAAAAATGACTTAAAAGTGTCCAAAATCTGCAAAAAAATTGAGCTGATATGATTCAAATAGTTCTGAAGAGGAAAGCATACATGTTTGCAATCGATTAAAGAATTTATTCCGTGCCATTTTTGGGGCAACCTTGGGGAGAAATGTCTCACCCAAAAAGAGGCAGAAAATGGTGATCTCTTGTAGACATGACAGTGTATTGCGTTTCCCCAGGCTGATAAATTCCTTATATGGAGCTTGGACGCCCTCTTCTGGCGCAACATGAGGTTTTCCGACCAAACAAGCATTGACGTGATGGAGGGCCTGCTACAATGTGTCCTTTTTTTTCGGTCAGGGGCGTTCCTTCAGTGACGTCACGTACGAACTCGTCACCAACTCAAAAAGAAGACTTCCGGAATATTCAGCACGACTCTTAAAACGTAAAATATAGCTATATGCGGTGGAATCTTTGTAAAATACGCTCAGTAGAAGTCATTTGAAGCCATTTTACAAATTATGGACACAACTTGTCCGGAGACGTCGGTTGTCCTTTAAAGGTCCAAACACACCCACTCAATGCCCCTCCTGAGTGGAGCAGCAATCAAACAAAAGCATTCTTTGTTAACCCGATCTTATGGCTGGCCGTTTTTATTCCCTAGTATGTTCTCTCCTCCTGGTGTTCCTCCGACACTCCTCATCTCCTTTCGTAGGGCGCATCACTGTTGACCTACATGTTTGCACTGTCACTTTCACAGACTGATTTTAGATTTCTCAAATATCTTTCTCGTTTTCCTTTGTAGGCACACAAAATGGCGTGGCCATTCCTCGAGCCAGTCGATACAAGCGACGCCCCTGACTACTATAAAGTTATCAAGGAACCAATGGGTGAGTGAATGTTCACGTATGTTCTGAGAAAGTGGTTATTGATCCTTTTTTTCATATGTATCTATAAATCCGTTTTTTTATTCCTTGACCGGCTTTGAATTTTACCCCACACAATCATGTAAAATCCATTGTTTTTTTATTTTTCAAAGCCAAATACCATCAGTGAAGTCTCATTAGTCAATACAGTGATACCTCATCTTACGAACTTAGTTGGTTCCCAGAAAGTGTGTGTAAGACTAAAAGTGTGTCTCCCAAACATTAATTTCCCATAGGAAACCATTAAAAATCAGAATAATCCGTTTCCATGTCCCCATAAAACATAATTTTCTACTAAATAAGCCGTAAAACTACATAAAATATACCTTATTTTATGTATAATAAATATGCTATTGTATTGTAATTAAAGAAATAAACTGTAGTGTATAATAAAGTCGTTTTATTTACATTTGTAATGGCCGTTGATGCAGTTGCCTCTTGATGATATCCGAGTGAAGTTGCTGTGCTTTCTCGGTGATAATACTCTCACACTGTCTCCTACTAGCTTTTTTTCATCAATCCAAATCAACAGAAGTTTTTCAACCTCCTCTATTGCCTGAGACCGTTGCTTAAACAACACAGAAACACCCTGAGCCACACTTAGCAATGGTCGACTTAGCATACTGGGACGTTAAGTCACACAAACGCACACCTTGTTTGTGTTTTTTTACGATCTCCTTCTCCTGCCCGACTGTAATTTTTTTTTGTCCTCGTTGGCTTAACACGAGCCTGTGGTGGGGTCTTTTTCGGTCCCACAATAGCAAAAGTACTCCACTCGATAGCAAACCACGTCTCGTTTGTGTTTTTCGATCTTTTCACTTGTTTCATTCACTAAGTTCTTTATAGTGTTTTGAAAAATGACACACAGTCTGACTAACGGAAACATTCAAAGCTCGAGCTGCCCGGAGGCCTGCAGAGAGGAAGTTCTGCATCTCAAATCAAACCAGCCATGTAAATGTGAGACTTGCGTCAACGGGGTCTTTTTGAACGTTTGCACAAACAAAACTGTTAATGAGTTGGCCTGGATCTGCCAGACTGCCGGTGGAAAAGAAACTACCCTCCCACACACACACTTTGCTCCTGTAAGTCCAGCCACCACAAGAAAAAGACCCTGTTAGTTGGCCCGTCGAGTCTGACGTTCAGGTCTCTGATGATCTGATGATGAAGAAGAAGGAGGTCCTTTGATATTTGCTCAAAGTCGCATGCCACTGGATTCCTGGATGGGTGGTTTGGGGTTCTCGAGGTTACCACGTCTGATGTGTTTGAAGCACAGCCGCGAAGCCGTTTCACCCGCCCACGTGATATATGAAGCCAATTAGCATGCTACTTTTTTTTTTTTTTTTAAACTATCCCCATCATGCACTCCACGTCCAAAAATCACATTGAGGCCTGCGGCCGTCCGTGTGTGTTCAATGTTCTTTTTCTTAGATCTTTCCACCATGGAGGAGAGGCTACAGAAGCGCAAGTATGTCAGGCTAACGGACTTTGTAGCGGACATGACCAAAATCTTCGACAACTGCCGCTATTACAACCCCAGCGACTCGCCCTTCTACCAGTGTGCCGAGGTTCTGGAGAGCTTCTTTGTGCAGAAGCTCAAAGGCTTCAAAGCCAGCAGGTAGGTAGCAAGGTGACACCTGATTCTACCAGACCTAAGCAATAAAACATCACCCCACTGAAGCCTTTCTCGCTTTTTCATCTGTGCCATCATCTTCTATCTTGCTTGTGCATGCAGTCGGTTTTTTCTTTGTTTTTGTTTTAAAGAACAACCGACACCATTTTTTTGTTTCCTAACTGACATCAGAAAAACGTAATACCCAAAACACGCAGGCTGATATTTTTAGTGAAATGCAAAACACCAATAAAAATGACTTAAAGTGTCCTAAAACTGCTACAAAATGAGCTCAAAAACTGGGGAGATTCAGAAAGTCCCGCCCCCTTGTTCGTGACATCACTATTGGTCACACACTGCCTTGCTCCAGAATCAAAACAATGGCTTCAGAGAGTTCAGATTCAGAGAAGATGCTTTCTTGTTACTCATCTAGTTATGAATGAAGTCCTTCCGTATAAATACGAGCTGTCTGGACTCCGATGTAGCGCACAGATATTGCACAAAATGGCGCACAAGCTCCGTTAGAAACGGGCTGATTTGTCTGCTGGGGTTTTGTGTAAACTTACATTTTCTTTATGCGTGTTACCGCAATAGGCTGCGATTCACCATGGCGTTATTTATGTAGTTTTCCTTCTAATTTTGCGATCAACATAAAGTTTTCAGACCAAACAAAGTACCGCAAAATGCATTGTGTGTCGCTTTCTCGGTCAGGGGCGTTCCTTACGTGACGTGACGTCAGGAATCGTCATCAACTCAAAAACAAGACTTCCTGAATATTCAGCGTGAGTCTTAAATGGTAAAATAGAGCTATAAGCGAAGGAATCTTTGTAAAATACGCTCAGTAGAAGTCATTTGAAGTGATTTTACAAATTATGGAGGCGTCGGTTGTCCTTTAACTCACGTTTCAGTGTGGGCGAGGAAAGGAAATGAAGAGTAGATCAAAAAGAAATGCTAATCAACTATTTAAAAAAAAGAGAATGCACATGATCCGGGTCTTTCCAAGAATCGATACTGAAGAGCACCTTAACGACTATGCAGCTTGTGTATTTTATTTTCTACTTCTTTCATTCCTTTCATCTTCCTTTCATAACTTTGCTGCTGTGAAATGTACATTTCTCCACTTCGAGACTAATCAAGGTAAATCCAATCCAAATGCTGCCCCCTCATGCAAGGGATGAAGCATGAAATATAATAAGAATAATACATTTCATTTATAAGCGCCTTTCAAAACTCTCAAGGACACTTTACAGTCGTCACATGATATTTTTTTCTGCGGGTGAGCAGTGGCAGCCACACGCGCCAGCGTTCACTCAACCCGGAAGTAACATGAGAATTCTTTCCCAGACCTCGTTTATAACGCGCACCCAAACTTTGAGTTCTTTTTTACGTAGAAAGTTTTGCGTGTTATACTCGAATAAATACAGTATTTGAAGATTGGAAAACAGTATTTTTGAGTTGCAATGTTCTTCAGCCGCATGTATTTACTCCCTCCATTGTCTCTTTCTGTGTCTCTTTTTCAGATTGTGATGTCAAACTCCTGGGTGCCAGGGTCAATCTAAAACAAAAACAGACTCATAAAATTCACGGTTGCTGTTTTTCTTTTTTAAACTGATATAAAACAGCAATAAAATGACAAAAGCTTCATATTACCTGATCCCCACATTTGAGGAACGGCAGCCATGTTGGGAACATACACAAAGAGAGCTGTATTTAATGTACTGTACCTTCACAAAACTGACTCATATTTTTAAGTTGGATACAACATGAAATATAAGCTTAAATGGTCTCTCTTTGTAATTTCAAAGTTAATTTATATATTTTTTAATTTGATCAGGCAATTGGAGCCCAACACGCTGCCGCAAGACATTTTACCTCATGTCGTAGTCACCCAATGATTTAAAGGACAACCGACACAACTTGTTTTGTTTCCTAACTGACATCAGAAAAACGTTTTCATAGCATTTAAAATACCCAAAGCACGCAGTATGATATTTTAGTCAAATGCAAAACACCAATAAAAATGACTTAAAGTGTGCTAAATCTCCCAAAAAAAATGGACACCGGAAGTGTCCCGTTTCAGAAGGTCCCGCCCCCTTGTTCGTGGTGTCACCCCAAGACGTCTTGCCTTGCTCGAGAATCAAAACAATGGCTCAGATTCGGGGAAGATGCTTTCTTGTTACGCATCCAGTTATGAATATGATTCAAATAGTTCTGAAGAGGAAAGCATACATGTTTGCAATCGATTAAAGAATTTATTCCGTGCCATTTTGAGGCAACATGGGGGGGGGAAATGTAGCACCAAAAAGAGGCAGAAAATAGCGACAAAGCTCCGAGGAAATGGGCTGATTTATCTCCTGGGAATTTTTGTCAGCGAATATCAAATGGTTGTGCAACACACAACCATTCACCATCGCGTTATTTATTTTCCTTCTAATTTCGCCAGGAACACGAAGTTTTCAGACCAAAGTAGTACCGCAAAATGCATTGTGTGTCCTTTCTCGGTCAGGGGCGTTCCTTCCGTGACGTGACATCAGGAATCGTCACCAACTCAAAAACAAGACTTCCTGAATATTCAGCGTGAGTCTTAAAAAGTAAAATATAGCGATATGCGGTGGAATCTTTGTAAAGTACGCTCAGTAGAAGTCATTTGAAGCCATTTTACAAATTATGGACACAACTTGTCCGGAGCCGTCGGTTGTCCTTTAATTGTCTGTATGTTATTCTATGAAGTAATTATAGGCACTATAAAGACAGTTTCAAAAATATGTGCCGTTTTGTCCTTCCCAAAAGCGATTGTAGTCGCCATCCAATGACATTGGGCCCTACATCCCACTCTGTTTCACCAACATGGCTGTTTGGTCTGCATCAAAATGTCTGACCCACTGGCATCCAATACATGTTTTTTTTGTATTTTCACTAGTAAATATTTTTGTTATATTGTAAAGCTTTTAATAAAAAAAAACCCCAACTACAAATGAAACCACCCACTGTTTTTCCTCTCTTTGCCGTCTCTGTAGGTCTCATAACAACAAACTACAATCCGCAACCTCTTAGTGCTTAGTTCTAAAAGAATAAAAGTAGGATACAGATGACAGTTTGATTGATTAAACCTTCCACTCTACGAGTTGTGCTGTTTCGCATAAGCAGAGGTCACCCCTTGACGAAAAGCCTTCCTTCCCGCCCCTCAATTGGACAAACGCGACAGTGGTACCACTCCAAAAGGAAGGGAAGTGGACCATTGAGCCATCCGTGGTGCCAGCTGGACCTGGTGACAGAGGTTCCCGCCAAATGGAAACATCCAGATGACAAAGAAGTGAACCAGCCGGATACATCATTTAGGTTCTGTTTGCTTGCAGAAATGCGAATTCTATCAGTTCTCATGTTCTGATGAAAATTTAGACAGTAATAACAAAATGTGCAGCACATCGTTAGTTTTTTTTTTTTAATCACAGGTGTCAATCAATGCCAGGGGGCAAATCTGGCCCGGCACATTATTTTATGCAGCCCACAGAAGTAATTTAAGCATGTCAATACGTCTGTGTAAGCTCTCAACGCAATCGATTAAAGGAGTCCTCCCATACAATGCAATGACCCGACACGGAATGGTCGTGCCGGGAGTCCTTTTAACTGCCACTGATTGGAACGACCAGCACCTGTGCGGCTGCAGGTGGGGCCGACGGCGCTACCCGTTGGTCGCCAACCAGATCGTAACAATCACCAATTTACAGTGTACGTTTTTTGTTCAATTTTTTTCTCCAAATTCTCATCAAAGAAAACTCAACATGTAGCGCACAGGTGTCAAAGGCAAGGCCCGGGCGCCAAATCTGGTCCGCCATAACACATTTTTCGGCCCGCGAAAGCAAATCAAACTTGTGAAATTCCATGATGCTTGGTAAAATCCGAACCAAAATGTCATATTTTGGGATGTAAACCACAATATCAGTCATTATTCTTGGCTTTAGATTTGGAAACTAGTTATTCATTAATTTGTGTGCTCTATATGTAATATGTGGAGGGGATTAAACATTCTAATGGGTTCCCCAAATTCATAACGGCTCTCAAGAGGAAACCATAACTATAATGTGGCCCGGGGCAAAAAAAATGACTGACACCCCTGGTGTAGCATTTCACTAAAAGTAGCATCTTTCAAAGCAGAATTACCATTCTAGCACGTTGAGACCGTCCCTGCGCTTGGTTGACGAACCCAAATCCACACTTGGTTCAGGCTTGAAGTCCCTCGTTTAGTCGTCTAATTTTGGAATGCCTCCGAGCACCATCTTCATTGCGGTTTGGAACTTAATTGTTCACATTTTTGTCTCCCAATGTTTCACGTCCATCTAATAATCCTATTTGTGAATGTCTCTCTAAAAAAGCTTCATTGAAATTCCCTTCAAGGTCTCAAGCGACCCAATTGGTGCCACATGCTCCGACATTCCCGTCAATATTTTCTCTGCAGGATTAACATCATTACACTTAACTATTTTCGGAAAACAAACTTCCTCACTTCAGTCATTTGGGGGCGGGGGTGGGATTCCTTGTCCCCCCCCCCCTCCCCCCCAGTCGTTTTGTTGTGGTCAATCCGCATGTCATGCCTTTCCAACCACTGTCCGCTTCACTTCCTAAAACCTTCGCAGGAAGTTACAGAAAGTAGTGGGTAAAACTATTCGGGCCTTGGGAGAGGGTGGAATGAACCCGCATGTACTGGAAATGCATCCAAAGAAAGTTGTGTCCATCCTTTCTGCTGCATATTTCCCTGGGGTCAACTCGCATGTGTGTCTCCAAGCACTCCAGTAATTGGACTGTTGACATTTCCTCTCATAAGCTCAATTACACTGCGGTCTGTGGTTGCATGTCAGGGCAGAAAACAACAAGCTGGGGACCCAGTAGTCTTTCTGTCAAAATCCGGTAGTCTAGCTGCATTTACAGTGATACCTTGGCTTATGAACTTAATTGGTTCCCAGACAGAGTGTGTAAGGCGAAAAGTGTGTATCCCAAAAAATAATTTCCCATAGGAAACCATTAAAATGAGAATAATCCGTTCCCAGGTCCCCATAAAACATTATTTTCTACTTTCTAATTTTCTACGAGTCCAAATTTCACTGTTTTCTCTTCTTTGTTGACTCTCTCTCTGTTGTCTGCCTATCTCTTTAATGTTTAAACCCCCCTCACTGCTGTGTTCTTGTCCAATCACGTGGCTTTAACCGAAGACTAGGGGCGGGGAATAGAGGACAAAATGAGAATAATCCGTTCCCAGGTCCCCATAAAACATAATATTCTACTTTCTAATTATCTAAGCCTTAAAACTACACACAATATACCTTATTTTATGCATAATAAATGTACTATGATATTATAATTAAAGAAATAAACTGTACTGTATAATAAAGTCATTTTATTTACCTTTGTGATGGTCGTTGGTGGCTTGATGGAATGGAGTGGCCGGTTTCCTCAGCATTAAACACTTGATGAGGACCGTAACCTTCTTCTTTGACCATTTTGAGGAATGATCCCTTGTAGGTGCGAAAATTTTATCTAGTTCCCCATCAATTGTGTTCTGTTTAGCTGGGTTGATAGCTTGTTTGTGGAGCCTGATTGATGGGATATTTTAACCTCGCAGTCTACACTCCTTCTTTGTACGATCATAGTTGAAACTCTCACTGTCGTCTGCCTGTCTCTTTAATGTTTAAACCACCTCCCCTCACTGCTGGGTTCTTGACCAATCACGTGGCTTTAACTTTAAGACTGGAGGCGTGGAATAGAGGACACAAATAGTCGGCTGCCATTTTGTTGTTCGGAGAACCGTTCACGAACGATACATCACTCATTGTGGCAGCTCCGTGTGTATCCCAAAAAGTAGTTCGTATGCCAAGGTAAAATGTTCATGAATTTAACGTTCGTAAACCGAAATGTTCGTAAGCCAAGGGGTTCGTAAACCGAAGTATCACTGTATAAGGTATTGGAAGCTTGTCTTATTTGAACTGGCGGAGCAGTCACATGACTGAGAGTCAAACTTCCAATCTTTCCCCCGCTAAGTAATCGTCTGCTTACCAAATCTGTAGAATTTTAATCTTTCCACACTTTAAACCAGCAACTAAGCCCATTTGTATTTTTGAAACATATTTCCTCTTTAATTGCAGTGAACTCTACTGTTGATTTGTGAAGTTGCTCTTTATGTTTGAAAGTGGTAGAATGAAAGTGGGAAATTGTTGTAAAGAATGTTTTTTTTTGTAAGAAACCAACCGGCCCAGGATAATAATGAACCTCTATTGACATTGCATTTCTTGTATTATTTATTCGTCGCGACAAATGGTTCTCTCAAGTTTTTTTAAGAATGTTTAAAGAAATGTAACAGAAGAGGAAACAAATGCATTCTATGTTTTTAACAGATTTTAAAAGTCTTTTTTTTACTTGATAAGACATGACATTGTAGATAATAAAGAATTGTTTTTGGACACCTGTTGTCTATGGTGTTTCGTTGAATCAATGAGATGGGTTTTGAAGGTGGGAAGAGAATCGATGTTACGAATGTTGGGAGGAAGTGAGTTTCAGAGTTTGGGGGCAGAGCAGCTGAAAGCCCTGACCCCCATCGTGCTGAAATGGGCAGGGGGGGGCACATAGAGATGGAGGGACAAAGAGGATCTGCGGGAACGAGAGGGAATAGAAATTTGAAGAAGGTCAGATAGGTATGGAGGGGGCAAGGTTATGGATAGCTTTATATGTATAAAGAAAGTTGATTTTGTACCCTTGGATGCCACTAAAATGTTAGGTACCATCTCACTAAAAAAGCGAGATGGCTTAAAGCTCCAAGAGTGTTGGGTTTCTGAATGTTTCTCAGCTGGTTCGCTTGGTTCCCAGGCCGTGGAAGAAACATCTATCTTGGATCAGCGCTGGAGGGTTGTTGGTGGTGGTGGTGGTGGTGTATGATTGGTGGGTGGGGAGGTGCAGGAAACAGGAGCCCTCTGCACATCTTGGCCACCATCACAGTGGGAGAACATTCCTCATCAAGGGGTGTAGCGGAGAAAGAAAATAAGGAGTGAGGGGGGGGGGGTGGAATTTGCAGCTTACTTTCTGTGTAATTGCACCAAAGCCATATGGATGAAGTATGTGTTTGGTGGGGGGTGGGCGGCATATTGATCTTGTGGTCATTTCTCAGCATCCAGTCCAGCCTCTTTGTTTATTTGGCACTTTGCTGGATGGACGGAGTTGCCCAATAGTGTGAAAATGAAAGGTCATCGTGGGGAGTGTGATCAAAGGAGAGTTGGTGTGGGTGCGTCACACCGAGCTGGGCTGTTTAGATTCATGTTTTCATGCTTCAGGGGGAGGAATTGGAGCAAAGTTTCAACCTTACTCACAGTACAGTTTATTTCTTTAATTACAATACAACAGCACATTTATTATACATAAAATAAGGTCTATTTGTGTAGTTTTAAGGATTATTTAGTAGCAAATTATGTTTTATGGGGACCTGGGAATGGATTATTCTCATTTTAATGGCTTCTTATGGGAAATAAATATTTGGTAGATGAACTTTTCGCCTTAAACACACTTTCTGGGAACCAATTAAGTTCGTATGCTGAGGTATCAATGTAGAAATGGATGCTATGGTAGGAGTTTCAAGACGACCCCACTGTTGACACGGGAGCATACGTAGTGGAGATTCATTTGGGTTTTGGGGATGCTTTGGTAATACCAGAAGCCTTGACTGTGTATCTGAAGTCTACGCAAAAATTTGCAGGAGTAATGTAGGGATGGCCCAGTGGAGAAAGACTCAGTCAGAGGTCATGGATCAAAAAAAACGTGTGAATTGAATGAACACAACGAAGACAGATTTTTCATCTCATGTCTAAAAATTGGGTATTGTGGTTGTACTGAATTCCTTTAATGCCTTATTTTAGTCCATGTAACATCAAAAATTCATGTCCCGTTCAGCGATGACAATCACAGTTTGCATTCATAGCAATTAAAAGGCATTTCATACAATACAGTAGATCTACAGTAGCTGCCTAATACCAGTACAAAGCTATGAAATATTTGGATTACATGTTGTGTTTAGTTTCAAAGTTCCCTTCTGGATACGAGCCAATTTTATCCCCTTTTAGCTTCATGTACCAGCCATGAATTAATGAAGAGGTCAAGTGGTGTTTGAATATCTGTTATTTCGGGGCTAATGGGCTGCTCAACTCATGCTTTAAATAGTACGAAAGTATATCAGGGCAACAATTCAAAAGAACACGTTGGTATTTTTAGTTAAATGATGGATGGTGATAATGCACATCACAGGGTTCTATGGGAAAGAGAATCTGTTTACTTTTATCCATTTTCTGAACAAAGTTGTTTTCAGTAATATAAGTGTTTGAAATAACGTCTGCCAGGAGGCCCAGGGCGTACAACTTTTACGTCGGGCGTAAAACTTTCAAAACGTCTCAGCCCAGGTAGCCGACAACTTCTAGAAAAAAAAAAAGTGTTTTTTTTTTAATCAAACGTTTGCTTTATTCAATAAAGCAAACCGCTACGAGCCATGTGGACTCCTCTTTCTAAGCGCCTTTCAAAACTTTCAAGTACACGTTACAGTCACGGTACAGTCCGAAGCACGAAACAGGCTTCTGATTGGCTGCCGTGCCGAGTATGCAAATTTCCAATCGAACGTTCGATTGGCAATTTGCATACTCTGCACGGCAGCCAATCAGAAGCCTGTTTCGTGTCATTATACCGTGACACATACATACCTATGGACAATTTAGAGTCTTTGATGAACCAAACGTGCATGATTTTGGAATGTGGAAGGAAGCTGGAGTACCTGGATGGAGCCCACGTGAGCATTGGAAGACCACACAAAGTCCACACAGGAAGGCCAGAGCTGAGATTCGAACCCACAACCTTTCAACCGGTAGGCAAATTTGCTAATCGATACTCGTGTTGCTTCTTGACTTTCTTCTGGTGTAATAATACTCTGGGGTTATTTAGAAGCGATTCACGTAAAAATGCAGTGTCTCTTCCCTTGCGAGTCGGGCGACAGTCTCAGGTTTGAGTTCACCGACACTTAGAGCGGGTGGCCTCCAGGACCTTCTGGTGCTTCCGTTTGTTGAACCTTTTCACATAGTTGCTGCTTCTGAGGATACCGTCGCCTGGTTTCAGGCGACCCCCGAGCAGGTTCAGGAGGTCATTATGAAGATGCCGCCTTCGGTGGTGGATTTGGCCCATCACAATGTATCGGGTTCCTTGGAAACAAGAATGAATAGACTCAAAGACATGTTGTTGCACTAACCTTACGAATAAGATACCGCAACCATTTTTTAGCTGTTAACCGTTCACCGTTTCACCAGTACTCTACAGTGATACCTTGGCTTACGAACTTAATTGGTTCCCAGAAAGTGTGTTTAAGGTGAAAAGTGTGTATTCCAAACATTAATTTCCCATAGGAAACCATTAAAATGAGAATAATCCGTTTCCAGGTCCCCATAAAACATAATTTTCAAATAAATAAGCCTTAAAACTACACACAATATACCTT
The DNA here is from genome assembly GCF_051943395.1 of Hippocampus bargibanti. Taxonomy (NCBI): domain Eukaryota; kingdom Metazoa; phylum Chordata; class Actinopteri; order Syngnathiformes; family Syngnathidae; genus Hippocampus; species Hippocampus bargibanti. The sequence continues at coordinate 21,769,234 of NC_142743.1, forward strand.
ATTTTATGTATAATAAATGTGCTATGGTATTGTAATTAAAGAAATAAACTGTACTGTATAATAAAGTCATTTTATTTACCTTTGTGTTGGTCGTTGATGGCTTGATGGAATGGATAGCTTTTTGCATAAAGTGCCTCAAGGAGCTCTGGGTTGTACATTTTAGAAGTTGTGATATTGCAACAGCGACAGATGCAGGCAGACACACTAGAAACTTCATTAAGAGCTTGTTCCCTTGCGCGGGTTTTTTTGTGGAAGAAGAGAACTTGCCAGGAAACTACTTGTAAATATTTGTGATTCATTGATATAGTAATAATAATAATAATAATAGTAATACATTAGTAATAATAATAGTAATAATAGTAATACATCTCATTTATAAGCGCCTTTCAAAACACTCAGTCACTTTACATTCACAGGGCACGTTTTTTTACTGTGGGTGAGCAGCAGCAGCCACATGTGCTCAACCACATTCTCTCAACCTAGAATAACTCAGAGATAGAAAGCTAGCTAGTTAGCTAATGGATAGCTAGCTAGATACCTAATACATAGCTAGCTAGATAGCTAGATAACTAATAGACAGCCAGCTAGGTAGCTGGCGAGGTATCCAGCTAGATAGCCAGCTAGATAGCTAGCTAGATAGCCAGCCAGATAGCTAATAGACAGCAAATAGATAGATAGATAGCCAGCTAGATAGCTAATATACAGCAAATAGATAGATAGCTAGGTAGGTAGCCAGCAAGATAGTTTTCTTGCGCACTGTTACGGTTTACTTTGCTGGAATGAAAGTGAAATTACACAATATTAAGCACTTATTCTATTCCAAGCATCGAGCACATACCGAGTTTGATATCAGGACACGGTTTGCTGCACTTGTAAGTGTCCAGGATCAGAAGCCTCACTTTGAAGAAGAAGCTGTCAGGTGTGGCATAGAGGCGACTCATCTTGTAGAAGCCGTCGCTGCTCACCATCAAAGTAATGAGACGAATTCCTTTACGCACCACGTCGATGTCGTGCACGACTCCGTTGACAGCTGTTTTGGGCGGGGATCAAAATCACGGTATCGTAGTTATCGATATGTGATATTTGGATTGCTCAGCACGCATACTTACCAAACTCGCTGTAGCAATAATAATCCCTCTCATCCTTCTCCTTCCTGCACTCACTCATGCAGAAGGCATCATGGGTGATGTCGGACTCTGCGGGGAGTGAATGACACGTTTGAATGTTTGCGCTTGTCTAACGGATGTTAATAGAACCGCTATTTCTTCAGGTAATTAGAAAAAAATAATATTGGGTCTAAAATATCTTAAAAAAAAAGATGGTTGGTTAATGTGATATTCTGGCAGGAGAAGCAGTAGATCATTCCAAAATGCTGAATCTAATTGATGCGCTTTCAGTTTTTCATCCTTTCATTCATTTTCTATAACTCGTTGGGTTGTGCCCAGACAAAGTGACTTCGTGTTAAATTTTGACCTGGACTGTCCGCCAGCCACTCAACTATTCACAACTATGGAAAATGTTAAAGTACAACTGACACCATTTTTTTTTGTTTCTTATGAAGTTTCCATCAGAAAAACGTTTGTAGCATCTAAAGTACACAAAACACGCAGGCTGATATTTTTAGTCAAATGCAAAACAGCTATACAAATGACTTAAAGTGTCCCAAAACTACTTCAAAATGACGAGTTTCAGAAGGTTAAGGGGGCGGCCCCCCTTGTTCGTGATGTCACGCCAGGACGTCTTGCCTTCCTCTAGAATCAAAACAATGGCTTCAGATTCGGAGAATATGCTTTCTTGTTATTCATCCAGTTATGAATATGATTCAAATAGTTCTGAAGAGGAAAGCATACATGTTTGCAATCGATTAAAGAAGTCCTTCCGTATCATTTTGAGGCGTCTGTACTCCAATGTAACTCCCCGAAAATGCATAAGATGGCGCCCAAGCTCAATTGGAAATGATCTGATTTGTCTGCTGGAAATTTGTGTCAACTAGTATAAAATAGTAGTCTTGGTGCAACACACAACGATTCACCATCGCATTATTTATGTGTTTTCTTTCTAATTTTGCCATCAACACGAAGTTTTCAGACCAAACAAAGTACCCAAAATGCATTGTGTAGTCGCTTTCCTGGTCAGGGGCGTTCCTGACGTGACGTCACGTCAGGAATCGTCACCAACTCGAAAACAAGACTTCCGGAATATTCAGCGCGAGTCTTAAAACGTAAAATATAGCTAGATGCGGTGGAATCTTTGTAAAATACGCCCAGTAGAAGTCATTTGAAGTGATTTTACAAATGATGGACGCAACTTGTCCAAAGGTGTCGGTTGTCCTTCGCCAATTGACCTAACACATGTTTTTGGAATGTGGGAGGAAGCCATAAAGGAGCAAAGTCCAAAGGGGAAGGTTAGAGCTTATTTTGAAGGCAGTTGTCAAAACAAATTAACCTTGGTGGTAATCTTACACGTTTATAGAAATTGACATTGTGCAAACTGTAATCCCCAAAGGCAATTGGGAATGATTTAATTCCTAGAACCGTCATGTGGAAATGTTCCAAGAACAGGACAGAACAACTGACCTCGTCTGAGGATGTCAAATTGGTACAGGAGGCTGGAGGAGCGACGGTTAAAGGTGATAGGCGGCCGGCTGTTGTTTCGAGGCGGCGCTGCACCAATTCCGGTTTGGTAGAGACCGGCTTTCCCCGGGCGGTTCTCCTCTGGATCCAGGCGTCGATTGGAGGATTCTTTGCGAGGAGAAGGTCCCTGAGCAGGCTGTGCATGAGCAATGCTCCTGGACCTGGAGTTGGGATAACCCTCCGGGTCGGTGGGTAGAGGGGCTCTGACACCGCTTTGAGCGGTGCGGTTGGCGAGCGCAGCCGTCGACGCCGTCAGAGAAGGTTTGGGAAGGAGACCAGCTGTTTCTTCTCTGGTTTTATCCGTGTTCAGTTCCAGTAAGTGTTCACTCTTAGGGCCCCGCTTGCTCTTGTTGTGGGGACCATGATGGTGAGGGACGTGTGGTAGGTCATTGTGCTTTGGCCAGACAGCAGAAGGTAAAGGATGGAGGGAGAATTTGGACTCGCTGGTCCTGCTGCTCTTTTCTAGAAGTTCATTAATGGGCAGTGAAGGTTCTTTCACCATCAGCCTGGTTTGGTTGCTCTGTGTAGGGTCCACAAAACTGCTTGGAGCTTTCTCAATAATAGGATAAAACTCTGAAAGAAGAACGTAATCAGTTTGTTTCACAGCAATTATTTAGTCAAGTGTAAATTGGATGGATGGATGGATGGATGGATCGGAAGGTGTAGGTGTAGGTGGGTAGGTAGGTGGCTAGGTAGATGGGTAGGTAGATAGATGGGTAGATAGATGGATAGTAGGATGGATGGTTAGGTAGGTAGGTAGGTAGATAGAAAGATAGATAGATAGATAGATAGATAGATAGATAGATAGATAGATAGATTTTTTTGAGAAACCGACTGATTGAACTGAAAACAATATAAATAAAAATGCTACCATAAGATAACCTTTAAAAGGTGTGTTCCCCCCCCCCCCCCAAAAAAAAAAAAAAAAAAAAAAAAAAAAAACAAGTTTACACTTACCATTACCACGTTCCTGTGCCTTGTGAAGGCGGAGCACTAAGAAAAAAACAAACACATTAATCCTCATCATGGTTGGTTAATGTCGTGTTGGTTGAGACACACTGGAAAAGGTATATCCCCGAGCTGAGCCTACACTGACTTTTATACACCACTGGGAAGGGCCAACGGCACAAGGCGGGACATCCCACTCCCCGGCAAACACGCGCACACAGTGTGATGAAAACTACGACTCATGACACCCCTTTCCATTCATACGGGGATTCTTTTACAAACTACCTTTAAAGGACAATCGACAGCACTTTTTTGTTTCTTAACTGACATCAGAAAAAAACTTTTATAGCATCTAAAATACCCAAAACATGCAGTATGATATTTTTAGTCAAATTCAAAACACCAATAAAAATGACTTAGTGTCCAAAAAAATGAACCCGGAAGTGTCGAGTTTCAGAAAGTCCCGCCCCCTTGTTCGTGGCGTCACCCCAAGACGTCTTGCCTTGCTGTAGAATCAAAACAATGGCTTCAGATTTGGAGAATATGCTTTCTTGTTACACATCCAGTTATGAATATGATTCAAATAGTTTTGAAGAGGAAAGCATACATGTTTGCAATTGATTAAAGAATTTATTCCGTGTCATTTTGAGGCATCAGGGGTGGGAAATGTCGCACCCAAAAAAGGCAGAAAGTGGCGACAAAGCTCCAATTAAGGAATTAATCAGCCTGTGAAAACGGGCTGATTAATTCCTTACATGGCTTTGTCGCCCTCTTCTGCCTCTTTTTTGTCCTACACAAAGTTTTCAGACCAAAGTTCAGCAAAATGTATTGACGTGATGGAAGGACTGCTACAATGTGTCCTTTTTTCGGTCAGGGGCGTTCCTTCAGTGACGTCACATACGAACTCGTCACCAACTCAAAAACAAGACTTCCGGAATATTTTTAAAACGTAAAATATAGCTATATGCGGTGGAATCTTTGTAAAATACGCTCAGTAGAAGTCATTTGAAGCCATTTTACAAATTATGGACACAACTTGTTCAGAGACGTCGGTTGTCCTTTAAGAGGTAACCGCCTCTGCTGTGAATGACGAGGGTGTCGTTTTGGTAGTGGGTTCATTAACAAAAAGTGTTCCATAAAGTGATTGCGTGGTTTACACACACACACACACACACACACACACACACACACACACACACACACACACACACACACACACACACACACACACACACACACACACACACGCACGCACACATGCACACTGTGGGGGGAACAACTATTTCATCCAATGCTAATTTTTTAATGTTTTCCCACATACAAAGCACGTACATGTATGTAATTTGTATCAAAGAATCTGAAACAAAAATACAGAAATAACAATCAATGATTTATAAACAATTTGCATCTATTCATGCATGCGAATTCACACAATTTGCATCGCATCAGTATTTTATCACCCATCAGCGAGTAAATAATGGAGCTCTCTCTTGTTTCTATTTATAATTGTATTTTATTCATTGCATTATATTTGTGATTATATTTTATTTATTATAGTACCTATGCTTGTCTGTGACTGTTCAGTGTCATTGAGAGCTTTGAAATGCGCTTTAGATGTAATGTATTATTATTGAAACTTATGTTCTTGTTTCTAGAAAAAAAAACAGCACGTTGGTAGCTCACAAATTCAAGTCGAAGCGTTCTGAATTTGCGTCAAGAAGTCATCCCATAAAAACGACCCAGATGGGACTCGAACCCACAATCCCCAGCTCCGGAGGCTGATGCCTTATCCATTAGGCCACTGGGTCGTCATAGTACACCGATGGAAAATTCTTACTTTATATATACTAAAACACTACCGAATTACTATCATAATTTTGACTTTATATTTTAGTAATGCACCAAACAATCAACTGTACACTGATTTCTTTTGGTGACGTCGACCGCAGTGTAGATGAACTACTAGAAAAATAAAGGGACTGTCACTCAATGTCTCCGCTAGATGGGGCCATACACACTTAGTAAAATGTAGATGTTCGAATCAATTAAAATGAAACGCATCATACAGTTAGTTATTCACACGGTTTACCCTAACAAATATATATCTCTACATTCAATATAATTAATTTAAAATAATTTATATTCCTGGAAAATGCATTGAGACATGGTTTGTAGGGACGATTTTCACGTCTCTCACACACGACCAACTAGTGTTTACGTCTTTAGGTCGATGTGTAATTTCCAAATGTTTTTTTTTACATATCATCTTAAAATCTGAAGGTTGTGGGGGTTCTAGTTCAATGTATCCATCCATCATTTACCAGATATGCTTAACCTCATGAGTATGCCGGAGCATAACCCAGTCATATTTGGGGCAGTGGGCAGGGGACAACATGGTTGCCAGCCAATTGCAAAGCCCACAAATAAAAACAATTCACTCTGACAGTCAGACTAAAAGAGAGAGAGAATTGCTCAATTAGTTTACCGTGTATTTAATGGAATTTGGGAGGAGTACATGGATAACACCCATGCAGGAACGAGGAGAACATGCCATGTTCACACAGGAAGGCTGGAGACTAAAATTGAACCCCATTCCTCTGCACAATCAGAGGGACGTGCTAACCAGTCGTCCACAATACCAGACAATTGATGACTGATGGTAATTTCCTGCATCATTGGCACTAAAGCACCTTCTCACAATCTAGAGTTTGATTAAAATCCATCACCCACCCATCCACTCATCCATACAACCTAGCGTTTAATGATGAATTAATTAATTAATTAATGTTGATTTTTTTTTAAAGATCCTGATTTTGTCCAGAAATTGAAACTTTGTTTGGAATCATTTTAAAGTTAACCGTATTGCTGTTGTAACAGTATCATCCGATGTTTCAAAGTAAACGTAATAGCCCAGTTTAACCTAGTTTCCAAATTGCCCCATAAATACCAAACGTTCAAATTTATTTTGAAAAAATACCGGATGATGTTTTACCAAGTATACTTTACGTGCCTCTATCTGTCCTGCACGACACCACTCTCTCATTACGGAGCACTCGAGCCTCGTCGGTTCTTGTCCCAATGGCGGGCGAACCTTTCACTTGATTTGGTTTTTTTGTCCTTTCACTTTGCACGTGGCATGCACAGCATTTGGAAATGCTCTGACTGGCGTGTCTTTTTTTGCGTTAGGTTGACAATTTTCAGCCATGCGCTCGTTAGTGACGCCGTTCTGTCTAGTGTCCACAGGCCAGTGATGTGCTATGGTGATACAACAAGCTAATACGACGCTAACTGGGGGGGCTGATTTGGGAGACACATTTTGAAGACCTTAGCAAATGATTCGTACGCTGTGTTAATTTTCAAAACGCTGGAACACCGAAGGGGATGTCTAACCAAGGAGTTAGGAGGAATGGCCCAGTAAAGCTGAGGTTGACAGGTAAGCGATTTAAACCCTCCTCCCTCTCCCTTGTTTCTCCTGCACCGTCCGTGAAGCGTTAGCATGTTACACTAGCTAACGAATGATGGTGGTCAGCTGACGATGTGTAGCGCGTGGCATACATATTTATTATCTGCCTTTCACTTTTAGTCATTGAACGTCTCCTTGTGAACACGAATGCAGGCAGTGACGTTATCTAAATACTCGCGAGGAGCAAAAATTCACACGCTCGTTCTGTAAATAACCCAATGAATCTCTCACTCATCTTTAATGACGACAACAGGTTTGACAAAAGTAAAGCAAATAGCATGCAAATAGATAGAAACTTATGTGAATGTATATATTTCCTTAAGCAGGGGAGTATTTAGTTTTTTTGAGGGCTGAAGACAAACCTGGGACCTCCATCTCCAACTTAAATCGACAAAAGGCTTAATTTCAACTCAACACAAAGTTTTTAATGATAAATTCCTTAAAATCCCCCAGGAGAATTTACGATCACACCGATCAAGCATTTTTATTGATTATTTTATTTCATTTTTTGTTTTATTTCTAGGAGATTCGAGTAATGTTCATCATTTTTAATTTGCCCTGATTTCGAATCTTTTTTCATGCATCATCAAATAACAATGTTAAACAATATGATAATAATTTCCGGATAATGTAGCATGTTTATATGAATTCAGGGTTACATTGAGCAATAAGTGGATCCTGCCCCCAAACTTCGTAGCCATAAATTACAGCACGTGGTAAATAATAAAATAACAAAACCACAAAATAAAGAATAAACAGAAATATGACACCTTTTGAACCTAAATAAAATTACACCCTGATTTGCCTGGTGATGTGTGATGTGAATTACAGTATATTCATTACATTTGTTAATTTGCATTCCAATTTCTATGGGAACGTGACTGTTGATCTTTGTGTTTAACCTGTACTGCACATTTGTAACTAGCTGCTCTAATGATTCAGATTTACCCCTATTTTCAAACATGTTGCAGACCAAAATTATAACGGAATCTAATTTTTTTTGTCCATTTTCTGCTCTATTAATTTGGAGCGTTAATTCTAAAACTGAACATTTTAACATCACACGTGTTAAAATAGATTTGGGTGATATCACAATGAGTGGTTAAAACACTAAGTCAATGTTTTAGTATATTAACAACTAATTGAAATTAAATTGTCTTGATTATCAATTTGTGATTCATTTGCCTTTATTTTAGCATAAGCTTAACCCGTACGACCAAAACATTAATATATAATAATAATAATTCATTTCATTTATAAGCACCTTTGAAAATATATAATAAATTGTCACTTTAATTCTATTATTGTTCATAGTTCATTCACAGTTGAATTATATTTCAGCCCTACTCATAAATCAAGGCCTCTCTAACAAAAATAAAGAGTCATCTCTATGTGCGTGAAATGTGGTCCATGCAAATATTAATTACATTGTCACCTCTCATTTTAAGTCACATGAATGTGTATTCATTATCTAATCACTCCGTTAGGGCACGCTAAGCTAAAATATCTGAATCAAATCTTGCATTGGATGGTACGTACAGTATACCTAAAGTTGTGGCCAATGTGCGTGTGGTTTGTTTGAGAGATGTGCGCTCTTATTGCCATTTGTATAATGTGTAGTCATTCTGCCTGCAATTGAATTTCTCAACTTGGCCTGTGTAGTGATACATGTCTCTGGACTTTTATTTTCTCTCCATATGGGGAATGGTTTTAAATGTGTCGCAGTGGTCTTAAGACGGAATCACAGGAATGTGAAACCTCAGAGAGGAAATGTGAGTCTTGCCGATCGGAGACGTATCCTCTGTCTGTCTTTCACTTTAGGATATCTACGTGGTCCCAATTTTTCATTGATATCCTCCAAAGTTGCCGAGCCGTAAACGAAGACATTCCATTCATTCGCTTTTGCCTTTTGCACTGAACCCAGCCAAGCGTAGTGTTGCAGTAAGAGTCTGCTTGTTCACACAGAAACACAGCATCCTGCCACCAGATAATAAAATGCATGACAGCGTCTGAAGTAGACTTGTTAAAAAAAAACGGTGGGAGACATGAGGCTGAGCCACCATTGAGGCTCACTTGTCATACTGTTGCAGCATTTGGAAATATCCTTACTCATATGCCCCGTCTTGCGTGTCTAGCACGTTTTATACTATAGCATTGCAACTGAATGTGACTGAATTGGACCGGACCGCCCAAAAAAAAAACAGAGTTCCCCACCTATGGATGCATGTCAGTTCACATGCAACATTTGGGAAAATGCAACCTTGTATTTATGTTTCTCCATAAACAATATATTCTTCTGATTTTCCCCCCCTCCACTTCACTGCCTATTTTGAGAGGCTGTTGGCGGTGATCGACTGCACCTTTGCATTTCTGAAACAGACTTTCTGGACTTTACTTTCTTGCCACAGGCACTTATGACAATGTAAATATGGTTGTGAGTTATTGTAAAATACAATACCTTCTTGTAGTATTGCATTCATCTTGTCTTGTTTGTCCAAAATGAAGTGGTTTAGGTGTTTTACTCTTGGTTCTGTGAAGCTCATTGACTGGCCTTGTGTTTGAAATGTGCTACATTTGCCTTGCCTTCTCTTGCCTTCTTTTGTAGTTGTCGCTTCATGGACCGTAACTCAACTTTCATCACATTCTAGTTGTTTATCAAAATATATTTATAGGTTGATTTGAATTTTATTTTCTTCAGACAAATCTCCCCCCAGCAAAGAGAGCAAGCTCTTATTTGCTGACACTTTTTGTGGACAACAATCAAGTGATGAAAGTCGAATTAAAGTCTACCTTATTTTCTGTCACAAAAAAAATTATGCTGAGCCATTGTAGCAAGGCTTCAAAAAAATGAAGCAGTTGCCTGTTTCACTGTTTCTACTTTAGCAAATGACTGTGAAATTGGTCTCATGTTTGGTTCAGTATTTCCACACCAGACAAGCATAGCGTAGGATGACCACATCCCGTACTACAATAAATTCTAAGACTGAGATTTGCTGTGGCGACCCCTTGGAGGGAAAAGCGGAAAGGAAAAGAAGAAGAAGATTGTGATCATTAAGTCTGTAAATAATAATACATTTCATTTATAAGCGCCTTTCAAAACTCTCAAGGACACTTTACAGTCTGGCTCTGTTCACAGTAGGCCATATTATTGTCACGCCGCTTTTCTCCGATTTATGGAGTGAGTGGTATCACATGTTACCAGTTGACCAAAGATCTTCCGTAGGAATGATTTCAATCTGAATGACAAAGTATGCATGCAAACTGAGCTACTGAAACACAAAAAAAGGTCAAATAAAATTGGCTTGTGCTCACTTTGCTGAAGTTCGATGTGGACTGAAGTGAAATTAGCTGAATGATAATAATACATTTTATTTATAAGGTCCTTTCAGAACACCAAGGACACTTTACAGTCAATCCTCACTCAGGGGGATTATTTGACAGTTTTGTTTCGCTCGTCTGAGCCTTTGCTTGTCGAAGTCGACTGTTGCTATTATCTGCTTTTCCGATTACTTTTGAACTTGGTGGCATCAGTGTACTCCTGAGCAGGAAAATGGAAAGACTGAACACCTCAATGTTGCGTAACAAAATCTAACCCAGGGAGACGAGGCTTCTTTAGCATGCTGTATGCCTGAAACTTTCCAAGAAGGGGCGGGGTTCCCTGCAAGCGTGTGTTAGAGAACTTTCCCTTATTACTTTTATTTCAGGTAGAGTTACATTGGAAATAAAGCCATACTTCATCAATTAGATAAGTTATTCTTCCCCCAACTCTCAGTATATTTTGATCGCATCTGTCTACTAGTCTGTTGATTCATGAAGTCGTGACATGAGAAACATAGTTTATAGTGTATTATTTGACTCCACTATGCGATTGTCCGAACGCACGTCTTCTATTTGCAGCTTCTCGTCACATCCCTGCCCTTTTGTTACGCTGTCGTTTTTGTCTGTCTTTATTTGTCTTCTTCCCTCAAACAGGAATCTGCCACAGATACTTGACAAATGAGTCAACTGTTGTGTCTCTGGTTTTGTTTAGATTTGACAGTTATCTGTACTAATCTAACTTTGGTGCCGTGTGAGTTTTTATCTTGTTTATTGAACACGTCATTGATGTCTCTTCATGTCAGGCCTATTCTAACATGCAAAATATACCTAAGAACACATCTGTTTTGAAATGATCATGAATCCAAATAGCTTTCCCAGTTATAGTTTGATTGCTGAGCAGTTGCAATAAACCACGTTGGGGTCTTGAGGGATCATTTTCTCCTCCCTTTCTTCTGCTACTGTTTCTGTGGTCAAACAGCCTAATGGTGCGTGTGTGTGTGCGTGTTTGTGTGCATGTGTGTGTGCGTGAGTGTGTCTGGTAGACCATTCAGTATGACTTTATGAACATTCAAATTGCATCCTCCTTACTGTGAGGCTGTTTCCAGTTTCAGTGTGGGAGAAGACAGACAGAGGCATGCTGTTTTTTCCCTTCCTAATCCTTCAAATAGCAGTCCTCACTATGAAGGTCTTTTATATAAAAATACAAGGGTGGGGGGGGCTTAAACAAACATTTAAGTGACATATGGGCATACATATGCTCACTATCAAGCCCATAATTACGTGGAAAATACCCTCTGCTGTATACACAAAGCCATGAACCCGTGCGCATTTTAATTTTTATAAAAAGTCAACTTTTTTTGGCCATGGCACATATTTGTCATTCCCTCCAGGGGAGGTGACCAATTTTAATCCTTGCTTTCCTTGTGAGGAAGACATATGCACACACACTAACTGTGCATTGACATAGGGATAACCGTTGCTGCTGGCGGCTCTCCTGCGATGTGTTTGACCACCGTCTCATGGCGAATGTACCCGCCAGCGGGGAGCCAGCTGTCACAACAACGGTTGTTCAAAGGCTTCTGCTATGCAACGCGCTACGTGGATCCAGTTCATAACAAAACCAAAATAGGAAATACTGTAGATGGATATCAATCCATTACTTGTAATGCTGTTGTTTTGAAGTTGGCATTCGGAAGCAATTGTAATGGCAGATGACTTGACTTGGAATTGACAGCCAGACCTATTCTTAACGGACAACCGAGGTCACTTTTTGGGCATTTTCAGAAAGTCCCGCCCCTAGTTCGTGACGTCACGCCAAGACGTCTTGCATTGCTGGAGAATCAAAACAATGGCTTCAGAATCGGAGAATATGCTTTCTTGTTACACATCCAGTTATGAATATTATTCAAATAGTTCTGAAGAGGAAAGCATACATGTTTGCAATCGATTAAATAATTTATTCCGTGTCATTTTGAGGCATCTGGACTACAATGTAGCGTCCCAGAAAAGAGGCAGAAAAATGGCGACCAGCTCCTGTGAGGAATGAATCAGCCCGTTTCCACAGGCTGATAAATTCCTTCCATGGAGCTTGGATGCCCTCTTCTGGCGGATTTTGGGTGCAACATGAGGTTTTCAGACCAAACAAGTACAGCAAAATACATTGACGTGATGGAAGGACTGCTACAATGTAGCTATATGCGGTGGATTCTTATTAAAATATGCTCAGTAGAAGTCATTTGAAGCCATTTTACAAATTATGGACACAACTTATCCGGAGACGTCGGTTGCCGTACTTGAAATGGAAAGCATGACTGTATTCAATTTCTAGTCCTTCGGCGCACTTCTTACATTTACACCTGACCATAAAGCCTGTTTAAGATCGTTTATTTTTGGGTTTTGAGCCCTGTCCTCCTCTCCACTCATTTTATTGTCATATCCTGTCTGTCTATGCTGCAAGTGTGTTGAGTCTGCTTAATTTCCTTGGTGCCAATGATACTCTCCCCTGTCCTTGTCCCTTCCTTCTCCCAGACGGTCTGTGTTCTAAAGATGCATGTCCCTAGATAGACATTGCTTTCCCTTTCTTCACATTCCAACTGATTTAACCGGATATTTCTCCCGAAGATTAGAAAAAAAACCATCTGTTGGTCACCATGTCATTATCCTGCTTCGCATCATGACTCAACTTTTGCACAAGAAAGATGAATGAATCCAGAGTGTTGTCACAGAGTGTGGGTAACAGTAGACTGTTGCTTTTGAAAGAATGACATAATTGGAATCCTGAGCATTTATTGGCCCAGAGAAACAAATCAAGTCAATGCAATCATGTTCAGCTCACTACTTATGGACCTATATCTCCAACATCCGAGTCTCATGGTTTTAGACGTCAGTGTTATCATGGGTGTAAGCGTAAGTAAGTTGGCCATACCGCCATCTGCTCTTGACATTTTGCCAGAAGTATTCCCTGTGTTGCAGTTGGTGAACAAGGCCTCCAGGCAGGCGTAGGGAATGGAGGAGGAAGTGTTTTGTTTAACCGTCAAACAATGCTGCGAATGAGAGAGTACAGTGCTGTGTGGCTAGTAATAGTGTGAAGGTGAGGGTCGTGTGCCATCATTTTTCACAAGTGACTCATGGGATGCATGAATTTGCAACTGAACATGCATTTGACACTCTTTATATCAAAAATTTAGCTTACAGCTTCACCTCAAGAAATGCAGAGTTTGCAAGTAATGCAAAGAAAGCAATTTGAGAATGTTTTCATCAGAGGTACCAAATCTAGGTCCAGAAAATAAAAGGCTTGCCACAGTTAGGGTTTAGCCACATGTGCTTCTGCTCAACCGTTCATCTACTCAACCGGCAGGTAGACGAGCTCCGCGGGGAGTAGAAGCAACCAGACAAAGCGGGTGTTTTACTTTCTGGACCTGGATGGGCCACTTCTGGTTTAGAATTGAATTCTTCGATAAATTGTACAGTTTCCAATGGCTTTGTCCTCCAAGCATTTTTCAGTTGGCTTCAGGTTTTGATAGCAAACTGGAGTATTAGCTTTTGGATAAAATCCCAAGTCCATGGTATATAACGCAAAGAATCTGAAACGTCAAAACATTATAAAGACCTTATTATAAATGTAACTAGACATTCATCACTAAGCCGTCTCTCAAATAGGTGATTTGGAAAGTTTTTTTTTAAATATTCTCTTTAGCTGTGCTGGTGTCGAGAAGCATGGGTTTTTATCCAGAGCCAACAGGACTATAAAGACGGACCTTGATGGATAAATTAGATCAGATGATGATTGAATGTCGTCTTACGTAAAGTTCTCCGTACAATTAGAAGTAGTTTTTGATTTAAAGCATAAAAACTGGACATTTTCCCCACCTGGATAGTGTTTTGGCACAATTTATATTTGCTGGTGCCCCACAATTTGTTTAAGAACTGCATGTCACTCTGGGGTCTGTCCATGCTGCAGGCCAATATATTTCTTTGGGCAAAAATGAATTTTGAAGATCAGCTTTTCAGAAATCCCAGTGCAGCCAAACTCTTTTGAGATAGATATTGGGATTGATCAAACTTGACAGCCAACAGTGTATGTGTGTATTTCACCACCTGTTTCACTTACATTTAATTGACCGGGTTGTGTTACATGTTCTGGACACGAGGGGCTGTGACTGGGGCTTTCTTTCTCTTCCCTATTTTCTTGGCTTATATCGATCAGGTATTTTGAAAACAGACAGCGCTTCCCCTAAACATAGTTTTGGTCCCTGGGAGAAAAATATGATGTTGATATGGTGAAGCTAATGCCTTTTACAGCTAGCCAAAAATGCTTAATGTGCATGTCAGTAAGCAGTTGAACCAGCCATAAACTCATTTCTGACACAGTATGTGTCAGCCTGCCATGTCCTTGTTGTGGTGCCAGGAAAATAATTGAACAAATGTGTCACAAAAAGGCTGTATTTGACCATGGAGTTGGCTTTGTATGATCTCGCAATTGTCTACCTGAGTTAATGACCTCAAGTCCTTGGTTGAGGACAGAGCTGCGCGTGGTCTAATAAATGTTACCACCAGAACACAAGCCTCCATGCATGCTGGTGGTTCAAGAGAGTTTACAATGAAAACCAGACCAGCATTCAAGACTTGAACATGTAATTGGTCGAAAAACATCAATTTCTTTCCTCCCATTATCAAATACTTTTTTATTTGTTTGTCTGTTTTGTGCTTGACTCTCGTATTCGATCTGTCAATTTGTGGATAGATGCAAAAGCAAGCAAGCACCCTTTTGGGATTTTCATGGCCATAAATGTCATCAATGAATAAGTGGCATCACTTATAGCAATTATTGAAAATGCTGACATTAGAAGCCCCACAGAGAAAAGCGAGTGGAAATCCCTTGAAACCACCGCTCATTTATCTGTTTACAAATGCTCATCTTTGGGCTTTTTTTTTCCTCTCCCACCCCAAACTGAATAGCTCTCAACCACTCACGTTTGGATAAACTGTATTAGTAACTGGTAACATTTTGGTAGCTAAAGTAATTCCACCGCACAAAAAAATATTTTATACTCCAAGTCAGACATATGTGATATAAACAAAATTCTATGTCTCCACAGCATTCGTTTTTTTTTTTTATCCCGGCAGCATTATTTATTCCAAGAGAGTAATTTTACTTTGTGACATGACATTAATGATGATTATTTCTCTCTCATTTCATCTGGATTCAAGGATTAAAAAAAAAAAAGTCAAATTCTTCTTTTAATCCTGATTAATCAGATTTTATCATATAACGCTAGTTTTTCGAAATAGCAAGCATTTTTTTTCTTTCAATGAATTTTAGTAGACTGAAGAAAATAACACTGACATCGATATATGCAGCTCTGGAAAAAAAGAATGTAATTGTGTTTCCAAACTAAAAGAAACACACGTAGACTTCCCGACCATAATTGAACAAACCAAAAAAAAGTAAGTGTGACATTTTAGGACATTCTTTTTTTTTTTCTCCGAAGACCATTGCCTTTAAAATGGTTTCTGCTCTTGAACCATGACAGTGGCTTGAAAAGTGAGATGACATGGTACGGTCTGTAGCACATATTTATAGTTCTTTTATCTTCAACCACGACTTGTGGTCAATAGATCACAACAATTCATTCTGCAAGTGTCTTTGCAAATTAATCTGATCCTGGCGTATTAATTTTGGTCCTGAAGTTAGTTGACTTCAAAATCAAACAACATTGTCATTGTTTTACTTTTTAACTTTTTACTTTTGACTGTTACATACTTTCAATGTTCATTCTTTCACGTTTGACCTTGCAATACCAGACAATTGGTTCCCCAAAGAGTCAGTATATCCTGAATTGAACTGACAGCCGTGGCCACAAAGCCAAGGTACAAACCGAATTGTGAATTTTCTCAACCGTTCCATTTAGTGGTTCTTAACTTGGTTTCGATCGACCCCTAAGGGTTCGGTGAATTGGTCTCGGGGCTTTGACTGAAAAACTAAGTATGTCATGAAATTGTATTTATTTGTTTATGTTTTTGATGAATGTTTTTTTTAATGTCTTGAATTTGTACCAAAAAACATTTAAAAAAAATACGATTGAAGGGATCAGTGAATGTGCATGTAAATCGTCTGGGTTCAGTACCCCTCACAAGGTTAAGAACCACTGGTTTCACTTTCTTCCTAAGCTCAAAGGACACAAAAACAGCTGCTCCCGGGCGGTGTTTTGCGGTTTAAGTGGTGTAGACTTCCTGCTGAGACTGACAGTTTGTCCGCGCGAGAAAATAAAAAGGAAATGAAGCCAAGTTGATTTGGATTTTGTGAAGTTATTGCCATTAGTTTCCTCCCAGTAGCTGGGTCGTTTTATAAACAACTTGGACCACTTGGTTTATGATCACAGACAGAGATATGGTTTCACCTCGCCCAGGGCTTCCTGATCATTAACACAGTGCCAGTTGACCTATCTTTCCTGATAGAATTGGGATGACTCTGGTCCTCTGCCAGACCTGGCTCGCCCAATGCCCGTTCACACATCAATCATTAAACAGTTTTTGATATCTTTTTTTTTCCATCGTATATATTGTGTCACAAATGTTAAAGGACAACCGACATCACTTTTTTGTTTCCTAACTGGCATCAGAAAAACGTTTTAATCTAAAATACCCAAAACACGCAGTATATTTTTATTCAAATGCAAAACACCAACAAAAATGACTTAAAGTGTCCAAAATCTGCAAAAAATTGAGCTGCGAATTGGGCATTTTCAGAAAGTCCCGCCCCCAGTTCGTGATGTCACGCCAAGACGTCTTGCATAACTGGAGAATCAAAACAATGGCTTCAGATTCGGAGAATATGCTTTCTTGTTACACATCCAGTTATGAATATGATTCAAATAGTTCTGAAGAGGAAAGCATGCATGTTTGTAATCGATTAAAGAATTTGTTCAGTGCCATTTTCAGGCAACATTGGGGGGGAATGTCTCACCCAAAAAGAGGCAGAAAATGGCCACCGACATGGAGCTTGGACGCCCTCTTCTGGCTCTTTTTGGTGCAACACGAGGTTTTCAGACCAAACAAGCATTGACGTGATGGAAGGACTGCTACAATGTGTCCTTTTTTTCGGTCAGGGGCGTTCCTTCAGTGACATCACGTACGGACTCGTTACCAACTCAAAAACAAGACTTCCGGAATATTAAGCACGAGGCTTAAAACATAAAATATAGCTATATGCGGTGGAATCTTTGTAAAATGCGCTCAGTAGAAGTCATTTGAAGTGATTTTACAAATTATGGACGCAACTTGTCCAGAGGTGTCGGTTGGCCTTTAGGTGTATATTAAAATAGGTTTTGATCCACAGCAGATGGTTGAAAAAGCTGCCTGTTGAAGACCCCTGTTTTAACCAGGGACGCATCTGCTTGTGTATGGTTACTCCAATTTACCGTTTTTTTTTCTTTGTTCTTCTCTTGCAGTCCTTTGTGCAAAGAACCTGGCAAAGAAAGACTTCTTCCGTAAGTAAAACCCATTTTGCTATGTTGCTATTCTTGTCCCACAGATCCCTTTTCATTTCATCGGGTCTTGTCAGTGGAGGCAAGAGGCTATATTTTGAAGTCTCTCACTAAATTAGGTAACTGAGAACCAAACATTTCTTTGTTTGTAAGAAAGAGACGGGATGGGTTTTTTTTTTCATGCTGATACCTTTGCCAATATTCAGGATTAGTCTTATTGTCTTATTGTGCCGGTCCCAAGCCCAGATAAATACAGAGGGTTGTGTCAGGAAAGGAATCTGACGTAGAACCTTGGCCAAAACAAACATGTGAATCAAACCTCTGAACATGGAGGACACTGATTCGCTGTGGCGACCCCTTGAAGGGAAATGCCAGAAGGAAAACAAGATCGCTGTTAGACTATAAACATAGGAGTGCACACATCCATGTGTTTCTGTCTTTAAAACATGCCTCAAACTCACTTGTACTCATCGGCATTAGACTCAGCATGATTCAGACTTGATCTTAGTTTTATTCCCAGGTGCTTACAACTATCACTGCTTTATTTCCTGTATATGATAGTTGTCCATGTTAAGTGCTTGGTTCCAGCTTCAGCTGTTGTTAAAGCGCTATGTAAATCAATATGTATTGTATTGTATTGTAGCAATCACCGATTTGGCTTTAAAATACTTGCAATGTTTATTAGTTTGAATATTCCAATTGAAAGCTGTACATGTGTTCATTCGCTAAACATCTTCACAAAGCGTTTGTCTGACTGCTCTGTTGTTTGGGCTCAACAGGATTACCTGATCCTTTTGCCAAAGTGGTTGTGGATGGCTCTGGACAGTGCCACTCTACAGATACTGTGAGAAATACATTGGACCCAAAATGGAATCAACACTATGACCTGTAAGTAGACCTTGTGTTTTCTTAGGACACAACAAGCTCACTATATATTTTTTTATGTTCCAGAAAATGTAATTAGCTCTCATTTTCAATGTTATGGTCAGTTTTGGACCAATTTTTCCCCTAGAACAGCCAGTTTTCATCATTAAATTCGATATGACCCCATGCGTTGATGTACATGTCAGCAACAGAACTGAATACCAAATTTGCTGCATAGCAGGTGCGGACATGGTCATCTACTGTATTTCAAAGTGGTAGTGTTTGCTCGTATTTTTATGTCATTGCTGTCAGTCCTTCAAATTAAAATCAAACGTTTGAAAGAAAAAGGCCAGTTTCGCATGACTAAATATAAAAATGCATGAGAATTAGCAAATACATTTACGGCACGCATTTTGGTACCAACACATTAATATCATCAGTGACTGGTATTGGTGACTGCAAGATGTGGCTGATTCCTCACTTACCGGTCATTATCTCTTCATTCTTGTTTGGCTTAACATTTCATAACAAAAAGTAAAAAATAAGTGCCAATAAGTTTGAATGTGGACTTGTTGTATTTTTGTTGCTATGCAAGTGTTTCAGGAATGCAGATGAGGTCATGCTCTCACTGCTGAAAGCTGTGTGACGAATGAACAAAACATCCGTAAGAGTGAGATATGGGGAAATGCATACCATATCACCGTATTGGCAGTGTTCTGTGAAAACCACACTCATTTAAAAAAAAGGTTTTAGAACAAACTTTTGGTTTTCTTTTTTATTTGTTTATATATATTACAATAAGGGGAAAAAAACATTTATTTGTCTCACAATGGATAAATTCGCAATACAGATCAAGATTGACCCCAAATAAACTACCTGTAATTCAATAAACACTTGTTGTTGATTATGCAATGTGGGTGTGTCCGAATGCGGTTGTTCTTAACTGAATTGACTTCTTCTCATTAGAACTAACTCTAACCTTTATCAGACAGCACCCTGCTTGGTGCCACTTTCCCCAATCGGACATTTAAACTATGTTCCCGATGCTCGTTTGTCAGCATCTGTCCTCATCAAATCTCCTGCTTTTACATAATTCTATTCCCCCTTTTGCCAGCGACCCCTGGCCTCTTCCTCTGCTTCAGGAAATGGCTTACATGCCACAGAAAGCAGATGGGACTGTGGTCTTGGTAGGATTCCAATGTGCCACACCCCTGTAGCCAGCCTCAGCAATGACGCGATTGTGTCCATCTCTAATGCATGCATCGACAGCAAGCACATACTCCGTTCACTTTATTAAAAAGTACCTCAAACTTCGTGTGTGTGTGTCATATGACATACACTGTACATTCTGAATTGTCCCTGTTTCTAAATTGTCCCAAACAGTGTAATCCCATGTTTTTTTTTTCTTTAAATAATCTCACAGCGCTTTTCTCTCATTAGTTCCAGTTCTTGGCATAGATGCTGTTCATTAACTCACCTGTGTAAATAAATAACTTGTCATTCATTTGTCATGAAAAAGACAAAAATGTGCAATGTGGTCTCAGGGTACCACACAGCACAGAGCAAGGCTGCCAAGCCCTGCCATTGCATCCTGGTCAGAATCACAATGCCGCAAGGTTGTAATTATTATTTTTAATATGACTATTTCTAAATGCTGAGATTTAGTTGTCATAATAAACAATTTTAAAGCGCTTTTCACCTTGCCAGATGACACGCTGCAATTCTGTGGGTCAAGCCATATTTTGTTTTTGTGAATTGAAGCGTGAACCAAGGGAAGATATGTTGACTGTAATTTCAAACATCTGTCTGTGTCACAGATATGATGGTGAGGCACATTGTCTGCATTTCCTCTCTTCTTTTAACACTGACTAGACTGGCTTCCTCTGCAAAATCAACAAAACCACATTTTCTTTCTCTCTCTCTCTCTCTCTGTCTCTGTATTTCTACCACTCTCTCTCAACTCTTATTGCTCAGCCTGAAAGTCTACACCACAAACCCAGAATAATTATGATCCATTTTTGTTATGAGTACAAGAAGGCCTCGGTACAAAAGCTTTCCTTGGACTTTGTGTTGTGTCATAATTAGTTTTAATTTCGGACCTAAGAATTCCGTATGCTTTGTTTTTCCTTTTTCCAGATATATTGGAAAGGCAGATTCCATCACCATCAGTGTGTGGAATCACAAGAAGATCCACAAAAAGCAGGGAGCGGGTTTTCTGGGTTGCGTCCGCCTCCTCTCAAATGCCATCAATAGACTTAAAGACACCGGCTGTAAGTTTTGACTTTGGAAAATTGGTCATCCGTTGACGATTGTTCTTTTCTCAATCAATCATGTAAAATTGGCATTTCGCGACATGTCCCTCTCATGACCCATACATTGTTTTTCACTGACCTTACCTGCTTTCCAGGAGTCGTATCAAGGGAACTGGGATCTTGGGACCACACACACGTACACAAACACGCGTGCACTTTCACTTCCCACACTCAGGCTTACAGTATACCAGAAGAACTCAATGACAGAATTTTGTCAATATTTGAAACCACACTCTACCATTTCTAATTTTGCCATCACTTAAGCAAATGTCCTAGTTGATGCGTCATTGGTAATTGTATTGTTTATTTTTTATCAATAATTGTATCCATTTTAAAGTTCAGGTCTATTTCGTCAAAGTCGATTTTGTTCATCATTGCCATGGATGATCCAAACAAAATGATTTTCCAATGAAGATACGCCACACTATGGCTCGTTTATCTCGAAAGGAGAGCAGCAAAACATTGGAAGTCAACTAAGGCGTAGCTCTTGGGATATTACTGTCACATGAAAACCTTGATGGCCTTTTATGTTAACTGTCTAGGCTTCCTTGAAGTAATGCAGTGGAGGTTTAAGAGCCTCCTACGCCAACTCCAAATACTTTACGGCAGCTTTGTTTAATTCAGTCCAGATTTTAATCTCCCAAAATAGAGCAGGATGAGTCTTGCCACAAAATGGTCTTCGGACTGTGCTAGTCAAAGACAACACTGTCACCTACTCAGAGCCAAAGGACATTGACTTTATTTAGATTTACCCACTATTGTCTGAAACAAATACTATAGTATCCTATCTGGTTCCAGAATGGCCGCGTTATTGTATAGCCAACATTCTAGACGCTATACTTAATTGGAGGCACAGGAAGCATGAGCAATTACAAGACACCAATTTGCACATAAATCCTTTTGTCCAGTGTGCAGCAGACTTGAACCACACACACTCATTCTGTGGTCTGACCAGGATGCAAACATGCACAGACAGACACGCATGCACACACGCGCACACGGACACACACATTTCTGGAATTTCCGTGATTCCTAGGGGGTTTATTTCTAGCCATATCTCACATGGTTCCCAACTTAAATACAAAGTTGGACACAACAGTTTTGGTGTTTACACAAAACCCCAAATGGGATTGTCCTGGATTTCTAGAAATCTGAGCATCATACTGAGCTTCTCTTCCTGTTGTCGTGGAGGCAAACCGCAACATCCTCTGGCTCACTTCAAAATCACACCTAGCATTTATCAAATGGCTTCTTAAACTTTGACTATGATGTTAAGGGTATTGGATTGGTTTTTAATCGTGTTGCGCACCGTAAAAAATACAGCACAACATGAGTGGTCAGATAGAAAAACAAAGCCACACCATTGTGGAAGTTTGCGTTTACGGTCACACACGGTGCAGTTTTGCAAAATATTTCATCGCTTTTCGCTGCTAAATGGTGTGGTTAGCGCTTGTGGTTTCAAACTATAAATGTACTGTCTCATTGGTGGCCTCTTATTTGGGGAGAAACTGTATGTTTAGTCTAGATATGCATCAGAAACAGATGCTTAGACACGGTTTGGAACTTGGAGCTGTCAGTTATTTAGGCTGTCAAGTGCCGATATCAAAAATACATAAGAAACGCAAACAAAATCATGCATGTTAAAGAAAGGCAAATAATTACTGTTCCTGGTCGGACTGATTCTTGACTCGACAAGAATACCTCTGGTTTGACGATGAGATTGATTCGAATACACTCTTGAGTGTTCCGCCAGTACATTGTAATCAAACCATGTGAGGGGTGCAGAATTAACAGAAATAATTTTAACTCTTGCAGATCAGAGACTGGACCTGAACAAGCTTGGCCCTAACGACAATGATACAGTCAGAGGACAGATAGTTGGTAAAGAAACATTCTCTGATGACAAATCTGCCCATTCCTTAATCTTACTTATTGCTTCAATGGCATAATACGTACAGTATATGTGTGCCATAAAACAGAGTGAGTCTTTCAAGTGTATACCTGCCATTTCCTTATCTTTTCTAGTAAGTCTTCAATCAAGAGACCGCATAGGTTCTGGAGGACCAGTGGTGGATTGCAGTCGTCTCTTTGACAATGACTTACCCGATGGGTCAGTATTATGAGTAGTGAATAGGCACAAAGATGTTTTCTCTTGTAACTTGGTGAGTTGCAGTATATTATTAACATTCATTTGGTTGATTAAGACATGTATTTTCTTTCACACATAAAATTTATAATCTCCGGCTTTTTTGGGGGTTATTTTGGAAATAAATGTTCCCCTTAACTATCACTACATCATAACAGTGTCAGAAATCCTCTAAAAGAGAGCATCATTCTTAACTTGCTGCGTTTTCCAATTTCTAGACTGCAATGAAATGTATGGCATCCACACTACATGTTTAGTGTAATACTTTGCAAGTACAGAAACAACCCTTGTCTTAATTTGCATGTAAAACAGATGGGAAGAAAGAAGAACAGCGTCTGGAAGGATACAGTACCTGAACCACATCACGCGTACCACACAGTGGGAGAGACCCACCAGGTACACGTTTATTTTGCATGATACTTTGAGCTACATAGAATGAAATGAAAATTACATTTTCAGTTTGATTTTTATTATGTTTACATGCTTTACTTTATTAACCTCATGAAGGTATATGATTAAAAAAATAATAATAATATAAATACATGACAAAAGACACCTTTTATATGTCATGCTAAGGCGCAAAAGCAATAAGGAGGCTCTTTATGGAAATGGCTTACAATTACCCCTCACAGTGTCGATAATAAGTGAACTTTTTCTGACTCTACCCCGCCCTACTCCGGCCTACACATGCACACTAATACCAAAATAAGCTTCCTGGCAAGCCAGCCAGTTGAACAGCAAGGTTTTACTTGGCCCATTTTCCTGCTGGTACGACTGCCGCCTTCCTTCTTGAACCATATCAGCGGAGCTGTCAGGGAGTAAGCAAACAAAGTACCTTGACCTCAACTGCCCTTTCTACGCAATTGTAGTGAACAGCACAAAGCAAGGTAAGCAGTGTTGAAGTACTAAAAAATAAAGTTTTCTTCGCATCCTTATCTATGTTTGATCGGATAGGTTTCATGTAATCATAGTTTTTCTTTCCATATCAGATTTTTGTTTATCCTTTTTAGTAATCAAATTTGTTGTGCTGCTTCATGCTAAGCTCTGCTGGAGAAGGGAGGCAGTGTGTAGTGAGCAGGGAGGAGGAAGAGGAAATGGAAGGAGGAAAAGAGTAAGGAGGGAGGTGGGTTGACAGACAGGGGGTCCGAGGTTTTTGATAACCGAGGCGTCACCTACTGCGGATAGCCAGACAGTGGTCAGACTTGTTACACACACAAGTGTCAGTAAGCCAGCCAGTCTGTGTTTGTGTTTGCTTATCAGATATCTGCTGTCGACATCTTACTCTTAAGTGGCTGACAAACACGCTAAAGATTTGGTCTTGTGAGAACCTTCTGTTCAGCACTTCAAATGGCTTTCATATTTATGACTTTTAAAGTGCATTTCACTTTTTGAGGAATGATAAAGCACACTTACACACCTGTTTGTTAAGATATAATGCTTTCCCTCCTACCACACAGCAGCACATCTTAGGACCATCCGTGCAAATTAACACGCACCATCATGAATTTGTGTTTGACCACAATGTAATCTATCTTCATCAGACACAAGCAATTAAACATTTCACCTCAAATGAAAAACTCTTTGGTGACATTGAATGTTGTGTTAATGCTAAAGCAATTTCATTTTTAAAGGTGAAGCATATATAAAAGTTGTGTCGGAAAGCAGGCATTAAAGCAGAACTGAAATGAAAAACAGCGTAATAAATGTGTTGGTTCCTCCCAGGCCGGCTTCAGAGTACTCCAGCCCATCCGGGCGTCCTTTGAGTTGTGTGGTGGATGAGAACACACCAGTGATGACGCCTATAAATGGGGCAGAGGCCAGTGGTCCACCAGGAGAGCAGCGGCTCCAAGAGAGACGCGTGCGATCACAACGACACCGCAACTATATGAGTCGAACACACCTCCACACGCCTCCTGATCTGCCCGAGGGTTATGGTGAGAGATTTCAGACACACGTTTTCGTTTACATACACACACAGTGTTGAAGGAGAACGATTGGTCTTGAATGTTTCACCACAGCGATCAGTAAATCATCTGGAATTGTCTGGCCCATCCAAAGAATAAGCAGCAATCAGCCACTTTGCGACAGCGCTAAAATATTAGAAACACTTTGCAGTATAATACAGAGCATTTGTACACAACTGTAAAGTACTTCCGTACTTAAATATTTGTTAAATACTTCCCCAATAGTCTTGCTCAAAACTGAACACGATAAGAGTATTTGATGCAGTTGGGACATTAGTTTTCATTTAATTATGCATTTTGTAGTAATATTACGGCTGGTCTCTGCTTGGCTTTTTTTCATTCACGAGCCTTATTTTCAGTTTTGATCGTATTGACAAATGCAGAAAATTGTATAGGAATGTTCATTTTATGTTCGGATTATGTTTATGCTTCTGGTCAGCTTTATATGAAATCTGTTTTTTTAGAGTGATCCTAAAGAGCCAAATACTATAAAATATGATTTTTGCAGAGTCAGCAAAAATTATGATTCCTCACAATGTGTTGAAAATATTCAAATTATTTAGGGTATGACAATGTGATGTGTGCCCTCCTTTGAAATTCCCTTTTGTGTCACGCTGGCCTAACTGGGACGAAATGAGTCATTCAGCCTCTAGTTGGCGTGCTTTTGTTTTTAAGCTGAACCCTCTGAACTAGAGAGGCAAAAAAATGATACAACAGAGGTTTTACATGCTGTTAGAAAATGGCATATGGACACCTCCCTAACCCACAACTGTCATAGAGATACTTTCTGTGTCTTTCGACTCGCCTTTGCGCGCGTGCATGTGCGTATGTGCCTGTGTGCCCATGTGCTTGTGTGTGTGTGTGTGTGTGTGTGTGTGTGCACGCGCATATGAATTTCACTGAAAACCTTTCCATTTCCCCTGGTTGTGCTGATTAATAGCGGTGGATGATGAGCCAAACACAAATACCATACCTGAGTTTCAAATTGGCAACAAGAAACACACGTCAACTGACTCCAACCAAGTTAAATGTTAAATGTGCCCATCCTGTTGGGATAGGCCTCAAAATGAATTATTGTCATATTGAAAAGAAAGACTTCAGTCAACTTTGATTCCGACAGATTACTCGTCTCATTAATTCTAAACAGACCTTTCCCTCACTGAAGTCTACTAAATGAGTCATACTTTCCTCAACCCTGTCCAGTTGATGGCAGCGTTAGAGTCCTTTTTTTCAATGCCATTTTGAATGTTCATAATAATAAAAAGTCGCAGCAAGATGGAATATATGTGTGTGAATGAGAGGGATCCAAATACAAGAGTGATGCTACAGGGAGAAGAGATAAAGAAGCTGGAGGATTTTAAGTACTTGGGGTCAACTGTCCAGAGCAATGGAGAGTGTGGAAAAGAGGTGAAGAAGCGTGAAGCCGGCTGGAATGGCTGGAGAAAAATGCCAGGTGTGATGTGTGATAGAAGGATTTCAGCTGAGCCTTGAACTGCCAGGCTGGAGACAAAGAGGAGGTTTATGGATGTTGTCAAAGAAGACATGAAGGTAGCTGGTGTGAGAGAAGAGGATGCACAAAACCGGGTTAGATGGAGTACGCTGATTCGCTGTGGCGACCCCAGAAGGGAAAAGCTGAAAGGAAAATAAGATAATAATAAGAATACATTTCATTTTTAAATGCCTTTCAAAACTCTCAAGGACACTTCACAGTCACAAGATTTTTTTTATGCGGGTGAGCAGTGCAGTATGACGTGACAGCATTCACTCAACCCGGATTACTGTTTTTTCTGTTTTAGAACAAAGAACGACCCAACAAGGTCAGGTGTACTTCCTGCACACACAGACTGGAGTCAGCACCTGGCATGACCCTCGCGTTCCCAGGTATCCAATCATCTTCATCTTTATTCTTTGTCCTTATCACGCTACTTTGTGTTGATTGCATCGTATTGCATAAACATGGTAAATGCAATCAGAAATTATACTCATGAACAATGACTAGGCTAGCTTTCCTCAGTTACTTTCGTCCATCCATTCATTCTTCCATCCATTTCTCCCTCCATCCATTATGTCAGCATGGTTGTTGGATTATTTTGATCGTTCGCCCTTGGTTCATTGCTTCGACGGGTGTTGATGGAAGAGGATGGTTAAATCATCAGGGAGCCAGGTGTAGAACAGAAAGTTGGTTTAATCTTGGAGAGAGCGGAGGCATCGCGGTGTCGGCTTAAGGAGAGAGCATGGCGACAGAGAGAGAGAGAACTAGAAGGGTGAGCATTTTATACGGCGCACAGTGTGTGACGCGAAATGATGTGACGTAATGTAAATGCGACATCATGTAAGGGAAGGCAGGATATGACATATCAGGAAGTCCAAAATGCAAACAAAGATTACAGAGCGATGTTTAGAGATGTTTGTATGGCGAACCACCCCAACAGGGTCTACCCTGAACTGGTTGCCAGCCAATCGCGGGCACACTTTAACAAACAGACATCAACACTTCACACCCACTCAACCTTTCGTACTGCCTTGCACAACCACATGCCATGGAAAATGCTGTTTCTGGCAATTTATAGTGATCAATTTACATTCATATACATGCATGCTTTTGGTATGTTTTGGAAACCAAAGAATCTGAAAAAAAGCCAACATTAGTACAAAGAGAACATGCTAACTCCACACACGAAAGCAGGGATGTGGAATGGAACCCACAACCTCTTGACTCTGACATGGGCGTTGCCAGCTGAATTTTTGTCATGTCCCATTCAAAGAATGTCAGCTAAAAGAATGACCTTTCCTCTGTTGAAACGTTACCGTTGGATAGCTGACCATACTACCTGCAAGATGTTCTGTATTCACAATCCCTCAAACGCTCCAACTTGTTTTGTATCGCTGACTACATTTATGAGCATTGCTCTTTACAGCTGCAGCTCATTGACAAACCACATGTGTAAAACACCAAAATCATCGATGCCAACTTTGCGTTTGTTCCTTGTGGACAATGTTATGAAAATCACCAAGTATGTTGATGCGTGCAGCGAGGCATGTGCTCTGTCCATGACTAATGCGTTGGTCACAGTACAAGGACAGAGCATGAGTGCATATTTATCCACCAGGATAAGTCCTTAGCCTCGCCCCACATGAGCGCTATGGTGTTCCTCATCACTGCCAATGTACAAGAGAGAAGAAGAATCAAGAAATTGGAGCAGGGATTTTGCCCGAGGGATAATAGGTCTCTTAAAAGCCATGGTGATATGATCTCATTGAGTGTCAGTTGAAAAGGTCCTGTATAGTAAATACCGTTATGCCCTGTGTAAATGTTAATGGTAACTCAGATGGAGTCACTTTTCTTTACATGACCTAGTTGAACCACCCAGCATATAGTAGCTCAAACACAATACCAATAAACATGTCATTTATATCGCGGCTGCTAATGGATTCAAATTGTTATTATCCAGGGACTTGAGTAATGTGAACTGCGAGGAGCTCGGTCCTCTGCCGCCAGGGTGGGAGATTAGAAACACAGCCACCGGCCGAGTCTACTTTGTGGACCACAACAATCGAACAACCCAGTTCACAGACCCGAGACTGTCTGCTAACCTGCATCGGGTTCTCAAGTAAGTGAAGTAACAGTTAGCCCAACTCGAGCCTTTTCACGCTGGCATTTACGTGGCTCATACATCATGGTAATGTAATGATACAATGCAGACTGGATGAGTAAAACAAAAATTAGAAGTAACAAGTGACACAATTGCAAAGTTTTGATTCCAAAATTGCAAAATTCTGAGATGTGTCTTGACAGCATAAAGAGGGGAAAAGGCACAGGGAATCAACTCTCATCAGATCAGAATTGTGTGCCTAATTTTAAAATTAAATCTATTCCACTGACGCAATTCTGTCATCATCAAAATCATCCACACTGAAAATATTCCTCTGATTTATTTATTTTATCCTCCATTCATTCAGGTTCAATCTCAGAGCGTAAAATCGATTGTAAGTGGACTCTTCTGGTTGTCTGAGAAGATGCCCTGCCTGTAATGCGAGCAGGCTTCATCACTTTAATCACACAGGCTTGACAAGTCAGTTCTAACCTGAGTGTTCCTGCAAAAAAAAAAAAAACATCTGCTAAATTACCGGTCCACTCTAAACCAGGAATCGCATCACTCATTTGGGATGTAACAATCCTTAAGATTGGAGAGAGACCTGTCTCCGCCAACCGCAGTCATTTGGCTGCGATCACTCTCGTTAATATCCCATTCTGTTGTAAAAATGGTACTCAAAGCATCTGAAAGCCATCATTGGCTGTGTTGTTGAGTTGTTCGAGGCTAAATCATCAATTCTCTCTGGAATAAATAAATGGAAAGGACGGGATTGTTGTGGGAGACCAGTGATGTTGTCGATGGCCTATATGTCACTCCTCTTTCAAACCATATGCCGTTCCTGGTCAGTATGTGTATATTTTGCCTTATGTGGACATATTTCAGTATATCACCGTGTACAAGGTCAATTTGTTGTAATTTAAATGTAAGGCTAACTTCTTGGGTTGGCAACAAGCTTTAATTTTGACACGGTAAAAATATAAATACTAGTACAAATAAATGCAGTTAGGGGATTGTGCCAAAAATACCAAATAATTTCTACACAACTTTGAAGAGTTATTGCTCAAAAATAATCCTACATTTTTGATTCCATGCTGCTTTAATTTATGTATGCTTGGCTACGCTGTAGTATTGTCAATGAAAGAATGTGGTATGACAGCCTATGCTAATTATAGAATTGGTTAAAAAACGTCTTTGACCTTAATCCTTAGACCTTACTCCTTTCATATATATTGTATTGGATTGTATTGGATTTGCCTTTATTAGTCTCGCATATATATATATATATATATATATTCCCTGGGTCTCATTCTGATTTTGTCCTGTCTCACTGTTCCTTCTTTTAACTTTGACTCCACTTGTTTCTGTGCTTCAACCCTCTTTTCCGTCATTCACCTTCTCTTTAATGGCTCACTTCCCATTCTCTTTTTCTCTCCACGTTCTCCCCTCCTGCTTTCCTCCAGCAGCCCCAGTCCAAATGGATCCCGTGTGGTCACAGAAAGCCAAAACACTAACCACAGGTAACACACACGTACACACTGCAATGTGCACACCCTGAACTCAGGAATTGCATCCAGACACAGCACACACACATATACATTGCTGACATACCTGAATTCTGCATCAGCATCTGGCAGTTTGGTCGATGTGCGTGTGCGCGTGTGTGAACCACCTCTGGATGTCAGTCAGAGCTCAGCTATGTTATTCAGCCTGCGTCATTAGCTGCTTGTCTTGGCTCTTTATTAGTGGAGTTCTAACAGAGGCCAGGCTAGGTCCAAAAAGTTCAAATTAACTTTCTAATGGTGCCTCTCGCTGCTTATATTGATTAGTCTATATATAAAGGTTGAGATGCTCTATATTTCAGCTTTATACTCACTCATTGTGCAGGTGGGCTTGCCAAGTCCACACTTTACAGACATGATAACAGAGAAAATGGCTGTCATTTATTCACCGGTCACCCTTCAAATTAAATGCCCTTTGGCATCCGCATTTCAACTGTTCCAAGTTGAGATTGGGATTTTGTAGCTTTTCACAGCGTGCATTGCATTAAGGCAAATAGCGCTGTGAAACGTCTCAAAGGACTGGTATTATTTTCTCTTTCTGAACCTAAATTCAAAGCTTATTCTTGGAAATGTTGGCAATGAGATATGGTCTATTCGCCTTTAGGGAGATTGTTTGTTCTGTTTTTTAATGAACATTGACAATTTTTATGGATGCTCGTCTTTGATTTCTGCCTGCAAAATCCTTGTGAGAGGGCCTTTTTCTTTTTACCGTTTCATCTCTATTATTATCAACCCAACCCCCTTATCAGTGCTTGCCCTCAATCTCTCTATTGCTCATCACCCTCTGTGCCGTTCCAAAAAAAAAGTTATAAGCCTCTCAACTGGCTCACTGTCATGATATCTGTCTTTTGTCACGCAGATTTGGGTACATTTCACCGGTATACGTCTTTCACCCGTACACACCATGATTCAGCTCAATTGTAGTACCGGTGAGATGCAGTTACTTTTGGAAATGTTTGATGGAGTTGTCTGTCAGGACCAGGTTGTTGCCTTTGTGCTTGTAGTGGAGGCCAAAATATATCCATTTTGATAAACTATCATAAGTTGCCAGGAAAACACAGTAACGACAGCATGCATGGGGATTCATGCCATCCATAAGAACACTTTTGACTTCTTGAATGAAATGTAAATAGACTCATGCATCAACCTCATCGAGTAACAAAAATGCATAAATCTGTAGTACAATATGCCTTTCATATAGGGAAAAATTTCCATGCCATGTTTATGAGCTGGTATTTTACTTTGACTTTTTCTGTTCTGTCTATGAATGTTTTTATCTTCCGTATGCCACAGCAAGTTCTGTTTAGAACAGAACTGATGCCAAGTGTGCCCGCTGTTGACACCTCGGTGTTCCTGGACATGAACATAAGATGGATCTGTTTCAAGCATATTTCTGGCCGTGGGTCTGGCATCTGTCATAGGCAATTGAGGGCTTTCCTTGTGAGACACTTGTCAGACAGTCAGACAAGGCCACATTACTGTGGTCTGCCACACTGTCTCTCACTTAGTTTGCTTCCTCCCATGCACCAGCACACAGTGTACACCTGAGAGGCTGCGTCACTGTTTGTCGAATGTATTTTTAGCATTTGTTGGATTCGGGATTTCGTGGGTAAAAAGAGGTATTTCCTCAAGTCAAAGCAGATATTTTTTATGATTCAAATATTTGCTTTGATGTTTTGATTGGTGAGGGTTTATTACCCTTCATGGTTTGAATCACTCACGCAATCATTATTTGACCATATGCAGTATACTTGTAGATTTAAATCGCTGGGTTTAATAGAATGCATATACGCATACACATACTGGAAAGCGATAGAGTGCCTGAATTGCTCGAAAGCTATGCAGTCTCAAGGGTGTTTCTACATGGAGCACATTTTTTTTTCTCCATCAGCCCCCACCCCTCCACCGGCCATCTTGAAGCTGTGAACTATATTAAAGGGTCAGGTACAGCATGGCAGTTTTTGGTGGTAGGTTTTGAAATGATCAATTCTGATCAGCCTTGTGTTTTCGTCTGTCAGTTGCAAAGGTCATAAGTTTTGTCATCAGAATCTTTAGTTCCTATTTTGCTCTTATCAAAATATGTTTTTATGGACAGCCTTTCTGTGCCTGTGAAAATGCCATATTGTGGAAATAGTTGTCACAAAGTCATAATTTTGCACCACAACTTTTTGTTGAGTCAGAAGCCATGCATTATTCAGACAATTTCTCTTCTAAAGCAGTAGCACCAGCTGATACCCTCTACAGACTGATTCATAAAGGCCCTTTTGACTCTTTGCTGGGTGGGGTGGTGATGGTGGTGGGTGCGACTTTAACACCACTGCACCCACTCAACACTGCATTGCACAACCACAGCCATGGAAAAGGCTGTTTCTGGTTACGAGGTGTGTCGGAAGACTCTCAAGACTGGTGTCACAGAAGATTTATTTCAAACCAAAACTATAAGTTTGCCCTGACAATCGAACAGCACATCCAGAAATCCTGCAGCGTTTGCTTCATTCAGTCAGGAAAAGAAGTGTGTTGCGGCACGAAAAAGCTGCTGTTCATGGCACTTGACATGCTTGATTTACTTTCGCGGTCCGAATAAAATGACCTGGCGGGCCAGATTTGGCCCCTGGACCTTGACTTGGCCTGCTCTCACCAGGCCTAGCTCAGTGTAAATTATAGGAATGAAAATCAGGTCTGATCATGACTGCAAATTTGGTTGACATGTCTCGCTGCACAGACAGAAGTATTTATAATAATATCCTCTGTCTCCTCAAATGACTGTTTCCCGAATTTAGATTGTTTTCCAGTCAGCATGTTGGTCCATACTCTCGCAGTGGTGTATGTTCAGATTTGCTGCACTGGCATTTACCAGATTTAACATCAAATATGCAGGACTTTCCTTGTAACTATGGCAAAATGTATTTTAAATTACATTGTGGCACCCAAAAAAAGTGTGCTGTATTTGGGCGATATTATATGCTTCTTGAACCTCCTAGTCAAAGCAGCACATTCCATTTTGTTTAAAGGACACCCCTCCAGCCCCACCTTGCCCTTCTTAAAGTGGTTTTCAGCACTGCACCGCTGCAGTCCTATCCTTTCTTTAACATGCAAAAAGCCCCGGCGCTTGCCAGAAAAATAAATAACAGTGGACTTGATTATACAGGCATAGAGCCGTGAAACACTGCACCCGTTTAGTTTGGAACGGCCACGCCGCCTTCCTCAACCCGCTGAACCACAGCGCTCAAGTGTACGAGAGGTGTCGGGATAAGTGGATGCTTATGTACTGTTACCTTAGAAGGCTTCCCATTCTTTGAAGTGTCTATGTCGACCACGTGGTGAGAAGCCTTTTGTTTGACCCCACGCCCATTTGCCAGTAGACAACAGAAGCTTCTTGTGAAGGTCTTTGCTGACTCGACATCTCCCCACTAGAGAATGTGGCCCGTTGTCCTGTTGAAGGGAGAGATGGATTATGTTTTTATGAGGGCCACCCAGGCATCCCACCACCAACACCACAGAGAGTGCTTGATGGCGCTCGGGCTGCTGAACTGACCATACAAAGATGAATCCGAGGCAGGGTGGTAAATGAACACAAATTCGGAGGTTCCAGTGGAAGAAGTGTCTGGAGTGACCAAAAAAACAACAAAGAAATGTTTTGCCTTCCCCAACGTTACCTCAATGTGGAAGGGTGGCCACTCCTGCGGTTGGGTCATGGAAGTTCCACTTGTGGTTTGGTTGTGGGCGGGGACACCTTGGTCATCCACTTTTTTATGCAACAGACAGGAAAATAGACTTAAGATGGAAAAGGGCTCATGTTATATCTGTATTAACAGTATTGCTTGCCTTACTGTATTTGTTCTGTATATACAGTGCAGAATGATAGGACCTTTCTGGTCAACCGAACAATATTTTAATACGTTTTGAATACCCTGATGCAAGTGTAAGCAGAAGAAAACGGATGTATATTAAAGCCTTCAAATCAGTTATGTACCAGTTATTGGTAGCTCTTGATGTGCAGAGGAAGACCATATTGATTCATCTGTAAGACTACATACATCTGACAACATGTTGCTATTGTTTCATGATTGATGTTCACGTCTATTTTATTTGGTTTATTTTCATTTCTATTTGTTACTACCGCAACACTATTTTCTTCTTCACTCGTGGCTGGTATCCATTCAAAAAGGTCAAATAAATGTGTATCCGTCTTTTTTCTGATCCACTTATCCATAATATAAAATGATAAACTAAAACCCAGACTTTTTAAAACATAATTTACATCATACTACTACACATGATTGCTTCCACACTTTCAGTCCAGAGCTAATCGCACAAAAAGTCAGTTGACGGTTCCAAAAAATGCAACAGGCAGATGTGCAAGGAAAAAAACTAAAATGGAACTAAAAACATGAGTAACCTAAAAGCTCCCTACAAAACATGGCCCTCTCATTTATTTCTTGGTTTATTTAACAGAGGCAATACACCTCAATTAACATTGCTGCAATACGACAGAGCCAGAGTGAGCCAAAAGGCTGTTTTCCATCTGTAGTCTCTTGACGGATGGTAAAAAGTCACATTAAAATACTTAATTGAACTGAAATCACAAAGTCATTCCAAATTTCTGCAGATGCGGAACAACAATAAAAAGTAAAGACATTCTTTCAATGAACGAAGAAACGGTGAGAACGTCCACTGACCGTTGTTTCACACACAATGATATGCAAGCTCATAAGACTACACCATAGTTGTAAAACAACATTGTACTCAATTGTTATGTATTTTGTTGTGTTCTGACTTAAAAAAGGAGTAAACATGTCTCATTAAAACAGAATGCTGAAGAAATGTGCAGTTTCGCCACTTGACTTACTCGTGAGTCAAAAGTGACCATGACCTTGTTTTGTCTCTGCTGCCGCACCTCGTCCTCTACTACCCCGACCCCGTTTCCACCATACGCACACACCTACTGCTACAACGCTCTCCCAACTGTCCTACTCTCTGGTGTACCCCAACTCCCTCTAGCCATCCAGCTCAGATGAAGGGCCAGGGAGGTTCCGGTGGCATCCAGCAAACTCTGTCCCCAGCCCAGTTGCCAGAGGAGGCTGAGTGCTTGACGGTGCCCAGGTACAAGCGAGATCTTGTGCAGAAGCTTAAGATTCTTCGGCAGGAGCTCTCGCAGCAACAACCCCAAGCAGGCCACTGCCGCATTGAGGTGTGCCGTGAGGAGATCTTTGAGGTAAGAGCAAACGAATGACTGAAAACGTGCCTTCGAGTGAAGGTGACCTCCGGCGTTAAAAGCTTAAATTGCACATTTGCAGAAGGGGGCCTGGATTTTCCCTTTAATAACGTGAGAAGACCAGGAAAATTTGTATTTGTACATCAATACATCAATATTAATATTATGGGAAAGAACCTGGATGAGGCAAAATGAAGATAGCGGGTGGCTTGGGCGGAGAGAAAGCGCCAAGTGCAAATCCGCATGCTGAAAAAAGAACATTGATGATATGCCTCGCAAAGAACAAAGTCAACCCATGCATGCAAACAATAGAATGTTCCGAGGATCTTTTACTAGCAATTACTTTCACTGCGTTTACGATTGTGCCCCAGAAAAGGGCCCGGGGCAGCCCTTGGAACCGGTTTATGATTTCCAGGGAAAAGCAAAGCAGAAAAAGCCCTCACACAACCTCAAAGTTGTTCTGTTCCTTTTCCGTCTCCCAATCGGTTGTTCGACGCAGGCGAGGCATTCTTTCTGGATGATTTCAGCAGCTAAAGAGCTCTGGGGGGGGGGGGGGGGGGGTGCTTACAATGGAATGAAGGCAATGATGCTCAGCCAGACGTAACTTCACAAGTTCAAGTTTAAGCAATGAAAAATATGACTTCATCCCCATTTGACATGACAGATGTGGAAGTGTGGAACACCCGCGGCGCAGAGCCACTTGAGCCTGGCGGTCTGGGCCGAAGTGTGTCGAGCGCATACGTAGAACAGCTTCTATGAGTTGTATTGACCTACGGGTATGTCCTGCAAAACCCATACGAATTACGAGTTACGTTTGTAGAAAGAAAAAAAAACTATCACGAAATGGTGCATGCAGTTGAAGGCGTGTTGTTTTTACAAACGTTCTGGTTCTCATCAAGTTCTGCAGAACAGCTGGTGCTGGCTCTTCATCTCTCTGGTTAAACCTGGTCGGCTCCGTTGAAGTGTTTTAGTGTAAATGTTGTTCAAAGCACCAAAGCTCTTGTTGTGACTTTGCTGTGGGCGGGGGATGTTTACAGAGACAACCTCTAGAGTCTGGGCTCCCCCAAGAGGTTCACTCTTACGTAACGTCAAAATGAAACACATTTTGGACAGGGGAAATAAAAACATTTTGATGCTGGGTTGGTTGCTTTAAGAACGATAGCAGCATTTAAGCAATCAGTTTTAATCCTCATGAAGCCCATCCATCACACACAAAAGTTAAGTACAGTGATCAGAATCAGAATCATCTTTATTGCCAAGTATGTAGAACACACAAGGAATTTGTGTAGCTCAGCTTACGAACTTAATTGGTTGGTTTTAATTGGTGAAAAGTGTGTCTTCCAAACATTAATTTCCCATAGCAAACTATTAAAAATGATAATCCGTTTCCAGGTCCCGATAAAACATAATTTTCTACTAAATAAGCCTTAAAACTACACAAAATATACCTTATTTTATGTATAATAAATATTCTAATGTATTGTAATTAAAGAAATAAACTGTACTGTATAATGAAGTCATTTTATTTACCTTTGTGAAGGTCTTTGATGTAGTTGCCTCTTGATGATATCCGAATGAAGTTGCCGTGCTTTCTCTGCGATAATACCCTCACACACTGTCTCCTGCTAGCTGCTTTTCGTTAATCCAAATCAACAAGTTTTTCAACCTCTTAAATTGCCCGAGACCATTGCTTAGACAACACATAAACACCCTTAGCCACACGTAGCAATGGTCGACTTAGCATACTGGTACTGGGATGCTAAGTCACGCAGACGCACATCTCGTTCGTTTTTTTCGATGATCTTCTTCTGATTGACCGTAATTTTCTTTTGTGTCCTCTTTGGCTTAACACTAGCCTGTGGTGGGGTCTTTTTCGGTCACAAAAAAAGCAAAAGTATCCACTCTATAACAAACCACATCTGCACTGAGCGCACTCCAAGAAAGTGGGCGTGGAAAAGCAGTCCGGCAGCCACAGTGGCGCTGTTCGACCGTGCGGTTTGGTGTTCTTCCGCCAAAAACTAGTCCGCCAGCCATTGTGGCGCTCTGTGTGTTTTCCGAAAAGTAGTTCGTATGCCAAGGTTATATTCTTGGGAATTTAATGTTCGTAAGGCGAAAGGTTCGTTAGCTAAAGCATTCGTAAGATGAGGTGTCACTGTACTTGTTATTTTGTTGGTGTTTTGCCTAGTGCACCACATAATATGATTGTACTTGTGTGCGATCAACCCTAGGAATCGTACCGGCAGGTGATGAAGATGCGACCAAAGGATTTATGGAAAAGACTGATGATCAAATTTAGAGGAGAAGAAGGACTCGATTACGGCGGGGTTGCACGGTACTCTGTCCTTCTCAAACATTATCTTGTCCCGGCATACTGACTGGGATTTGAGATGTCATGCTTTTCACAATGGGGTGTTTATGTGTTTTTCTTAGGGAATGGTTGTATTTATTGTCCCATGAGATGCTCAACCCGTACTACGGCCTGTTCCAGTACTCCAGAGATGACATCTACACTTTACAGATTAACCCCGACTCGGCCGTCAACCCCGTAAGGAAGAACGTTAGAATCTGAAAAACCTAACCTGGCCAATCGCCACGAATCACCTTCGCATTAAAACGACTCATACATTTTTATGTCATGTTCAATCTGCAGGAGCACCTGTCCTATTTCCATTTTGTGGGTCGCATCATGGGCATGGCAGTGTTTCACGGCCACTACATTGACGGAGGCTTCACTCTGCCGTTTTACAAACAACTGCTTGGCAAGCCCATTACACTGGATGACATGGAGTCTGTGGACCCCGACCTCCACAACAGTCTCGTTTGGATCTTGTAAGATCTCTCTGTCTCTTTCTCACCGATTGAAATGACCAACAAAAAGTACAGTAGTGCAAAATCACATGTACATTGTGAATAATGTACGAAACTGTATAATGATGGAGTAAATGAGTAAATCCCTGCATAGTAGACTGGGGCTAGCTGATGATGGGAGTGTCGGTAGCTCTCATGGCATTAAACACGGTCCCAGTTTTATACTATCGATGTACACTAGTTGCCTGCCTATCATCCGTTTTTTGAAGTTTGTCACTTGATTGACATATTGGGCAGCCAGTCATATATGCCTGTTGCGTGGCACACCGTGTGGGTGTGCCATGCGTGCGTAAAAGTATGAGGTTTACTTCACTAAGCATAACAAATAAGGTGTTAGAATAAACGTAGCCCTAGCGAGCCAGCATAGCAACGACCGTACTTGTGTTTTTTTTAATTGACATGATTTTTGAATGAGTCATCTCCTGAAAAACTGAGTCTTACCAGCTTGTGACCGTTTCTCTCTCTCTCTCTCTCTTTCTCTCTCCAGGGACAATGACATCACCGGAGTCCTGGACCACACCTTCTGTGTTGAGCACAATGCTTATGGAGAGATCATCCAGCATGAGTTGAAACCCAACGGAAAGAGCATCTCTGTCAGTGAGGATACCAAAAAGGAGTACGTCAGGTATGCTGGTGGACCCTCAAGATGGTCATTCAGAAGTGTCCTAGAAAAAGTTGTATACAGTGAGACCTCAACTTACAAACACCTTAACTTACAAACTTTTCGTCTTACAAACGTCAAATTTATGAACATTAAACCTTATAATAAGCAGTATTTTCATAATACACACCCACCACGACTGGCAGAGTGATCTTCGGCGGAAGCACACGACCGAACAGCACCAACAGTCCTTATGGAAGGTGACTCTCCTTCCATAAGCCATCGACGACCATCAAAAAGGTAAATAAAACTGTATTTTACAGCACAGTTTATTTCTTTAATTACAGTCCTCATGCAATTCCCTTTGACCTTCGACCTCCAACGCCATTCCATCAAGCCATAAATGACCATCACAAATGTAAATAAAGTGACTTTATGATACAATGCAGTGTATTTCTTTCATTGCAATACAATAGCACATTTATTATACATAGAATAAGGTATGTTGTGTGTAGTTTTAAGGCTTATTTAGTTGAAAAGTATATTTTACGGAAACCCGGGAATGGATTATTCCCATTTTAATGGTTTCCTATGGGAAATTTATTTTTGAGATACACACTTTTCGCCTTACACACTCTGTCTGGGAACCAATTAAGTTCGTAAGTTGAGGTCTCACTGTATGTAACATCGTCTCTGCCCCTTAACGCTCTATGGTCACCATGGTAATGTTTAAACGTGCCTTCAAAATAAGACACCACAAAAACAAGTACAAAGCGCATGAAAAATACAACTCACTACAACTGAATCAGTTATTTATTCTTTCTGCGCGGCTCGGTACCAAATGACCCACGGACCGGTACCGGTCCGCGGCCCGGGGGCTGAGGACCTCTGCACTACGTCATGTTGTCTACACTACGTAACGAAAGTAATTTTGTTTTGGATCTTGAAAATGCAGGTCATTCAAAGTCTCCAAATGAAAGATTTTTTTAATGGATATTTTGGTTGGGTAAAGAAGAAGAGGACAACGTGTTGAAACCAAAACAACGGTGGACCACAAGGCTGCTGTTGTTTATTTCTTGGGCACTTTTATTATATATCATGACTTCACCTAGCAAAGTTGCATTACTTCGATGGGCCAAATTGTCAACCACATTTTTTTGGTAACAAATGGGGAAAAAAATGGTTTCAGATGCGACTGTGCAGCACCCAACTGCTTCAGTTGCACAGGATGCCCTCTACCGGCCTGTATTGTATATTACATCACTTTGCTTTCTGTTTTTACTGTCCAGCAGTAGCCTAAATCGTGTTTTCCACACTTTGAAGGTTATATGTGAACTGGCGTTTCCTCCACGGTATCGAGGCCCAATTTTTGGCCCTGCAGAAAGGCTTCAATGAAGTCATACCACAACATCTACTCAAAGCCTTTGATGAAAAAGAACTGGAGGTACGAGAGTAAGATTCCGACTGTGCCCATTGTCGTCGTCGTCGTCGTGCCCGTCCGTTCATTATTTACCTTCTCCTGCAGCTGATCGTGTGCGGCCTGGGAAAGATCGACGTCTCTGATTGGAAGTCAAACACGCGTCTCAAGCACTGCACGCCGGACAGCAACATTGTCAAATGGTTCTGGAAAGCCGTGGAGTCTTTCGATGAGGAGAGGAGGGCACGCCTGCTCCAGTTTGTCACCGGCTCCTCCAGGGTGCCCTTGCAGGGTTTCAAAGCGCTACAAGGTACAAAGATCTATCGAGCTATTAGCTATCGAGCTAGCTAGCTCTCTACTTTCTATCTAGCTGCCTATCTATCTTTAAATTATCCCGTTACTGTAAAGTGACCTTGAGAGTTTTGAAAAGCGCTTAGAAATGAAATGAATTATTATTATTATTTGCTAGCTATTAGCTATCTGGCTAGCTATTTGCTATCTAGCTCGCTATCTATTCACTATCTTACTGACTTGCTGTCTAGCTAGGTATCTGTTGGCTATCTATTAGCTAGCTAGCAAACTTTCTATCTATTTTAGTTACTTCCGGGTTGAGTGAACACTGGCGCGTGTGGCTGCCGCTGCTCACCCACAGAAAAATGTATCCCATTACTGTAAAGTGACCTTGAGTTTTGAAAGGCGCTTAGAAATGAAATAGATTATTATTATTAATGTTGTTGTTATTATCTATCTTGCTATTAGCTGTCTATTAGCTTGCGAGCTAGCTTTCTATCTATTTGAGTTACTTCCATGTTGAGTGAATGCTGGCACGTGTGGCAGCCGCCGCTCACCCACAGAAAAAAATTATCCCGTTACTGTAAAGTGACCTTGAGAGTTTTGAAAGGCGCTTAGAAATTTAATGTATTATTATTATTATTATTATTGTTATTATTATTATTATTATTATTATTATTATTGTTGTTGTAATTATCTATCTTACTATTAGCTGTCTATTAGCTTGCAAGCTAGCTTTCTATCTATTTGAGTTACTTCCGGGTTGAGTGAACACTGGCGCGTGTGGCTGCCGCTGCTCACCCACAAAAAAAAAAAAATGATGCTGTGACTGTAAAGTGACCTTGAGAGTTTTGAAAGGCGCTTAGAAATTAAATTTATTATTATTATTATTATTAAAGATGGCTTTCACAAGACCTCTTGTGTGGGTCAAAGTGTGACCTCATCACTCAAGCTTCAGAGACGTGACTTGTGTTTTTAAGTGTCAAAGTAACACACGAAAAGTTGAACCATCTGCTGAATGTTGTTTGTTTTCTTGCTGTTTTTGCCTGCAGGTGCCGCAGGGCCTCGACTTTTCACCATTCATCAGATTGATGCCAACACTAACAATTTACCCAAAGCCCACACCTGGTTTGTTTCGCCCAAATACGCACACACGTTCACACGCGGACATCCATACACAAACACATCATTAAAGTCTCTAGTAGTATCCATGTACTTCGTGTTCATGTTTACACCTTCATTCTCTAGTGTACATGTTTTCCTTATACAGGAAACTACGACTACTTCCTGCTTTTATAGCTAAGACTCATGGGAAATGAATCCCTACTCGTGCGAACCGTTCATTTATTTGTGCTCTACTTAAAGAATTTTAGCCCACAGTTGTTGGCACTTTATTTTTTACTTAAATTAAATACATGAAGGCTATTTTTTTTTTCATGTTAGCATTTTGTTCCAGCTTCAGCTGTTGTTAAAGCGCTATATAAACCAATATGTATGTATTGTATTTTGTACAGCCAACCTTATTTAAACTCATGTATCTCCAGACCCATTTCGGAATTAACTAGCTAGCTATCTATTTGCTATCTATTAGCTAGCTACCTAGCTGGCTATCCAGCCGGCTATCGACAAAATTAAAAAGGTCAATTGATAAAGTCAATTTACTGGTGCAATCTTCAAGCTAAGTCAGGAAACATATTAGCTATCTAGCTAGCTAGATAGGGCTAGCTCTAGCTTTCTATCTATTAAATACCTAGCTATCTATTAGCTATATAGCTAGCTAGTTATTAGTTAGATAGCTACCTATTAGCTATCTAGATATCTAATAGTTGGCTATCTATTAGCTAGCTAGCCATTAGGAATCATGATAGCTAATAGCTGGCTAGCTATTAGCTATCTAGATAGCTAGCTATTTGAATCAGGAAAGAGTATCTAGCTAGCTATTAGCTATCTATTAGCTAGTTAGCTAGCTTTCTATCTATTTTCGAGTTGAACGAACGCTGGCGCGTGTTGCTGCCGCTGCTCACCCACAGAAAAACTTATCCTGTGACTGTAAAGTGACCTTGAGGTTTTTGAAAGGCGCTTAGAAATGAAATGTATTATTATTATTATCATTTATTAGCTGGCTAGCTTGCTAGCTACAAAAAAAGTTCTTATCCCGTGACT
This sequence comes from Hippocampus bargibanti, assembly GCF_051943395.1. Classification (NCBI taxonomy): domain Eukaryota; kingdom Metazoa; phylum Chordata; class Actinopteri; order Syngnathiformes; family Syngnathidae; genus Hippocampus; species Hippocampus bargibanti. The sequence goes on from NC_142743.1 coordinate 21,812,079, forward strand.
GTAGTGTCCTTGAGAATTTTGAAAGCTTAGAAATTAAATGTATTATTATTATTAGCTATCTATTAGTTAGCTAGCTAGCTTTCTATCTATTTAAGTTATTCCGGGTTTCGTGAACGTGTAAAGTGACCTTAAGAGTTTTGAAAGGCGCTTATAAATGAAATGTATTATTATTATTATTAAGTGTAATCCTTTGAAGCGCAACAGACCCACTTCCAGCTCCTGACATCACTCACGAGGCCCCTCCCCCTCATGTTGAGCTATTCTTTGTATCTTCTGTTTTATTTTTTATTTTTTACTCTGTCCCATTTTATTTTATTTATTTTTTTTTCAGTTTCAACCGTATCGACATTCCGCCCTACGAGAGCTACGATAAGCTCTACGACAAGCTGCTGACCGCCATCGAAGAGACATGCGGATTCGCAGTGGAATGAGGCGCCCCCCCATGAAGTGTGTGTTACGTGTGTGTGTGTGTTGACTTTGAAATTGTACTTCTGGACTCATCCACGCAGCCTAACTGAGCATCCTGCAGTCTTCCTCTTTTTTTTTTTTTTTTCAGCGCCTTTCTTCAATATTCCCTGATGTTGTAGCATAGCCGCGAGCTAACCGGCGGACATGGGAGACGGCCGGCTCCTTCTGGGCGTTTTTAATAGCAGGACAGGAATCGGCGTCACGCTCCTGACACTCGGTCTTCTTCAGGTAGCCACTTCTTGCCCAAGCTCTCCATGTTCATCAAATTCACACGTCTTAGTGGAGAGCTGCACTTTTCATCCTACCTCAATCCAAACTGTGTGTGTATGCGCGTATGGATGTATTCTACGAGGGGAGGAGGGGTTCATTTTTAATAACAGCCCTATAAAGGTAATATATTTTGTTTTGTTTTTTTAAGTCAAGCATGTCAGGTGCTGAGGAAACGGACTCTGGTGAAGAAGTTGTCTATGTGCATGTATCCACGTTTGATTGCAAAGATAAGTTTCACTTTTTTTTCCCTCAATGCAACACCCGACAGTGGAACCTCCAAAGTTGAACATCTGCAGTTTGTTGTTGTAGTAAAATAAGAGAAGAATCTAGATCAAGTATGTATTTATTCGAGTATAACGTGCACACGTGTATAACGCGCACCCCTAATTTTCTATTTAAAAAAAAAATCGGTATAAAATTTTGTTTTACTTTTTTCTTGGCTCGATAACAGTCTATCAATTAAAATATGAAGAATCAAAACTCTGGCTATATGTAATTGCGCAAAAGAGCAATGCTTAAAGGACAACCGACATCACTTTTTTGTTTCCTAACTGACATCAGAAAAACGTTTTATAGCATCTAAAATACCCAAAACACGCAGTATGATATTTTTAGTCAAATGCAAAACACATCATGAATGGCGACCAAGCTCCTGATTAATTCCTTATATGGAGCTTTGTCGCCCTCTTCTGCCTCTTTTTTTCAGTGCTACATGAAGTTTTCAGACCAGCCAAGTACAGCCAAATGCATTGACGTGATGGAAGGACTGCTACAATGTGTCCTTTTTTTTCGGTTAGGGGCGTTCCTTCAGTGACGTAACGTACGGACTCGTCACCAACTCAAAAACAAGACTTCCGGAATATTCAGCGCGAGTCTTAAAACGTAAAATATAGCTGAATCTGAACTCTCTGAAGCCATTGTTTTGATTCTGGAGCAAGGCAGTGTGTGACCAATAGTGACGTCACGAACAAGGGGGCGGGACTTTCTGAATCTGCCCAGTTCCGAGCTCATTTTGTGGCAGTTTTGGGACACTAAGTCAATTTTATTGGTGTTTTGCATTTAACTACAAATATCCACCTGCGTGTTTTTGCTACTTTAGATGCTATAAAACGTTTTTCTGTCGGTTAGGAAACAAAAAAAAGTGTCGGTTGTCCTTTAACAACATATGAATAGCCATGGAAATGCTGCCCCCTCCTGGAAGGGATAAAGCATTAAATATATGATTTTTTTTCCCCCAGGCCTCGTTTATAACGCGCACACAATCTTTGAGTTCTTTTTTAGGTAGAAAATGTTGCGCGTTATACTCGAATACGGTATATTCAGTTGTTCTGAACTACGGTCTTTATTTACTGTATAGGCTTGTTTTAGTAACATTGCAACACTCTGAGCTGACAGGCGTATATTAAGTTAGTGAACCATACTTTAATTTCAATTTTTTGTGGTTATCAAACATTTTATTCACGTTACGAGACAGTATAACGCATCCCGTAGGCACTCGCTGTCGGTTTCAGTTCATGTTTCCACTTTGGAGGTTGCACTGTTCCCAGTTTAAAGCCAGTCAAGATGAACCACCCGTTCAGCCCATCCACATTTTGTATGAATGCGATCTTCACCCCGCACGCTCGCTGTCCCGTCACATGTTGCAAAGTGTGCGCTGCTGCAGACAAATGTTTTTATTTTCACTTGTCACTGTCAAGCACTTTAGCAAGTGAGCGATGATGTCAGGAGTACTCCCACCGCTTCCCAATATGAAAACAGGGTTTCTCAACTGAGTCAAATGAAACTGCCGGCCGGTTCCTTGCTAATCGTGATGGGAATTCCGGCTCTTTTCAGAGAGCCGGTTCTTTTGGATCGGCTCACTTAAAAGATCCGGCTCTTTTGGCTCCCAAATGGCTCCTCAGTTTTGTGTTGTTTTTTTTTGGGGGCTTAAATTAATTAACTACCAAAAACATGTAAAATTATGTGAAAAACTCATACACTATATCAAATATTTTTATTTTTATTTATATGTGCACAGAGAGCATCCACTAACTTTCACTTTCCCTGTGGTTACTCTGGTCTGATGATCAGCTGTCACTAATTTGCTTTTCATATTAATAATGCTATCATACCAACTAGTAAAAAATATCATAATTGAGTAATAATAACAGCATAATGTAATAACATCTGTCTACCCAAACCCCCCGCCCTCTCTCCTCACTGGTGCGTGTGTCTAATTCTCCCCTCCCTCCTCTACAACGGATATCAACCAATCACATGCGGATTTAACCGAAGACTGGGGGCGGGGAATAGAGGACAAAAAAGTCGGCTCCTTGTTAGGAACTGGCTCTCTTTGTTCACTTCAGAAATCCAGCTCTAAGAGCCGGTTCGTTCGCGAACGACACATCACTACTTGCGAATAACCCAACAAGAAACGATATGGCTGATTGACGATCAATAGAATAGCTTTTGACGGTTTTATTTGCCTCAATATGGGAACCCCTGTTTCAAAATCAATTACGGTGATACCTTGGCTTACGAACTTAATTGGTTCCCAGACAGAGTGTGTAAGGCGAAAAGTGTGTATCCCAAAAATTAATTTCCCATAGAAATCCATTAAAATGAGAATAATCCGTTCGCAGGTCCCCATAAAACATATTTTTCTACTTTCTAATTTTTCTAAGCCTTAAAACTATACAAAATATACCTTATTTTATGTATAATAAATGTGCTATGGTATTATAATTATGGTCGTTGATGGTTTGATGGAATGGAGTGGGCGGTTTCATCGGCATTAAGCACTTGATGAGGAATGTAGCCTTATTCTTTCACCATCTTGAGGAATGATCCCTTCTAGGTGCTTTCACTGCGATAATTTTATCTAGTTCCTCATCAATTGTGTTCTGTTTAGCTGGGTTGATAACTTTTTGCATCAAGTGTGCAGATGACTTGTGCGGGTTATTTGTGGAGCCTGATTGATGGGAATTTTAACCTTGCAGTCAACACTCTGCCTTTGAACTATCAAAGTTGAAACTAGTCCAAATTTCACTGTTTTCTATCCATGTTCTCATTCTCTCTCTGTCGTCTGCCTGTTCTTGACCAATCACGTGGCTTTAACCGAAGACTGAGGGCGGGGAATAGAGGACAAAAACAGTCGGCTGCCATTTTGTTGTTAGAAGAACAGCCTCGTTCGCGAACGGCACATCACTCACTCATTGAGGCAGCTCAGTGTACGAAAAAAGTTTGTATGCCAAGGTAAGATTTTCATAAATGTAACGTTCGTAAGCCAAAGGGTTCGTAAAGCGAGGTATCACTGTATGTCTATTTTCCTCTACTATATTTTACAAGTATCCGCACTAGAGGAACGCGTATCTACACAGCGAGTATATCTGTATAAAAATATTTTTTGAGGGGTTGTTTGTGTTTGGTGCAAATGCATTATGTCTGTCACAGACATCTGCATTCTCAGGAGAACTTGTGCGTTATGATTATTATTATTTTAATGATTACATGCAAAATAAGCGAGACCTGACTTTTTAATCATCATCCATACATAGAAGCATTTTGCTACTGGGGATGTTTCCACTAAATTTGAAGCGATACAGATTCTGTTTTCTTTACCGGCTGCAACTATGAAGCGCTCACAAATTGTTTAATGGACATTTACAGAAGATTGATTTTATGTTATCTGTAACACAACTATAAATACATTGTAAGTGTTATTTGCACGTCATGAATACTTGGACACTTCTCTTTCTGTACCAGATACATTTTTTTTTTAATGTAGACCACATATATGCACATGCTCCCTGTATGCCGCACATGTTTGTCCACAGTTTATGTTTGCTTCGCCATGTTTGCTGGCGAGCTCACTCGTGCAAATGAACACTTGTGGGTGCAAATCGTCCCCTGTAAAACCAACCATCCTTTTCAATTAATTCTGCATCCGATTTTATCAATGTTTTTTTTTTTTGTATTTATTGTTACAGTAACTATTAAGTTTTTTTCCACCTCCTTTGCCCCGTGAGCTTGTAATTGACAATAAAGAAGCAAAGATATGGGGGGGAGGGGCAACTAATTCTTGTAAACTTGCAGAAAGCACAGCAATAAAAACACTGCTGTCTGGTTGTTGACGGCATTATGTTTTATACAAGCATGTCTAATTTAATTCAATTTTTCAGCATTTGTGAAACTGATACCCACCACTGATGAAAAGGAAAGCTCTTTATCTGATTTTTATAGTGTATTTAAAAAAACAATCTACAGTTCAGTTCAAATACACTCGTGTTTGTGATATCAACAAAAAAAATAAAGAAACCTGGCACTACAACATAGGTGTGCAAACTTGAAACTTTAGATTTTTTTAATTCACACTAAAAGAAAATAAGTTTATATTACCTGGAAGTGCTCATTCCTCCCAAAATATATTTGCCTTCACCAAAAACATAAAAAAATCCATGAGCAAAAGGTGAATGCTAAGGAACATTCATATACAGGTAACATCCGACTTACGAAGGAGTTCCGTTCCGACCAAGCGGTCGTAAGTTGAAATGGTCGTAAGTCGAAATACATTCAGAATGTTGAATAGAGACTCAGAGGCTAAATGACACGCAAACTCTCCATCTTAAAATTTTAAAAATAGGGTCTGGAGGGTGTGGTCGTAAGTAGGGGTGGTCGTAAGTCGGATGTTACCTGTCATATTTTTTTCCCATGTCACCTAAAGGGACTGTAATTTATCAGGTCAGGTAGGGAAATCTTTTGTATCAGAGCTCACTGAAGTTTTAATAAATCCCTGAGAGCTCATCATTCATTTGCTAAATTGTTTTAGGTACTAAATAAAATTGACAACAATGAGGTTAAAATCTTAAAATGAGGTTAAAAAAAAAGAAAATAGATGGTTTGAAAGGGGAGTAAAAGAAGCTATTGTCATAACAGCAAAACCCTTCACTAAATCGCCATGTGGGGTGAGGTTCAATTTGGATCGTGCTTCCAACACACATCTTAGATCATTACCACGTAGGCTTAGTTATACTGATGAGGTGATACCAGAGCAAATGGGGCAATCAGGCCAGTCGTAGACCCCATTATCAGTCAGGACAATAGAAGTAATCGGTGTAGCCTCAGGGAATAGTCCTCTACTCCCCTGCCCCCCCCCCCCCCCAACCTGAAAGCAGGGACCTATCATAGCAGAGGTCTGACACTGCCACCTCTGGACAGTAGGGATATATATATATATATATATATATAGGGTCAGGTCTACCAGCAAAATTTTAGTTTGCTGACGAAGCCTCTTGGATGAGAAGCCAAACGTCCGACACCTTCAAAGAAGTACAGAAGAGCACACTAACATATGCTTTGTATTTACAAAAAAAAAGGGAACAATTTAATTTAAAAAATAAATAACCCACTGATGCATTAAAAGGACGACAGAGTAAAAGGAAGTTAAAAGACAGCGTTGAGGTAATTTTGCAAAAAGAATATTTGTCGAGGTAACCAGCTACAGTCGAGAAAGGTCACAGTGAAGGAACAGTTTGATTGGACTGCTTTGAGTTCATCTCACGTAGGTTCCTCCATCATGTTTTGCAGAAGCGCGTGACTCACGTGCAAATATGAGCAAAGGTCAGTGCAGAGAACTATTACGGTAGTGGAAAGAAGCCATGCGGACTCGATTGCGTAACCTCTGGACCTCCAGTTGTTGGAAGTGGTCATCTTGGTCATTCTGGATGATGATCTTCTGCAGCTCGCCGATCTCACGCTCCATCTTGGAACGGAGCTCGCGCTTCATTTTCAGCAGCACCTGTAGAAATGGACGGGTTCATTATTCTGCACTTTGATGGTGGTTTTACAAGATTATTTGAAGATATATTTTTTTTATAACCTTCTCTTGAGCTTTTTTACGAATCTGGATCTCCTGGTGTTCTTGTGCAAGTTTTTCAGCCAGCAATGAAAACTGTCAATAGAACACATTCACCGATTCAAAACAAAACATCAAAATAATTGTGTGCCAGTATTAGAACCCACACAGGCTGCCTTTATATAAATACAGTGATACCTCAGTTTACGAACTTAATTGGTTCCCAGAAAGTGTGTATAAGGCGAAAAGTGCGTCTTCCAAACATTAATTTCCCATAGGAAACCATTAAAAATGAGAATAATCCGTTTCCAGGTCCCCATAAAACAATTTTCTACTAAATAAGCCTACACAACTACACAAAATATACCTTATTTTATGTATCATAAATGTGTAAATGTGTATGGTAATTAAAGAAATACACTGTACTGTATAATAGTCATTTTATTTACCTTTGTGAAGGTCTTTGATGTAGTTGCCTCTTGATGATATCCGAGTGAAGTTGCTGTGCTTTCTCGGGCGATAATACCCTCACACACTGTCTCCTGCTAGCTGCTTTTCGTTAATCCAAATCAACAGAAGTTTTTCAACCTCTTCTATTGCCCGAGACCATTGCTTAGACAACACATAAACAGCCTTAGCCACACGTAGCAATGGTCGACTTAGCATACTGGTAGTGTGACGCAAAGTCACACAAATGCACACCTTGTTTGTGGTTTTCGAGGATCACTTTCTTCTGCTCGACCGTAATTTTGTGTTGGGGTCTTTTACGGTCCCATAATAGCAAAAGTACTCCACTCGATAACAAACTATGTCTGCCCTCAAAGAAGGGTGTGTGGAAAACTAGCCCGCCAGTCACCGTGGCGTTGTTTGTCCGTGTGGTTTAGTGTTCTTCTGCCGTAAACTAGTCTGCCAGCCGTATTGGCGCTCCGTGTGTTTCCCGAAAACTAGTTTGTATGCCAAGATTATATTCTCGCGAATTTAATGTTCATAAGGCGAAAGGTTCGTTAGCTAAAGCGTTTGTAAACCAAGGTATCACTGTATGTCCATATATATCCGCACACACACACACGAAGAATAACTGAAAATATATCAATTTCCCGCCCAACACTATTTCTAAACGTGTCCTACTTGATCTCTGTAATAGTTCTCCATAGACTCGATATGGTCCTGTTGTCGTTTCTGGAGCTCAAGCCTTTGCTCTGTGGCCAAGGCTCTCTGCTCCCGAAGGCGAGCTTTCTGCACCTCTAAACCCTCTTCAAAAAGTTGCCGAAACATCTAAGCACACACAAAACCACACCGGATGCTCATACAGTGAGTGTATTCAGAGCGTTGAGAAGATACAAGAAGGTCATTCGGGTGGCCACCTTTTCCTCATTGAGGCGAGCCTTCATGAGGCGAGCCCGGTGCTGAACGTGATAGTCATGGTAGTACTTCCTGGCCCGAGCAATCTGCTGGCGTTGTTCTCTCAGTCGGCACTGGGTGGACTTCTGTTGCTGGGTGTGCTCTTTAAAGTCTTTCTGGAGATTCAAAACCATCACGGCGTCACAGCCTGCTGCTCTTTCTTGGCTTTTAGAAACACATTGGAACAAGCGTATGTGAACCCACCAGCCGTCTGCTGTGCTCCTGCTGTTTGCGGACCATTCCTGCCAGCAAGTCGTGCTTCCTCTGCGCTTCTTCAAACTGTCGCACGGGAGAATAGGAGGGGTGGGGGCGTATCCATTGTTGATTTCCTCATAGCCTTCAGGAAGCAAAAGAAAAATCAAGGACTAACCTCTTGGGAGAATCGGGTGCGGCGTTGCTTCTGGGCGACTGCTTGGGCTCGTAGTTGCTCTACCTGCTGTTTCTGCTGCCGCCACATGCGGCCCACGTCTTTGGAGGAGATATGCAGGATCGGCAACTCCTCCAAGAGCACAGGAAGGAGCTCGTTCTCCTTCACTTTAACTAAGCAGACAAAATGGAGCCTCAGAACATCATGCCTCACTCACTTGTGCAGCACTATAACAATCTTCTTTTCCCTTCAAGGGGTCGCCACAGCAAATCAGTGGCCTCCATCTTTATAATTATAATAATACATTTCAATTATAAGCGGCTTTCAAAACTCTCAAGGTCACTTTACATTCACAGGATCAGTTTTTCTGTGGGTGAGCAGCGGCAGCCACACGCGCCAGCGTTCACTCAACCCGGAAGTAACTCAAATAGACAGAAAGCTAGCTTGATGGATGGATGGATGGATGGATGGATAGATAGCAAATAGAGAGCTTATGTTATGCACCTATTTAAAAATCGCATTTTCTGGGTTGCTCTTTCTCTTGTTTCTATTTATAACTATTTTATTTATTGTATTCTATTTGTGTATTTTATTTATTATAGTACCTATGCTTGTCTGTGACTGTAAAGTGTCCTTGAGAGCTTTGAAAGGCGCTTAAAATGAAATTATTATTACTATTATTATGTAATTATATTATTGTTAATAATATACTGCATTTGAACCTATTTGATACTCTGTTTTGATTAGATTTTGATTTTTGAGTATAGTTGATTCTAAAGAGTAGTATTTACTACAAGCATCCATTTTCTGGATTATTTTGCCGATGTGATTGATGATGTATTGGAACGTTTCTTGCTTGTCTGTATGTTCACCACTATTTTGGATTAATTTTCCCTTCAGAGACTTTTTAATTTGCTGTCCAGAGTTGGACACGCGAAGTGTACTCAGTAAGCCAAACACCTAATTCCGGTCTTTCAGGATACGTGCTTTCAAAGTGTCCTGTTAGTAGTTTGCTCGATGGAGGTCTAGTATTTCCCCCTTGGCCATTGAGTCCATTGATTAATATTCTTGACCACCTCAGACTGTGTCAAACGTCTGACTGAAATTGTGGGACGATCCAAAAATGGCATTTATCCATATAATCCTGAAAGAAATGCATTTTACGTGGTTGAGTTTTCTTGGGTATTCGTAGTCGTCCTGAGGTGCTTTGTGTATGGAGCTTCGTCTGGTACTTGTTTGTCCTCGGAATCGTTACAGGCGCCTTGGGAAAGTCATTGAGTGTGGCCTCTCTGTACTCTCGCTCCTGCAGACATATAAAGGTGACAATGGTAGCAAAAGCCGCAATAACCTGTGCTTGATAATATGAATGGTGACGACTTACAGCCTCCTGAGCTTCCTGCCGTTCCTTTTCAAGATCGACTAGTTTTTTCCCTTCTAATCTCATCAATTCGGCCTCAAAGGCTTGATTCACCACAGTCTGGTTTGAAGAAAAAAATGATGTGAAGCCCACCAAAACACATAAATAGCATCCAAAGGTTTGGAAGTCGAGTTGTATTCACGAGACGGATGTAAAATTCAGAACAACCTTTTTGTGTTTAATACGGCGCGGCGGCTCACTTTGCCACATCAGAGGACGGGTTGGAATGTGTGCTTGTTGGCCATCTCCACAAAGGCTCACTGCCTCATCCTCATCCTTTGAATGCTCCAGCATGGAGTAATGACCAGGCAAGGAAAAAGATGAAAAGTTTCTATGGGTGGATTTGGGTTCGGGTGTTCCTGAAGTGATAAATTATTCTCGTGAAATTACGCTAAACTGGTAAATTGCATACGTTTGGCAAATTCACACACACACCAGTGTGTAGTCTCGAGGTCCTATGATGCGCCTCAATGTCGGTGGTGTGGTGGTCATACTCCTCTTCCTGATTTCCAAAAGCTCCAGGTTCTTCACTGTTGCCCAAAAGTCGTTTCAGCATCTGAATATAATATACACGGCAGTTTTATTAAAGGTCCCCTCTGAAAGTATTTGAACAGCAAGTTTAATTAATTTGTTTTTAAACATACAACAGGGTTTCAGATCCAAACTAACTAATGATAACACCTGATTGTTGCCTTCTTCATTGTTTCCAGGCCACAACCACCACCCTCTTTCAGTTTCTGGGGACATTCTCCCTTCAGCTTACTTAGGTTTCTTCTACGGTTTCTTCTCAAGGGGCGTTATGAATTTGGGGAAACCAGTAGAATATTTCATCTGCTCCACATATTAAATACAAAACGCACAATGAAATTAATGAATAACTACTTCTCAAATTTGAGGACAAGAATAATGACTGTTATTGTGGTTTACATGTGACAATTTGAAATTTTCGTTCAGACTTTAGCAAGCATCATGGCACTTTACATGCTTGATTTGCTTTTGTGGGCCGAATAAAATGATGCGGTGGGCCAGATTTGGCCCCCGGGCCTTCAGTTTGACACCTGTGCTCTAGTCTATTATGTTGAGGTTGACTTGGCCAGGCAAAGTCCTTCCACATTAAAACCAGATTGGAAACCCAATAAAATAATTTAAGACACTGAAATGCCGAGTAGAAAAACAAAATGTTCGACCCATTCTCACCTGATCCAGTTCATCAATTCGATGGGTGAGTTTCTCAGAAATGTGATGCAGTTCTTCTTCTGCTCGCCTGTTTCTCTTCCTGCAGTGAGAATCAGTCTCTTCTTCCACCTCTTCATCTTCTTCCGACCAGCTGCTGCTCACAAAAAAAGAAGAAAAAAAAACTGAGGGTTGAGAAAGACAAGCGTCAAGAAAATGTAACCATGGTAGAATGAATAGTTTCAGAAATTATACCCGCGATCCTTCTCATTGTGGAGGCTTCCGCTCTGTAGCCTCGTCAAAGGACTTTGCTCATCTTGATTCACTTCCTCCGCATCTGGCGGAATCGGGGTGGCGACCGACGCATCATCCTGAAGCGTTAGGAGGAGGACATCTGGTTGTGTGTGGAATAAAACCTTCCTGGGGCCTCCATGAGTGGGCTGAAAATATACTTGCTGATGAAATGGATAAGAGAATAGAAATATGGCCCTTAATTTAAAATGTGACAGCTTGCTGCTTTCCTACCTGCAGTGTCTCTCCCGAAACTTCAGCCCTTTGCTGAGTGGCTGAATCTATTTCACTGAAGTCTATGAAATGAACACATAGGTAGTAGAGTATAAATCTCAAGATTTGTACAATCCAGAAAGTGGGGATCAACTGTATTTGTTTCTCTGACCCACCTGGAAAGTGCTGCCCATTGCACACAGGTCTCTCTGCTTCAGTGTTGGAGATCTTTCCCTGAAGAATGAGGAGATATTTGGCCAAAAGAAACATTCCGATGCATATACAGTGATACCTTGGCTTACAAACGTAATTGGTTCCCAGACAGGGGGTGTAAGGCGAAAAGTGTGTATCCCAAAAAATAATTTCCCATAGGAAACAATTAAAATAAAAATAATCCGTTCCCAGGTCCCCATAAAACATAATTTTCTACTTTTCTATTTTCTAAGCCTTAAAACTACACAAAATATACCTTATTTTATATATAATACATTCGCTATGGTATTATAATTAAAGAAATAAACTGTACTTTATAATAAAGTCGTTTTATTTACCTTTGTGATGGTCGTTGATGGCTTGATGGAATGGAGTGTCCGGTTTCATCAGCATTAAACACTTGATGAAGAACGTAGCCTTCTTCTTTCCCCATCTTGAGGAATGATCCCTTGGAGGTGCTTTCTCTATGATAATTTTATCTAGTTCCTCATCAATTGTGTTCTGTTTATCTGGGTTGATAGCTTTTTGCATCAAGTGTACAGATGGCTTGTGGGGTTATTTGTGGAGCCTGATTGATGGGAATTTTAACCTTGCAGTCTACACTCTGCCTTTGAACTATTAAAGTTGAAACGAGTTAAAATTTCAATGTATTATATCCATTTAGTTACTCTCTCTCTCTGTCGTCTGCCTGTCTCTTTAATATTTAAACCACCTCCCCTCACTGCTGCGTTCTTGACCAATCATGTGGCTTTAACCCAAGACTGGGGGCGGGGAATAGAGGTTCACAAACAAGCCGGCTGCAATGTTCTTTTTAGGAGAACGGGCTCATTCGCAAAGGACACATCACTCATTGTGGCAGCTCCGTGTGTATCCCGAAAAATAGTTCGTATGCCATGGTAAAATTTTCATACATTTAACGTTCGTAAACCGAAAAGTTCGTAAGCCAAGGGGTTCGTAAACCGAGGTATCACTGTAACATATAAAAGGCAGAAAAGCGGTCATACCTGGATGAGGACAGGGTCCTGTTGTTCTTTGACACAGCAAACAGCATTTGGATCTGGCTCGACGGAGTGCGTGTCTGTGTTTGTGTGATGGCGAGACTCGCTCTGGGTGGGTGGCTGCAGCGGAATGGCGGTGCGTGGCAGTACAGAAAACTGTGCAAGCAGATCCTCTGCGCGACCAGATGCGGCAATAGCATCCGCAGTGACGATTGCATCCAAAGTTAACGACTGGAGGGGCGATTCTGTTGAGTCAAAAGATAAGAGTGGTTGCATAGCCTTTTCGTTTCATGACCTTTAGCTCCCTACAACCACTGCGCACCATGCAAATTGGATGAAAGGGGAAAAATACGACAGTGAGTGAACAGCCCGACTAGAAACAGTCTCTATTCACCTACAGTTGAGTATTGTTAAAACACCTTTTTACATCTCACCTTCTTTTTGATCTGTGAACGTGCGTGCTGAAACCCCGAGCCCAATGACCTCACTGGGTGATCCAGGCTGATCACTGTTGATGGAATGTTGGGAATTCAAACCCGAGTGCACAGTGGACCTGCATTTTAATATACCTGATTAGCCAATGGTTCATGCCTTAAATACATAAACTACTGTGCACTTTACTTGGTTCATTGAACTGTCTATTACTGACAGACAGAAAAAAGGGGTGTGCACTATGGTTGTGGTTTAGAAACCAGGGCTTATTAACCCCCAGCCAAGTTCAGGTCTGTACAGTTTCAACCCAGCTATCCTGGTTTTAACAAGCAGTATAAAAAGAGCTTACTTACGCTCCACAATCGGATAATAAGTGCCCTTCCTCCGTTTTGGTGTCCATCTGCTTGATGGCATTGCTGGTTGTTGGTGCCTCACTTTCATCAAGGCGTTCTTCTTGGAGAGCACTATTTTGTGACCCTGATTTTGAATACAAATTGTTGCAAACAAAACAACAACTGAAAAAGAATAGTTTTATTATTGGTAATAATGAAGGAACAAACTACTGTACTATACTTGTGATACCACAATTCGGTTCACGAAACATGTTAGGCATCAAAATTTGCATCACTGCAAACCAAAAATTTCACTTAAAGGACAACCGACACCTCCGGACAAGTTGTGTCCATAATTTGTAAAATCACTTCTATTGAGCATATTTTACAAAGATTCCACCGCATATAGCTATATTTTCCGTTTTAAGACTCGCGCTGAATATTCAGGAAGCCTTGTTTTCGAGTCGATGACGATCCCCACGTGACGTCACGTTTGGAATGCCCCTGACCGAGAAAGTGACACACAATGCAATTTGCGGTACTTTGTTTGGTCTGAAAACTTCGTGTTGATCTGTGTTGATGGCGAAATGAGAAGGAAAACACATAAATAACGCAATGGTGATTCGTTGTGCGTTGCACAAAGACAACTATTTGATATTCACCGACACAAATTCCCAGCAGACAAATCAGCCCATTTCCAACGGAGCTTGGGCGCCATCTTCTGCATTTTCTGGGTGCTACATTGCTATCATTGACGGCTCGAATTGATATGGGAGGACTCCTTTGATCGATTCCAAACATTTACGCTTTCCTCTTCAGAACTATTCGAATCATATTCATAACTGGATGAGTAACAAGAAAGCATCTTCTCCGAATCTGAAGCCATTGTTTTGATTCTCGAGCAAGGCAAGATGTCTTAGCGTGACGTCACGAACTGGGGGCGGGACTTTCTGAAAATCCACAATTTGCAGCTCAATTTGTTGCAGTTTTAGCACACTTTAAGTCATTTATATTGCTGTTTTGCATTTGACTAAAAATGTCAGCCTGTGTGTTTTGAGTATTTTAGATGCTATAAAACGTTTTTCTGATGTCAGTTAGGAAACAAAAAAATGGTGTCGGTTGTCCTTTAAATTTCCTGTTGATTTTCTATTTGGGATGTTACATTCATGGGGTGTAGAAGAACTTACATAATATAGTCTGAGGGGCAGTTCCAAGCTACACTGACAAAGCAGTGCTCAGTTCGAAATGAGACGGGTCTTTGTTTTTCATCGTTGATTTTAATATGAACGATGTCAAGTTTTTGTAATAACAGCATGATTGTCAATATAGTGAGGGCAACGAAAGTCAACAGGGATTTTTGTTAGATGTACCCACCCTCATTTTGTGACTCCTCATTTATCTCCGCGCTGAGATATTCTAAGAGACCATCAAAGATATCCAAAAGATTCTTGATTGATTCTTTGTCTCCGCTGATGACATTTTCTCCTGTAAGCATACACTAACGATTACACTCAAGATCTTCTTTTGTTAGTTTGAACACTACAAAAAAATGCAAAATAACAGGTGGGATTCTGCATAGGAAAAAAATAATACTATGTTACAATACTCTCTGTGAACATTCAATCGCACTGATGTTTAAACAGACACAAAAAAACGTTTTTATACCTGTGATATGCGATAGACTGATCTGAAGGTAATCAAGCGACAGTGAGTCAATCACACACTGAACATTATGGACATCGTCCTCCTGGCTGCGTGGTGATGCAATATAATCTAAAAAGTACAGACACTCACGTAGGTGAAAATGTTTAAAAAAACAAAAATGTCAAGCCCAGGGCCACTTAACAGTGTCAAGCAATGACAAAAAGATCCATCAACACACAATCGCACTGCATGGACATGCTCAGAAATATTTCTTACAGACAGCAAAACAGGTCAAGAACATGAAATGTCAAGGCTGTTGTCTGTGAAGGTAGTGGGGCCGCAAAAAAAATAATAATGACAACGAAGTAATATATCAACTTAGTATTTTGGTCAACACGATATAATATTGTGGGGAAAATCCACTGTCAAACTTTTAGAACTTCTGGATTTATTTATCATTCAAGTGGCTCGGTTCATGTGTGTTGTGCGTGGCCAGTTATGTCATGTGGTTGGAAATTGATTGTGAATTACAAATTTTATTCAGTGACAAAATAGTGACACACAAATATTAGCAGTCCCCATTATGTGTTGCTTTATCAGAATGCTTTATGTGATACTAATAATTAATAGGAACAAAGGTGTTTTTATCTTTCAGGATAACAATAGAGCAAGTACTACTTTCATTTTTTTAATCATGCTTTAGCAAACTGTTCTTGATACAGGTAGGTAGAATTTATGAGTGTACTCATTTTATTATTGTTACTATTCGTCATTTGCTTGGGTTCACATTCTAGTCTCTATTTGGGTATTCTTTCTCTCTTAGAACACACCATAAATAAACTGGTCTGCATAAAAGTGTAAGCCACATTACACAAAAATACACATTTCCTGATTTTTGATGGGGCTTTGTGCCCGAATTCATCTTTCGAACTAAACTGTACAGTCATTCCAAACGGATGCGGCATTGCACCTCATTTTTCGTCATCTTACCTGGAACCTTCTCTCTCAGGATGTTCTCATAGAGAGTAATAAACACATGGGCGTCACAGTCTGTGAGTTTAGTCAGCTTCTGTTCAATGTGACACTTGATGAGCAGCTCATTTGCCACATCTATCCAGTCTGGAGGGAGAAATCATGAAAAGGGGCATTACTGTACTCCACACTGCTTCCAATGGGGGGGTGACAGTACACAAAAATGAATTCGTGTTTCTTGGTGACGTGGTTAATTATATTAGATTGGTGAGGCTTAGTCAACAACGTGGTCGTGTAATAGCGAGCGTATGATTATGTATTGGTTGGTTAATTGGGCTTTTGGGGCGGCAAAGTGAAGTTACGAAGCGGGTAGTTTCTTCCTGCTGATTCATACAAACGTTGCGTTACGTAACACTTACAGGTTCTCGTAAAGTGGAGAAAATACGAGGTCAGATTGATATGTGTCGATACCAAAAACAATTGCCCATTTTTATGCCGCAACTTTGACTCAACCCAATAAGATCTCAAATAGAAAGCGCTGAAAAAGTTACTTTGTTTCTCCTCTACATCAAAGACTTTGTAATGTAATCTGACCCTGAGTTTTCGGAATCTGAAATGCGTTATTATATTTTTCACATAGTGAGAAACGTCCCAAAACAACAACAGAAATCCAGCTAGCCACCAAAGTTAGCAATGGAAAGTTAGCGTTAGCTCGCATTTCGTATGTAAAAAGTGAGCGTTGCCTTCCGCCCCTACCTCTCTCTTCGTCCAGGGAGCCCATGAAACAACTGTTTCAAGAGAGGCAGATGTGGTTCAAATGCAAAGAAATATCTGCAGGGAGGTTTTTGTTGGTAGAAATGAAACTCTACAGCGAACAACGTTGGTGTTAATAGTATGGTGTTCAGTATAAGAACTGTGTCTGCTGACTTAAAATTCAACTGTTGTTTGATTGGACGATCTTGTTGCTAGTTTCCGGAAATAGCGTTGATATGTGACTACTGTCGCCTTCAGGATTCTTTTGTTAGTACAACACTTTGGCCCTTCATAGAACGTACATTACTGCGATGTAATAAAAACGTGCACAAAAATACCGACATTGTCTTAAATTTTACTGATGTCGTCGTGAAAACAGTGTTAACATTTTAACGTTTTCTCATTTGACTATTGTTTTCCAAATGTCCCTTACAATTTTAGGTTTAGGTTTTGAATCTTGGGTCTGAGCTTCTAGTGTGGAGTTGGCCTGTTCTTCCTGCACTTGGGTAGTCCAATTTCCTCGTACATTCCCAAAACATCCTTGTTTGGTTCATTCGAGACAACGTCCACAATTACGTTTGGAAGCTATAATTGGTTCCGTGACTGCATGGTGACCAGTTCAGGATGTATCCTGCTTCTATCCAAAATTATCTATAGGATAGGCTTGAGTTTACTTGTGCCTTATGAGCATAAGTACCGAAGAAAATGAACGCAGAGATGTCACATGGAACAAAGAAGATATATTCTTTTTTTAAGACCAGTGGTTTCTCCACTGGCACTCGTTTATAAAAGGAAATGCAAGCAGAGAACAGACAAATTTTGACTTCTACTTTTAAACGAGCTCTTGCTCTTCAGCAAAGTGCTGTACGACAAATATGTACATTGAACTTGGTTCACAGTTCATATGTAGTTGCATAAGCTCTTAAAAGTAAGTTGCATCACACCATTTTTTTTCTCGCAGATCCAAAAATGTTGTTCGTCACATATGATATCATACCAGCTGTTATTGATGTCATTGAACCATATTTGTACACAATCTTCATTTGCACCTTCATATTTATTAGGCTCATTTGGAACAAAATAAAACTGCACATCAGAATCATTTCACAACACGTTTCGAAACTTATTTTTCCAAGTTGAATTTGTTTTCTGGAAACTACAAAAATAAAACATATACCGCCTACATTCATTCTGTTTCTTTTGTCGCTTTTACACACACAAAAAAGAAAAATGATTACAAATGTTGAATTTACAATAACTTGAAATTCCCAAATAATATAATAATCATCCATTTCATTTATAAGCGCCTTTCAAAACTCTCAAGGTCACTTTACAGTCACATGATATATGATGTATTTTGTTTTTCTACTCTCATTCCTTTCATCACTTTGCTGCTGTGAAATGTAAATTTCTCCACTGTGAGACTAATAAAGGCATATCCAATCCAATGATAAGTTTTTATGTGGGTGAGCAGCGGCAGCCACAATATCTAATACAATAGCATTAATATTTCACAAAATATATATTCTCTTTTGCTTCTCCTCAGTCTCCATTCGTTCCCTTTTTAACTCAGATAATAAAATTGAAACTTGACATCGACTTCCTTACTCTCATTTTTGGCAGTGAATTAAAAAAAAGTTTTATTGGTGCAGTTGTCACAGCTACTTCAGACCTGTCACAGACCTGAGTAGCTGTAGAAAAAAAATCCTCAAAGGTACTGGAAGAACATGCAAACGCCACACTGGAAAGTCACCTGTGAATTGTGAGGCAGAGGTGATAACCAATCGATCATGCCATATAATCAATTAAATATTTTTCTTTCTATCTCAATGTTTTAACCTAATTTGTTCATACAACTGAAGTTGTAATGGCTTGGTATAGAAATGTTAAAGCTAAATCATAAAACACAATGAAATGCTCTAAAAAATATTTGTTATAAGAACAGAAAAATCCAATTTTAGGACTCTTGCTTGTATTTCTGTGTTGTTGTGACACAAGAGTAAGTCGCGAAAGCAGGTTTTACAAGAAGAAAAATATGAGAAGTAGAAGAAAAAGAAAATGCACCGGAATTTACATCACACGTAGTAAGTAAATTGGCGTTACAATATTGTACTTTTGCACAAGGTAACCATTGATGTTTCCAGCATTTCATGTCTTTTTTTTCTAGAGATGTACTGTACCAGTAATTCCAAATACATTTAACAAATGCAAAAATGATTTAAGCAATCATACTTTACACTTTACATTTTGTTTTGAAACAACTGTTTCCACACATGTGCCTTAACCACATTCAAGATTTAGCATGACAGTGTTACCCCACACTACAGGATGTTTAAAAGAACAATACGGTCTGTTAAAGAAGAATACAGTTTGTCACAGAAAAGGTGAATCCTTTCAAAGAGATGTCACGGCATATATCCAGCGAGGATGCAAATATAAAAGGTACGCAGTCACCATTTTTCGACTTCGCATACAATGACTTTTTTTGTATGTGATAGAATATCCACTAGTACTGGAAGATGCTGAATACTGTTTCTGTACGTATTATGGAGTTCCCGTCAATGGGAAATAATCAATACAACTTGTTATTGTATCTATGACTATGTGGTCACTTCAGCCATCCAGTATGGAATCGTCTGCTGGTCAGGCAGCATCACCAGAAAAAGACTGGAGCGCCTAATTAAGGGGGCAGTTTTTTTTTTATAATTTGCACTATGTACAGTTCTTGTTATGATTTTTTTTTTGTGCAGCTGTACAATTCAGTCTTCTGAAATTTTCTTTTGTACATACAATAAAAAAAAAAATATTTTATCTTTTTGACCCCCCCTCCTCCTCACCCCTTTCAATTTTGCTGCTTTAGATTGCAGATTTCCCCATTGTGGGACTATTAAAGACTTTCTGATTTCTATTTAGAACAACAAAAAATATGTCATCTACTTCTTCTAATCGTCGGCCTTGGGTGTGTACTCCAAGCCACACTCAATGTTTCTCTACGCCTTGCCTGTAAGTACAATGCTTATTCTTTGGTCTGTCTTTATGTGTGCATTTTTAATCTTCAAATGGATTGGGAATGAATCATTTAATCTTACAGTGAATTAATGAGCTGACTAACGCAACATACTTTGTGTCATACAAGCTATATGCCCTGAACATTACTCTTCTGTTTGACCGGAAATTTGCGACTTAATGTGACTGAAATAAGGGGTTGGGTGTCGTAGGTTTTGTTGTTTTCACAATGTTGCCATCCACAGATGTTAAAAAAATATAACCAGCCTCTTTTGACTAAGTAACAAGTAGAAAGAACAAATTATATATATATATATATATATATATATATATATATATATATATATATATATATATATATATATATATATATATACAGTATCTGATGTCAAATGTAGCCAGTACTGTATAAGGAAAAACATATTGTGAAAAGTACTCAAGATGGACCTATCGACTTTTGTATCTGATAAAGCATTTGTACTTGGTTACTTTTCACCACTGTAGTCACTTAAAGGACATCTGACGTCTTCGGACAAGTTGTGTCCATAATTTGTAAAATGGCTTCAAATGACTTCTACTGAGCGTATTTTAATAACATTCCACCGCATATAGCTATATTTTACGTTTTAAGACTCGCTCGAAGTCTTGTTTTTGAGTTGGTGACGAGTCCGTACGTGACGTCACGAAAGGACCACCCCCTGACCGAAAAAAGACACATTGTAGCAGTCCTTCCATCACGTCAATGTATTTTGCTGTACATGTTTGGTCTGAGAACCGTGTTGCATCCAAAAGCCACCAGAAGAGGGAGTCCGAGCTCCATATAAGGAATTTATCAGCCTGTGGAAGCGGAGGTGGCCACTGGAGGTCGCCATTTTGTGCCTCTTTTCTTTTCTGGTGTTAGATTGTATTTCTCGATAATAATCAGGTTGATTTTTATCCTTTTCTTAGGGTCCTCACAATTCCATTTGGATTGCAATAAAACTTGCCCCTCCAGTCAAAGCCATGTGATGGAGACTCACAAGGATTGTGAGAAAAAAACAGCTGATCACTGCAACAGATTACAAGAAAGATTCAATGCTTTACAGCGAGAAAGAGACACACTTCGAAATACAGTCTCTGAATTGAAAAGCTTTCTACGAAGGTGTGTGTAATAAACGCTCATTGATCGCTCGGTTTTGTTGTCTTGAACCGCATTGTGATGCTGTACATCCTTGCTTTGCCAATTATGAGTAGAATACAATACAAAACAACTAGCAAACTCCTTCCTAATACAGATACGTGTGACTTAGTGGAGGAGGTAAGTGTGTATTTTAAGGTAAAATGTGCACTTTGATATGAGCATGTTATTTGGTATGAATGTTTAGAAAATAACTGCCAGCCACAAATGCAAGATAAAGGCGAAAGGAAAGAAAACAATCAAGATCGCCACCTGATGGACATCTACAATGTCGCTTAGCTTAGAAACTGTTGAGATTGTGATCATCATAACATTTGCTAGGGGTGTTTCTTGCAGATCACCGTTTCCGGAAAAAAATGTAAGGAATGGAAAACAACAGCAAAAAATAAAAAATAATGTATAATAAATAAATAAATAAAATAACAACTCAACATGCATTCGCGCCAGCGTTCACTCTACCTGTAAGTAACACAGCAGCAAAGTTATGAAAGGAAGAGGAAAGGAAACAAAAATAACTAAATAATATGACAACACAAAGACACAGAGAGTCATTCACTCTTCAGGACTTGTACCCTCTTTGGTGCATGAAGCGGTTCTAGATGAAAGAGGAGAGGATCATAGCATCCTTTTCAGCAGTGGATCAGAGAACAAACCTTTTCATCGATGGACCACTCCTGTACGACTGGGAGCTTACACAGGTGAAATATTTTAGCATTTACTTGCGTTACTTACTTTACCTCAGTATAAATGTTGAAAAAACACAAAAGCGCAAAGCACGTTCGCGCTTGTCTAACGCACAGAGATAAGACGTTCCTCGCAGTCCTATCTGACGTCACTTCCGTCCCTTCCACCGGCCTGACAGTGTGGTTAGCTGCCATTGACGGGCTTGTAAACCCATTGAACATCTTAAATCCGTCTTTATTTACAGTCTAAATTGTGCAATAACATAATGCCGGGATTTTCAGACAGAGACCGTGGGCGAGATAGAGGGTAAGTCACCTGCTAGTTCTTTTTATTTATGTTATTCATTTCCCTTTTCTTTACAAATGGCTGCTCGTGTCCGATCCTGCCTTTTGCTACACGGGTGTGGAAAGAAGCTTCAATTGTAATTCATTCATCCATCTTTATTCTGAACCGCTAATCGTCACGCTTAATTTGTTTCTTCGTTGGTGTAAATATACTAGGCGACCTGTCAAAAACATATCAGTTCGTAGGTGCTGTTAAAGTGGCTGGTTGGGGGCGGTGTGGATATTGAGGCACGCTTGTCGGCAGAAATACGAAAATACAACAACGACAGGAAACCTCAATCGTGGTCACGTATCAGCCAGCGATTTCACGTGTTGGCGAAACACAGACAAGACTCGATAGCTTCGTTTGTGCTCTGGGTCTGGGCTTTCATGGTCTGGTCGCGATCACCATGTCACATCATGCATACAGTCACTGCATAAGGCCTCAAGGGGTCGGCTGCACTGTTTAGCGATCCATCCACTTGATATTTTAATTTCAATTTAAACTCAATAGCAGTGTCTTATTACTTTGAATTTTGTACTACCAAACATGTAATAGGATTCATTATAGTTTCACTTAAAAACTACTAAACATAAAAGTTAAATACAACACTTTTAAAATTGCAAACGACTGCAAAAAAATAAGACTAGCCTGGTTTATAGATGCCTATAGAGAAACATGATGCTATCAATACATGAAAGGTTTATGGAGGTCATATTTAATACCAATAAAACGCGATATATTGTGCCGGGCACTAAATATATTTTCACAGGTTTAAGTTGCCATGGTTAAAGCTTTGCATATGCATTTTCAGTTGTGAGGGGACAACAGAATCCTTCCTTTACTGATTGGATTGAGATTAACGGGTTGTGCTAACATAATTTTTCTCGCACACACACACACACATACATACATCTATTATGTACATCCCAGACAGTGTTCAGCCAAATCAAGTGTCCCTTTCATAGTCATACAATATGGTGTAGCATCTCTTTTCAGGAGACGGCTTCAACGAAATGTATTATCCCTAAAGCCTGAGCCATTGTTTTACTTCCACATTGCAAAAAATGCTTTCTGTATTTTCTCTTCAATAGATATGGTGGAGGACCTCCTCGTTTTGGAGGTGGTGGTGGAGGGAGCAGGGGTGGACCTCCCTCAGGAAAGTTTGGCAACCCTGGTGAAAGGCTAAGAAAGAGACATTGGAACCTTGATGAGCTTCCCAAGTTTCAAAAGGACTTTTACCAGGAACACCCTGACGTCACCCGAAGAATGATTGTAAGCATTTGCTGTTGTTTTCCCCCCCGTTATTTAGCATTTCCATAAACATCGGTGGAACATGACTTGACATTGTCCCCTTGTGCTTCTGTGGCTTCACCTCACATTCCAAAACAAAATTTCTAGGTTAATGGTTGCTACTGAGCATGAATGGTTGTGTGTGTGTTTTTTTCAATGTTATATACTGGTGCTCAGCCCAGGATGTACAGATGTATTTAACTGGGTTAAGCTACCACTCTCATGCGGCCCTCAACAGAAGCTGTTGTAGAAAATTGATGAACGGCAGTACCCAAGTTTTAAGATCTCACAAGTCATCTGTGTATTCTTGTTTATGTGTGATCCCTTTCCAGCAAGAGGTTGAACAATACAGAAATAGCAGAGAAGTTACAGTCAAAGGCAGAGAATGCCCCAAACCAATTGCAAGGTTCCATGAAGCCGCATTTCCAAGTGAGTTGAAAGTCTTTCTCGGGTCCCCTCCTGATAACCTATTCAATCTAGGGTCTACATTAGCTGCCATAAACGGGTATTATTAATTAAAAAAATACACCTTTTAGTTGCATTTGAAATGTCAAATGAACAAGAAACTGAATAAATTAGGACCAGGCAATATTTTTTTTTCCATGTCTGTCTGTGCATTTGATGTCCTTTAAAGGACAACCGACGTCTCCGGACAAGTTGTGTCCATAATTTGTAAAATGGCTTCAAATGACTTCTACTGAGCGTATTTTACAAAGATTCCACCGCATATAGCTATATTTTACGTTTTAAGACTCGTGCTGAATATTGGTGACGAGTCCGTACGTGACGTCACTGAAGGAACGCCCCTGTTTGAAAAAAGGACACATTGTAGCAGTCCTTCCATCACATCAATGCATTTTGCTGTACTTGGCTGGGCTGAAAACTTCGTGTAACATCAAAAAAGAGGCAGAAGAGGCCATCCAAGCTCCATATAAGGAATTTATCAGCCTGTGGAAGCGTAGGTGGCCACAGGAGGTCGCCATTTTGTGCCTCTTTTTTTGGATGAGAGATTTTCCCCCAATGTTGCCTTAAAATGGCACGGAATAAATTCTTTAATCGATTGCAAACATGTATGCTTTCCTCTTCAGAACTATTTGAATCATATTCATAACTGGATGTGTAACAAGAAAGCATATTCTCCGAATCTGAAGCCATTGTCTTGATTCACGAGCGATGCAAGACGTCTTGGGGTGACGCCACGAACAAGGGGGCGGGACCTTCTGAAAATGCCCAATTCACAGCTCATTTTTTTTGCAGATTTTGGACACTTTAAGTCATTTTTATTGATGTTTTGCCTTTGACTAAAAATATAATACTGCGTGTTTTGGGTATTTTAGATGCTATAAAACGTTTTTCTGATGTCAGTTAGGAAACAAAAAAGTGATGTCGGTTGTCCTTTAAAGTAGGTGTGGAAGTTAGCAACACCGAAAACTGGGGAAAACATAAGGGTTGTATCACGTCTGCTTCCGTTTAACTTGCCTTTCCTGTTTTGTAGGTTATGTCATGGATGTGATCATGAAACAGAACTGGCTTGAACCAACCCCTATTCAAGCTCAGGGCTGGCCAGTTGCGCTCAGTGGCAAAGACATGGTTGGCATTGCTCAAACTGGCTCTGGGAAAACTCTCGCTGTACGTATTCAAACGTCATGATATAACAACTACATTTATATTGGCTCATTAAAGACACTGAAGGGCACTTGAATGCATGTCAACACGAGTAGTTTTGCTGGTAACAAGACTCTGAGAGCCATTTTCCAAACTACAGTTGTCTGAGAAGGGCCTGACAGCGCAACCTAAATGTTTTGCTGACCAAAAAACATGCAACCTGGTTGTTGCTTACTGAGCACAGAAATTTACTAAAAAAAATACACTGTTTGTTTGTTCTTCAGTACCTTCTGCCTGCTATTGTGCACATCCAACATCAATCCTTCCTGGAGCATGGTGATGGACCTATCGTAAGTAAAATGTCCATATGATGTGATTTGATTGACAGATTTTTTTTCTTCTCAAAATCAGAAATGGATTTTTAGCTACAAACACAATTCCAATAAGGTTGGTATGTTGTGTGAAACATAAATTCTAGTAGCCAGTCTAGTATTTGGACTCTTTTACTCCACAGCTATGCCGTTGGAATGTACAGAATGCGGTGAGGCACAGTCTCGTAGTCTAAATATGGTATATACCTCTGAGTATTAATGGTGCCTCCCAAACCATTGACACGAGCCTTGTCCCATACCATCACAGATGCTGGCTTTTGAACTTTGCATCCATAACACTTCAGATAATTATTTTCTTTCTTGGCCCAAAGGACATGACGTCCAAAAAAAATTTGAAGTTCATTTTAGACGGTTTCGGGCCTCGAGAAGCTCGGAGTTTTTTTTTTTTTTTTTTTTGTATAATAAAGTTTTAAGTTCTGCTTGATGTTTTTTTTTAATTTGATCTCTTCAATTACATTGATGAATACACCATTTGACACAAATTCCATTTTTTTTCAGTGCTTGGTCTTGGCGCCTACACGTGAGCTGGCCCAGCAGGTGCAACAAGTTGCTGCTGAATACGGCAGGGCCTCTCGTCTCAAGAGCACCTGCATCTATGGAGGCGCACCCAAGGGACCCCAAATTAGGGATCTTGAGAGGGGTATGCTGCTTTGAATTGTTCTGTATTCCAAGAGTTCTCACATGTTTTTGGGTCGAATCTGAACTCTCTGAAGCCATTGTTTTGATTCTGGAGCAAGGCAGTGTGTGACCAATAGTGACGTCACGAACAAGGGGGCGGGACTTTCTGAATCTGCCCAGTTCCGAGCTCATTTTGTGGCAGTTTTGGGACACTTTAAGTCATTTTTATTGGTCTTTTGCAATTGACATAAAATATCAGCCTGCGTGTTTTGGGTATTTTAGATGTTATGAAGCGTTTTTCTGATGTCAGTTAGGAAACAAAAAAAAATTGTGTCGGTTGTCCTTTAAAGTGAATGTATTTAGATCTTTATCCATCGTCAGTAGCTCTAAATGCTGTGCGCCAAGTGATTCACAAGTAAAGTGACTGGCAGTGTGATGATTGACAAATTGGCATGGTGTGTCACCTGTTATTTTATTCAGCCCAAAGATCATGGTGGAATAATTGTCCTACTTACTTTTGAAAAGAAATATATGCAATCTAATTTGTCACTAATTACTTAGGCGGGCAGACACTTGTATTTCTTTTATCCATGGATAATCATTTGGTACAAAAAGTGTCATTTCTAAACATGCAATTAATTATTTATAAATTGTGGTTTTGTTGAAGGAGTTGAGATTTGTATCGCTACTCCGGGTCGTCTAATTGATTTCCTCGAGTGTGGGAAAACAAATTTGCGGCGATGCACCTACCTAGTGCTCGATGAGGCTGACCGCATGCTTGACATGGGATTTGAACCGCAGATCCGCAAGATCGTGGACCAAATACGGGTGAGATCATTTCCTTTTACCGAAGACTCATTGTGTTTACAAATAAATATTATTGTCGTAAGGCTTTTAGAAACTGAGCAGGTGTTTCTCACCACCTTACCAGCCAGATCGTCAGACCCTAATGTGGAGCGCCACCTGGCCCAAAGAAGTTCAGCAGCTCGCTGAGGACTTCCTGAAAGATTATGTACAGATCAACATTGGAGCGCTTCAGCTAAGCGCCAACCATAACATCCTGCAGATTGTTGATGTTTGCCATGACATGGAGAAGGAGGACAAGTAAGACATTTTAGAGAGGAAAGTTATGCCCTTTACTGAGTTTTACTTCATATTCATAGCAGAAGAACAATATGTGATCTTCTTTTCAGATTGCTTCAGCTGCTACAGGAGATAATGAGCGAAAAAGAGAACAAGACCATTATTTTTGTGGAAACAAAAAGGCGCTGCGATGAAATCACCAGCAGGATGAGAAGGGATGGGTTAGTACACCTGTTGTCGTCATTTTATTTCCCCAAGTGTCGATGTCGGTTATATCGTAGCTAAAAAACATATTTCCCCTAAGGAGCACAGGTGACCCAGAAAGAGCTAAATTAACCTATTGTCAAAAATGAGCTCACACTGGTCTGTGAATCCACAGGCGTTTCCATAAACCTCCCCTCTTTGAAATCTAGCTGAGCAATTATTTTAATGTTCATGACCCCACAATACTGGCTTCTGATTGGTCTGTGGCTGTTTCTTCAAGGTGTGTAATCGGCACGCAGGTCAACAGAGGGTCATGTCTATCCGTATCTGCGGTCATGTCACGAGGAATAACAATATCATAGTGCAACGCTAGCGATATCATTGCAAAGCTGAAGTAATTCTGTTTTTGTATTGTGCTGCTACAGCTTTACTGCAATACTGTATTTGTACTCAAGTAGAATTGCCTCGCAAAGCTCACATGCCTTCATCCCAGGCGGTGTGTGTCTCACACAGGTGGCCAGCGATGGGAATTCATGGAGACAAGAGCCAGCAGGAGAGAGACTGGGTCCTTAATGGTGAGAATGACATGACAGGAAATTAGCTCTCTGATGCTGCTTTTTCCACTGCACAACACAGCTCTACTTGTCATTGGTGCTTAAAGGACAACCGACGTCTCCGGACAAGTTGTGTCCATAATTTGCCAAATGTCTTCAAATGACTTCTACTGAGCGTATTTTACAAAGATTTCACCGCATATAGCTATGTTTTACATTTTAAGACTCACGCTAAATATTCCAGAAGTCTTGTTTTTGAGTTGGTGACGAGTCCTCACCCTACGTCACTGAAGGAACGCCCCTGACCGAAAAAAAGGACACATTGTAGCAGTCCTTCCATCACGTCAATGCATTTTGCTGTACTTTGGTCTGAAAACTTTGTGTCGGGCCAAACAAGGAAGAAGAGGGCGACAAAGCTCCATGTAAGGAATTAATCAGCCTGTGGAAAGGGGCTGATTAATTCCTTACACGGCTTTGTCGCCATTTTCTGCCTTTTTTGGGTGCGACATTTCCGACCCCTGATGCCTCAAAATGACACGGAATAAATTCTTTAATCGATTGCAAACATGTATGCTTTCTTCTTCAGAACTATTTGAATCATATTCATAACTGGATGAGTAACAAGAAAGCATGTTCTCCGAATCTGAAGCCATTGTTTTGATTCTCCACCTAGGCGTGACGTCACGAACTGGGGGCGGGACTTTCTGAAACTGGACACTTCCGGTTTCAATTTTTAGTAGTTTTTAGCACACTTTAAGTCATTGTTATTGGTGTTTTGCATTTGACTAAAAATATCATACTGCGTGTTTTAGGTATTTTAGATGCTATCTGATGTCAGTTAAGAAACAAATATGTGATGTCTGTTGTCCTTTAAAAAATTGACAAAAGCAAATACCTGTACTCTCTTGGCTGCTCTCTCTGTGGTGGTGCAGATTTATTGATGTATCTTGACTTTTGAGAATAAACAACTAGTAATGAGAAAAATAAACATTTGACATTGGAGTAGTCGAGTAACGCCACGCCTGTTCTATGCAGTGGAAAAGCAACCATTATAATCACCTCATCTTTTAATTGCATTTTACATTGCTCCCTTTAGAATTCCGATATGGCAAAGCACCGATACTCATCGCCACAGACGTGGCCTCCCGCGGCTTAGGTCAGTTTGTCATTAAGCGAAAACCATTTCCTGTGGCACATATAATTTAAAGAAAGTGTTTTTGCTTTCTTTAACTTGTCTATGCATTTTCTGAGTTTTTCTCACCTTAAGGTGGAGTCTTTGTGGCAGGCACTAGGCATGACAGTCCCAGGCCTGGAGAGGGAGAAGGATGACATATTGGAAGTGCTCAACTGGCTTGCCACCCAGTGGGCCTAGAGAGGTGAAAGCTCTTGTGTGCCAGTGATTTTTTTTCTCCAAAAGGCTCAGTGGCTAAGCCTTTGTTTCCGACATGTTGAAATACGCACACATCGGTTCTCTGCCCGTGGATTTCGCCCGACAACTGCCATCCAGCTGTTTTCGACTCAAACGTAACCGCCCCACCACCACCTCCAACACCTCAGCCCCCTCCAAAAGAAAAAATGCTTGCTGTATGCTGTTGTGTCTGAGAGCGCTCTACAGTATTGCAAGTCAGTTTGAGATTTGGAACAATTGTTACCTTTCGGAGCTTGTATAAGCTTAGCGTGGGTGCTCGTCGCGGCTTTTGGTTACCGCCTGTTCCCGTCATAGTGATGGATTCCTTGAACTGGAGAGAGCAGTTTGAGAACTCGTATAATGTCTCTGAAAATTGATGAGACCTGGCACATGTGCTTTGAGGTTAGTGATGAGAGAGTGAAAGACAGCTCAAACCATAAGTTCCTCCCTTGCCTGTATTTTAGAAGTCATGTCGAGACCTGCCAATGAGAGACATTTTCTCAAGTGAACACTGGCTTCTTGGGACATCTTGCCTTGATGACACTGATGAAGGAAGGGATTTGTTTTTTGCTCAGGGGGCCCCCGCAAGACCATACGTTTAAAGGACAACCGACACCTCTGGACAAGTTGTGTTCATAATTTGTAAAATTGCTTCAAATGACTTCTATTGAGCGTATTTACAAAGATTCCACCGCATCTAGCTATATTTTACGTTTTAAAACTCGCGCTGAATATTCCAGAAGTCTTGTTTTTGAGTTGGTGACGAGTCCTCACGTCACGGAAGGAACGCCGCTGACCGAGAAAGGACACACTGTAGCAGTCCTTTCATCACGTCAATGCATTTTGCGGTACTTTGTTTGGTCTGAAAACTTCGTGTTGATGGAAAAATTAGAAGGAAAACACATAAATAATGCGATGGTGAATTGTTGTGTGTTGTACCGAGCAACTATTTGATATTCGCTAACAAAAATTCCAAGGAAAACAATCAGCCCATTTCCACGGAGCTTTGTCGCCATCTTCTGCCTTTTTTGGGTGCTACATTTGCCCTCCAGATACCTCAAAATGACACGGAATAAATTATTTAATCGATTGCAAACATGTATGCTTTCCTCTTCAGAACTATTTGAATCATATTCATAACTGGATGAGTAACAAGAAAGCATCTTTTCCGAATCTGAAGCCATTGTTTTGATTCTCGAGCAAGGCAAGACGTCTCGGCGTGACACCACGAACAAGGGGGCGGGACCTTCTGAAACTGGCCACTTCCGGTTTCAAATTGAAGTAGTTTTAGAGACTTTAAGTCATTTTTATTGGTGTTTTGCATTTGACTAAAAATATCATACTGCGTGTTTTGGGTATTTTAGATGATATAAAATGTTTTTCTGAAAAAAAAAGTGGTGTCGGTTGTCCTTTAAAGGGGCCCCTGTCAATTGAACTGATATATTTTATCTTGGCAAGACGTGCAGTGTGGCTTCTTTTTGAGGGTGTACTGGGAAAAAAAACAACCTGCAAAATTTTGACAGCTGAATGATCAGATATTGGCACATGAGGGAGGCCCCAGTGCATATCCTGGCCCAACTGCGTAGAAGAAGCTCTTGGATGTCACTTGACAACATGTAGGGGATTTGGCTGCATTGGGAAAGGACTAGTGAATGCATACTCCTTGTATGGTAAGCCTTGAAGCATTTGCATTCTCCCTTGGTAACAAACGAGGGAGTGAATGTCTTTTTTTTTTTTTTTTGATAATTTGAACAATGGTAAGCAATGGGAGTGTGCATCGTTTCTCTCTTCCCACAGTAGTATTCCCATGGAGTTGATGTCAAATAAGGCTGCTTTAACCCATTTCCTCCACAGCTGACCCACCACCTTCCTTCCCCAGCCTTCCCAGTTGCTAATGGTTTGCTTTGGTCTGCCTGTTGTGGTGTGCAAAATCCCCGGTGTGGCCTCCATGTTTCGTTTTGCCACACTGCAACACTTTCACAGATGTGGAGGATTTGAAATTTGTCATCAATTATGACTACCCTAACTCCTCCGAGGATTATATCCACCGCATTGGACGCACAGCCCGAAGTCAAAAAACGGGCACAGCCTACACCTTCTTCACGCCTAACAACATGAAACAGGCACGTGACCTGATCTCTGTGCTGCGTGAGGCCAATCAGGCCATTAACCCCAAGCTCATCCAAATGGCAGAGGACAGAGGAGGTACGAGAACCCTTTGAATTCAATGCTGACAATTGACTGAAATGTGGGGATTTTACACTGCCGCGCCTCTTCTTCTACAACCCGTTTAGGTCGTGGAAGGGGGAGCCGATATGGATACAAAGATGACCGTCAAGATAGGTATACCGGAGGTGGGCGTCGTGAGCACTTTGGTGGTGGCGGCTACAGGGACAGGGACAACAATAGAGGTTTTGGTAATAGGCCACAGGGTGGCTTTGGGGGCGAGGTGCAAAATGGGGGTAGCTATGGAGGTAACAGTGGTAACGCTAGTGGGAGTTATGGCAACAGCCAGGGTAACTTTGGTGCTCCATCCAATCGGGTGGGAGCGTTTGGGAACCAAAGCTTTCAGGGCCCCACACAGTTTGGAGGCATGCAGAGACCTGGACAGAATGGCATGAACCACCCTTTCCCTTATGTCCCTCAGCCACCACCACCTCCGCAGGCTCAACAGCCACCACCCCCGCCTCCAATGGTACCCTACCCCATGCCGCCACCCTTTCCACAATAGTTGCCACACAATATATTGAACCCATTTGTTTTTGACGCTTCGTTTAGTCGACAATATTAATATTTGACCTTATATTCTTCCATGTTTAACTTTGTTATTGCTTACTGCAGGGTTTGCGATTAATTACATAATACCAGTCTCCTACAGTGCAACAGTTATGTACTGTACTTTTCCTTGATTTTTTTTTGTGTTACATTCCTTAGTTATTTAACGAGGTAATGTGTTGTATTTTGTTTGTGTTATAAATGGCGAACGTGATGTGATCACTATTTAAATGGCGCATATGTCTCCATTTTCCAATAAAAATAAGAAAAGGTTGGAACTTTGAGTCTGTGGTGTTGCACATACTATTAGTGGCTACAAGAAGTCTGTGCACCTGATATATTTATTGATTGTGGATTAATATGAAGAGCCGTTTGTGCGTCACAAATGCAGAAACTGCTTGTGGTGATGTGTCGTTTGCGAAAGAGCCAGTTCGTAGAGCCGGATATCTGAAGTGAACGAAGAGAGCCGGTTCCTAACAAGGAGCCGGAAATGGGAGCCGACTTTTTTTGTCCTCTATTGCCCGCCTCCAGTCTTTGGTTAAAGCCGCACGTGATTGGTCGATATCCGTGGTAGAGGAGGGAGGGGAGAATTACAGACACAGGTGGGTGGACAGGTGGTCAAATGTTATCACATTATGCTGTTATTATTCAATTATATTTTTTTACTAGTTGGTATGATAGCATTATTAATGTGAAAAGCAAATTAGTGACAGCTGATCATCAGACCAGAGGTAAAGTTAGCGGGTGCTCTCTGTGCGTATTTAAATCAAGCCATATAAATACACATATTTGATATAGTGTATTTTTAAACATGACTAATTCGTTTTTCACAGAATTTTATATGATTTTTGGTAGTTAGTTAATTTAAGCAACCAAAAAACACCGAGGAGCCATTTGGGAGCCGTAAGAGTCGGATCTCTTTAGTGAGCCGAGCCAAAAGAACCGGCTCGCTGAAAAGAGCCGGAATTCCCATCACTAACTGCTTGTCAGAATTACTACCACAAATTCCCACTTTAAGTTGTTTCAAGTGTGATTGAAATCGGGTTTCATCTACATATTAAAACTGAAATAACAAATTGCTTGAATAATAATTTATTGTTTAAATCTGCGCCCTCCGAAACTCAAATTAACGACCATTTAGGCTTCAATTAACACCCATGACTACACTACACTGTTCACTCAGTTATGTTCACAGTCTGAATTTATCTCAGAGGCTACTGAGCTAAAAGACACACCAGTCCCACTCCCAAAAAACAGCTTCAACTCAGAAAGATGGTCTCTAGCGCTGCGCTGAGATGTTGAATAAATAAGAAACGGGATAAATTACAACGTTTGACAACTGAAAACACGCTCTTGAAAGAGGAACTATAAGCAAGGGAGGCGCGCGGAGTCGTTCCACAACGATCACTGTTATACATGCTTCATTGTCACAACTTAACGTCGGAGCAACGTGTCGTTTCTTTGGTGTTGCCCCTGAAAAAAATGTCAATGCTGTACAGTATTTACAAAAATGTAAAGGACGTGTCACGGTAGAAATTAGTTATCTGTAGTACACCAATCGTGCAGTAGGCGCCGCTGTGGGCGCCGTTGTGGGCGCCGTCTGCGAAGAAGGTAAAGGAAGTAATGAAAAACACTTCCGGGTTAGAAACGGCCAGCAAATTTTAAATTTGTAATGGTCTGTAACCGTACTGTATTTAATACATGAAAGACTGGCAATTAAGACAAATGGTGTAACAGTTTTAAATAAATCGTTTCGAGAGAACAGACGAAAAACATCTATTTAACAACATTACCTGCAACTTAGCTTAACTTTTTTTTCCTTATTTCATTTCACGAACGTTTTAAATGTGTTTGTCAACATAAGGACTGTTTATGTGTGTTGCGCAAACAGGCGGGTTATGTGTTCCTGACGGAACTATTGTTTCGACAGATTTTCCCTTTTACCAACTCGTTGCACATGTTCAATTACTTTTTAAAAAACGTGCTGCCAAGGTATGCATTCCGATGTACATCCCATGTTTGGCAACATGCAAGAGGACGCTGCGATCCATCAACCAATTTGGACCATGCCAGGGCTTTATTGGATCTGTTTGTGGATAGACATTTTCTTTCACCTGGGCACAGAAACGTGGAGCTGTTTAAGCGTGGAACCATTTGCAGCTACGGCCCACTGGGCACCGCACTGAGGGAGAATGTGCTGCATCAGTGGTGGCGTTCAATGTTTCGATCCAGAGATCAGGTGTTCGGGATAAACACGCCGAGCAGCATGGACGGTCAGAGTGCGCCTGGGATACTATGGGGACACCTGAAGGTCGCAGATCCTGATGCCCTCCAGAAATTATTGAAGGAGACAGATCCGAGGATGGAGCAGATCGTACAGAATCTCCACTTGCTTCTGGAAACATCACCTTTGCTGAGAAACAGCCTTTTTCACGGTATAGTGCTCTAATCCTTTCTTTGCTGTTATAGTAATAGTTTTGAAGAATTAAGAATGTTATCTTCGTGCATGTGTTTCTCTCCTCTCTCTCACTCACAACCCCCCCCCCCTCTCTCTGTGGACATGACAAATCAACATATTGAAACTTGAATCTTGAATTCATTTGTTGTATCCTCTGTTTATTTTCTAAGGATCTTTGGAGCAGTTCATCCCCACATTTGAGTTGGTGAACAAGAAGCTCCCATTTGGTATCGCTGAGACGGGTAGATGTTTCCAGCGCTCAAAAGAAGGCGATGGCAGGTGAGAATTCATCCACCCTCCAGCTAACGTACTTTAGGAGCTTTAAAAAGGATAACGCTAGCCAGGAATTGTAATACGTGTATTGTATTACCTACCCCAAGTTACTTAGTGAGAAAATCACTCTACAATCAGAATCAGAAACCCTTTATTCGTCCCACAATGGGGAAATTTGCAACTCTTAAAATGAAAAACTTGAGAATGCCATACTTTCTATAATTTCTTGATCAGTGTGGCGGAACGTGTCGGTGATTTATGTTGTTATGAAAAAAAAAACTCTTGAAAAATGTCTCAATCAACTTGTTAATAGAACTTTTATGTGCTTGAAAGAAAGATGTGAGCAACAGTTTCTGCAATCAGAAACATGCGATAACAAGAAAGAGTTTGTAATTATCTTTTATATGACGAAACGTATCACACAAACAGGAACAGGAATCTCCGTACTTGCGCTTGCTAACTTGGGCATAAAAAAAACAAAAATAAATAAACACAACCAACAATTCAATAACTTAAATGTGACATAAGATGATGAGACCATGGCAGTTTTTACTCTGGTCTCGTGACCCTGAACATTGGGAGTAAACAAGATAATTCTTTAAACAAAAGTGGCGAATTAACAGGCCATTTATGGTTACTAGAGTCTACCATTTGCATTTTAAATTCCAAGACGATATTTCCGTCAGCCCAGCAGAAGTCACTGAGGCATCTCTTGTCTGGTTCTGCTCCCCTCGAACCTCTTCGCAATGGATGGACCACTGGGCTCGACAAAGGCTCAAGTGGTGGAGAAAGGTGAGCTCTTGTTTGAAAACTCCCAAAATATGTTTTGTTTAAATTGATGCTTTTTTTTTTTTTTTTTTTTTTTTTTTTTTAGTTCGCCCTGGCTCCGTCAGACTTCAGCAGCAGTGACGTCCCTCAGAGTGAGCTAGAGGGGGTGGCATCCTGCGGTGTGAAGATCTTCTACAGGTTCCCTTGGGGTCAAGAGCCCCTGGAAGTTCTGTGGAGTCGAGGAAACGGCGAACTATTGCAGATGCACAAAGGAATCCGCTCCAAACTCCAGGTGAGGAACATGCACAAGGTGTCTGTGCTATTTACAGTACAAACGGCGGTACCGCAGCACGGGTGTAAGAGTATATAATATATATATATAGAGGGTGACCCAAAAAGATGCATACTCGAGAAAATTTCAATTGTGGCTTTGATTAAAAAGCAATTTATTTCAAATTGCAACGACACATTTTTCAGTTTAAGGAAGACCATTCACCTCCTCTTTCGGGAGAAAACATTGCTGCAGTGAGGGACTCAATAGGACGCATCTTTTTGGGTCTCGAAAGAAGAATGTGTAAAAGTGATTGACAACTTTGTCAGATGAGTACAGGTTTGCTTGCAACGAAATGGTGGACATTTGGAACACATTTTGGGAAAGCCATAAATTGACTAAAAATTGACAGAAATAGCTGAAACTCTGGTGAATGTTCTTCCATAAACTGAATAATGTTTGGTTGTAATTTGAAATAAAAAGCTTTTGAATCAAAACCACAATTGAAATTTTCATGGGTACGCATCTTTTTGGGTCACCCTGTAGTATGTCCATTCACTCCATCAAATGTATTATTATTCTTAGTAGTATTAGTATTATTTAATTAGTGGCATTCAGTGTATTAGCTATCTAGCTATCTTTTAGTTATATAGTTATCTAAGTGGCTAGCTATCTATCTAGCGATCTGTTGGCTATCTATTATCTATCCACTAGCTGGCTAGCTAGCTTTCTATCTGTGTATTTAATAATGACAATCAGTGTATTAGCTAACTAGCTAGCTAGCTATATAGCTATCTACGTGGCTAGCTATCTGTTGGGTATCTATTAGCTATCCACTAGCTGGCTAGCTAGCTTTCTATCTGTGTATTTAATCGTGACAAACAGTGTATTAGCTAACTAACTATCTATCTAGCTAGCTATATAGCTATCTACGTGGCTAGCTATCTGTTGGCTATCTATTAGCTATCCACTAGCTGGCTAGCTAGCTTTCTATCTGTGTATTTAATAGTGACAAACAGTGTATTAGCTAACTAACTATTTAGCTAGCTAGCTATATAGCTATCTAGGTGGCTAGCTATGCAGCTAGCCATCTGTTGGCTATCTATTAGCTATCTACTAGCTGGCTACCAAGCTTTCTATCTATTTACTTCCGGGTTGTGTAAACACTGGCGCGTGTGGCTGCCGCTGCTCACCCACAGAAAACTTATCCTGTGGATGTAAAGTGACTTTGAGAGTTTTGAAAGGCGCTTACAAATGAAATGTATTATTATTATTATTATCACTCTTTATATTAGCCCACTGCGCTCCATATCGTTTTGTATTCAATTACGGATTAACAATTTACGCAATTCAAATCGACATTGCAATATGGTAGACTGCTTTGTGGTGACGTAGAATGCTCCACTAGATTCCCAATCGAGACCCTCATTCGTTTGCACTGTTGGTCTTTCTAAACGTCCTGTAGAGTCGAGATGGGGGCAAATCTATCCCACACGTTGTTTCAATTACGGGGAACATCGATCGTGGTTTGTTGGCCTTTTTGTTCAACTCGCTGCAGATGCACAAGAAAGAAGACAACAAACAGAAGTTACAGCAGAGAAAGGTAACATCATCTGGAAAAAGTATCATTGTTTTTACGAGCTTTTTGAAAGATGGCCGTCATGCTTCATTTTCATCATGTCACTGGTTTTAGGTTCTGAAATTGCATCCATTGTTGGCCCCATTCAAAGTGGCTTTAGGTATCGGCAGAGGAGCCACCATGGAGCTAAGACAGGTCGGAGAAACACTGAAGTAATTTATTGACCTTTGCTAAGTGTCATTTGCTATTTGCGATGCTTATGGACTGTAGGTTTGTGATGGCCTGCTGCAGGAATTAAAGGAGGCCAACATCTCTGCTTGGCCCGGATATCGCGAATCCTCATCCATGCCGATGGAACAACTCAACTCCAAGTAAAAAGTTGATAATAAAGAAATAAATCATAAAAAGTTAAGAATATTCAGCTTCCATGTTGAATTTCAGGATTATTTTAAAGGACAACCGACGTCACTTTTTTGTTTTTAACTGACATCAGAAAAACGTTTTATAGCATCTAAAATACCCAAAACATATTTTTAGTCAAATGCAAAACGCCAATAAAAATGACTTAAAGTGTCCAAAATCTGCAAAAAAATTGAGCTGCGAATTGGGAATTTTCAGAAAGTCCCGCCCCCAGTTCGTGACGTCACGCCAAGACGTCTTGCATTGCTAGTGAATCAAAACAATGGCTTCAGATTCGGAGAATATGCTTTCTTGTTACATATCCAGTTATGAATATGATTCAAATAGTTCTGAATAGGAAACTATAAATGTTTTCAATCGATTAAAGAATTTATTTGTGCATCTTGAGGCAACATTGAGGGGAAATTTCTCACTGAAAACAAAATGGCGACCTCCTGTGGCCACCTCTGTTTCCACAGGCTGATAAATTCCTTATATGGTGCTTGGACGCCCTCTTCTGGCCATCTGGGTGCAACACGAGGTCCCCAGACCAAACAAGTACAGCAAAATACATTGACGTGATGGAAGGACTGCTACAATGAGTCTTTTTTACGGTAAAGGGCGGTCCTTTAGTGACGTCACATACGGACGCGTCACCAACTCAAAAACAAGACTTCCTGAATATTCAGCGCGAGTCTTAAAACGTAAAATATAGCTATAGGCGGTGGAATCTTATTAAAATACGCTCAGTAGAAGTCATTTCATGCCATTTTACAAATTATGGACACAACTTGTCCGGAGACGTCGTTTGTCCTTTAAAGGAATTTGTGCATTTGAGGTTCATCTGTAAATTTCACCTGCAAAAAAAAAACATCCTTTTTGTTCTTCAGTGTGTATTCAAATATCTCAATATCTTAATGAATTGGTTAATGCGTAAAGACACTTTGATGTGGGTTTTTGGTGCATCCTAGGTATGACGAGATGGCCGTGCTTTTTACTGCGGTGATCAGTGCGAGCACGCTGGAGAACGGTCTCCTGCAGCTGCGCAGCAGAGACACCACCATCAAGGAAACCCTGCACATTTCGGAACTGACCAACTTCCTCTGCAGATATATTTCTGCTGCAGGCAACACGTAAATTATTATTTTCGTCCAAATTTGATCGCGCAGTCCCTCAGTTTTATATCGCTGTAGGTACAAAACCAATCCCAATGACTTGTTTCTACTTTATACGGTATTAAATAAAGTCAGGGTACTAATAAATAGGCTATGTTGGCCACATCAAACGGGGTTTTGAACACATACTGTCATTCTTTATTGTGTTTGTTTTGTCATTGTAAAGTGTCATTGGGAGCTTTGAAAGACATTAATAAATACAATTTATTATTATTATTATGATTATTATTATTCAAGTCATTTTGAATGTACAATAATTACACGGTACTGTAACTGTAGTTACAAAATTTTCTCCAGATTTATATCCGTTTATGTCACATGTGGCTTTGAAGGTTACAAGCCATGTGATAAACTGGTTTGCATAATAATAATAATACATTTCATTTATAAGCGCTTTTCAAAACTCAAGGTCACTTTACAGTCACGGGATACATTTTTCTGTGGGTGAGCAGCGGCAGCCACACGCGCCAGCGTTCACTCAACCCGGAATAACTCAACCCGGAATAACTCAAAAAGATAGAAAGCTAGCTAGCTAGTTTTAGGTTAAAATATTACGAGCTAACATTAGCATTAACAGTTACTTTTAGAATTGTAAATATTTTGAACGGAATTAAATATTTACCTTAGCTAATAGATAGCTAGATAGCTAATATGTTTCATGACTCAAATAGCTAGCTAGCTATTTTGTTAATACAGTAGATAGCTTTCTAGATAGATAGTCCAGTTTTTACCGTTTTGTATTTGGGTGTTTTCATATTCTGTCTTGAGTGTTTTCAACATACAAATGTATTATTTACTGTAATTATAACATCACTGCTGCATTGATGTAACTTTGTGATTGTTCCATCTCCACTGAAGGAATTGAACATCCACGGAGTACATTTCAAAATCGTTCTGTTTATATTTTTACAATATTTCCACAAACAAAACCTTTTTTAATCAAAAAAAAAGTGTTTGAATTAAGTATGAACAGCTTTTATGTCTGCGGCTGGATGGATGCATGGCTTGATGAGCCTGCGATTAGGAATTGGATTGGATTGGATTGGCCTTTATTAGTCTCACAGTGGAGAAAGTGGAGAAGGAGCATCAGGGCAGAGCGCCGATGCATATGTGGGACTGTCGCGGTTTAGAATTGAAGCAGATTTACGTGGGACAGGATATGTGAGACAATCTTTTCGTCAATGGATGCTACAGCTTCATGTTTGCTTTCAACATTTAGCTTGTAGCAGACGTGCACATTTCTACTGGTGAAAAGGACGCTTTGATCCTCTACTCTTTCATCTAGAATTGCCTCATATAACAAAGAGGGCGCAGAAAAGTGCTTAAAATTGAACGACTGTCTTGCGTTGCGTCATAATTTTTTTATAATAATACATTAAGTATTTAGTTTTGTTGTTTTGACTTCAAGGTGGTGCCGCAAGAGTGGCTGCTTACAACAGCTCCTGTATTTTTTCTTTGTGTTTGTGGGGGTAAATAGCAAGACCGAGAATTATAGTTTTGAAAAATAAATATTTTCTTGGTTACGAGCTAATAGAGAAGTCGGTGGTTTTGAGAATGGGCACAAGTAAGAAAGAATATCAGATTCTTTGGAGAAAAGTCTGAACCCGTCCTCATATGAAGTAGTAGCAGTAATGCACAATGAAGTTGTTTGTCAAACCGTTTTGAAAAACGAAGAAGAGGAAAAAACGCAGACACGGGAAACTCGCGAGATTTCCACAGATCCTCTTTTGCTCTCTCATTGGTCCATTCGTGAACTGTTCAGTGTGTCTGCGGTCGGTGCTTGTGCTCAATTTGGCTAGCATTGAGAAATGGCCACAGTCAAGCAAAATGAAGCGAAAGCTTCTCCCTTGGAGGAAAATAAGGAAAATTCACCGGGCGGGGGAATTGGACTTGAAAGTATCTTTTTTTTGCATCGTTGTATATCCATTGTTTGTTTTGACCGATTCAAGACTGCCAATATTTCAAGCTAAATTTAGCATATCGGCGACGTGTCTCGAGGCTTCCGATGTTAGGCGACGTGTCACACCGAAGACAGACAATTCAAGATTTTTTACTAGCTCGCCTTAAAATGATTGAGAGGGTCAGATCCATATGAGAAGAGGTTGCGCACGTGTGTGAACTTGTTTTAGTGAGCTATTCCTGTTGCCCAGTAATTGCGCATCGTATTATGTCGAAACAGCCAACATTTGTAAAATACTGTCATAATAGTGGGTGTACGTGCAATGTGTAAAAGTGAACGAAATGTTCGTGTGTTGAGCTGAGATTCCTTATCTATGAATCGTAGTCTTGCAAATCATTAAGGAGTCCCAGCAGCTGCACGGTCTCAGGCATGGGGACTACCAAAGATACAGGTAAGTACATGTCTGATTCTCGAATTATTGCTGTAAGAAGTTTATAAGCATGATCTTGTGACTCCTGCCGTAAAGCTATCTGTACTCGCTCTTTTGCAGGGGCTACTGTTCTCGTAGACTGCGCCGTCTACGCAAGACTCTTGGATTCAAGATGGGGAACCGGCACAAGTTTGTTGGGAAGAAAATTACAGTTGAGATGCTTTCAGACAGCAGGTAATTAATTACATTGTTGCTGTGTCGTATTTTGTGATTGGTGACAGATGGATACACAGGTGAAGTATAGTTTTTGTCATTTATTGGATTTGGATTGAACTATTATGATGCATTTATGGGCATTAAATGACAACCGACGCCCCTGGAAAAGTTGCGTGCATAGTTTGTAAAATCACTTCAAATGACTTCTACTGAGCGTATTTGACAAAGATTCCATCGCATGTAGCTATATTTTACGTTTTAAGACTCACGCTGAATATCCAGGAAGTCTTGTTTTTGAGTTGGTGACGATTCCTGACGTAACGTCAGGACGCCCCTGACCGAGAAAGCGACACACAATGCATTTTGCAGTACTTTGTTTGGTCTGAAAACTTCGCATTCTTCAGTGTTGATGGCGAAATTAGAAGGAAAACACATAAATAGACAACTGTTTGATATTCACTGACAGAAATTCCCAGCAGACAAATCAGCCCATTTCCAACGGCGCTTGGGCGCCATCTTCTGCATTTTCTGGGTGCTACATTGCTGTCATTGACGGCTCAAAATGACCCGGAAGAACTTCTTTAATCGTTTGCAAACATTTATGTTTTCCTCTTCAGAACTATTTGAATCATATTCATAACTGGATGAGTAACAAGAAAGCATATTCTCCGAATCCAAAGCCATTGTTTTAATTCTCGAGCAAGGCAAGACGTCTTGGCGTGATGTCACGAACTGGGGGCGGGACCTTCTGAAAATGCCCAATTCACAGCACAATTTTTTTTGCAGTTTTAGCACACTTTAAGTCATTTTTATTTGTGTTTTGCATTTGACTAAAAGTATCATACTGCGTGTTTTGGGTATTTTCGATGCTATAAAACGTTTTTCTGGTGTCAGTTAGGAAACAAAAAAATGGTGTCGGTTGTCCTTTAAATGATAATTTTAGTGAATATGAAATGGCACTCTGGAATCCACTGAGTGAAAATGACTTGTTGATGATAACTAAGAGTTGATGTAGTTCATTCCTCTTTTTTCAGGTACTTACTTCTGGTTTTGATGGAAGCAGAGCGTGCATGGAGTTATGCAATGCAATTGAAGCAAGAGGCCAACACGGAGCCACGAAAGCGTTTCCACCTGCTGGCACGGCTCCGGAAAGCTGCCAAGCACAGCGAAAAGCTGGAGAAGCTGTGCGAAAGCCCCTCTGTTGATGCCAAGACGAAACTGGAAGCACAGGTACTCTCGATGTTTTGTTGATGGTACCGTGCATAGGCCTGTCGCAATAACGTTTTCCGGAGAACATATTTTTGTCCAAAACTTTTACAATAAACTTACGAGTGTTTTTTTTTTAATTCCCGTTTGCATTGACAAGTGATGTTGGAACAAAAATAATGAAAGTACATTTTTTTATTGGGGAGGTCATTTTCTCGATATGTTTTATGCAAACAACCAATACAAACAAACAAAATAATCTGATTTATATTGTGTTAGTGGAATGTGAGTTGAGAGCAGAAAAATACAGCCATTTTTTAAAAACATTTCAAGAGTCTGTTTTTTGCCTCAAAGGACAACCGACATCACTTTTTTGACAACAGTAAAACATTTTTTAGCATCTATAATACCGAAAACACACAGTATGATATTTTTAGTCAAATGCAAAACACCAATAACAATGACTTAAAGTGTCCAAAATCTGCAAAAAAAAATGAAGTGGCCATTTTGTTTTGGAAATCTACTTCATACGTTAAATTTATTGTATATATATTATATATATATATGTATAACAATATATTGTTTATTTAGTTTTCAGTACAAATGCATTAAAAACAATGAAATAAAATTGTTCTAATCATCGTTATGGAATAATGTGAAAAAATAGATTGTTTTATGTCCATAATATATTTATTTCATTGAGTTCAAAGTGATTTCACTGTTGACAATTATTTGTAATGCACACATTCTCCCACTGCTTTTTTTGTAAGTCAATTATTGACCACATTGTATTTTCCTTGTGCATATAACTACCAAAGTAAATGTTTTTTTTTTTTTTTTTGGGGGGGGGTATGTAGATGTTTGAACTTATTGTCTCTGATGTTGCTTGTTTGAAACTGCAGGCCTACACATCATATCTGACTGGCATGGTAGAATTTGAACTGCAAAAGTGGAAGTGTGCCATGGAAGCCTTCAACAAGTGCAAGTGAGCCTCGTTTCACTCATTTATTTTTAAATATTGTCCAGTTAATCAATGTTTTCCTTTCATCATTGTTGAAGAATGCGATAAATTGTTAATTTGAATTTAAGGACCATCTATGAAAAGCTTGCAAGTGCATTCACTGACGAGCTGGAAGCGCTGTATCGCCAGCGTGTGGACGAAATATCACCCAACATCCGATACTGTGCTTACAATATAGGTAAGAGTGGTAGACAATAGTGAAAAAAATTGAACAGATTGTACTTTGCAATTGTAACCATCTCACATGGTGTGTTTTCCCCCCTCACTCATGGTTTTGCTGTTTGACAGGTGACCAGAACGCCATCAATGACTTAATGCAGATGAGACTGACAGGAGGGGGTGGAGGCATGATGGCTGAAAAACTAGAGGTGAGAAGACTGTGATGTTTCTCACAAACTAAAGAATCACCGCTTCCAAATTTACCAAAGGTCATTGATCTCCCATTCCCTAGGCCCTGATCACTCAGGCAAGAACCAAGCAGGCGGCCACAATGAGTGAGGTGGAGTGGCGTGGGCGGTCCGTGCCCGTCAAGATCGACAAGGCCCGCATTTTCTTATTGGGCCTAGCAGACAATGAGGCTGCCATTGCTCAGGTCAGAGTCACTCATGGTTATCATTGTTTATGAAGTATTCTTATTGTTAGTTTTGATTTCACTATTAGTCGCTTTTTGAAAAAACTGGATAGTTTGACTTTTTCTCAGGTGGCCTCTGGCAATGTTTTTTTTTCTTTCCCACAAGGGGGCAGCATTTCTCCTTTTTCCAATGTTGATGAAAGAAGAAGGTCTAACGTTTCTAAGGCTGTCTTGAATGTTCATGTAGTCCCAAAATTCAATATTCTGTGGGTCCTGGAATTCAAGTGACAATGCCAAAAAAACCCTGGCACTGGAGTAGACACATTTTTGCACATGTCTGGCATCGAATAAGTTAATAAGTGACCATTTGGCAGATTATGTGCCAATTCCAGCAACATATTCAAAATGTCACCTGGTGACGTTATCATCAGTTATCATCACTCGGCAAAACCCCCCGCTGTTCAGTACTTTAATGTAACTTTTAAAAAATATACTTTGGATAACCTTTTTACATAGCGTAGGTTGTGAAAATATGCTTGTACGTTTTTTTGTGACAGTTTGAGCCTTGTAATAAATTATAGAAGAGGAATTTATTGGGAATTATACACATTTGGAAGTCACCCGGTGTCAT
This sequence comes from Hippocampus bargibanti, assembly GCF_051943395.1. Classification (NCBI taxonomy): domain Eukaryota; kingdom Metazoa; phylum Chordata; class Actinopteri; order Syngnathiformes; family Syngnathidae; genus Hippocampus; species Hippocampus bargibanti. The sequence goes on from NC_142743.1 coordinate 21,856,877, forward strand.
TTTCAATGTAGTGTGTGACACTTTCTTGTCTTAGCCTGATTCTCACCTCTGGATATAGTTGACCAAACATCCAGTGGGTGTCATTGTACTCTTTCGAGCCACCTCAAGTCATTCCTGTGGGTTTTGTCACGCGCACTCCCATCAGGCCCTCTGGCATTCAACTCCTCTTTCCGTACAACTACATTCTGAGCATATCAACAAACACACACATGCAGGACAACACCCAGTGTGCGCGTGCGTGAAGACACAATAGTATTGCGTTTTACGAAAAAAAATCCTTGTAATCTGACTTCTGTACAATGCAGAATGTATTTATTTTGTGGTATGGGTGTAAAAATCTCATGATTTCATGTTCTCCACATAGTCATTTTCAGCATTTATGTACTCTGTGCACTGAAGAGCCATTTTGTGTGTGTCAGTCTGCATGCATGCAGCCCTCCTCCATCAACCACAGAGCACGTAGAACAGGCAGCGCCGGTTATAATGGGGCGTAGCAAGGTGTTGCCACACAAGTGTGGGACTTTAAATACCACCATGACCCCTGAGGTGCATCGCTCTTCTCCCTCATTAATTTGGATTGCTCAGATTGTCTTTCATTTTTCTGGTGTTAAAAGTAAATGTGGTTTAAAAAAAAAAAAAAAAAAACATCAAACGGATGTATCGATAAAGCGTGTTTGCTGACCCGCACTGCTTTTTCATTTCGCAATTGTATAGATGAGTAATGCAATGTTTTATACGTGGTTGTGAGGTGTAGAAAAGGCATCATTGATGCCAGAGTCAAGTGCAGGAATCTATCAGGAGCCTGCTGAGCCACATACCTCCATCTTCTTTTCACCTTTATCACCATCTATGCGTTCTTGCCTTGGAGTCTCACACTTGTGGTGTGTGTGTGTGTGCGCGCGTGTAGTTTGCGACTCGAATCAAGTGTGAAATTCAGGTGTTGAGCAACACACCGGTGTTGCAGCTGAACATCCCTCTACCAAATTCCAGCGTTCATGAAGGAATTAGGCCTGATTCATTCTGCTAGTTTAAAGGGACAACCACTGAAAATGCCGCCAGACGCGCACCTAACTCGAAATGTTCTTCTAGTCTAAACCGGATGTTTTCTATGTGAAATAACTTTTATCAATGTCATTCTTTTTAATATTGAAGAAAAGGTATGACAACAAATACAGTGATACCTTGGCTTATGAACTTAATTGGTTCCCAGACAGAGTGTTTAAGGTGAAAAGTGTATATCCCAAAAATTAATTTCCCATAGGAAACCGTTAAAATGAGAATAATCCGTTCCCAGGTCCCCATAAAACATAATTTTCTACTTTCTAATTTACTAAGACTTAAAACTACACAAAATATTCTTTATATTATGTATAATAAATGTGCTATGGTATTATAATAAAAAAAATAAACTGTACTGTATAATAAAGTCGTTTTATTTAACTTCTCAAGGAGCTCTGGGTTGTACATCTTGGAAGTTGTGATGTTGCAACAACAACAGATGCAAGCAGATACACTAGAAACATCATTAATAGCTGGTTCTCTTGCTCGTCTTTTCATTTCAAATTGAACTGATAGCTAGTGCGGGTTACTTGTGGAGCCTGATTGATGGGAATTTTAACCTTGCAGTCTACACTCTGCTTTTGAATAATAAAAGTTGAAACGATTCAAAATGTCACTCTTTTCTATCCATTTTGTCACTCTCTCTCTGTCGTCTGCCTGTCTCTTTAATGTTTAAACCACCTCCCCTCACTGCTGCGTTCTTGACCAATCACGTGGCTTTAACCGAAGACTGGGCGGTGGGGAATAGAGGACAAAAAAAATGTTGCCACCCATTTTTTTAGGGGGGAGAATGGCTTCACGCTCTTTGTCTGTAAACCATCTCCCCCCTCACTGCTGCGTTCTTGACCAATCACGTGGCTTTAACCGACGACTGGGGGCGGGGAATAGAGGACCAAAACAAGCCGGCTGCCATTTTCTTTTAGAACGGGCTTGTGTAACAAAGTGTAGATCTAGTTTGCTGTTTTCTTGCCGCTGGATTACTTTTAATTTCATCTCCTTTGATTCCTCTGGAGAAGGCAGCCAATGAGGAGACCAAAGAGCATCTGTATGAGACGCTGCTGGCCGAGTGCCGAGACACCATCCAAGCGGTGCGAGAAGAGCTCAAGACTGAAGCGGTATGATTATTCCACCTAAGAAGTAGCTTCTTTCTTTTTTTTTCCCCTAGCTCAATTGCAAGATGTTCCCGTGACTGAGAATGTCGATAATTAACGTTTCTTATGTTTCCCGATTACTTGTGCTTGCAGAAGCAGCGAGAGAGAAGTTCTGACGGTGAGAATGGTAAAGTGTCCAACATGCAGTTCCTGCACAGGTAGGTTTTGTTTTATCGTTATCGACAGAGTCATTTTCAAAGCAAATGTTGCTCTATTCCATTTCCACTCCCCGTCCTCTTTTTTTGTGCAAGACAGTTTTCTCTCCCGTTGGAATTTTTTCATTGTGGCTTACCAAAGTCTAGTTTCTAACATGTAATGGTGGAAAATCGCTAAACAATTACCATGACAACAACAGTGACACGGGATGTCGATCGCAAGGAGAATCAATTGGACATATTCTGGGTCTTGTGCTGACATTTTTTTTTTTTCTCTGAACACCGTATCGTTTGATCCTCTGTTGCAATCCATGTAGCTTTTTAAGTGTCACTTATTGTTTTCACATTCCAGTCGACCCAAGTAAAAATTGTCTGGCAACCAATCGAAAGACAGCCGTGTGTCTTGCTCCACCTTATACAGGGCAAACAATCCATCTAAGAAATTAAGGATGGGCCCAATTGGAGATTTATAGTGTTCACCGTCATGTTTTGAAATTGCTCCCAGATCCCTCCATCTTACATAACTTGATTCCTGTGACTGTAAAGTGTCCTTGAGAGTTTTGAAAGGCGCTTATAAATGAAATGTATTATTAATACAGTGATGCCTTGCTTTACGAACCCCTTGGCTTACGAACTTTTTGATTTAAGAACGTTTTATTTTACATAATTTATGAAAATTTTACCTTGGCATACGTACTATTTTTCGTGATACACACGGAGCTGCCACAATGAGTGGTGTGTCGTTCGCGAACGAGCCCGTTCTCCTCACAAGAAAATGGCAGCCGGCTTGTTTTGGTCCTCTATTCCCCGCCCCCAGTCTTCGGTTAAAGCCACGTGATTGGTCAAGAACGCAGCAGTGAGGGGGGGGGGGTTTACAGACAGCGTCAACCCTTTCTCCAAAAAAGAAAATGGCAGCCGACGTTTTTTTGTCCTCTATTCCCCGCCGCCCAGTCTTCGGTTAAAGCCACGTGATTGGTCAAGAACGCAACAGTGAGGGGAGGTGGTTTAAACATTAAAGAGACAGGCAGACGACAGAGAGAGTGACAAAATGGATTGAAAAGAATGAAATTTGGACTCGTTTCAACTTTGATAGTTCAAAGGCAGAGTGTAGCCTGCAAGGTTAAAATATCCCATCAATCAGGCTCCACAAATAACCCGCACTAGCCATCTGTATGCTGTATGGTTGATGCAAAAAGCTATCAACCCAGCAAAACAGAACACAATTGATGAGGAACAAGGTAAAATTATCGCAGAGAAAGAACCTACAAGGGATCATTCCTCGTGAAAGAAGAAGGTTACGTTCCTCATCAAGTGTTTAATGCTGAGGAAACCGCCCACTCCATTCCATCAACGACCATCACAAAGGTAAATAAAACGACTTTATTATACGGTACAGAAATCTGCTGTAACTCGAGTAGCACATATCCCATTGAGAAATTGTCATTTTAAATAACCCAGCCAGTGTTGCAATAATGGATTTTTCCATTGATAGATAAGGCATATGTATCGATTTTGACTTTTGAATCATTGGCATCGATATGATAAACAGTCCCAACATTTTCTTAAGCTCCTGGTGTCATCTAACAGCTACCTGAGCTACATCAAGCTATGCACGCTGGTGAAGAGGAACGAGAGCATGGCGCACACGCTCCAAGCCAAGCTGAAGGAGCCCGAGGGGGATGAGAATAAGAGGGGCCCCCGTCCGCAGGATCTCATCCGCCTCTATGACATCATCCTGCAGGCAAGTGTGCTAATGTGGAACATAAACCGCTATCATTTGATGACAATGAGGTTAAAATCTTAGCCAAATAAAATAGATGGTTTGAAAGGGGAGTAAAAGAAGCGATTTTCATAAATACAGCAAAACCCTGGTGGGGTGAAGTTCAATTTGGATCGTTCCTACAAGCGACTTCTTAGGCAACATAGGCTTAGTTATGCTGATGAGGTGATACCAGATCAAATGGGGCAATCAGGCCATACTCAGGCAGGAAAATAGAAGTAATCAGTCAGGACAATATAAGTAATCAGTGTAGCTGCAGGGAGAAGTCCTCTGCTCCACACAACCTGAGAGCAGGGACCAGAGTCTGGCACCGCCACGTCTGGACTGTAGGGATATGTATAGGGCCAAAACTACCAGCAAAATATTTTAGTTTGCTGACGAAGCCTCTTGGATGAGAAGCGGAACGTCCGACACCTTCAAAGGAGTACAGATGACGGCTGAAGAAACCTTCTCATCGATGTCGTTCGTCCTAACGCTGCATCTGTAAACTTATGCGGTCTCTCTGTTGTCCCCACAGAGTCTGTCTGAACTCTCCTCCCTGCAAGGCCTGGAGGATGACCGCACCTTTCAGAAAGAGGTGTCCGTCAAGACGCTGGCCTACAAAGCATACAGGTCAGCCACTGGACACGTGTGGCTAATGCATCGCGCATATTTGATACGAATTGTGTTTTGTGTGCCTTGCAGATGTTTCTACATTGCCCAGTCTTATGTTCTGGTGAAGAAGTGGAGTGAGGCTCTGGTGCTCTATGAGAGAGTGCTCAAGTATGCTAAGGAGGTGCAGTCCAAGGTCAAGAGCATGAACAGCTCTCAGGTCGCTTGTCGAGCCTCAAAGGGGTCACGCATTACTGGTGCAAGCGTTCATTTAGTCTTTGACTTTGTGTGTGTGGTTTCAGCAGGATCTGCCCGATGTTCAGGAACTCATTGCTAAAGTCAATGCAGAAAAATACTCTCTTCAAGCGGCAGCCATTTTAGGTGAAGACCTTTAAAGATGCCCCCTATTTTTATCTGTATCTATCCATCTTGCTATCTAGCTATCCATCTAACTATCTAGCTATCCATCTGTCTGTATATTTATCTATCTGTCTGTCTGTCTGTCTGTCTGTCTGTCTATCTATCCATCTCGCTATCTAGCTATCCATCTAGCTATCTCGCTATCCGTCTGTCTGTATATGTCTGTCTGTCTGTCTGTCTGGCCGTCCATCCGTCCAGCTCTCTAGCTAGCTAGCTCTCTAGCTAGCTAGCTCTCTAGCTAGCTTGCTCTCTAGCTAGCTTGCTCTCTAGCTAGCTGGCTCTCCAGCTAGCTAGAGAGCCAGCTTGCTCCCTCGCTAGCTTCCCTCGCCAGCTTGCTTTCTACATAGCTAGAGAGCCAGCTGGCATTCTAGCTAGCTAGAGAGCAAGATGGCTTTCTATCGATCTAGAGAGCCAGCTAGCTTTCTAGCTCTCTATCTTTCCATTCATCCATGCACAATATCTACCTACGGTATTTGTCTTTCTGTTTGTTAGTTGCCCTGGGGGGGGTGAACCTGACAATATGCTTGTTTCTTTCAGACACCGGCGAGACTGTTGACGTTCCCATTCCACAGCCCATCAAAGACAATACGGTAAGAGGAAACAACTAAGTCCAAACCCATGCAGATATTTTGAAAACATGTTGTCTAAAAATACAACAGGAGCAAACACGATGATGATCGTCATTGCCTTATTTTGAACTATGAATTAACATGACAAGTTATTGACTCAACGTTTTATTTTTGCAGTCTATTAAGAATACAATGACACTTCAGAATATTTCACTAAATAACTATGGCATGAATATAAATCACCAAATCCGATAACCGATTAGAACAAACGATGCAAACAAATCTGTGGCCTTCTTGCCGACTTTACCATTTGAAAATGTCATTTTACGACATCAGAATAATTTTCCAGCCCAAGTTAAACACGTTTTTTAGAAGCTCTATCGAAGCACTTTCCGCCAATGACTCACTCGTCAACGCAGTAACGTTGTCCTTCGCCACTCTGCAGCCATTATGCGATCGCTTGGAGACGTTCCGCCTGGACCCGTCCCTCGTAGGGAAGCATCCCAACCTGGTCCACTTTCCGCCCGACTTCCAGCCGATTCCTTGCAAGCCTCTCTTCTTTGACCTGGCTCTCAACCATGTGGCCTTCCCGCCCTTGGATGACAAAGTGGAGCAGAAGGTCAAGGGCGGCCTAACCGGCTACATCAAGGGCATCTTTGGATTTGGCAGCTAAAACATAAAGAAGAAAAGCATGGCATTTGTTAGAATCATCTTTCTTGATTACTTTCAGTGCCTCTACGCGAGACAACCGCGATGAGTTTTGGAGAAAGAAATGTCATGAAATCCACCTGGCAACTTTTAATGACTTGGTGTCATGGTGAAGATGGTTATTATGTCTTAATATTTACATCCATTATGTGCTTTTGTCCCCAGAGCGTTATAGAATCTTTACATCCCCTCTCAGAAAGCCACCATGACACAGTACAGTGATATCTCGGTTTAAGAACCCCTTGGCTAACGAACATATCGGTTTACGAACGTTAGATTTATAAAAAATTTACCTTGGCATACAAACTATTTTTCGCGATACACACGGAGCTGCCACAATGAGTGATGTGTCGTTCGCAAACGAGCCCGTTCTCCTAACAAGAAAATGGCAGCCCACTGTTTTTGTCCTCTATTCCCCGCCCCCAGTCTTCGGTTAAAACCACGTGATTGGTCAACAACGCAGCAGTGAGGGGAGGTGGTTTAAACATTAAAGAGACAAGCTAGAGAGACGGAGAGAGAGAGTGACAAAATGGATTTCAACTTTGATAAAGGAGTGTAAACTGCAAGGTTAAAATTCCCATCAATCAGACTCCACAAATAACCCGCACAAGCAATCTGTACACTTGATCTGTACACTTCATCAGCAAACTGACGAAGTTTGCTGATGAAGTTTCTTAAATAAGAAGCGAAACGTCCGACACCTTCAAAGAAGTACAGATGACGCCTGAAAGGTGTTTCTTCAAGCAGAAGCTTTTTTCAACTCTTTTGCAGCATAGTTAGTCATTCTCTTTGTTTGCAAAGTTCCACCTGGATGCCTTTCCTCACTTTTTATGTGTGTGGAGGGGGGGTGGACATGATTTTGACAGAGGAAAATTGTAGCTAGTACAAAGCATACAGTTTAAATAACTGAAATTAAACAGGTGTGCAAAAATTTGACACACAAATATTTATTGCTCATGAAATGTAGCCTCTCCTTGATTAGCTCTATGAATTATCCATTATTCTTATCGCCAACATCAAATCTAAAAATCCCCAAGACCTGTGCACCGTGCTATATATTTTACACCCATCAGAATATACTGTTTGATTATTTTTTTTATCAATTAACTGCTAATTTAATATTTACATTTGCAATATTATGTAGTGGGGGGGGGGGTCCCTGCTTTATGATGGGGTTCCATTCTATGATGGCGACATAACCGAGTCCTATTATAGCCAGTAAATACAATACAGTATTTGTATGAAAAACACCTTTGGGCGATGGATATCGAACAATGAAATGAATGAAATTAGTATGTGCCGGGTTAAGTGAAGGGTGCCTTGTGTGAACTTACCTGTTGTGTATTCTTTGTCACCTGGAAATTGCGTACAATGCGACTATAAATTGAGGACCCACTGTATTTTTTTTTTTTTTTTTGTCTCCTGAGTGGATTTCGTTAGCCCCACCCCCTGTCATTGTAGAAAAAGTTTTGGTCCAAATGAAAAGTTGTTTGAAATCAAAAGAAATAAGCAGAATGATTTGAAGACATAAAGTATATTTGCACCTATTTTTTTGTAGTGGTTCATTTAAAGTCAGCGACATTTTATTCTTAGGAACAGGATGTGACTGTAAAGTGTGTAACTCCAAAGTTTATGAAAACGTGTAGTAATGTGTCGTTCACGAACGAGCCGGATCTCTGAAGTGAACGAAGAGAGCCGGTTCCTAACATGGAGCCGGAAATGGGAGCGGACTTTTTTTGTCCTCTATTCCCCGCCCCCAGTCTTCGGTTAAAGCCACACGTGATTGGTCGATATCCGTGGTAGAGGAAGGAGGGGAGAATTACAGACACACGCAGCAGTGAGGGGGAGGGGGACGTTTGGGTAGACAAATGTTATCACATTATGCTGTTATATTTTTTACTAGTTGGTATGATAGCATTATTAATATGAAAAGCAAATTAGTGACAGTTGATCATCAGACCAGAGTAACCAAAGTGAAAGTTAGTGGATGCTCTCCGTGCACATATAAATCAAGCCATATAAATAAAAATATTTTATATTGTGTATTTTTTACATGAGTAATTCGTTTTTCACATTATTTTACATGATTTTGGTAAGCAAAAAAAAAACAAAAACTGGGGAGCCATAAGAGCCGAATCTTTTTAGTGAGCCGAGCCAAAAGAACCGACTCTGAAAAGAGCCGGAATTCCCATCACGAGAGTGCAGTGTGTGGAATGCATCCGCTGGGTGTGGATGTGTGTAGATTTGTCCCATACATGATAGTGTGCGAAGGCGTGTTTGTCGCATGCTGAAAAACTGTGGTTTTTCTTGCATTTTTAACATCATGGTGGTCCAACCAGAACCTTCTTTTGGAACCCCCGTCAAGCTTGCATGTCTCGCCCACTTCACACACATTCCAGCGTCGTGCAGAATGTGCCCTGCCTGGCTAAAGTGATGATGTGCCGGATGAGGTGGAGATAAGGATTCTTGTATGTCATGTTGAATGAGCCAAGATACCGCATCATTTGAGTTACTCGAGTTTCCCAAAATGGTTACACAGCCCTTTAGTCGTGAGACTCGACCTCATACATTTCGGTTTTACCTCCTGATGTTGTTTGTTTGAAATGCAACCAAAGCTTCAAAGCATTTGCACGGATGCTTGCTGTCTATACACACAAACGTGTGTGTGTGTGTGTGTTGGGGTTACGTACGTAATAAGTTTTGGAAAAATCGTTAAAAAACTAAACTAAAAAATGTTTAAAATTAATATAACCCAACATTTCAATTTAGTTAATTTAAGATGCCATGCATTTTTTTAGAATGTGGGAGGATGCTGGAGTACCCATATAAAACCCATGCAGGCACGGAGAAAACAACAAATTCCGCAATCTACCATTATACTGAAGATGACCGGAACCATCTGCACATATATATATATGTATACAGTGAGACCTCAATTTACACACACCTTATCTTACAAACTTTTCATCTTACAAACGTCAAATTTATGAAAATTAAACCTTATAATAAGCACTATTTTCATAATGCACACCCACCACGGCTGGCGGAGTGATCTTCGGCGGAAGCACACGACCGAAGAGCACCAGAGGTTAAGTTACCAACAGTCCTTATGGAAGGTGACTCTCCTTCCATAAGCCATCAACGACCATCAAAAAGGTAAATAAAACGTTATTTTACAGCACAGTTTATTGCTTTAATTACTGTCCTCATGTAATGTGCCTCTCTTTCCAAACAGCAATTCCCTTTGACCTTCGACCTCCAACGCCATTCCATCAAGCCATAAATGACCATCACAAATGTAAATGAAGTGACTTTATGATACAATGCAGTGTATTTCTTTCATTACAATACAATAGCACATTTATTATACATAGAATAAGGTATGTTGTGTGTAGTTTTAAGGCTTATTTAGTTGAAAAGTATATTTTATGGAAACCCGGGAATGGATTATTCCCATTTTAATGGTTTCCTATAGGAATTTTGTTTTTGAGATACACACTTTTCACCTTACACACTCTGTCTGGGAACCAATTAAGTTCGTAAGTTGAGGCCTGTGTGTGTGTGTGTGTGTGTGTGTGTGTGTATGTGTATATATATATATATATATATGATTTAAGTTCTGTATATATTCCTCATGCAGACATAATGGCCCATATTAATCATGATCCAAATAGCAACGCAAACAATGTTCGATTACATTCACATTTATTAACCCCAAAGACATTTCTTTATAATGAAGTGTTCCTATAAGATACTATGAGAATAAATGTTCTCAATTCTATTTTTTTCTCTTTTTAGGTGAGCAACCATTAAAATACAAAAGAGGTGCTAATCATTATTTCACCGACTGTATGACACGGTACATCGACTGCAAAGCCGAGCCTAAGACTGGGATAAAATAGAATTGTGAGGACGCACCCCAGTAAGCGTAATTATGACCGCGATCTGCTCCTCTGCTGCTAGGAAAGTTGCTCTGCTGCATTCCTTTTATTGTTGTTTCTTAGTTTTTTTTGCGAGACAAGTAATTCACATTCCTTTAGGATAGGACTTTGCAAACTCTTTGTCATTCTTTTATGATTCCTCAGAGACATCCACAATGTACTACATTTAAAAATGTGTTATCCAATCGTTTGACATGTCACGTTTCATCCACTTTCTATTGTTTGGATTGGAGCATGAGAAGCGTTTATATATTTAATATCATTCAAACACTAAAAATATAACTCAAATGTCAAACAGCATGAAATGCTGCTATGCGATCTTCCACTAAATGTACTCCACACATGCTTTGTTTTTACTTTACTTGCCAGCCAATCGCAGACCAGGGCGATGAATGGGCCCCCGATGAAAAAGATGGGCAAGGCCCCAAAATGGCAGGAGAGCAAAACTGGTCAGTCCGGTCCTCTTTATGCAAGATGGATGTCTGGGCGGTGACACGCTTGTGAGGTTGTCTAGGAGGAGGTGCGCCTGTGTCGATATGAATGCGTGTAAGTGAGTCTTTTGCTGTGTTTAACATTGACAGCGGGACCTCGAGGAAGAGGAGAGGCAGAGTGGGCCACGCGGGGCGAGTGAGTCGGACACGAAGGAGGAGTAAGAGAGGCACAACGTCAGTCTCAGTCCACCCCACACACCACCGCCAAGATGTCAAAGAAAAGTCCGACCAAGGTCATCACCAGGTATGCTTTGTCACCAAGATTTATTTTTCTCTGTCTGTGGAGAGGCACACTCTTAGCGCCGTTCTATGATATCAGGGCTTGTCTGCTGAGGGGATGACATGGTGTGTTTACCCACTCCCTCAGGTTAAAAAGTGAGGGAGTGGGGGGGGGAAGTGAAATCCTCCAAGATGACCACCTCAAACATTCCACCACACAATTCAACAATGGAGTTGCACTAACAGTTTTGGAAAAGTCATGGAGGAGACTTCCCCCATTTCGGGGGCTCAGTTAATCCAGAAAGAAAGGATAACCGAGTCTCTGTACACACTGATTTGTCACTTGCGTGTGCGTGTTTTATGGTTCACGCGCATGCGCACTGTCAGTCAGCTATGGCCCCAATGTGGGTTTGCCTTTAACTGGTTCCTGTCCTTTATTTACAGTGTCCGGGCGTTGGTCTGTAACTAGACGCAACGGTCCAGTTAGTAGAGACAATGAGGCAGTGGTACATTTTAATAAGACACCATTTTAATAATCCATCCATTGGTTCGGGGCCACCACAAAAACGGACAAAATCCGACTTCAACGGACAGTTAGGACGGCGGAAAAAAATAATTGGCACCGCCCTACCCACTCTCGAGGACTTGCACACTGCAAGAATCCAAACTAGGGCACGGAAAATCATACTGGACCCTCCGCACCCTGCCCACCACCTTTTCCAGCTACTCCCCTCAGGCAGGCGCTACAGATCCATGCGCACCACCAAATCCAGCAGACATTTAAACAGTTTCTTCCCCCAAGCCATTAACTCTTTGAACAGTATCCCAAATGGAAACACTGTATAGTGATTCTTTGCAATTTTTTGATGATGGTACTAGTGCAGCGTTTTCGACCGGAAACAAATTCCTTGTGTGTTCTACATACTTGGCAATAAAGATGATTCTGATTCTGATTCTGATTCTGATTCTGAAGACACATCGGATTGAAGTACATGATTTTAAAGAGATGCATTTGGTGGTTGGACACAAACTCTTATCCAGGGTGCTGAAAAGCATATTGGGGCAGGATCGTCATGATTCAAAAAAGATCATGAAGTGAATTGGAAAAAAATGGCGCTTCCGTTTCAAATTGTCCTATGGTACTGTATTTAATTAATATCCTTCATAGATGAATTTTTGGGAATTAAATAGCCATTTTATTTTTATACTTGAGCCACATATGACACCATTTACACCCTGCATCAATGAAAAAGGCCCTGTTGTGCAACTTAAAAGAAAAAAAAATGCAAAGCATTGAAATCAGGAAGTAACGTTTTGTACTTTTCAAGCCGCAGTGACAACCCTTCAATCACCATATTTAGGGATTCTGTATTGATATTTGGATATCCCGATCATCCCCTACTTGCCGAAATGTACCTGTCAGAGACTTCTCTATCAATACCTCAATCTTCTCCTTCCAAAAACACACACATACTCCCTCACTGCAGTATTATGTATTGTTTCAAATGATGATAATCAGACATTGAGGACATTTTATAGATCTTAAAATGAAAATATAACACAGCAGCATATTCATTTCTTTTGTATACATTTTTCAGCATTTGATAATATTTTGACCATTACGTTTACTGTATTACAAAGTTAAAGTTGCAGTGAAATCTTTGCTTTCGGGCGTTTTCGCATTTGAATGAGGGTGTGTTTGCAGTGCTGTGATCTTGGCAAAGAATGCGGACAAACCCTGCTCACTTATGAAGCCAATCCAGTTCGTCAGGCCAGCTAATCAGATCCTCGATCCTCATCACTGACTCAGTTATACGTGGTTATGTACCAGAAGCGATTTTAATGAATACCACAATGCAATCATATTTTACATTTTAAGACTTGCGCTGAATATTCAGGAAGTCTTGTTTTTGAGTTGGTGACGAGTCCATACGTGACGTCTCTAAAGGAACGCCCCTGACCGAAAAAAAAGACACATTGTAGCAGTCCTTCCATCACATCAATGTATTTTGCTGTACTCATTTGGTCTGAAAACCTCGTGTTGCACCCAAAAGCCTCCAGAAGAGGGTGACCAAGCTCCATGGAAGGAATTTATCAGCCGGTGGAAACGGGCTGATTAAGTCCTCACAGGAGGTCGGACGCCATTGTCTGCCTCTTTTTGGGTGATACATTTCCCCCAATGTTTCCTCAAAATGGCACGGAATTGCCAACGATTGCAAACATGTATGCTTTCCTCTTCAGAACTATTTGAATCATATTCATAACTGGATTTGTAACAAGAAAGCATATTCTCAAAATCTGACGCCATTGTTTTGTTTCTTGAGCAAGGCAAGACGACTTGGCGTGACGTCACGAATTGGGGGCGGGACTTTCTGAAAATGCCCAATTCGCAGCTCACTTTTTTTTGCAGATTTTGGACACTAAGTCATTTTTATTGGTGTTTTGCATTTGAATAAAAATATCATACTGCATGTTTTGGGTATTTTAGATGCTATAAAACGTTTTTCTGATGTCAGTTAAGAAACAAAAAAGTGTCGTTGGATGAAGTTAAAATTGTCCTTCAAAATCTGTGCTGCCAAATACCGTGTGGTGTTTGTTGACACGTGGCTTCAACGCAGACATGAGTGGGTTTTGGCGGAATGGCGAGCATTTAAAGAACGTTTCGGGAGTGGCTGGGGATGATTTGTTCTAAATGCTGCCACCCCCTTTAAAAAGAATTTGAGGTGTTTGACATTCATCATCACCTTCACCATTAGAATTGCTGCTGCTGCTGCGGAATTATTGCAGCAATGCTGTCCGGGTTGTCATACTTTATAATTTGATCATCACTGTTTGTAATCTGAAAGAGTTCCACCAACACAAAAATTCTTTTACACAAAAGTGTTGACCCCCAAAATAAATAGTATGTAAAAATAATGAGAAGCAACTCACAAACAGGGCAGATTTTCTTCGAATAACAGGTTTAGGTTTAAAAAAGAAAATAGCTCATGATTGGATTTGTGACTGCCAAAACTTCTCTTCATACTACAAATCTTGTTTGTGCTGATTCATTGACCTTAATAATAATAATACATTTAATGTATAAGCCCCTTTCAAAATGAATAACCGTTTTCATGGATTTCCCATTCTCAAAGATGTTTCTGATGCAGATGTAACCACTGGAAATTGATCGCAAAAATTGCAGGGACAATGCTCGTGGGCCTCAATCTGCTGCACCGAAAAGCTAGCAACCACTCATTTGACAACAGTGAGGTTAAAATCTTAGCTAAAGAAAATAGATAGTTAGAAAAGGGAGTAAAAGAAGCAATTTTTGTAAAACAGTAAAACCCTTAACCAAGTTACCATGGTGGTTTAAGGTTTAATTTAGACCGTGCTTGCAACAGACTTCTTAGGTCGTTACCACTTAAGCTTAGTCATGCTAATTTTGCGGTACCACAGCTAATGGGGCAATCAGAGCAAGGCATAGAAAATTTCAAGTAATCAGACAGAACAAAAGAAGTAATCAGATTAGCTTCAGGGAGTAGTCTACTGCTTCCCCAACCTTAGAGCATGGACCTATCAGCGCAGACGTCTGGCACTGCCACCTCAGTCCACTAGGGATATATATATATAGGGCCACGGTTACCAGCACAACTTCAGTTCACTGACGAAGCTCTTCGGATGAGGAGTGAAATGTCCGACTCCTTCAAAGAAGTACAGATGACGGCTGAACAAACCTTTTCAACACTGAAAATTGACTCACTTAACTTGACATTTTGTGGTACACACAACCTCTTGGGCCAGATTCACTTCAGGAACACGACATTTGGTTGGCAGGTCGATCAAGAGAAGAGACTGAAAACATTTCAAGAAAACACACAAGGAAGGCTGCCATTTGGAGAAACTACAGTACTTTGAATGTTTCCAAATGTTTTTTTCCCCACATGCACCTGCAGTCAAATATATTGAGCAATCATGTTTCAGAAAACTAATAATAAAGCTTGTTCCTCCAGTCTTAAACATTTTATCCTCATCTTGCAGGATCCAGCCTACCAACCTGGCCACGTTGGTTGCTCAGATGCAAAAGAATGCAGACGTGGTGGAGAAAGACATTCTTAAAGCTGAACAACTTTTGGCTGAGGTAAGAAGATATCAAAAGACCTCTCTCAACTGTTGATTTTTTTTCCCCTTCTTTAAAGGACAACCGACGGCTCCAGACAAGTTTTGTCCATAATTTGTAAAATCACTTCAAATGACTTCTACTGAGCGTAGCTATATTTTATGTTATAAGACTCGCGCTGAATATTCAGGAAGTCTTGTTTTCGTGTTGGTGACGATTCCTGACGTGACGTCACATTGGGAACGCCCCTGACCGAGAAAGCGACACACAATGCATTTTGCACTTTGTTTGGTCTGAAAACTTTGTGTTGATCCGTGTTGATGGCGAAATTAGAAGGAAAACATAAATAACGCAATGGTAAATCGTTGTGTGTTGCACCAAGACTACTATTTGAGAGTAGTTGACAGAAATTCCCAGCAGACAAATCAGCCCATTTCCAACGGAGCTTTGGCGCCATCTTCTGCATTTTCATGGTGCTACATTGCTGTCATTGACGGCCCGAATTGATATGGGAGGACTCCTTTAATCGATTGCAAAATTCTTTCCTCTTCAGAACTATTCAAATCATATTCATAACTGGATGAGTAACAAGAAAGCATCTTCTCCGAATCTGAACTCCGTGAGCCCATTGTTTTGTTTCTTGAGCAAGGCAAGACGACTTGGCGTGACGTCACGAACTGGGGGCGGGTCTTTCTGAAAATCCCCAGTTTCGAGCTGATTTGTGGCAGATTTTGGACACTAAGTCATTTTTATTGGTGTTTTGCATCTGACTAAAAATATACTGCGTGTTTTGGGTATTTTAGATGCTATAAAAGGTTTTTCTGATGTCAGTTAGGAAACAAACAAATGGTGTTGGTTGTCCTTTAAATCACCATAACTTCTCCCAACAGGATGCAGAAAATGACCGGAATGACGTGACTTTGAAGCACCAGAATGAACTCTGTGACATTTTGGGTGAAGCCGAGACCCTGCTGAAGGGCCTCTTCTTGGATGTGGACACAGCCAAGAAGATGAAACACCCGCAGGCCAGAGAGATCGAAAGCGAGTGAGTTGTTCTAGAATAGCTGTGAGAATCAAATGGTGACGTCAGTATATTTAAATCAGAATCAGAAAACCTTTATTCGTCCCACAATGGGGAATTTAGCATATTAGGATGACATTTTGGCTCCTTCTATAGACGGGCTGTGTTCTTTCATCTGTTTTGTGATTTGATCATCTTATTTCAAGAAACATACATATGTATTATAAGCCTTACTTGTGATTTTAGCGTCCTCCACCTTCACGAGCGCTGGCTGAAGGACTGTACTTTCTATCGAGATATCTATGAGCAGATTGACGACGTGTCACTGATGCCCAGGATCGACTGGGCACCTATTTTTAATGGCAAGCAAGTAGGTGTCACAACACTTAACGCCTCACGCCAAATTAAAAGGCAGTAGCGTTCGTATCAATTCCTCCCATGTGTACGTTTTCAGGCACAAGTAAGCAGTAACCTATATGGGCCTACCATCCCAGAATTGGAGAGGCAGATTGCTTCTCACAAACTCTTGCACCAGGAGATTGAGGCTTACAACCCACAGCTGTGTGTCAGCTCTGCCGGTACCAAGGTGAACTAACGCTACTAGAACACCTGCGAATGTGTTTACATGTTTTTTTTTAATCAAACCCATTTTGTTTTAGTAAAAGACATGTTCTCATCTTGTCTTCTAGGAGAACTACACTGCCTTCAAGAAACAGTACAACAATCTTCTGGTGAGTGTCTCGCTAGGTATTTATGCAAAATTCTATTTACCGGTAAATTGTACAGTATAGTAAATCCAAGGCGGCCCGGTTGTCGAATGGTGAGCACGCTGACTTCACAATGCAGACGTTGTGAGATCAAGATCCGTACCGTCCCGCCCTGTGTAGAGTTTGCAAGTTCTACCCAGGCTCGTGTAGGTTTACTCTGGGTCCTCCACCTTATTTGATTGAAAAATGCTGATTTCAAACGTCTTTTCCACGAATGGCCTCACCAAGACTGTTATGAAGAACGTTTGAGTGCATCCACAG
Source organism: Hippocampus bargibanti (assembly GCF_051943395.1). Taxonomy (NCBI): domain Eukaryota; kingdom Metazoa; phylum Chordata; class Actinopteri; order Syngnathiformes; family Syngnathidae; genus Hippocampus; species Hippocampus bargibanti. Next base: position 21,874,109 of record NC_142743.1, read on the forward strand.
ACTCCCCTCGTCGCCCCCTGCGGCTGTCTCACACATATTTTTGCCCCCTCTCAAAGGAAACCTCCAAGTGGCGCGGCCACTACTTGGGCAGCCTTTATGAATACATGCAGGGCTGCAACAAGGAGCTGACTTTCCTGGAAGAAGAGGAGGATAAGATCAAGAAGCAGGACTGGAGTGACCGAATGATGGATCCTCCAGATGTGCGCCGCCAGTATGAGGTCAGGATTGAACAGTAACTGATTGATAATGGTGTGGATTGAGACATTGTTTGCCCTAACCCGGGTTAAATGGATCTACATTTCCAGCACTTCAAGAACAACAGTTTGTTGTCACACGAGAGTGAAGTGAATAAACTCCAGGATGAAGGAGACAGACTTATTGAGAACAAGCACCCTGCCAGCGCTCTCATACAGGTGCACAACCCAAAAAAAAAATCACTTTACTTATACATGATCTACGCCACATATGACAGACTTCTGTTACAATAGCTAAAGAAACAAATGTAGTTAAACAGCAATTGAAAACTGTTCGTTTTCCTTCAGCGGTTTTAACTTTCGTCGTATGCCATCTTGCCTTACCAATATCGAGTCATAATCACATTGCATTTGTTTCGATGCGTTCCAAAATCGTGGTCGAGGATACAGTATTGGACTTTTCTGTCATCTGCCGGAAAAAAAGCAAATCGAATATTATTTTACCCATGGTGCACTGCAGTATTTACATCGAACATGGCGGATCGTTGCAGTGCATGAATGGAATGTGAGAACAAGAGTAAAACTCGAAAAGACATTAAAAACTAGCAGCAAACAAGCATATTCTCCTTTTTAGTGGATAATGGGAATGATTTCAGAACTGAAAACAGGACTGCATAATTTTTATTGGGTTCCACTGTGCCCTTTTTTTAAACATACAATCACATGGCAGTTGTTGAGCTGCCTTCACGCTCTCCTTGCTTCCCTGTATGTACTGTATGTGATCTTGCTGTACTCCATGCAGCAAAAAAATGCAAAACATTAATTGTTTATCTTAGCGGGAGTATCATACATTTCAAAAATGTAGGTAAGAGCAGGTTAGTGAGGGACTTAATGTTGAAAGAAAGCAAGCAAGCAACCAAGTGAAGAAGATAATAGGAAGCTACACTGTCAAAAAAATTGTTTACATGGACATCTTCCATTTGCTTGAGCAGTTCATAGGTCCTCCATAGGGCTCCTTTAATTACGAATGAGAGACAGGCCATGCTGTGCTCTTTGGACAGATAGTTCTCAAGTACTCACAAAAGAACCATAAGGATGTTGAGACACGTTTACATATGTGTACATTTTACTTTGTAATACTGGGTGCATTTGTTTTGTAATGCAAGCGTTGCTATGAATACAAGAAAACTTAATGCAGAGACATCATTTCATTTCTCACAACCTTCTACTTGCAGAGTCAAAGAGACACCGTACGCAACGAGTGGCAAAAGTTCCTCCACTTGTGCATTTGTCAGGAGACACACCTGGATAATTTGGAGCAGTACAAAAAGGTAAAGAGGGTGAAATGACTCACCGGATTTGTATAATGTATCCACCTGAACACATCTTCCTGTGTCTACTGTTCACTGCATTATAATGCAGTACCAACTAGACACCGAGCAACTGTCAGAGAATCTGAGCAAACTCAACCATAGCTTGGACCCAAAGATCGCCAGCAGGATGAGCAACTCGGAGATGCTCCTGCAGCTCGAGGTATGAAGAGGATACTTCAATAGTCTTACTGTATGTCGCAGTCCCAGAGCGTTGATGTATTCAACATATTCAAATCAATTCTTAGAATCCTACCCTATACAGCAATTCACAATGTATCTAATAAATAAAATAAATCATAGCAGAGGTGCTTTTTGTGTTATAGACAAAATCCATCCTTTGTTAGGACGATTGGATAAAAAAAAGGCTTGTTGTTTCCCCTCTGGAAGTGCCTCACATAATAAATCTTTTGACTGGGTTGAAAACAAGCCAGCCAGTGACAGTTGTCTGAACTGTCCTCACAATGACCACTTTTGCTTGAGAAGTCTGCATTTGAAATTAATTTTGGATAATGTCTGACATTCTTCCTCTTCTGGCCATTAATGTGCTTGTAAAGTAATTAAAACAATTAAAGGACAACCGACGTCTCCGGACACGTTGTGTCGATAATTTGTAAAATGGCTTCAAATGACTTCTACTGAGCGTATTTTAATAAGATTCCACCACATATAGCTATATTTTACGTTTTAAGACTCGCGCTGAATATTCAAGAAGTCTTGTTTTTGAGTTGGTGACGAGTCCTTACGTGACGTCACTAAAGGAATGCCCCTTACCGAAAAAAAGACGCATTGTAGCGGTCCTTCCATCACGTCAATGTATTTTGCTGTAATGTTTGGTCTGGGGACCTCGTGTTGCACCCAAAAGCCGCCAGAAGAGGGCTTCCAAGCTCCATATAAGGAATTTATCAGCCTGTGGAAACGGAGGTGGCCACAGGAGGTCGCCATTATGTGCCTCTTTTTCTGTCCCCTCATTGTTGCCTCAAAATGACAGGGAATAACTTCTTTAATAGATTGCAAACATGTATGCTTTCCTCTTCAGAACTATTTGTCATATCATATTCATAACTGGATGTGTAACAAGAAAGCATATTCTCCGAATCTGAAGCCATTGTTTTGATTCACTAGCAATGCTAGACGTCTTGGCGTGACGTCACGAACTGGGGGCGAGACTTTCTGAAAATGCCCAATTCGCAGCTCCATTTTGTTTGCACATTTTGGACACTTTAAGTCATTTTTATTGGTGTTTTGCATTTGAATAAAAAATATCATACTGCATGTTTTGGGTATTTTAGATGCTACAAAACGTTTTTCTGATGTCAGTTAAGAAACAAAAAAGTGACGTCGGTTGTCCTTTAAAGAGCAAGCAAATGTAAATTTCAACCCGTGCTTTCACAAAGGCTCACTGTGGTTCATCTGAAATCTGATAACAGTAAAATAAGCAATTTTTACGTTGTGTGTGTGTGTGGTTTCCCAACAGACGGAAGAAAAAACTGTGCAGGACAGTGAGCAGCTGCTGGCAGACCTGAGAAGACGCAGCACCAGCATCGCTCCTTTGAAGTATCGCCGTACTCCCCCAAACAGATCAGTCACATTGGAGTCGCTCTGTGACTGGGAGTCTAACAGGGTTAGGGCATTTTTAAGTGTTATCAGTCACAAAAGGCAAGGAAATGTCATACAATGGCAGGATATCACCGGGTACATTTTTAAGAATGCAATTTTCAGGGTAAAATATGTAAAGTTTGAAGTTGTTTTGTGTGTGTATTTTAATCATTTCAAACGTGTCCATACCGTGTGGCGAGGTACAATGATATTTAAAAAAGATTGATAAATGAGTATGGAGGCTATCGCCTGCAATGAACGGGGATTCCTCGTATTCATCTTTCCTCATCCAGGGATCTCTGTCAAGAGGCGAGAAGTGCACCTTGAAATCGAACCCCGACAACGAGAACTGGGATGTTATAACCAACAAAGGCATCACTAACACCTACCCGGGGGTATGCTTCATGATCCCACCACCTGATCCAGAGGCCATTAACAAAGTGGACCTGTAAGTGACGACACATTCACAAAAATAGGTCAGTCAGTGATGTAGTCAACCGAACCAGCAACACATTCTTGAAATGACTACCGGTAGTTTGGGTGGTGAACTCGGAGATATAAAGAAGAGGAGAGCCTCTCTTGCAGCATCGCTCAAGAATCACAAGTCAGAGATGGCCAGATCCCTGCAGTCAGGTCACTGTCTATCCATATATTGAATTTGAATACCTCGCCTGAGGCTAACTTTTGTAATAAATGAATTTGCCTATTTACTATTTCAGCCCCCGTACCAACTCCCACGTTGGATCCCAGACTGGCAGCGCTGGGACTCCGGTTGGACAAATTGAATTCCGACCTGGACACTGCTGATAAAGACATGCTGAACCGCATGCGATCCCCACTGAGCCGCTCCAATCCCACTGGAGATCTGTCCAACAGGATAAAGGAACAGGAAGTGAGAAACTTGAGCAGGGGATACAAATTAACAACCAATTCATTGTAAATCGTTTGATTTACAATAATGCCTACACATAAATTTATCAAAATCCTGCCCACATTTTGTGCTCGGGTGGATTTTCATTTTTATTCAGTGGAGACAAAAAGAGTACAATACCGTTTACATGTTGACGTATGCTTCCATATTACATCTAATGTTCTAAATGTGTGGCCTTTTAATCCAGATCATATTATATGTTGGCAGGACCATTTAGGAAGGTGTCCAAGATTTGTCACATGAATATTTTGAATTATTAGTTTGGTTTGAACTGTACATCCATACACACTCTCATACATTTGACTGATAATACGGGAATTTCTGCACTATAAGGAGCAATGGATTGATTATAGGGTGCACCTTCAATGAATGACATATTTAAAAAAAATTCCATATACAGTAAACGGCACATCACATTATACAGTAGAGGCTGGGGTTACGTTATGCACCCATTAGACGGTGCTTCGTTAAAGGGAATGTCAACAAAACAGTGAGATAGTCAGCTGCTGAGTAAACACACAATAAATACAAAAACAAGAAGTGTGTGAAAAGACAAAAACACATTGCCTTAAAACACACATGTTTCTTCTTCTTCTTCTTTTTTTTAGCAAGCTGCCAGGACATTCAATGGTCTGGAGCAGGAGAAGCTTGCAGCTAAGGCTGACCTGCAGCCTCTACTGTCCAAAGATCCCAATGCTTCCTTTGCACTGCCAATCAAAATGAGCACTGCCGAAAACAAGTATGATGGCCTCTCTGCACTTGCTGATCTCTATACCAAAAAGTAAGTCATGCTTTATTTTGATGATGACTGAGGAATAAAATTGCCTTCGCTTCGCATTATTAATTATTTTAAACAAACAAAATAGCAAGTAATTAGAAGAATTGTGTTCTTTTTAAATATTGTTTATTTTCTTTTCTTTCAGGTCAAATGCATCCTTCAACCTTGAGAATCAAATCAGGAAAGTGGATGGCATCATCTCAGGATTTGAAAAGAGGCTTAGTGAAGACGGCCCAATACTCGATGTGCCAAACTCGATTCAAACAGCCAGTGAGAGCCTTCATGTAAGGAACATCACTTTCCTTTTAAACCACCCCAAAATGACATCTGTGTCAAAAAATGTCATTTCTGAATCTTTTTCCCCGTTTTAGCAACAACGAAAGTCTGTGGCATCGGCTCAGCCCGAGATGAGGAAGCTAAGTCAAGACCTGGAGGCCACCGAGCAGCTTTGCAGCTCTCTGCAGCAGGGATACCAGGAGTTTTGCCCCGACATCCAACGGCAGAGAGTGGAGGTGAAACAATTGCACAACCGCTATGCAAACCTTGACAACCAGCTGAAGGAGAGGTAAGAATCACACCAGACACACAGAGTCCGATATAAAAAGTACCACAAAAAAAACAAACAAACAAAGTTGTCACGATAGACACATCTTTTCAGAGAGAACATCTTACAAGAAGCTGGTGCCAAAAACCAAGAATTCCAAAGCTCAGCCAAATCCCTGAACTTTTTCCTGAACAACCTGCCGAGAAACAAGATCAACTACAGTGATGATGTATCTTCAGTAATCGCTCTGCAGAGCTCACAGGAGGTGAGTAGACTCTCTAATCATGACCCTTTTGTTTATTCTTTTATTATTTACTCCTGACCGGTCCTGTTTTGTTTCTATTGGACAAATCTTAATTAAATTTCATGTCATTCATGGAAAAGCACTGTGGTCAAATAGTGAGCACCCCTGCTTCATTGTTCTGAGGTTCATGGTTAGAATCTTCACTCTTGTCTACCTACTGTATGTGGAGCTTCCAACATTACACAAAATAATAAATAAAACAATAACGCTTCTGAATTGTCCAAAAAAGGCGTTTACATGAGTGTAAATGATTATCTGTCTATTTGTGCCCCACAATTGACTTGAACAGTATATTCTGCCTGTCACCCAAAGTCAACCGGTTTCGGATGATCTTGTGACCTGCTTTTCCCATGTTAACACTAATTGACACTTCACTGCAGAGGGTGATGGATGACCTGAAGCGGAAAGGCAATGACGTGGACAGACTGTCCGACTTGTCTCAAGACCTGCAGAATCTACTTGGTGTAAGACATGCACGCCATGCTCAAAACACTCCAGTTGTAAATTACATACACTCATTTTAATTGAAGGGACAATAATATTAATATACCAACCTCTTGCCACGCAGGAGTATGATGCCAACATGGGCAAATTCAACAGTACGTTGGAAGATGCAGGTGTCACTGTTGCAAAGCGACCGTATACACTCACACTTGCGGAAGCTGTTCAGAAAGAGGTATCCCAAGTTGAACCGACATCCGGTCAGTAATATTCACCGTTTACCTGAACATTGCAGAGGTTACCCTGTGTCTTTCTATGACAGGAAAGGGATCTGGTTAACCGCTACGCCGAGGCGGCGGCTGAAAACGGTCAGCGGCAAAGACAGTTGGCTTTGGCTCGGAACCTCATTGCACAAGTAAGGCAGCGGACGGACCACGAGAAAGGCAGTAATATCCCAAACTAAATCTCGGTATGGCTTATTGACACATTGTCATTTCCTTTGATGTAGAATGATGAGAAAGTCCAGCTTCTGGCACAACATCAGGTGCAGCTGGAAAGCCAGCAAAGGAGTGCCTTTGAGTTAAACAGTCTTACCAGGGAGCTGGAGGAAGAGAGGGAGAGGACACTTCACATTGAGGCTAACCTGAAAGCCTTCAGGGATAGGCTCATGTCACTGAAAAATCGCAGAGGAGTCGAGCGTGTTGAAGAAAAAGAAGTGCTTCAATATTACCGCGACCCAAAACTGGAGACCGACTTGATTGAACTTCAGAAGACACTTAATGAAGAGATACGAAGAAGGACCACCATCCACAGTGAGATTGACATTTCTAACAAGAAATTTGGCCTCTTTGAGGACAACCTCAAACACTCTGCGCCAAAACTGTTGACGAGAGAAGTGACCGAGTTTGAGAAAGACCCTCAGCTCGATTTAGATGCTGCCAAGCTGAGAGATGAAATATCAAGAATAAGAGATGAGATTCGACAGAGAAACTCAGAGTACATGCAGATAAAAACGGAGTTTGAGATTCTCCAACAGAAGAAACCACTCATCAAAGAGAGGGTGGTTAAGAAGGAAGTGGTGAAAGTAGAAAAAGACCCAGAAATGTTGAGATCCTTGCGGATATTTGACACGGAAATTTCCGAGGAGACCAGCAAGGTTAAGATCATAAATGATGAAATATTCCAAATGAGAAGCCAGATTAACTCCCTGGAAAGACTAATTCCAAACATCCAGCCCAAGATTATCACAAAAGAAGTTAAAAAGGTTGAACAAGACCCCGAACTCATCACAGAATCCAAGAGGATTCGAACATCTGTGGAGAGTGAGATGTTCGAAAACAACACTTTGTCCAAAGAGTTGTTGGAGCTTCACAGTCGCTACAGAGATATTCAAGCTCTGAGACCAAAAGTGGAGGTGAAGGAAATTGTTAATGAAATTTACCGGATCGATCCGAACACAGAGGTCGAAATTTTACGCCTCAGGAAAGACATACAAGAGGCCAGTGGGCAGCGTTCCATCATTGATAGGGATATCACAAAGGTGGGCTCAGAGGTGAATTTTCTTCGTTCACAGAAGCCCAAAGTGGAAATTAAGGAGGTTCTTCAAGAGGTGGTGAAGGAAGAAAGAAGTCCTGAAAACGAGAGAGAGATTCTAAGGTTGAATGAGCAGATTAATTTCATCCACAACAATTACAGTTTCCTCCAAGATCAAGTGAGGACACTCAGGAAAGAGAGAGATGGCTGGAAGGCTGAAAAGTCCAAGATCGAGACCAAAGTCCTCACTCGGGATGTCATTAAGTACGAACCGGATCCACTCTTAGAGAAAGAAGCCGACCGTCTGAGAAGAGATTTGAGGGATGAGGCGCAAAGGCGACGTTCAATTGAGGAGCTGGTGTTTGACCTGAAAAACAAATATATCTTGTTGGAAAGACAAAAACCGGAGGAAAAGGTGGTTGTGCAGGAGGTTGTGCGTTTGCAGAAGGACCCGCGGCAGGTGCTTGAGCATGAGAGGCTGAGTAGGAGCCTGGATGAAGAAGTAATGACTCGACGGCAAATTGATTTAGAGTTACAGCAGCTCAGAACCAAGGTAGAAGAGAAGGAGCGGATCCTCAGAGCAAGTGATGAGCATCAAAAGAGGATCATAGCCGAGTCTGAACTCAAGGAAATTAGGATCCGTATCCACCAGCTTGAACATGCCCCTCCTGCCGTTTCCGAAAATATTGTTGTCGAGGAGGTACTGAAAGTGGAGAGAGACCCCAAACTGGACAGGTTAATTAGTGGTCTGCGGGTCGACATGGATAGGGAAAGCAACGATATCCTGCGTCTTCAGAGAGACATCCGGAACATCACCCTTAGGCTTGAGGTCCTCCAGAAAGAAAAGTCGATTGAGAAGAAAGTATACAAAGAAGTGGTCCGTGTTGAAAAAGACCAGGCTGTGGAAGCGGAGAGGGATCGCCTGAGGGAACAAGTTTCCAAGCAAAAATTTGTAAGGCAAGACATTGAGGATCAAATCAAACGCCTCAGTGCTAAAACAAACCATCTGATGACGAGCAAGTCCAGCACCTCAAGAGAAGAAACTACTCTCACGATGAACAGAGACAGCTTGCTGAGAGAGAAGGACAACCTGACTCGTGAGCTCAGGACACTGGAGACAAAGAAGCATGACATCAGCATCTCTTTCGAACAGCAGAGCAGACTTATGAGTGAGAGAACACAGATGAGCAGAAACAGAAGCATGAAGATGGGTTCTGACGTACAGCAATTCGAGAGAGAAATTCTAAATGAAAAAGAGAAGATCCATGTGCGTGACAGCACAATTCGTGACCTCATGCTCAATTTGCAGAAAGAGGAACATAACGAAACCAGGACCAAGGAGACCAACATGTCCACCAAAATCACCATTCTGGATCCGGATACCGGCAAAGACATGTCTCCTTATGATGCCTACCTGCAGCGGCTCATCGATCGCCAACAGTACATTCATCTGCAGGAGCTTGAGTGTGACTGGGAGGAGATTACTTCTGTGGGACCCGATGGTGAGACATCCGTATTGCAGGATCGTAAAAGTGGCAGTCAGTACTCCATTAAAGATGCTCTGAAGGAAGGGCGACTAACGCAGCTTGATTTGGATCGGTACAAACAAGGGCAACTCCACATCTCAGAGTTTGCCTTGCTTGTTGCTGGTGATAGCAAGTCAAAGAACCAGTTCAACTCATTTGCCCCGAGGACCAACACAGCTGTGAAGTCACCCCAGAGCGACTACACTGCTCTCCAGGCATATCCAATCGCCGGGATCGTGGATACAAACACAGACACCTGCCTCAGCATACGCAGCGCTGCCATGCGTAAACTGATTGACGCCACCACAGCCCAAAAGCTTCTGGAGGCCCAGGCGGCAACCGGCGGTATCATTGACATCACCACCAAAGACAGACACTCAGTTCATAAGGCGGCTTCCAGAGGCCTCATTGATGAAAGTCAGCTCCAGAGGCTCCTCAATGCTCAAAAGGCTTACACTGGTGTAGAAGACCCCGTGACAAAAGAACGTCTGTCTGTGGGAGAGGCCATCCAGAAAGGATGGATGCCAAAGGAAAGCGCAACTTGGTACATGGAAGCGCAGCACCTGACTGGAGGGCTGGTTAATCCCAACGGCAACAAAAGGATCAGCATCTTGGATGCTATTGGATCCAAATTTATCAACAACGACATGATGAGAGAACTTCAAGCTGAAACCAATTACAAGAAGGATATCACTGATCCAGTCACCAAGCAGAAGATCAACTACAAACAGGCCTTGGAACGTTGTAAAAGAGACCACAGGTCCGGCCTACTAATGTTGCCAGCCACCTCCAAAGAATCTGGGTACACTCCAGCATTCAACAGATATGCGAGATTCTAAATGTGTTTACAGCTTACAGTTATCTGCTTTGTGTAGCAATGGATATTATATGCCTGTATGCCTATACATATGGGATATTGTATGAATATAAATGGTGTATACATGTTTTGTTTTTTTTTAATCTGGCAAGCTTTCCATCATCCCCCTCTTCCTGCCCACTCCCCAAAATGCTGAGAAATCGCCTTTGTTTACCAAACATGCCAGATGTGGGCAGATGTTATTTTGATTTAAATCAAACAATGTTAGAAATGAAGTATCTACCTGATAATAGAACTGTGGAATACTGGGACATGGTGCAATGCTAATTACCAAGATTGTTATGATTATATAGTACTTGTGGGCTACCCTTGATACTATTCACTTTCAACTCAGTCTTGTTTGATACTTTATGAAGAAACATCAATAAATTTAAATTATAATGTCTCTTGTGTAGTCTATTAAATCAAGCAAGCCTATCGACAGTGTGTGAAACTCATGACAAAAAGTTAGCGGACACCAGGGCAGACAACTCTGAAAAGTTGCCTGCCCGGCCATAAATTTGCCTGCCCCATTTTTCACAACTTGAAACACAATAAAATGACTAATCACAAAAAAAAAAAAATATTGTTGCAAAGTATTTTGTTAGTTTAATGAAGGATGTACCTACCACAAATGCTCTCTTGCTTAATTTATGGTAAATGTCCATTTGTTCAAACGTTTGCTTTATTGAATAAAGCAAACGTTTGATTTGGAAACAAAAATTGTCTTGGAAAAGTTGTCGGCCGCCTGGGTGGAGACGTTCTGTAAGTTGTACGCCCGACATAAACGTTGCACGCCCCGGGCGTCCGGGCAGATGTTGTTTTATACACTGGTATAGATACAACAGAGAGATCCCATGCTTTCACAAACACATTTGTCAAACTTGGTTACATTCAAGAGCACAATCAAAGTGTTTCAAAGTAATACCATGATTTATTGGCTCCAATATTGCTAAACTGTAACGAAAGATATTGGTGAAAATCCACTAAGAGGTAAAACCACGAAATATAGATTTACTACCAGCATATTTTTTTACATGGTTGTTTATATGAAAACATTGACAACAGTGCTATATATGGATCACGACATAGGCAATACACAGCCACAAAACAGAAGTGAGCTGTTGTCTGCGCTTTATTGCGGACACGAGTTTAACTCAAGAACATCAATAGAGTCATTCCCGATCAAACCTGATGACAGTAACTACTGCTACAACAATGTAAATTGTCAGCAATCCATAAGCAAATTCAAGATCAAGTTGCATCTGTATCTGACATATGACTTTGTCTTTCCTTGAAGAAGCTCCTCTGCTCATTGATGACTTTTTGTAGAAGGGCAATGTTGACACCATCCACACAGTTGAGGACACGGGCAAAGACCCTCACCCCGTCAAACCCTGTCAAACAAAAATGTGCTTGTTTATAAACAAAACAAACAACACAAAAAGGACACTGTCATCTTCGAAACGTATGTTTGTTGCTCATTGACACCTTTAGGGAGTGTTTCCTTACCTTGGGCGGTTTCTATTTCACCCAGTACGATATAGTGGGCTCCAATTATGGGGTTAAATGGTTCCACAGTCGACGTATTGATGACAACATGGTGCTCTTTAGAAGCATGCTGAATTGTTAGTAAAGCCCGGGACTTCTCTGCGTCATATCGGGTGAGTCTAGAAAAAAATGTGTACATTGAGTCACCAATGTCATCATGAAGCAAATGTGTCTAGTTTTTTGTTTGTTTAACCAATTAGCATTATGCAAATTAATAAAAGGTTAACTATTGTGCGTGTGTGTACAGGGTTTCTTATGTTGTGAAAGCTGTTTTGGTATATAACAGATTAACAATCAAAATTATTCCTTAGTTTTTTTTTTAAAATCAAGTACATTTAAGAGCCATAATATACATTAAACAATTTGCAAAACAGTCCATTTTTCAAATGATTTACTAGCCCACCTGCCAAATGTTCGCACAGACTCTCCATCATGCAACGCTTCGGAGTTCACTTCCCAAGGAAAATAATACACTGCAACGGCTGGAAGCATCGCTTATTGCGGTGATGGACGACGACGCGTTCCATGTTACGTACAAAATCTTGATTACATTGTGAACGGATCACCGTCCGGTTGCAGCGACTGTTGACGCTTAGAAGTGAAAGTGGGCATGACTATAGATTATCACCCAAGGAAAAACTAAAATTTACTTCCGGGGGCGTGTCACGTGACCTGACGTCACCCACTTTGCGTTCAGGACAAAACCTACACAAACACGCCGCGCGTGTATTCTATTTTTTCTCTGTTTAATTCCTTTTGAGGACAAACATGAATCCTGACATACTAAACGAGAGGCGGAAGGCAACATTTGACGTCGAAAATCTCACCAACATTTTGAATGGAGGCCCCGAAAAGACCAAGAGAAGAAGAGAAATTGGTAACTTGCCGCAAAGTGTATTCTGACAGGTCATTTTGGACATTGTGAACTCTAACCTACTATCATTCTATCAGCTGTATCCTACAATTTCTGAAATTATCGTCAAAGAATATGAAATCGTTGTGACAAGTTTAATGAGGCACGAGTTAAGCGGCTATGACGTTAGCTAGCAGATTGTGGTGCAGTTTATGAATCGCTGTTGAGTTGATTCAACTGTACAGTATATTATATCTCCGAGAAGTTCGTTGCGCCTTTCTCCTTGTTTGTGTAAATAACGTGTGTCTTAGAGCTAAGACTGTGAACACACTCGTCCAGTATTTTCTGACCCTAGAAGCATATTTTAAAACGGACAAAATGTCATGGAACAAATGCCATGTGAAGTGGTTGCACGGGTTAATTATACACCTTTTGACGTCCTGTGTAAAATAATGTAATCCTGATGCTTGCTGCTGTACACCACCGGCATAGATAGACAAAGTATATATATATTTATTTACATATAAGTAAACGTGTAAAAGTTAGTTTTTCTGTAGCTTATTTGACTGCTGCACGGCCAGAGTAAGATACAGATCTGGAATTCACTTCCACCCAACATCCGAAATATGGACTTTCTTCCCACCTTCCAATCCCACCTCAAAACCCATCTGTTTAAAATCGCATTCACCGTTTAGTTTAATCTGCTCTTTTATTATTTCTCATTTTATTTGTTTTTTTTTTTCATGTTCTGGTGTTTATTGTTCCATTGTTCTTTTTGTTTGTGAAGTGCTCATGGGTGTTTTGAAAGGCGCTTGTAAATAAAATAATTATTATGAAGAATCAATTGCTGCTCATTAAGCTGGAAGAAATGTCCACGTATTTATCATGGTGGGTGATTATCCAGTAAGGGAAACTTTTTAATATAGAGACCACATACAAACACGACAGTCGTATCCCTCCCGCATGCTTTAAACACATTTGTATTTTTTAAAACGCATGTAAAAGTAGTTATCAGCATCTGCTTCCACATTATTGTTGTCAGACTTCTCCAAAATAAGAGACCAGGAGTGACCTTGCTTTTAATCACACTGCATCTCTTTTCCCCAGACCTCTCTGCTGTCTGACATGTTGCCACACAACTCTAAGCATTTAGCATTGCCTGTGTCGTAGCCTACTGCAAAAACAATCTCTAACAATGTACTCAATATAATAATAATGTTACTTATTCATTCCCCCCTCTTTCCACTTCAGAGTCAATTGTCTTGAATGATCCAGACTTTAAGGACGAGGACCCAAACTTCCTCTCCCGCAGTGAGCGCTATGACCAAGCTGTCAGAAAGAGTGCCCAAATGATCCTCAAGATGAGGGAGTATGGGATTGCGGACCCAGAGGAGATCTACTGCTATAAGAGGTATTTGATTACAAGTCACACACCCATAGTGATAGATCTTATAACACTTCCTTTCTATTGCAAGGCAAAAATCCCATGGTAAAAGTGTCCTAGGGCCTTGAGTAAATGCTCCAGGCATTGTACTTTTGTATATACAAATAAAGTTGGAGCAAAGTACATTCAGAGATTAAAACTATGTCAAAGGGTGCGTGTGTTGTCCAGTTTGCAGCTACGTAGAATACAACTTAATACAGGAAACAACAATATGAAGTATTTACTTACATATTTACTTTTCTAAAACTTATATATATTTCATTGCACATTTTAAACCGTAGTTTCTGTGCATATCCTTAACTCTTAAAGAGATGGGACAGTTGAGTTTGAGTGACGACCAACCATTGGTTTTGAACGTGAGGGACATTGATCCTGTTGTCTGCGACCATAAAACAACTGGGCGTTCCTTCATATGCCAACCAAGCCCCTGTTAAGTTGTCCAGAAGGTGTTTTTATATCATGCAGCCACCCGGAAATGTCCTTCTTTGTAAGACACCAGTCAAAAAAAAACAGACATTATTGCCTCTTTTCCAATGTAGACCTTGTACTGCTCAAACATGTTTTGATAGAAGGTAATATTCCAAATAATGTAAAAATCTCGCCATTTCCCGCAGATTTTAATTGAGGGTTCATACATGATCTACCAACCGATCTACCTTCACATTAGTTCCCAATCCTTCAAATCAGTTAATAATTGTGTACCTTCCATTCACTCAGAATGTTTCGAGGCAACTTTCAGGAGGCAATGGGGCTACACTTTGCCATGTTCATCCCAACCCTCTATGGCCAATGTGACCCCGTGCAGTCCAAGAAATGGTTACCGCTAGCAGAGTCCTACCAGGCCATGGGCACGTATGCTCAAACTGAGCTAGGTCACGGTCAGTTCTTGAGTGCACCCTTTATATTATTTTTTGGAGATAATTAAAAATCAGATATATTTACATTAGCATTTTTGGCTAGTGAAAACAGGCCCATTTGAGGCAAGGTTTACTTGTATAGTATGTGTTTGACAGATCAATATTCAAGTGCAGATTTAATATTTTTTTTCCCAATACAAATAATAGTAATTTTATTTGTTGATATAAGTACCAGTGGCCATTAGTCATGTATTTTTGTGATTCACCACCTTCCGGAATAAACCATGTCTTGGAACCCATACATCTTAAAGGACAACCGACGTCTCCGGACAAGTTGTGTCCATAATTTGTAAAATGGCTTCAAATGACTTCTACTGAGCTTATTTTCCAAAGATTCCACCGTATATAGCTATATTTTACGTTTTAAGACTCGCGCGGAAAATTCCTGAAGTCTAGTTTTTGAGTTGGTGACGAGTCCGTACGTGACGTCACTGAAGGAACCCCCCCTGACCGAAAATAGGACACATTGTAACAGTCCTTCCATCACGTCAATGCATTTGGCTGTGCTTGTTTGGTCTGAAAACGTCATGTTGCACCAAAAAGAGCCAGAAGAGGGCGACCAAGCTCCATATAAGGAATTTTTCAGCCATGCGACAGGACCTGGAAAATACTATTTGGATTTGCATTCAGCACAACCGGGGCGGGAGAAGTGTGATACAGTACTTCCCACCAGTTCTTCATTACTGATTCCTCTTCTCTATGACAACTGGAGATTCAACACAAAAATATTGTGTGTGTGTGTGTGTGTGTGTGTGTGTGTATATATATATATATATATATATATATATATATATATATATATATATATATATATATATATATACGAGTGTCTATATGATGATATAATCTGCATGTCAAGATCACAAGGTGAATAAATAATTTGGTCTCTCTCTTTCTTCATGGCTGCCACCCACTTTCTATACCCATGCTTATTTTAATCCCTCCATGAATGTGTCCTTCATTGGCTTCTTCATCTTCATGGCTTTCACTCGCCATAATTTGTCAACTCTCAAAAATGCTAAAACAAAAAAAATGCTTGGTTTCCTGTTCCATTGGCATCTGCCTTCTATGGTTCAGCTGCGTGCACCCAGGCAGGCCCGATCCTTTTGATCTGCATCTCGGAATGTTCCTGCCTACACTGCTCAACCAGGCAACTCCAGAACAAATGGACCGCTTCTTCATGCCCGCCTGGAACCTAGAGATCATCGGCACCTACGCTCAGACTGAGATGGGCCACGGTAAAATACTGAATAGCATGGCCCAAATTCCACCTTCTGATTTGAAAGCAAAAGTGGTCCTTATGATTTCCAAATGTCCGGGTTGGTCAAGGTGGTGTTTTTGTTTGACGTAAGCTAGCTCAAAGTTCAATTCAAAATTTGAAAAATGAAATAGTTCATTCAGTTCATTGGTCCGAATTCAAAAACTAAGTTAACCATTTCCAAAATGGAGATTTTTGGGGGGAAATTTGATAATTTTTCTTTTAAGAAACACTATTTTGCTGCGAGCTATTACTCTTAAATTACTTGCGTTTTTCCATTTTGCCACCCGATGGCAGCAACTTTTACGATACAATCTCGTGGAAAACCTTTTTGCTTGAATTTTAAAACAAGTGAGTCGTCTTAAGTGCGCAGACACAAATCGAATACATAGTAAGATGAGGCTGAAGTCAGAAATGAGCTGTCAAAAACTCAACTCCCACTCCAACACCAACATAAAAAGATGACCAACCCGCGACCTTCCTGCCCACTCCATGGTTTACAAAGGGTAAATGTCCAGTCTAATGCCCACTAGGGACTATTTGTCATCAACCAATACAGATTTCCAGAGTGAGCTAACTAGCACATGCTCTTCTACCACTCCCCAAAGTCATCATGCATTGCAGTATGATGACCTATGCAAACCATGTGAGGCTTTATGTGTAGGCTCATTTAGCGTAGCTTCAGATGGCTTTTCTCCCAGAAGGCTTTCTAATGCTCAAACCCATCAAAATTTCCTTCAGGTTATTCTCCAACATATTCTAGTTTTGGTGGGTTGTTCAGACTAAAAAAAATATATATATATATATATAATGCACGTTAATATATGCTATACAAAGGATTTAGCATCAGGGAGAGTTGTTACCATGAATTTGGATCTGTCAAACATTTACAGGGAGCACTGCTTTACTACTATATTGAAATGTTTGAAATTTTGAAATTTTCAGTACTGTAGTTCTCAAAAGGAGAACATATTCCAGTGCTGTGATTGCATCTATTTACCGAATGAATTAGCCGGTGACTTTATCACAACTCTCATGTGCTTGCTTTCGACCAAGATGCTTTCTGATAAGTTGATATTGTTTGATTTCATTTCATATATTAACTGTGTTTCTGGTGGTATTTGCCTAATGCCTTTCCTGCAGGTACGCATCTCAGAGGACTAGAGACCACTGCCACATATGACCCAAAAACACAGGAGTTTATCCTAAATAGTCCCACTGTCAGCTCAATCAAATGGTGGCCCGGAGGTCGTAAGTACAAGTACACGCCTTCAAAGACTACAAAAAATATATAGATATAAAATGCTGAAAGAACTGAATACAATCCCTGCTCTTCTCTTATTCTAGTTGGGAAGACCTCAAACCATGCAATTGTACTTGCCCAGCTCTATACTCAGGGAAGCTGCCACGGTCTGCATGCTTTTATTGTACCTATCCGTGATATGAACACACACAAACCACTACCAGGTAATTATGGTATTTTAATACAGTAAAGTCTCGTTATATCGATATTCAAGGGAGTCCGAAAAAATATCGATATAACCGGGACTATCGATATATCCGACCCTATTTGCATGTAATTTTCTCCGTGCGTGCATAGAAATAGTATTGATATAACCGGGACTATCGATATATCCGATATCGATATAACGAGACTTTACTGTATATATATTTTTTTGATGTAAATGATTATACCATATTTCCTCTTGGATAAAAACACATTATTTTCCTCACAGGTATTGTTGTTGGCGATATTGGCCCCAAATTTGGTTTTGATGAAGTCGACAACGGCTTTTTGAAACTTGAACACGTGCGGATACCACGAGAGAACATGCTCATGAAATACGCTAAGGTCAGATGATCGACAGAAATGTCACAGTCAGAAATGATTTCTCATTGAAGCAGAGAGCTGCTGCTTTCCTCCAGAATTGTATTCACTAATAATTACAATGTGCCAAAAGACATGCATTGATTTTTGAAACCTCTCTATATTATTATTCTATTATTGCAAATGTCACCTTTGTGGGACTATTAAAGGCTTTCTGATTCAGATTTTCCCATTCTTTATTACTACCTCACCCATCTATCTATTTTGCAATCCACCTATCCTCACCAGGATCGGGGGCGCTGAAGCCTATCTACAAAGTACTGTAGATACTGATAGATTTTAAATTGCGGCAGTGGTTTTTAACCTTTGTAGAGGTGAAGAACCCAAGCAATTAAGATGCACAATCATCATGAGTGAAAAATAAATGTCTTTTTTTTCACAAATTCAAGAGATTTAAAAGGGAGGATTTTATTTTTCTTAATAAGCATCAAAACATGCAACATCAAAATGCTGAATAATTCTTGTTTGTCCACTAGGTGGACCCTGATGGCACCTACATCAAGCCACCCAGTGCTAAACTGACTTACGGCACCATGGTTTTCATCCGTTCTATGATTGTCGGCGAGTCCGCTCAAGCCCTCGCAAAGTCTAGCACCATCGCCATCCGCTACAGTGTGGTCCGTCACCAGTCTGAAATCCGGCCTGGGTCAGTCACCACCACGAGTCACTTAAAGGACAACCGACGCCGCCGGACAAGTTGTATCCATAATTTGTAAAATCACTTCAAATGACTTCTATTAAGGGTATTTTACAAAGATTCCACCGCTATATTTTACGTTTTAAGACTCACGCTGAACATTCAGGAAGTCTTGTTTTTGAGTTGGTGACGAGTCCTCACGTGACGTCAGAAAAGGACCGCCTGCTGACCGTGAAAAGGACGCATTGTCCTTCCATCATGTAGTTGTTTGGTCTGGGGACCTCGTGTTGCACCCAAAAGGCGCCAGAGGGCGTCCAAGCGCCATTTAAGAATTTATCAGCCTGTGGAAATGAAGGTGGCCACAGGATGTCGCCATTTTGTGCCTTTTTTTTTTGTGAGAGATTTTCCCCCAATGTTGCCTCAAAATGGCCCAAATACATTTTTTAATCGATTGCAAACATGTATGATTTGCTCTTCAGAGCTATTTGAATCATATTCATAACTGGATGTGGAACAAGAAAGCATATTCTCCGAATCTGAAGCCATTGTTTTGATTCACGAGCAATGCAAGACGTCTTGGCGTGACGTCACAAAATGGCGTCGGGACTTTCTGAAAATGGGCAATTCGCAGCTCAATTTTTTGGAGATTTCGGACACTTTAAGTCATTTTTATTGGTGTTTTGCCTTGACTAAAAATATCATACTGCGTGTTTTGGGTATTTTAGATGCTATAAAACGTTTTTCTGGTGTCAGTTAAAAAACAAAAAAGTGACGTCGGTTGTCCTTTAAGTCATTTTTATTGGTGTTTTTCATTTAACTGAAAATATCAGCCTGCGTGTTTTGGGTATTTTAGATGCTATAAAACGTTTTTCTAATGTCAGTTAGGAAACAAAAAAATGCTGTCGGTTGTCCTTTAAGCAAGCAATTTGAATAATGCGCAAACACAGGCCTGTATCGCCGTTAATGTACGTGTTCATTAGCACCAAGCAGACGAAACATTTTGTCCTGTCTTGCAGTGCGCCAGAACCTCAAATCCTCGACTACCAGACGCAGCAATACAAACTGTTCCCTGTGCTTGCTATGGCTTATGCCTTCACTTTTGTTGGCCAGTACATGAACGAAACATACCATCGCATCAGTGGAGACATTCACCAGGGGGACTTTAGTGAGCTGCCAGAGGTACTTATCGCAGAGATAGTAACAGTATGTGTACATCGGATGCAAATTCCACTTTCATCTGTGATATATAATTTTATTTTCGATTCCCAATGAGCTGTTGGGTGATGTAAAAAAATATATATATTTCCACCCTATGTGTTTTACTTTTCACCTTTCTCCAATGTGTAGCTCCACGCTTTGTCTGCGGGTTTGAAAGCTTTCACCACGTGGGCAGCAAACTCTGCCATTGAGGTGTGCCGCATGTCGTGTGGCGGTCACGGCTACTCTCGCAGCAGTGCCTTTCCAGATATATATGTTGAGTTCACCCCAACGTGCACCTACGAAGGCGAGAACACAGTCATGATGCTGCAGACTGCAAGGTGTGTCACAAATGAATCGGAGCATATGTTCGTTGGAAGGCATTTGAGAGACTTCATGTTATTTTTGTCAGGGGTGTTGTATCTACCCCGGTCAAGGATGATGTCTCATACTAATGTCCAAAACGTTTCTTGTAGAACACCGTGAAAACTAAAATACATTTAAAACAACAATCGACATTGGACACTAGGGATATATATATATATATATATATATATAGGGCCTAAACTACCAGTAAGACTTTAGTTTGCTGACGAAGTTTCTTGGATAAGAGGCGAAACATCCGACACCTTCAAAGAAATACAGATGACTGCTGAAGAAACCTTTTCATCAACAATCGACATTATTACAATATGTTTGACAAGACATACAATAAATGAGCAAATTAATAACGTACCGTGTGCACCTTGTAAATCGCAAGTAGATAAACTTTAATAGCGTAGACCGTAGACTTTATCGTTCCCTTTCTCTGGCAATTTCTCTCGCAATTTGTCTCGTCCTGTCTCTCTCTAGCGATTTCTGTCGTGTGACACGGAACCGGAAGTGATCATAACAAAAATACGTATTATAAATAAAGTATTTGTAGAAAAACATACATATGAAGGTTCACATAGAAACGTTGAACACAAACAAAAAGCAACAAGACCAAAGAAATTATGTTTTTGTTGTCATGGCAACCAATGACAATATTGGCGCCAGTTACAGCTACCGTTTGAATTAGTCGTAGACATAGTTGAAAAAAACTCAACTCTACAACTAAGGGAAGGATTTAGCTGTTTTATGAAAATCGCTTCTTTTACTCCCCTTTCAAACCAACTATTTTCTTTCGCTAAGATTTTAACCTCATTGTCGTCAAATGAGTGGTTGCTACCTTTTAGGTGCATATGTACTTCCATATGGATAGTAGGGATATATATATAGGGTCGAAACTACCAGTAAGACTTTTTTTAGTTTCTTGGACAAGAAGCGAAACGTCCGACACCTTCAAAGAAGTACAGATGACGGCTGAAGAAACCTTTTCATCGATCTCATTAATTGTGTGAAACAATTTACTGAACTTTTCAACTAACATTTTGTGTGTGCGTGTACATGAATGCAGATATTTGATGAAAAGCTACAGGCAGGCCAGAGCTGGTGAGCGACTCCATGGCATTGTGTCATACCTTAATGAAGCCGAGCATCAGAGAATCCAGCCACAGCTCGTCACGGCAAGATCGACTGGGCTCGACATCAATGACCTGTCCACTCTGGTGGAGGTCTACAAGCTACGAGCCGCCACGTACGAGACAAGAACAATGGATTATCACAAGCCAGCAGCTGATTCGTCTCTGATCTATGCAAATGATCCTTCTGTGTGTTTAGTCTGGTCGAGTTGGCAGCCAAGAGCATCCAGAAGGAGCTGCAACACAACAAGAGCCAAGAGGATGCCTGGAATAATAGTGCTATCGACCTGGTTCGAGCCTCTGATGTAAGACCAATTTAAGTGTGACCAATGTTGTTTAGTTTATATGAATTTAAGCGGTACGTGTGAATTTCCATGCAACATTGACAAACCCCTCATTGTTCGTTATACTCGTTGACTCTTGGTTTGTCCACTCGACTGTCTGTCATCAAACTCAACGTTATCTTATATTTGACCTCCTCCAGGCCCACTGTCACTATGTGATAGTGAAACTCTTTGCTGACAAGTTGGCAGGGATTGATGGCGCCTCCGTACACTTGGTGCTTTTGACGCTTGCACGCCTCTATGCACTTCATGGCATCTCAAAGAACTCTGGAGACTTCCTTCAGGTACAAATTCCATCTTTACAACGGTGCCTCGAGATACAAATATACTTTCTGTGACCTTGCTTTTAAGACAAACCCTCATCCCAAATCTTTTCCCATTGAAATGAACCGAAATGCCATTAAGTTGTTCCAGTAACCAAGCAAACATAAAAATTATTGTAAAATGGGTTTTAATTAGGATAGGCTATGGCACGGGTGGGGGACGTTTGCTTCATGTAATGTGGCAACAACAAAAGCAACCCCACCGTGTATTTTTAAGTATCTATATGGCCACAATGCCTAATATTATATTTAAAAAAATTATAATAATAATTAAAAAAAAAAATATATATATATATATATATATATATATATATATATATATATATATATATATATATATATATATATATATAAATTTTATTTTCTCTCTCTATATATCTATATATATATATATATATAGAGAGAGAGAGAGAGAGAGACAGACGTAGAGATATATTGATTGATTGATTGATTGATTGATTGATTGATTGATTGATTGATTGATTGATTGATTGATTGATTGATTGGTAGATAGATTTATTTAATTGTTTCCTATGGGAAATTAATGTTTGGGATACACACTTTCCGCCTTAGACAGTCTTTCTGGGAACCAATTAAGTTCGTAAAGTTTGTATATATATTTTTTATTATATTTTTTATATATATTTTTTTCATTAAGCTAACAGACAGATATATTTTTTTTTCATTAAGCTAACAGAAACGCTTATTTCTGTGGTTGTTTTTAAATACACAAGATGTCATTCTTTGTCTTTTATATTCATTTTGACATTAAATTGAACTTTTCATGGCAACAAATAGCTTGAAGTCTATTTTTGAGGAATTGTTCAGTAAATGTACATGCCAAACTGCTTCTTGTTGAAATGAGTTGAATCGTCTGCGCTTGTAAGTCAAAGGCAAAAATGGGATGCGCGATGGCTTGAGTCTTAAAAAAAAACCAAACTCTGAAGTCAAGTTGCTCGTATCTCAAGGCGACACTGTAAAACAAAAAGTGCATTGAGTGGTTTTGCTCCATATGCACGGTTCACATCTGTCTTCTGTCTTGTCACTTGGTTGGTTTTCTCACTGTTTACAAATTACTTGCTGTAATTGGCTAATCCGACTGCACATTTCCATCATTTTGTTCCCAGGCTGGACTGTTGAACGGTTCGCAGCTGCTGGAGATTACGACTCGTATCAAAGAGCTGCTTTCTGAGCTGAGGCCAAATGCTGTGGCGCTGGTCGATGCCTTTGATATCCATGACAGGATGTTAAATTCAGTCTTAGGGCGATACGATGGGAATGTCTACGACCACATGTTTGAATGGGCCCGGCGCTCACCACTAAATTCTACAGAGGTCAGTAAATATCCCTGGTAGGGCTCAGAATGGTGACAAGTAATTGAAACCCACAGTTACTCATCATTTCAAATATCTATTACATTCTCCCTTCTGCAGGTCCACGAGTCCTATCATAAGTATCTGAAGCCACTGAGGTCCAAACTGTAAGATGAGCCACAGATAATGACAGTGAGCACTTTTGCTTGTGAATAAGAAATAGTTAGTGCATCATTTCAAACACCAACAAGGCTATTGCATTTCCTCTCACCTCACTTAGATACACTTGTGTCCTTAAAGGACAACCAACGTCACTTTTTTGTTTTTTAACTGACACCAGAAAAACGTTTTATAGCATCTAAAATACCCAAAACACACAGTATGATATTTTTAGTCCAATGCAAAACACCAATAAAAATGATGTAGAGTGTCTAAAAAGTACTTCAATTTGAAACCGGAAGTGGCCAGTTTCAGAAGGTCCCGCCCCCATGTTCGTGGTGTCACGACAAGACGTCTAGCCTTGCTCGAGAATCAAAACAATGGCTTCAGATTCGGAGAATATGCTTTCTTGTTACTCATCCAGTTATGAATATGATTCAGATAGTTCTGAAGAAGAAAGCATACATGTTTGCAATCGATTAAAGAATTTATTCCGTGTCATTTTGAGGCATCAGGGGTGGGAAATGTAGCACCCAAAAAAGGCAGAAAATGGCGACAAAGCCGTGTATGGAATTAATCAGCCTGTTTCCACATGCTGATTAATTCCTTACATGGAGCTTTGTCGCCCTCTTCTGCCTCTTTTTGGTCCTACACGACGTTTTCAGACCAAAGTACAGCAAAATACATTGACGTGATGGAAGAACTGCTACAATGTGTCCTTTTTTCGGTCAGGGGCGTTCCTTCAGTGACGTCACGTACGGACTCGTCACCAACTCAAAAACAAGACTTCCGGAATATTCAGCGCGAGTCTTAAAAGGTAAAATATAGCTATATGCGGTGGAATCTTTGTAAAATCCGCTCAGTAGAAGTCATTTGAAGCCATTTTACAAATTATGGACACAACTTGTCCGGCCGGAGACGTCGGTTGTCCTTTAAGACATAGTCGATTTCTCGAAGACAATCAGCCAAAGAGGTTTTTGACTGTCTTATAAATGTGTCTTTTTAATGAATTGATTCAAAATAGTTTTCAATTATATGACTAGGAATGACAGATTTTTGTGCCAATAAAAATATCCACATGCATCAAATGTATGTTTATGAAATTTCAAAGTTGTCTAATTATGTAATATGTCCTCATCTCCCATCCTCTCTGTCGTTGTCTGATGGCGCTCTTTTGTGTGCCAGTTCAGTTTTTCTCAACAAGAACATAATGCAACTAGTATTATTACATAACAATCCCAACATGAATATCTCTTTTTGTTGTTTTCAGTAGGCTACTAGACTTCTTGTCATTCTTTGACAAAAATCAGGACATTCAATGTCCATCTTTGACCTGAAGCAAATTACAACTCAGCTCAACAACTATTGTCTTTTTACTTCCTAAAATCTGTGTGTAGTTTCTGAGGCTTTGAGGTTGACAGATCTTCTGTTGTGGCTCAGTGTTTTGGGGCCATCAAAATGATTTAGCCAGACTGGGTCTACAATGCTGATAGATCGACAAATGCACATCAGGATGTATTTCATGACAGCAGAAATGAGCATTACCATATTTTCGCTTGCGTGCACGGAAAGCCAATCTCAATGTATAGTAGAATTAAAAGGTCTTGGAGAAGATACAGACAGGCGTATTGAGGAGAGCCACTTAAAGGACAACCGACGTCTCCGGACAAGTTGTGTCCATAATTTGTAAAATCGCTTCAAATGACTTCTACTGAGCGTATTTTACAAAGATTCCACCGCATATAGCTGTATGTTACGTTTTAAGACTCGCGCTGAATATTCCGGAAGTCTTGTTTTCGAGTTGGTGACGATTCCTCACCCTACGTCACTGAAGGAATGCCCCTGACTGAGAAAGGACATACGTTGCATCACCTCAGTGCATTTTGCGGTACTTTGTTTGGTCTGAAAACTTCGTGTTGATCCGCGTTGATGGCGAAATTAGAAGGAAAACACATAAATAACGTAATGGTGAATCGTTGTATGTTGCACCGAGACAATTCTTTGATATTCGTTGACAAAAATTCCAAGCTGAAAAAGAAACCTATTTCCAATGGAACTCTAGCGCCATCTTCTGCATTTTCTGTGACACTACACATCAGTCTTGATCCCTCAAAATGACCCGGAGGACCTTTATTCGATTGCAAACATTTAGACTTTCCTCTTCAGAACTATTTGAATCATATTCATAACTGGATGTGTAACAAGAAAGCATATTCTCCGAATCTGAAGCCATTGTTTCGATTCTCGAGCAATGCAAGACGTCTTGGCGTGACGTCGCGAACTGGGGGCGGGACTTTCTGAAAATGCCCAATTCGCAGCTCAGTTTTTTGCAGATTTTGGACACTTTAAGTCATTTTTATTGGTGTTTTGCATTTGAATAAAAATATCATACTGTGTGTTTTGGGTATTTTAGATGCTATAAAACCTTTTTCTGATGTCAGTTAATAAACAAAAAAGTGACGTCGGTTGTCCTTTAATGTAGATAATTTCAATCATTTTAGGAATACAAAATGTGCCTGTCTGCTTGTTCCTTCCTCAACTAAGATTGTTGTCTTCACTGGATAATATTTTATCTCTGTATTTACAGATGTATATGCTGTAAAGGCATGATAAGAATTAGCCATGATTTATTAACCACAATTGGTTGGATAAAAGTTCATGTTTTTGTTAATTCTGTGTTGATAATTTGACATGTTGTCAAAATAAATTTTCATGAAGCGCCGTGCGTCTGTCCTTCTGAGTCACTCGTTTCAAATGATTAGCCATAAACTGTTAATACATACATTTATTGGAAGCTGAAAAAGTAATATCAATTAATTATGATGTTCACGGAAGTCACGGAAGGACTTCTTTAATCGATTGCAAACATTTATGCTTTCCTCTTCAGAACTAGTATTTGAATCATATTCATCACTGGATGAGTAACAAGAAAGCATCTTCTCCGAATCTGAAGCCATTGTTTTGATTCTCGAGCAATTTGAATAGCAAAACCAACATTTGTTCGCTACATCTAGGGACGTGAGATAAAAGCGTGTAACAAACTTGACATATTTTGTCAAAACACTGCAAGATAACCAAGCAGTCTTTTCGATTGGGGACGGTGTTTGTTGATCGAGCTGGCGCCGATCCGGCATGCCTAATCTCCGGATGAGGTCAGTTGAAACTCCGCCTCCTTCTCCTGTGTGGTGTGGTTGCGAGTCAAGCCAAGGATGTTGGAAGACACAAAGAGGGAAGTGCCGACATACCGGTGGACGCTTCGAACAACGCCAAGTTTTTTGCCTGATAAATACTACTTGCTCATGAAGAACAGGTCGGCCATTCACTGTCACAGGTGAGCCGAATATATAGCTTTGGGGGTAAGATTGCGGTGATTTTGTAACGCGTGGAAAAGAAAGTTAGCTTCATTAGCATCGTTCCGGTCATTAGCGGGCTACTTATGGAAACGGAAAAGTAGTTAAAGGTGACAACACATAAATGCCACTATAGTCTGGCAAATTAAACAATCTGCATATTTTCCACAGAAAGAGATTCAACTTCGTCCGTGTAAATAATTACTGTCCACCCCACTGCCTTATGTCCAATTAAACAATTGCTTCTTATCCCTGTTCTAAGCGACACAATGTAATCTTGTTTTCTCATTTCATAACTTTGCTGCTGTGAAATGTAAATTTCTCCACTGCGAGACGAATAAACGTACATCCAACCATTTCGAGTGCGGTAAGAGCTGCCACGAGGAGAAACATTTCGTTTGTGTGACAGCTCTTCCATTTGTTATCCAAACTATGCGGGAGGGAACGTTCGAACACGACCACGTGACCCAGAAAACTCGATTCCATTTATCCTCGCTTTGTTTTTTTACTCAGTGTTTCCCACCCAACCTTTGAACAGTTTACATTTGAAAAATCTCACATCACATAAACACCAAGAAGCATGAATACAGAAATAAGGCTGACCTCGTCTCAATTTATTTTTCAAATAAACACATCATTGGAAGAACAAGTTTTTGTTCACAATATAGCAGCAAAAGCTGTATTAAAGGACAACCGACATCACTTTTTGTTTCCTAACTGACATCAGAAAAACGTTTTATAGCATCTAAAATACCCAAAACACGCAGTATGATATTTTTATTAAAATGCAAAGCACCAATAAAAATAACTTACTGTCCAAAATCTGCAAAAAATGGAGCTTTGAATTGGGCATTCTCAGAAAGTCCCGCCAACAATGGTTTCAGATTCGGAGAATATGCTTTCTTGTTACACATCCACTTATGAATATAATTCAAATAGTTCTGAAGAGGAAAGCATACATGTTTGCAATTGATTAAATAATTTATTCCGTGCCATTTTGAGGCAACATTGGGGGGAAATGTATCACCAAAAAAGAGGCAGAAAATGGCGACCAGCTTCTGTGAGGAATTAATCAGCCCGTTTCCACATACTGATTACTGATTACTTCTATTGTCCTGCCTGAGTATAGGGTCTACGATTGGCCTGAAATCCATAAAAATCTATTGATAAAGGAATCGCGAATGAATCCTGTGAAGCTCATATCAAGTGAGGTACATTGGATTCTAATGCAAGTGCCTTTGTGCATCATCTTATGCATGTTCAGAGAGAATAGAAAATGTTTCTTGGCCCGGTGTGCCTTGCCTGTGATTGATTGTGGTGTCCAAATGTAGCTGCTTTATTCACACCATGGCACAACAGAGAAGGGGGGAGGGCCTCCTCCTCCTCCTCCTCCTCCTTTGCTGACAGAAAAAAAACTATTGCTCTTTTGGTCCACAGTTACACAACTGTAAACATTAAAATACACTTGCCAAATAAGGTAACGTTCCTGCATTTTCCAATTTTGCATTCCTGCTCCATTTTGGCTCAGTCCCAGCTCGTATTGAAAATGGTCTATGCTGTTCATCCGCCAGTGCCTACAAACCGCAATGATTATCAAGTGATACATTAACGCTATTTGTGTCTGTGCGTGTTTGAGAGAGAGAGAGAGACTGAAGTCCAATCTCAATGCACATTGGCTGACGCGATGTGCGTCTTCCAGTCCAAATTCATCGATTTGCGCGAATGTTCTCTTCCCGCATTCCACAAATTTTTCAGTCATTCCGCCCACCATGGAATCCTATCTTTCCACACAAACTATATTGACTATATATGTCATCACATTGTGAGAAGAGTTCCACTGATATTTGCTCTGCGCATAGCATAACACTGCAAGGTTTTGTACAATTTACATACTTGTTTTTTTTCCCATTTTACTCAACATTTGAATTCAACATTTTTAAAGCTCAGTTGTGTCTTGTGGTTTGAGTTGGCCTCCCGGGCCTCAGATATACTCTTCAAAATAAATCCTACACCCAGTCACCCAACTCAGAATAGTGTAGCATAAATGGCTATAACATGTAAGATATATGATCTTTTCATTTCGTTTTGTGATGTTAGGAATTATATACTGTATATCACAAGCCTCAACTCTTCTCCAAAGACCATCATCAACACACCAGCTGTAGGGTCTTATTGACCTCAGAGATTCCTCTATATGCCTTCTGTCTACATCTAGTCTGACCCACTATGAGTGCTCAGTGAGGACGTGTATAGTGTAAATAACACCTTCAGCATTGTCAAATAAAGACAGGAAGTTAAGTACCACGAACATATCCATTCAGTGCTTTAGAAGCCATGGAAATCTGAACTTGGCAAGCGCTCTGCTGCTCTTCTTCTATTGGCAGGGAAACTATTCCTGGGTCACGCAACAACATTGCTCAATGCTCCCAAAGAATCAACATTTCCGTATTGCTAATATATACCGGATCAGCTTAACAACAATAAACACTGCAGGTTTTTTTCCCCCTAATTGGAATATTCAAATTGTTTCCTTCTAATGTTGAGAAGCTCCCGGATGAGAAACAAGGCTTCTGCTTTCCTTAGCAAACTCCCTTGCCTATTGCAGGTTTAGGCATGCCTCCTTGTGAGAATGATGCACTGAAATGAATTTGCACTGCCTCCAGCTTAGTGAAGTAGAATCTGGAGTATTTCCATACGTGTCTAGCGAAACAAAACCAGTGGCTTCTGGCTTTTTTAATTGTTGGCATTGTTGTGTGGCAGTGTCAGCCAAAAAAAAGCGTTTTTAGTCATTCAAATCTGGAGATTTGTCTTTTGGAATGTGAAGAGTGATGGGGTCGGTAGATTTGATTGTTTGAGACAAAAAAAATCACCAATCCACACAGTTTTCAATGTATTTTGATTGCACTCCTCCTGGCCGAATAACTGTGTTCTTTGTCATGGTCACATGATGCCAACTGACCAGTGATGACATTTTAGCCACATTTTAAAAGACTCAGTGTGAAATTTATCAGGCGGCCGGCTGTTGTTTCACTAACAAGTGACTGTCTTAAAAAGGTCTTGTCCAAGCACAGTACTGTATTCACTTTTGTGAGACACTCTGCCAGCTGGTCCCATGTTGCAGTGTGTTTTCACCTCAGGATTTGAAGTAGTAGGAACATTTCATCATGTGTTTGTAGTTTGTGACCACAATGATTACTCTTATATGTATTTTCACAATGTTGTTAAACACAGCAAAGCATAAATCTCACAAAACGTGGTGTGACATGTGAGCGCAAAACTGAACTTAAGGAAAATCCACTTTAAAATGAGATACGCTTTAAATCAAACCTTCCTGTTTTCTGCTATGAAAACAGCTCTTTGTTAGCAGATGATCATTGATTGTTGTGGTCGAAGAAAATGGTGCAAATGAACAATTCTGCAAAGAACCTTAAAATCAAATAGTAGCACTGACTGGATTTCACAGTGACTAGTTTCACATTGCAGTTTAAGGCACACCTACATTTTTGACCAGGTCTCAGATAGAAAGTGATGACTTATAACAAGAAGTGATGAGGGTCAGTTCCTCACTGAGCTGACGACAAGGCTCAAATGGTCATTTCTGGTGAGATTAAATCAAGGAATGAGGATGGTTTCTCAGGCAGAATGTGAGTTACCAGAATATATTTGAGAATCATCTTTGGTAAATGCTAATGATAATCACATACGGAAGAGTGTCTGAATAAGGCAGCGTTACAGGAGGAAGGATGTTGTGCAATGACGTTGATTATCACACGGTCACATACAGCATACCCACTCTTCTTCTTCTTCTTCTTTTCCTTTCGGCTTTTCCCTTCAAGGGGTCGCCACAGCGGATCACTGTCCTCCCCCTTCAGAGGTTTGATTCGCATGTTTGCTTTGGCCAAGCTTTTACGTCGGACGCCCTTCCTGACACAAGCCTCTGTATTTATCCGGGTTTGGGACATACCCACTCAGAATTGCTAATTTGTAGCCTGCAAAATGATGTCTACTTTGATCCATTGTAGTTATTATGATGTAC
Source organism: Hippocampus bargibanti (assembly GCF_051943395.1). Taxonomy (NCBI): domain Eukaryota; kingdom Metazoa; phylum Chordata; class Actinopteri; order Syngnathiformes; family Syngnathidae; genus Hippocampus; species Hippocampus bargibanti. Next base: position 21,904,957 of record NC_142743.1, read on the forward strand.
CGTGGAAGCTCCAATGTCAAACGCACGTCTTGAAATTTGTCATGATTTCTGCAAATCAAAAATTACTGAATCACAATCGATTCAGCGTATAAATTCATTGGTTAACATATTGTCCAATTCTTTTGATTATTCAACGTCTTAAAGTGTGGTGTATGCCATGTTGTTATGTTTTGCGATAGTGTGTCCAAGTGCTTGTGCACCATATCAACTCACATGCACAAAAAAGTGTGTGTGACTGTGTGTGTGGGGGGAGGGGGGGCGTTAGAAAATACTGGGCAGTATTGCAAGATAAGACCATCTTCTCACATCACACCAACATTAAGTAGAAATCATCCCTGATTGAAGTACATTCCTGATTCTTCCTTAACTGTTGCAATTGTCTTACATATCAGCCCACATGTCAACATGCATCCTGGCAACGGTGGAAATTGGAGTTCAGGAAAACTGAGGAAAGATGTGGAGGCGCCTCATGTCGTTTCTCAACCTTGAGTCAGAGTGTGAAACATGCCAAAAATACACTGTGGGTGAAAATGCGGATGTCTTCAAAACATCCAAGTGTCCATTCGCATCAGCCGTGAATGAAATGAGCACATCACGGGCCATGTTGTGTAGGTGTTTGGATGGACCATTTGGGCATTTGTTGAAAAGGCAACTTTCCAGGTCACATGATTAGAAATTGAAGATTCCAATGACATGTGACTCTTTGGAATCTATGATCTCAATTTGTGGGTGGCTGACATCCCCCCCCCCCCCCCCCCCCGTGTGACATAGCCCTCCATTGATATCATGTACCAAGCATTGTATGTCGTATATAAAGCAGTTCGGGCTGAAAAACATGCCTCATAATATGCCTATTTCTGCACAATCCTTGTCCATTCACTTTTCAGGAGACGCCCTCATCATAGAAGAGCTCAAATGATTTTCAATACTTTTGATTGGTCAAAAATGTGTTAAAATAGTAAACACCCCCCACATCTTCAATTTAACAAATTATAACTGCATAAATCCCTCTCAGGTAGTAGAATGATTAATTTCCATTCATTAAATAAAATGTATCTTTTTGCTTTGTAAAATAGTCATCATTTATCATAACAATAGTCAAATATTCACAGGAACAGAATTCTCATCATTCGCTGTCACTGGAGAAGAGGACGGTTATAGACAGTGGTCTACACCTACTACTCTCCACCACTTGAGTGTTCTGTCCATTAGTAGACCTATTTCATTATCTAAGTGCTTGGGTGGATGTATCTGCTCCTCCGTCTGCTCTTCTAAAGGGAAATGAATTATGATTTTGGCTCGAGCTTGAAATGTTTGTATACTTGAAATGGATAGCGTTGAAACATAACTGCAAGTGTCATGAAAAATTAAAATGGGCGGTAGGCATGCTCAATAAGCAAAACCATGTTGGTTCATCTACACCAGTGGTGTCAAAGACATTTTTCGAAGTTACGGCTTCTCTCTTCTCTCTCTTATTTATTACCCATGAGAAGTTGACATTTTGGTACAGATTTCAGCAAGTATTCTGAAAGTTGACATGCATGGGCCACATAAAATGACGTGACGGGCCGGATGTGGCCCCGAGCCTTGACTTTGACACATATGGTCTTGAAGAAACTTGGTTATTGATTGAGTTGGTGTCAACTTTCAATGCTGCTTTCACGCCTGGCGTGCACACACACACACACACACACACACACACACACACACACACACACACACACACACACACACACACACACACACACACACACACACACACACACACACACACACACACACACACACACACACACACACACACACACACACACACACACACACACACACACACACAGCGCTGCATTGCTTTTATGGAGCACGACTCAACAGCAATGTCATAGCTGTCCAAGCCATAAGGTCCTAATGGAAGAGCATGTGACACTGTAAGGTTACTTCTTTTTCCTCTCTTGACTGTCACAGTGACTTTGGTCAAGACTGTAGATGAGAAGTACTTTCAAGTGTGGCCATAATTCCCTGTTTATGAGCGGACAGATTATAATATGAATCAATTGATGTGCATGGTATTCACACTTACAGCAGGATTCTCATGAGTGGATGCCTTACCTCAATTTGGCATGTTTGATTGTCTTTTCTTCAAAGCTATGTCAGCACAGTCGCATTAAAATATTTTGCATTGGCTTTTGGTAATTTTAGAAGCAGGAAAAGCAGTGGAAGAGGGAATGTGGATCCCTAATCAGCTGGAGAATTCTTGATTGATCTTATCTGCTGTCATCTTAACTACAGATGCTCTATCAGTTCCATTTTTTTTTACAAGATGATATCTGTTCATTGAATACAAATGGACGGTTTGTATTTGTTACCTAACTGAGCTGTTGTATATTTCTTGCACTGGCAAATGACATCAATCATACACATGCAGTTATTTCCAGCCTTGTTAAAGCTAATCCAATAAACCAGTGATGGACTGAGTAGAACACAGCTTGTGGCAGCAGGGTATTTTTTGAAATTATATATTTAATTGAATTCCATTCCTAAAATAGAAACCAAGCTGATACATTTGAATAAATGACATCTTCAGCCGTGATGTGATGAATGAAAGGAAGAGGAAAAGAAATACGTAGAAAAACAAAATACAGGGACTGCTGGAAAGGCAGCGACTCTTGCGGTCGAAAGAACAAAAAAAAAAACAAATAATATGACAACACAAAGACACAGAGTCATTCATTCTTAAGCACTTTCTGTACCCTCTTTGTAACATGAAGCAGTTCTAGATGAAAGAGAGGATCAAAGTTTCCTTTTCACAAATGGATCAGGGACGTCATGGTGGAATGGATTGGATTGGATTTGCCTTTATTAGTCTCACAGTGGAGAAATTTACATTTCACAGCAGCAAAGTTAAGAAAGTAGAATTTGAAGACACAAATATTTTCTGTGTCAGGGAGCTGAGACCCAGAATTCTCTATTAGATCAAATTGTTAGGAATAAATTATCTGTGAGTAACTTGTTGACTTTTATTCGTCATCCCTCACAACGAACACGGCAATTGTTCGCTTACAACATTGCGCGATACAGTAAATATTTAATTACGTTTATAATTGTTAAAATTAAAACACATTAAAATGTTAGCTTGTAATAGTTTAACCTAACAATTACAATGGGCTTATTTGCTTTGAGAACCATCATTTGGTTATGGATGTCAGAGAAAGATACTAATAGAACTGACATTCTGTTGACAAATTTCATGCCTTAGCTTTTCCATTATCATTTGAATTGATTGATGACTAGTCTGTTTTTCTTGTGGGTTTCTTTCACATTTTAATAGAACAGTGGGCATTTATGTGTGAAATTCTAAGAATTTACTGTTATTCTAGAGGACACAAGAGTTTGTAGCCAAGACTTGACCAAGTGAATGTATTTCCCTAATTTTTGTCTTCTACAGAACATTGTCAGGATGCACGAGGGCGAAGAGCCGCCGCCTAATGAAAAGCAGTCTGATAGTCGCCTAAAGAGCAAGAAACCACCCACTCTCGTCATAGCAATACCTAAACCTGAAGAGATCATGTCCCATGACCCTACTAAACAGGTAGGCCGACCACTTCTCCCTCAACCACTCAACCCAGCCTTTCTATGCACAGTTAATATTTATATATTTTTTGACAGGTTTCCATGACTTTCACATTTAATATAACAGTGTAATTGCCGTTATTGTTAAACATGCATAACAGTAAAGTCTCGTTATATCGATATCGGATATATCGATAGTCCCGGTTATATCGATACTATTTCTATGCACGCACGGAGAAAATTACATGCAAACAGGGTCGGATATATCGATAGTCCCGGTTATATTGATATTTTTTCGGACTCCCTTGAATATCGATATAACGAGACTTTACTGTATATGCGTTGTAATCTTTGTAAAATACGCTCAGTAGAAGTCATTTGAAGCAATTTTACAAATTATGGACACAATTTGTCCGGAGACGTCGGTTGTCCTTTAAGAGTATGATTTAATCTTATATTTACTCATTGGAGTGTTTTACCCCATCACACCTCTCTGAGACCATTTTATTGTAATCTCAGTGACAGGAATACAGGACTGAGATCATTCTAGTTGGAATAAAAACAAGAATCAGGGTGATTGTGTATTTTTAATAAGGTTGAAGTACATTCATCTCTTAATCTCATGATCTAGAGAGGGGCGTGTTGGGCAGCTGTCATTCACATTTCTAGGTGGGAGGCCAAACTTTTTCTCTCTGTCGTCCCCCGTGCTCACAATACAAACATGTTATTTTAGTACCCCCGAGTAGAAGGTAAACCCTTTTCTGTCAAGGGACCCCCCTTAAAGTGTTAATGAAGATCAGTTACTATGGAAACAATGCATATATTTGTCACCAATAATCAACCAAGCAACCGTGCTCTCTCATTAATTAAAAAAAGGCGAAGGGAAGTGTAATTTGGAAAGGCCATGTCGTGAATTTAAGGTAGTGAATTAGTTGAGTGCTATTCGGAAATCCATTACGTATTCATTGTAATCTCCCCATTTTTAAATACAGTTTGAATACAATGTTTTGAAAGTGCGCAACACAAGACTAATACAACTAGATTATCTTCTCATCTTGATGAATATGTTCTCTAAATTCACTGACACAAATACATTCCAAGCACCCTGAACATTTGATGATGTATGCACGCATAGTAGTGCACATTTCACTGTTAAAAAAACATGCTATTGTAAAATTGGCTCCTGTAGTGCGTGTCTTCATTTATAATAGGTAAAAATTAAACACTTGCTAGATTGTGAGGTTGTTGTCACTGCTGCTTCACAATCAATTGCTGTTCTATGAACTGTTTTGTTTTCACATTGATTCTTTATTTTTCCCTGTCAACTCACTTTTAACCCTCTATCCTGCCCCATTAACTTTGCAGTTTGAAAAAGTCCATTATTCTCACCACCGAAATGACTCACTTCATGGTATGTGTGTAAACTAAGTTCTCCTCAGTGGGCTGCATCACTTTCTATTGACTGCAGTTGTAACGGACTTCTTAAACATGTGTACTGTGTATATATACTGTATGTCTTTTACAAATATTCATAGGTCTGCTCATCCCAAGTTTGTGGATGTTCTACCAGCCCAAACGTTATTGCAACCAAATTTGAGAGAACTTAAGAATTGTTTTTAATATAGATTATCTCTTTTAAATACACTTGAATAGCTAAATAAAATACATTGCCTTTTTTTCGGTTCCTGACAGCCCCTTCGACCATCTTTGAAAAAGACCATGAGTGGCCATGGAACCAGTTCTGTATCAGAGAGCATCAGTGGAGGCGCAGATGGAGGCCGGTCAGCCTCTGAGAGAAGGGAAAAGTTTCGAAGACAGACCTCACTCTCACAAAGTATTCGCAAGTAAGGTCATATTTTTGTTTCTTCACCATTTCAACTTCAGACCTGTCTGATGGACTCTGTCTGGTTAAGCTCTGTCTGCTATCGATTCTCTGTATATGCAGAAATACAGCCCAGTGGTTTGGGGTAGGAGAAGACTGTGAGAGCAAGCAACAGGTTTGGCACAGGAAGAGTCTCCGCCACTGCAGCCAACGATACGGCAAGCTCAAGCCACAATTCAGAGAGCCTGACACAGCCACTAGCATCGAGCAGAGCCTAGAATCACCAGCCCCATCCAAGATGCCGAAGGTACTCTGCTTTCAGTAAAACATCTAAATATAACTTATACTGATGTAGTGGACAATTTACTTTGGCAAACATGCATCACCTGAATCAATATCCTAATAGTTTGCCTTCTGTTGATCATCATCCTCGTGGAAGTCACTAATAACAATACCTGTTTCTCATCTCTTCATTCTCTTTACTAGATTGTGGATCCCCTGGCACGAGGACGAGCGTTCCGTTACCCAGAAGACATAGACACTCGCTCCCCCAAGGTTCCCATCACACCCGGGATCACCTCGCTCAGCTCCTTTACTAGTCAGCGCTCTGGATACAATCGCTTCCCCAAACGTAAAAGGGAGTCCGTCGCTCGCATGAGCATCCGTGCTGCAAATAACCTGCTGAGGGTACGTAGAACACCAGAAAGTGTATGTGTGTGTGTGTGTGGGTTGTGTTCCAACTGAGTTAGTAGTCACAGAGTTGACTATGAACGTATTGTGATGCGTTACACTTGAAATACTTGAGTCTAATCAATCAGGCTGGTGTACAAATGTCAAATGAGACAGTCATTGTAGTATAAATAATATAATACTTTTTCCCAATTCAAAATATCACATTGGATTGGATTGGATATGCCTTTATTAGTCTCACAGTGGAGAAATTTACATTTCACAGCAGCAAAGTGATGAAAGGAATGGAAGTAGAAAAACGAAATACATGAGCTGCTGGAAAGGCAGCCACTCTCGCGGCGCCGTCTTGAAGTCAAAAGAACAAAAAAAAACTAAATAACAAATGATATGACAGCATAGAGACAATATGACAAAACAAAGACACAGAGAGACATTCATTCTTCAGGACTTGCTGTACCCTCTTTGTGATGACATGAAGCAGTTCTAGATGAAAGAGGAGAGGATCAAAGCGTCTTTCCAACAGTGGATCAGGGACATCATTCAATATACAGTAGTAGTAGTAGTAGTACAGTAAAGTCTCGTTATATCGATATTCAAGGGAGTCCGAAAAAATATCGATATAACCGGGACTGCGGCTGGGAAATCTGGTTCTTTCCATTTGGAGAGTTGATTGGGCTGAGGAGGAGGGAAAAAATCCTCCTGGCTAGCTCGCCAATAAAGAGTTTGAAGTAGGTTCGTTGTCAGATCTCCCAGGCAGGTGACGCGCAGAGCTTGATCGTGGCGTGGAGTTGAGCAAGTATCGATATATCCGACCCTGTTTGCATGTAATTTTCTCCGTGCGTGCATAGAAATAGTATCGATATAACCGGGACTATCGATATATCCGATATCGATATAACGAGACTTTACTGTATTATTATATTTGACAAAATATTTGTGAGATCAGTTTATCAGAAGATAAGTAAAATTATGATAATGCTTGTGTTTTGTGTGTGTGGGTGCATGCATGTGTTTGTTTTCTCCACTAAGGGCCGAAGCGGTTTGGCTGGTTCTCTTAGCGGTCGCAGCGTTCCCAGGAGGAGCTTTGTCAGGCCCAGCTGGCTGGACGATGACACCGTGGACTCTGCAGACATGTCTGAATCACTATTTTTTAGCAAGGTCAGCCCAAACACTGAATAAATCCTCTGGAATTACCACCATTCATTCATTTATGTATTTATTTTACTTCCAACCTATCCATCATGTTTTCTGTTTCTCCTCTCTGGACAATAAAATAAACTTGAGTAGGAGAATAAATGGATTCTCACATGGAAGCTCTTTCTTCATCTATAATTTGATAACAACACCCATTGCTGACTACACTGTGTGTTGCAACAAATTCATTATTCAGTGGCTTGAACTACAACTAATTTAAAAATAGAAGTTTGCCTGTTGAAATTAGGGATGGCCTGATCAATTTTTTTTCACCCAAATCCAAGTTTCTTGTTTTTGAGTATCTGCTGATACAGCGTCCCAATAAATAGCTCCACAATGCAATGGACTTGGATTGGATTTGCCTTGATTAGTCTCGCAGGGGAGAAATTTACATTTCACAGCAGCAAAGTGATGAAAGGAATGAAAGTAGTAAAACAAAATACATGAGCTACTGGAAAGGCAGCCACTCTCGCGGCGCCGCCTTGAAATCAAAAGAACAAAAAAAACTAAATAACAAATTATACAACACAAAGTCATTCATTCTTAAGCACTTCATTGCAATAGAGAATAACAACACCTCATAAAATGGTCTAAGTTGTTTTTTTATTGTCATTAGACGCTTTGATCCTCTCCTCTTTCATCTAGAACTGCTTCATGTCATCACAAAGAGGGTACAGCAAGTCCTGAAGAATGAATGTCTCTCTGGGTCTTTGTTTTGTCATATTGTCTCTATGATGTCATATTGTTTGTTATTTAGTTTTTTTTGTTCTTTTGACTTCAAGACGGCGCCCAGAGAGTCTTGAAGTCAGCAGCTCATGTATTTTGTTTTTCTACTTTCATTCCTTTCATCACTTTGCTGCTGTGAAATGTAAATTTCTCCACTGTGAGACTAATAAAGGCAAATCCAATCCAATCCAATCCAATCCAATCCAAGTACTGTATGTCCCTTTTATCCAGGACTTTGTTAGTTACCATGTCACTTTTTGCAGGTCGATGTCCACGATGAGTTCTGCTCAATGACTGATGATGTGTTTGAGTCTCCACCGATGTCTGCTGCTTTTGCCCCAAGTGAGCAACCTGACCAGAAATTCTCAAGCCTGTGAGTTAAACCAGAATAACCCCATAATTGTAGAAAGAAGTTGGGAATGTAAATCCCTCAGAATGGCAACACCACCTACTTCACTGTAGGTGGTGTTGCTTTTGTCATGAGTACGGTTATTTTCGCATGGGGGTTGCCATTAACTATGGCTCATTTCTTCACTTCAGATGCTGGCCTGCATGGGCCACAAATAATTTCTACATCACGGCCACTAAAAATGGCCCTCGAGTGTACTAATCTTTTCATCCATTTTATATTGTATGTATCAATGTCACATTTGTTTCTGGCTTTAAATCCTATTTTTTATCTCGTCCCCCCACCACCTCCACTCCTAGAAAGGATGTTTCTGGGACACCCCGCACACCAACAGCAATACAGGAGAAAGGTCACCCTCGACGTGGCCAGCGCATCGCTTCCCAAGTTAAGCACTTTGCTTTTGATCACAAAAAGCGTCACTATGGAATGGGCGTCGTGGGCAAGTGGCTGAATCGACACTACCGACGCAGCCTCAGCAGTACAATCCAAAAGCAGCTGGATGACTTCCACAGCCATAGGTTTGGAATGAATGCTTAGTTCCTAAAAAGTAACAATAATTGACATGGAGGGACCCCACTTGCAAAGAAAATGCAATTGTACAAGGTCACTGTAGTATTTGGATTGTGCACTGCGTTTTAAAAAGACATGTTGAACTGAAGTTGTTTTTCATTCATTGAGTCATTTGTGTTTTCAGGCCTTACTTTACGTACTGGATCACCTTTGTCCATGTTGTAATCACATTGCTGTCCTGTTGCACTTATGGTTTTGCCCCTGTGGGGTTTGCACAGCATTCTAAAACTGACCTAGTAAGTATATGTTTTTCTTTTCACAACTGACCGAGGGGTCATGTCCTTTCATGTACTGTACCTTGTCTAGTCTCTTGCATTCACGCTGCCTGGTGTTATTCATGCAGCTCTTTATCGCCCTCTGTAGGTGCTAAAGAACAAAGGCATCTATGAAAGTGTCAAGTACATCCAACAGCAGAACTTTTGGATCGGTCCAAGATCTGTGAGTGTCAGTTTTCGGGCTGGGTACAACTGATCCGGAGTGAAGCCCCACGCCCCACTCACAATGACAAAGTCACTCTCTCTCTTCTCAGGACGACCTGATTCATTTGGGAGCCAAGTTCTCCCCATGTATCCGTCAGGACAGACAAATAGTCCATCTCATCCAGAAGGCCAAAGATCTGGAGAAAGAGTCTGGATGTTGTGTTCAGAATGACAACTCTGGATGTGTTCAGACGCTCAACACTGACTGTTCCGTAAGTTGTTCACATTCACCATCTGCTTGAGACGCCGTTAATGGCTACTAATATGCCAGCGTGCACTGAACTCATTCTGGCACGTGTATATTTAATCTTTAAGAATATAATCCAAAACTAATCATTCACAACATGCCCTTTCAAAATATTCCACTGAATGTTTCCATGTATTAGTTTTATGAAAGTCTTTCAAGAAGTTTTTGCTCTGCAAATATCTTGTGGTTTTTCTGTTGGATCCTAAAACAAACTGTCTCTGTAGGAGACACTTGCCACCTTCATCAAATGGGACAACGAGCTTGTGGACATCAACAGATCCTCTGGCTCTGTCTGCCACCAGGATCCCAAGTGAGCACACACCTGTGTTTGTGTCCATTACACATTACTCGTCCATTACTTACACAATTGTCTCAATGAGTTTTTAAGATCAGGCTGTATCTTTTCAAATCCTTTCTCTACCTCACTCTGTGGCGTGCTGTGAAGAGTATGTGAGGAGCCTGCATCTGCAGGGCCTCACATTTGGCCAGATGACATCACTCAGTGGCCGGTGAGGAAAATCTAATAATTTGGTTTGGTTTCTGTTAAAAATAATGGACACTTTAAACCTATTTTGGGGCCACGTGTGGTTGTGTGCATCTGTCCAGGTGTGTACATATCCTAAAAAGTGGAACCATACTGGCTACAGACACATGGACTGTAACATCAAGGGGCGACCTTGCTGCATAGGAACTAAGGGCAGGTGAGATGCTGTCACATCTGCTGTACTTTTTCTTTATTTACTGACCCTCAATGCCTGCTGGTATCATTAGGATGTGAGATGCTTGTCAAACTTTTTTATCCCTCCTGTAGGTGTGAGATTACAACCAGGGAGTATTGCACTTTCATGCATGGCTACTTTCACGAGGATGCAACACTGTGTTCACAGGTAGCGTGAGTGAGTGAGTCGGTGTGCACAATTTACATTTTAATAGTAATACATTTCATTTATAAGTGCCTTTCAAAACTCTCAAGGACACTTTACAGTCACAGGATGTTTTTTCTGCGGGTGAGCAGCGGCAGCCACACGCGCCAGTGTTCACTCAACCCAGAAGTAACATAAAGTTAAAAAAAATAATAACCTAAGAATCTAAAAAGAATAAAGATGATTGGATACCTGGGAACGCGAGGGTCATGCCAGGTGCTGACTCCAGTCTGTGTGTGCAGGAAGTTAAGTCATGTGCCAAATTTCTGCAGGTTCATTGTTTGGATGATGTTTGTGGCTTGCTTCCTTTCCTGAACCCTGATGTACCTGATCAGTTCTACCGTTTCTGGTTGTCCCTCTTCCTCCATGCTGGGTAAGTGCTGACACAAAATAAGGTAATCCATATAAGGCTTTACAACTGCTTAATTGCAAACAGTAAATATTCACATTTCTCAAACAATGTTAAAACTTCTTAGCAAATGAAAACAGCATCTTTCAGCATTCTAACCTTAAACATTTGCATTTTTCCATAATGCCATGGTCATTGGTGTGATTCTTAAATGCTCATAATTCCTAGCAGATGAGGAATCCCTGTGTTTCACCTTTATGAGAAGTCATATAGCTAAATTAAAAATGAATTACGGGATATGCAATGCCAAAAAGAATTAACCACGACCCAGAAATCTATATGTCATTTGGTGAATGTGGTTACACAGACCTCACATTGATATTTATATGTGCTTAGGTTACTACACTGCGTGGTATCAGTAGTGTTTCAGATGACCATATTGAGAGACCTGGAGAAGCTCGCCGGTTGGGTGCGCATCTCCATCATTTACATCTTCAGTGGTATCACTGGAAACCTTGCCTCTGCCCTCTTCCTGCCCTACAGAGCTGAGGTAGGTTTCTCTCTGTTGAGTCAATGCACACTTCCTACCTGGACGTAGAGGTTTTAGGGCTACGTAAACAGCGTACAAAACCTTAGACTCTCTTCTTTCATCAGAAAGAGTTCATTTCTATGGGTCTGGAGTAATATGAGTGAGGGTGACTGTACAAAAGGCAAATGCTGCCCCCTCGTAAAAGGGAAAAACATTGCTAGAGGTCTCACCAGCGCTTTATCAGCACCCTCGAATGAAAAACGAAAACCTGAACAAATTCGGGAATGGCAGTGAATGAGTTAGCACTTCCTGTCGTGGTTTGGCTATGGGTAGGGCCCATGTGGAGGAAAGTGGAAAGGCATAACAGGTGCTTCTGAAAAACAATTTAATTCCCCACCCCTCCAAAAAAGTGAGTCACAAATAATAACATGTTGATGTGTTATATCACAACAGCATTTTTTTTTCCTGGCATTGACTGGTGTAACCATTGGTTCATATCCGCTGTTGTTTGGTGTTTTTCATGGTGTTCCTACTCACTGGTTTAATGCGGCTTAGGTCGCTTACTGGAGATGGGTTCCCACTCTGAGGATTATGACAGCAAATTTAACCTTCCATCTACCCAATGACTTCTTTAGAGTCATACCCGGATTACAAATTATTTAATACCAGGTGCTCACCGTCAAATCATAATAAATCACTCTATAAGATCCCAGTGTGTATCTATCCTTGTCACCTTATACCGAAAACCAAAGATACCTCTTTGTGTTTACTGACATATGATATTTTACTCAAAAAAGATACCTACTTCATCATCATTACACCTTATAGGACAACCTATAAGACAAGACAAGACAATTCTGTGCCCCAACATCACTAATAATTTAGTCTTCTAAACAAAGACAGTTGTTGCACAGCCAGGATGGTTAAGGTCTTATTTCTGATTTTCTTGCGCATTTAGCTGTGGCATTTTGGAACTGCCCCATGTTGGAAACGTTCCATGGGAGTGAATTAGACCCAGAGCAGGCGTGAATCACCTGTCATGTATTTTTTGCTCAATCACATTCTATTATTGTGACGTTTTGAGCACTGTTTTCCTTAGCGGGTTGTTGTGACATGATGAAGTTGGGAGCGCGACATGCCTTGATGCCTTGAAGAGTCAGAAATCCCACTGTCCAATTCTCCTGGAAACTAACCAGCTCACTGGTCTTCACACACCAGGAATACTCGCAAGGTGCATAGCACTCGACAGTAAAGCCACTTAAGGAGGTGGTTTAAGTGGATTACACCTTAACTGTTGTGATAACACCCTGTGGTTCTATCAGAAATGGCTTAAATAACAACCCTGTTGATACCAGTAATATTCACGCATGTTGTAAATTTTGAGGACATGTACAGCGACCTCAGGTAGAGAAAGTATGAGTGTGACCCAATGCTTAACCCCGTTTCATTATTTTTAGGCAACGCACCATTAGAGGTTTGGAGAATGGATTGATGGATGGACATTGTAGCCTCAAAGTAAAAATGTCATAGTCAAAAATTCATTTGAGTAAATGACAAATGACCATGCTGCGCTTTTGAAACATGTCAGCCTTGCCGTCTGGGCTGTGTGGGTGACGTGCTGTGCATCGTTCTTGCGTCTGTTTGTCCAAGTTGTCTTCACAGATTAGCCATCTGCCATTTTACAACCAGGCAAGGCTCCAAAATCAGCCCTGACGTCATTTACACTTAATCCTCTCGCCTTTACAAAGTCTTCTCCCTGCCGTGGAAACAAACCTCTTGATAGTTTGCGTGTTGGCCGAACATGTGTGGCGCACATAACACTGGAGACATGAAGAAACTGTTCTTCATGCGGCATTTCATTTTAAAAGATGCATGATATCATGAGCATGGTGTTACTAACAGTATTATTTATTTATTTATCTATTTATTTATTTGTCTGTTTATAAAATCATGTTTAACCTTAAGTCCTGCCACATCTGTTCACCATAAGTGAAAATGAATGTGGACGTGCTGCGTGCTGGAACTGTCTCAAAATCAACCTAAATATCTGTACCTATTTGAGTTACTCAAAAGATGAATTTCCCCATTTCAGGCAATACTATTTTGACATCATGATTCTAAAACTCTTCATTTGAGTACATTGAGAATTACTGTTTCACATAGTGTTCAATGTACTTTGAATTCATCTTTGACATTGTAAGCAGATCACTGTGCAAGATTTGTCAAAGTCAGCTTTATTGTCAAATGCTAATATGCATGAAAATATAGCACAGATGAAATTACTGTCCTCTCTGACACAGCATGCAAGGCACTTATAATGACTTTAACAAACATAATAAACATGAAAATGCCAATTTGCCGGGAGAGGGGAGCCTGGAATTTAAAAAAAATAATGTTTTACAGTTAATTTGATGCAGGTACAGTATTTATATAGACATGTTTCCTTTTGTGAAGAAAAATTGCATTAAGTGGCATGAGTCATATGCAGTCTGTCTCGAAAGTGAGTACACATGTTACATTTTGAGAAATTCAATGGCTTTTTATCATCATTGGACAATGCGGAAGAGATAATGACACTTTGCTATGACGTTAAATAATCACAGTTCAGCTTGCAAAACAATGGCAAAGATGACTGACGATCGCAGTTGTCCTATTGAAGGCCAAGGGATGACATCTGGCCCGCCAAATCACTTTTTTAACATTTTTTTTACGAAAGTATATCACTTGCACCAAATTCACAGATTCTTACTCAAATTTAAATATAGTACCTTCAAGACGACCACAACCTTTGCGGTGAAACTGAGTGCAAAGGCGATTCTGAAATAGCCACGATTATTGTGATGTCATAAAAAGATGATTCCATGGCAAGCTGAAAAGCTCTGGTGAACCAGATGCCAACGGAAGTTAAGGCAGTGCTGGAAAATAATGGTTCCTACACATGTTGCCATTTGGACTTCTTCACAGAAAAGGTTTTCTCACTTGTGTTGCCAGCACTTTAGACATTTAACGTCTGTGTGTGCGTGTGTAGTTATTTTGAGTGGTCTAATATGTCCGTTTTTGGACTGAGGAATCTGAGGTACAGTACCAAGAGAAAACTTGCACGAACGTTGAGAAAAACGGGCAAAGTTAATACAGGAAGCTTGAAGTCAGATCCCGATATGAGTGTTCATTTTGCTGTTTTCTTGTGATATGAGTAAGACCTAGATGGATAATGTCTAAGTCTGTTCTCTGTGTTTCTCCAGGTGGGTCCAGCAGGATCTCAGTTTGGCCTTCTGGCGTGCCTGTTTGTTGAGCTCTTTCAAGGTTGGCAAATGTTGGAGAAACCATGGAAAGCTTTTTTGAAACTCGTGGGCATTGTTTTTTTCCTCTTCTTGTGCGGCCTTTTGCCCTGGATTGACAACATAGCCCACATTTTTGGCTTCCTCGGTGGCATGCTGCTCTCTTTTGCCTTTTTACCCTACGTCACGTTTGGAACGTTTGATAAGTATCGCAAACGCATCCTCATTGTTGTTTCATTGTTGGCCTACATAGGCCTGTTCTCTTCTCTCATTGTTTGGTTTTATATTTACCCAATTAACTGGCACTGGCTGGAGCATCTCACGTGCCTGCCCTTCACGAGCAAATTCTGTGAAAAGTACGACATTGATCACGATATTAATCATGTGGTGCACTAGCCATGAGCCTGCTGATGGGATCTCTGACCAAGCTAACCGGTGTTAATCCAGGTTTTCTAAGTGTCCTTCAAGTCTCTGGCAATTGTGACTTTTGCCATGGTCGGTTTATTATCAAAGGTACCGGGCGCTTCCATAAAGGTTTGGCGCCACAACTATTTATTGCTGCCGAGCCGATGCCTCTTGTGATCCTGTGGATCTGAAATGCAAAAAAAAGCTGTATGAAACCAAAGAAGCTTCGCAGGTTTCGTTCAGCATTTAAGGAGACTTACAAGAAGAGCCGGTGAGTCAGAAATGGGGGGGCCGCTATAATCAGGCTCGGTGAATTGGATGCCTCACATAACAAAGTGACATTGGGTCAAACACTCTGGATAAATTTGACCGTTTTAATGAGTTTCTTATGGTTCTCTTTGAAGATGTCTCCTTGGCATGCCAATTGTCTAGGAAAAATGACAACCGATAGCCCCCAAACTGTCTGAAATGACAACATGTCAATTTCAGTGACAGACTAGGCCTCGTTTTATTCTTCCGCATAAGAATCCTATGAATGTTTATTGTGAGCAGTACTTTTTATGAGTCTCAGCATAGCCGCCGGAGAAACTGGTGTGAGCAGTCGTCCTGAAGGACGAGTAGGCCGAGTGAGTTCTGACATGTATCAGTTGACTTGCAGCCCGTTTCACATCAAAACAAATCACAAGATATATATTCACTGTATTAATTTAAAACAAAAAGTAACCCCTTTTAACTGTGCTGTTTCAAAAGCCCTTTGTTTTCAGCCCCAAAACTGCCCTTTGTGGATTAGGGTGGCTGACAATCACTTTAGCCTCTGCACTGTGGATTTTTTTAAACTTGAAATCATGGAAATGTTTTTACTGGAACCCTGAAAACTGTCATGACTTCGCAGCAGCTAAACACTGGGACCAAATGACATATTTGCAGAGGAACAAAAAAGGGAACAAGAACCTTGTTTTTTTTTCATTAAAGATCTACTTTTTTTTCTTTAAATTAATTTGTAAATCAATGTTAATGGAATCATGAAAAAAATAAATGACACTTTTGATAAGGTGTGTTATGAAATGTACTCTCTGTAAAACCTGTTTTATTTCATGTTGCCTACTTTTAAAAAAAGACTATCAACATCGCAGGGATAATAATAGTGGGTCTCAATCTGCAGTACATATCCACCTCAAAGCTAGCAACCACTCATTTGACTACAATAAGGTTAAACCCTTAGCGAAAGAACAGATGGTTTGAAAGGGGAGTAAAAGACGCTATTGGGGTGAGGTTCAATTTGGATCGTTCCTACAACCGACTCCTTAGGCAACATAGGCTTAGTTATGCTGATGAGGTGATACCAGATCAAATGGGGAAATCAGGCCAGTCGTCGACCCCATACTCAGGCAGGACAATAGACGTAATCAGTCAGGACAATAGAAGTAATCCGTGTAGCCGCAGGGAGTAGTAGTCTTGCTCCCCCCAACCTGAGAGCAGGGACCAATCATAGCAGAGTCTGGCACCGCCACATCTGGACAGTAGGGATATATAGGGCCAAAACTACCAGCAAAAGATTTTAGTCCGCTGACGAAGCCTCTTGGATAAGAAGCGAAAACATCCGACACCTTCAAAGAAGTACAGATGACAGCTGAAGAAACCTTTTCATCGATGGATCGCTCCTGTATGACTGAGAGCTTACACAGATGTATTGCCTACTCTTGTAATTGAAACTGAATAATACTTGAAATCAATTCTCGATTAAGTAACGGAAAAACTGCTGAATTTCCAGAAATGTTCCATTCACAAATACATTTTTGACAACATGCAGATATGGTACTTTTTCAAGACACAATAACACTGACACACTCAAAAATATATGCTTTATTATCGTCAGAACAAAACATTTACAATAATCACACATTTGTCTTGATTCAAGACTTCAGTAGGCACGATGATGAATATCTTTAATGGAGAAGGCATGTCAGAAGGACTTATACATACAGTATATGGAAGTTCAACTTAGATCCTATGCTTATCGTGCTCCTTTCTGTATACTTTGAGTTTTTTTATGTTTTGAATGACTTTCAATTTGCCAGCACATTTATAGACTTATGGGCTGATTACTCAGGTAAAGAATATGGACAAAAGTATGAGAACCTCTCTCCATTATACCTACGACACTGCTCAATGTCCAGCATTTATCAAAATGCAATATAAAAACATTCAAATGAACAAAATATAAAACCTTTCTAATATGTTTCCCTGATAAGTGCATTATTTTACCTTGATGTTTTTTTTCTCATTTTATCTGTTAATTGGCAAACGCTTAATTCCTCGTCAAAGGCACAGTGAATTCGTCACCTTGCTCAAGCTCAAAGAGATGATCACTGAGCCTGACGTCCACTCCAACTGTTTCGTTCCCAACCAGGGGTCCCGCCTCTGGCATCCATCCTGAGAAATTCCAAGTCTCAAGTGCCAAGTGTCAATATCCACTGTTGCGACGCATAAAGGCATGGCCCCTGACCGGGTAAATCATTTCTATGAAAGCGAGTGGCCCCACTGTGATCTCACTGCGACCCTGCACCTTGAAGCCGGACTTCTGGTAAAAGGGAACCAGGAAGTCTTCGCACATGAGCACGGCCTGTCGAACGTACGGCAAACAGCGGAGGTACTGCAGGTAGCGCCACATCAGGATGGAACCTTTGCCCTGTTGGCGGAAGGTACGGTGGACAGCCAGGACATGGATGTGGACCGTCATACCGTGTGGCTTGTGGAGGGTTAGAGCATCCTGGAAAGACAACCACGTGCCCGTTGTGAATGGGATTGTTAAGATAATAATAAACTGGATCATAACCGTTTGGTATATTTTCCATTTTTTTCATTTACTGAAATCCAACTTTTTTTTAAGAGTATCACAATTGGCAGGCATACCCAATCACTATATGACTAGTAAACAAAAGTAATTCTTGTACCATATTAAGTCTTTCCTGGTCCCACAATGAGCCGATGATGAAAGCCACCAGACGTCCCTCCTCAAACCAGCCCAGTGACAGCTCGGGACACAGCGTCAGGAAGTGACGTACCTCGTCCAGCAGGAGAGGACATTCCCCAGATACGGAGATGAATGCTGTGTATGTAAGTAAATGTTAACACATTATAGCAAATAGTCGTTATAAAAACTATATCCAAACCTTTCCCACTCTGGCCTATAAGGGCATTCACTTCTCCTAATAAACCCAATTCAGGTTAACATACAGATACCCATCTATTTCTTTTCTATATGACTTATCCAATTAGTGTTACAGGTCAGCGGAAGCCGAGGCCAGCTAATTTTGGGTGACAGGCGGGCTTACACCCTCAACTCAAACCCAAGACACGTAAACAGAAACATTACTCACGTTAGCACAAAACATTTTTGAGGCTTGAGTGAATCTAAGACGCATAATATGTTTTTTAAATATTTGTGGTGGGGAAAAACATGCAACTCAAATGGCCAATGACGAAAAAGGTTAGCAGTGCTCGTGTCATATCGAAACAAAAATGAATGTTGTAATATTTGAAGGAAAGTGTGATATTTTGTCGTAAAATAATGACTTTATCAACTTTATGATAGAAAATCTATTTTACAATAGTGCCAACTTAAGATGCTCAAACATGTTTTATTTGCTTATTTATAATTTTGAGTGCAACATGTCAACGTTTTCTTGGAACAGGGCCTATGAGATGTGGAAGCAGGCCACAAATGGCCCCCAAGTCGCACTTTGGACACCTGCGTTAAAAGCAAGATAAACGTTATTCGGTTACCTTCTCTCTCGATCTCAAAGACGCTGATGGCGTCTTCCGGGCTGAGGGAGCGGAACTCGCTGGCGGGCAACGTGTGTCGACGTCCCTGAGTCACCGGTGAGCGCACGTGGAGCGGCTTCGGGAACGACAGGGAACTCACCACTGACATGCTTTCAAAACCACTTTCAAGTTGGTCCTGCAATTGAACAATTTCTCGTGGGGATTGAACACCGGCTGTATGTTTATCCCCCCCTTTTGTTCTCTGATGGCCGCGCTGGCTTCGTGCGTAAAGACTACCAGCCTCGCGCACCACCCAGCTTTTATATCCTCCGCGAAGCGCACCTTAGACCCGCGTGGTAATCCTCAACTTGCTAGCAGGATAAGCAAACCTTTCCAACACGTGAGTGAGCTGAAGCTGAACAATAATCATATTGAGACTGGGCCAGAAACGGTGTTTTGGTTTTTTTGTCGTTGTTTGTGACTTATCCAGGATAAGTTGGTGGTATGACGAGGATATACGTTCTCTTCGTCATACCGCCGATGTGAGACTGCATCACATTTGGATTTGCCGCCACATGTCAACAACAACAACACGTGAAGGGATTTTCGTGGAAAGCCGTTGGATCATTGCCATACTTACTACATTACATTGTCCGTATACTTGTATGCTATTTGACTAGGAGTAAGAGAATTTACCACATTTTTGTTTTAGTTTCTAATGCACCATCGTCAATCCACGAACTGCAGAAATGCCATACAGTACTGGACAACGTCACTCGTGCATCACAGTCATTCGATTAGAGTGCTGAAATGTATTGGGTTGACTTTACTAGTCTTACTGCTAGTATTAGAGCAAAATGCTAGTATTACGAGCGAAATGCAAGGTCTGTTTGTTGTTAGTCAAACGGATTTAGCTTGAATTTAACACAGTGGTAAAATGATACATGAAAGGCAACAAGAGGCAATCAACGAAGATAACTCATGCTTGTACTCAAAGCTTAAATAGAATAATATATTGTACTGTATTTTTAATGCAACTTAATCGTTTAGTCAATGGTAGCAACCCACCTATTTAAAATTGCATTTTTCTGTGTAGCTTTCTCTCTTGTTTCTATTTTATAATTGTATTTTATTTCTTCTTTTCCTTTCGGCTTTTCCCTTCAAGGGGTCGGTCGCCACAGCAAATCAGTGTCCTCCATCTTTAGAGGTTTGATCCACATGTTTGTTTTGGCCAAGCTTTTACGTCGGATGCCCTTCCTGACACAACCCTCTGTATTTATCCGGGCTTGGGACCGGCACAAGAAGACTTATGTCCCTTTGTGATTACAGAACAAGCAACTCACTCAGTAAAAGGCTCGCAAACACAAAATGGTCCTCGGCACAGCAACGTTCTAAAAAAGCAAAAACTATACTCACCATTTGATGACAATGCTTTATTTATTGTATTCTATTTGTGATTGTAGTTTATTATCGTACAAATGCTTGTCTGTGACTGTAACGTGTCCAGGAGAGCTTTGAAAGGCGCTTAAAATGTAATGTATTATTATTATTATTATTATTATTATTATTATTATTAGAGCCTGGTGAGCTAGAGAGAAAAAGTAGGGCAGATTACCCCCCAAAAAATCACCAAAATATCTAGATAAGCTGACTTACATCTCCGGGGAAAAAGGCGAAAACTGGTTTACCAGGGGAATTAATCAGGATTGAATAAAATAAAATACAAAGTGTTACATTGATGTCGACAAAGTTGTGACAAATATTTAGTTGGTCATTCACAATAAACATAAACAAACATAAAATTATACGGTTATAATGTAAATAAAACTACATGTAGTCAATATGTTTATTAGATACATTAATAAAAAATAATACGTCTTTTGGTTTTTTGCCATTACCGCTGGAGGTTGAAAAAAAGACATTAATATAAATCTATAATCAGAAGTCGTCAGAAAAATGACTTCTAATGAAAACTCAAAATCATCTACCTACCTGAAAACAAACTTGAATACACTAACAAAGTATTGGTACGTCATTACGTCCCAACGCTGCACCCGGGCTCTACTTGCAGAGAAATTGCGTTTGCAAAACAATCAGTTGACTGACATCTATTGGCGAAAGGCGGCACTCCGCCACGACGCTGTCGTGTTACGCAAATTTCGCAGGTTGCGCGTCGCTACGTAAACGCGTGCGTCTCATGCTTTGAGGGTTGCACTTTTTTTCCACCGTACAGAGTCGTCCTCTCGCACCAGCATCTCTCCCTGACAACAGCAGCGATGGCGGAGCCCGCAGCACACGATTCGATGGACGCTGCCCAGCCTCCTTCCTTGACCACGGGCCTTTCCCCTGCGGCCAGCCCGGGCTCCGAGCCGCTGTCCACGGCCCTGTCTCCCACGGCGGACGGCTCTCAGCGGCTACTCTTCTCCCACGACTTGGTCTCCGGGAAGTATAGAGGGTCTGTCCGTTTGGGCATCGTGCGGATGATCCACGGTGAGGAGGAATTCAACTCCGACTCGGACCTTGATGATGGTGGTGGGAGAGACGACGGCGGTGGTGGAGAAGGAGGAGAGGGGGATGTCGAAAAAGGCGAACGAGTGTCGTGTGACATCCACAGTAAGCCCCTGGGTCGGGGAGTTGTCCGTGTCGAATGGTACCCTGGTGGAGAGAAGCAAGACATCGGAGAAACACAGGTAGCACATCACGGCTAATGTGTCAAGGTTTGATCCTTGACTGGCTTCTTTGTCTGACACGCTTCTACAAAGTGGCAGCGTTTGGTCGTGGGCAAGTTTCTGCGTGGACTTATTTTTCCACTCGGTGTGTCTTATTCATCTGCTTCAACGCACATCATCGTAGATTAACTTGTTAACATGCGAAGCAGACATGCTAGCTAGCGACATAGCTCCTCGTCCTAAGCTGCCGAGCTTGTGCTGCTGTGTAAAACCTTACGCTAACAGCGAAGTCCGGCTTTCAAGATGAAGACATGGCGTTATTTGTCTTATATATCGCAATGTGAGGCGTACTTTGAATGCTACGTCTGGTGTTGTCGAGCTCATCCTTGTGACAGGTGCGTAATATCACTTAGTGACTGTCTCTTTCGAAACTTAGGCTAGCTCCTCAACTGGGTGTGACTTGGATTCCCAGTCATACAACAATCAATTATTATTAATAACCTTTATTCGTTTCAAACGGAGAACTTTCCAATTTACAGCAGCGATTTTATGAAAGGAAGAAAGTACAAGATCAAAAGGAGCTGCGGTAAAGGCAGCCGCTCTCTCTCTCGGCGTCATAATGGAACGTTATGCTGACAACAACAATCCATTGATGAAAAAAGACCACTGAGGGAAATAATGCTTCTGACATTGCACCAATCTTGGTCACAAGACATGTAAACAAACAATGTGCATATTTTGGGATGTGGAAGGAAACTGTGAGGCATACATGTTTACAAAGTAGATGATAGTTTCCCAGTTCTTCTCATAAATATTCAAATATTTAGGGTAAATATTCAATTGTCTTCCCATTTTGTGTCTAAAGCGTATAACGTCTAAGACAAATGGATGCCACATCAAGGGTAGCACAGACTGGAAAAGGGAACTCAGGAAAGAGTGAGAACAGCCTCATCTTGGCTTCAGGGATGTAAACAGTTTGTGTGGGACTCAACTTGTGCTTAAAGATGACCTGTTTCCAGATCTTGTCTGGCATTTCTGAGTTTTCGGTGGTCACAGAACATTCCTTTCTGTGTCCTTTTTGCATGCTTTTATGTAAAACCATTGTCAAAGCGTACAGTCCTAAAACAAGGATTGATCTGGAAAGAGCACCGAGCACAGAGAGGCTTGTTTCAGAGAGAGGAGACTGGACTAAAAGTAGTCTATTTCAGTCATTGTCTCACAGCATCACTTTGAGTTGCCCGTGTGCCTTTTGAGCCTGCATTGTACGTCATGGTCTAGTGTTAATCGGCCATTGTCAAACCCCCCAAATTTTCAAACAATGATCATACTGAATGATGTAGACCCGGGATGCCCTACCATGCCCAACCGTGGTCCGATCCCAAGGCAACCAGGAGTTGTGTCGGGAAAAAATACAAACATGTCAGGAAGTCAGTGTTGCCAATTTAGCAACTTTGATGTATTTGAATATCAAGACCCTCTCGAGTGACTGTTTTTGACCAAAAAAGGGACTATTGACAATCTAGCAACTTTTCCTGTTGTTATTCGAGACTTTTGGAGTCTGTGGCCTGAAAGGCTTTTCCTGATGAGCAGCGCCTGGTGCTACTGAAGCCCCAAATGAAGCCACTGCAGGCTGATCACCCTCTCTCCTCTGGACATGTCCAAACCATCTCAGTCTGGCCTCTCTGACTTTCTCTCCAAAGCCTCTAATATGAGTTGTCTGTCCGTTGAAGTCGCATTTTGTCTATATTTGTGATGGCCCCGAACCCAACCGTGATGGAAGAACACAGGATTGATTCGATGACTGCCGTGTAGAACTGTCGGAGCATCTCCTGTGCCAGGCCATGCTTCTTCAGCAGCCGCAGGAAGTACATCTTGTGTTGGGCCTTTCTCAGGATGGAGTTTGTATTAACCTCCCACTTCCTGTCCTGCGAGACGGTTTCATTCTGATGTAGAATAAGAAGTTATCATATTTAAAAGTTTCATGCTGTTATATGCTTAGTCAACATATGTGACTCGATACACAATTGAAGCACAGACAACCTGGGGTCAATCTGAGGTCAACAGACGCAGCTTTTAAACTGTTATCTTCATCTAGGAGATCTGGCCTTGGACAGAATTTAGGACTTGGGAAGCTCCTTTATCACCGGAGTAATTTAAGACTTAAAACCCCTTCACAGGAAGAGCTCATTAGCCAGGTTACAATTTATCAGTTCATGGAAGAGACAATGTTTTATTGCTTACAGCTGTTCGAGCTTAGGACGCACAGGAGCGTGGTATTCTAATCAAGAAAACTATGTTTTACTAATGTATCACTTAAATTTGCATATACTCTCAATAAATAGCTTGGCAGAGGGCTGCAGAATTCAGACGTCTGTCATAAATGGCTGCGTCTCCTGCCGGCAGTAAAAGACAATCTTTCTGGGTCCGAGCCTTCGTCCACAGTGTCTGATCAAACATCTCTGACAGATTCCTAGGAACTTGAAGGTCTCCACGGTTGACACGGGGCAGTTGGATAGTGTGAGGAGCAGGTGTGGTGATAACAAGTCAGTTCCAATAGTGGAACTGACTTGTTAACTTGTTAATTAATGTTCACGTTGCCATGGAAATGCTTGCAATGTGTGTATAGTGGTTTGGATCTCAAGTAGAGCCATGTATTGAATGCTGGTGTTGTTCTTGGTGGTACCCGCTCTAAAAGAAATGTACAGGATGTGAGTTCATGTTGCATCTCTGAAGAGTGATTCGGTTACAACCTACTTAGAACGGGAAAGTGTGCTTCGCGCTACCGTTCTCCTCCACAGTCCGTTTTTTATCATAAAATCTTAATAGGCATCTCCAGAGGCAGCCATTTGGCCTTATATGCCACCCAAGTCGAGGGCAGAGGTGCATTGCAGCAGATGGGGTGGGTGTGGTTGTTTACCATCCCACTGCAGGTCGACGGCGACCGCTTTGTCTGTGTTTTTAATGAAGGTGCTTCTCCTTGAAGCTCATGTCAGGGCTGAGGGAAGTTGTTGCAGTGGGATGCCAGCCACGCCCTGGGCAATGGTCATCATTATTTACAAACAAGCTGACTATCATACTATTGTCTGTGTTTTATAGTGCACCATTTTTTTGTTTCCTAACTGACATCAGAAAAACGTTTTATAGTCAAATGAAAAACACCAATAAAAATGACTTAAAGTGTCCCAAAACTACTTCAAAGAAAAAAGTTTCAGTTTCAGAAGGTCCTGCCCCCTTGATTGTGACGTCACGCCAGGACGTCCTATAGGATTAAAACAATGGCTTGAGATCAGAGAAGATGCATTCTTGTTACTCATCCAGTTATGAATATGATTCAATTAGTTCTGAAGAGGAAAGCATACATGTTTTCAATCGATTAAAGAAGTCCTTCCATATCAATTCGAGCCGTCAGGACTCCAATGTAGCGTCCCAGAAAATGCACAAGATGGCGCCCAAGCTCCGTTGGAAATGGGCTGATTTGTTTGCTGGGAATTTGTGTAAACTAGTATCAAATAGTAGTCTTGGTGCAACACACAATGATTCACCATAGCGTTATTTATGTGTTTTCCTTCTAATTTCACCATCAACACGGATCAACACAAAGTTTTCAGACCAAACAAAGTACCCAAAATGCATTGTGTGTCGCTTTGTCAGTCAGGGGCGGTCCTTTAGTGACGTCACGTACGGACTCATCACCAACTCGAAAACAAGACTTCCTGAATACTCAGCGCAAGTTTTAAAACGTAAAATGTCGCTATATGCGGTGGAATCTTTGTAAAATACGCTCAGTAGAAGTCATTTGAAGTGATTTTACAAAATATGGACACAACTTGTCCAAAGGTGTCGGTTGTCCTTTAAGTAAACCTTTAAACTTGCCCGTCCATCCCCTTTGCGGTTGCCTACTTCAACGATTCCCCCGTCAACCTTCCAGTTGGTCAGTGATGGGGAATGTTGTCGTAATCTGCCGCTAACTGGATTGGATGCTTGTTCTGCCTTGAGATAATGGATCTCATTTGATCACTTGCTTTTATTCTTATCCGCAGTTTCAGCCCTGCCCATTAGGGAGACTTTCAATCACGCACACACACACACACACACACACACACTGTTACCTGGTACCTCTTTCTCTCTTTTTCTTTCTTTCTCTCCTACTTTCTCTTACTCTTTCTCAATCTTTCTTTATCTCTCTCATTTCTATCTCTTTTCTTTATCGATCCCCCACTTAATAGGCTGTCCAGATATCTGCTCTGTGCCACATTTGCTTCTCATCCCCAGTTTAGAAGCGGCCACGCCCCAACCCTTTTCATGTCTCAGGTTGATGCACTTCTTCCTCATTTTTATGGTTCTTCACATTGCCTTGCCTGACATGGAAAGGCGATGAACAGACTTGATCGGAGGCACCAGTGTGGTATTCCATTGTTTTATTGTAGCGGTTAAGTAGTTCCTGGAAGTCTGTGTCAATCAATAGGCTGCCACCAATTGGCCCTGGACTGTGGTTGCTCTGAGAATCTATCAACCTGTCAGTGTGATTGATTATGAACTTGTTTGTGACATTGACAATTATTGGGAATTTTACCATTTACCATTTATCATTGAAAAAAACATGCTCATTTCAATGCTGCTCAATTGTGCCTTGTTTTTCATCATTTGAAAGAAGACTTTAGTCAGATATCGATGATGTCAAGAGATGTCTTCACCCCAAAGGGAAACATGACTATCATAAAGCAAACAATGCATCAGCAAACGACAGTATTTGTTTTCGGGTTTGCATACCTTTGCTACTATCTTATTGTAAATTTACATGTGCAATATATTAATTTTAATCCATGCCACTTCAATTTCTTTTTCCATGTAATTTTGTAGGGTTGATTGTAGTTCTTGTTTTTTCTCAATGTTAAATTATGCAATTTATAAGATAATGACACTGCATACCATGCCTCATAGGAGTGGAATTGCGTTTCTTTATTCAAAGTTGTCGTGAGTCATTCTTCTATAGTTTCTTGTTTGCTCCCGCCTTCCAACTCTTTTCCTTAACTGTATTTTTAGCAATAAGAACAAAAGATGAAGAAAAGAAAAAAAACAGAGACAGCAAAAGAGATGCATTCAAAGGATACCAATGGCCTATTTTGTGTTAGGAGTGTCAGAATGGAGCTACTCTCTCAATACTTCCGCTTTGAGACTGATATTTCAAGATTCAGTGCATTGCACAATATTAGCGTGTGCAACATAACATTTGTGTCACATTATTTTTATTTCATAAGTGTCCTTATTTTTAATTTTTTTGAATGATTAATCACTTGGACTGGAAGTCGCAACAGTGAAACATTACAAGTCACATTCTTAAAGGACAACCGATGCCTCCGGACAAGTTGTGTCCATCATTTGTAAAATTGCTTCAAATGACTTCTACTGAGCATTTTTTACAAAGATTCCACCGCAGATAGCTATATTTTACATTTTAAGACTCGCGCTGAATATTCCGGAAGTCTTGTTTTTGAGTTTGTGACGAGTCCTCACGTCACGTCACTGAAGGAACGCCCCTGACCAAGAAAGGACACATTGTATCACGTCAATGCATTTTGCAGTCCTTTGTTTGGTCTGAAAACTTCGTGTTGATCCGTGCTGATGGCGAAATTAGAAGGAAAACACATGAATAACGCGATGGTGAATCGTTGTGTGTTGCACCGAGCATCTATTTGATATTCGCTGACAAAAATTTTAAGGAAACAAATCAGCCGGTTTCCACAGAGCTTTGTCGCCATCTTCTGCCTCTTTTTGGTGCTACATTTCCCCCCCACCCAGATACCTCAAAATGACACGGAATAAATTCTTTAATCGATTGCAAACATGTATGCTTTCCTCTTCAGAACTATTTGAATCATATTCAAAACTGGATGAGTAACAAGAAAGCATGTTCTCCGAATCTGAAGCCATTGTTTTGATTCTCGAGCAAGGCAAGACGTCTTGCCGTGACACCACGAACAAGGGGGCGGGACCTTCTGAAACTGGCCACTTCCGGATTCAATTTTTTGCAGTTTCAGCACATTTTAAGTGATTTTTATTGGTGTTTTGCATTTGACTAAAAATATCATACTATGTGTTTTGGGTATTTTAGATGCGATAAAACGTTTTTCTGATGTCAGTTAGGAAACAAAAAAGTGATGTCGGTTGTCCTTTAACTGATAAAATGTGTTATTTCTTGCTCATTGTACTGTCTCGTTATTTGACCCCAGCTTTTTGGCAATCGCGTAAAAATATGTAAATGACTCACAAGTTAACATACCTTTTTTTCTCCACACAGCTGTTGCTTGAAGATCGATCCATCGTGATCAGAGATATTGTTCGCCGCAATAATTCAAATGTAAGATGAGCACTGTATACTTTGCTTCTTCAACTCTCTAATTCCTCTCATCAGTTTTTTTTATTGTATTTATTTTTTGTTCTTCATTTATGTACACATATGGGAGGGGTGGTTTGGTATACTTCTGTTTCTGTTGAAAAACCACAACAACCACTGAACTCGTTTAAAACCTGCAAGACTGAAATTAGCTTTTTGGCCCGATATACCATTTTTTTTATTTACAGTTTCAGAAATACAGTAAAGTCTCGTTATATCGATATTCTCGGGAGTCCGAAAAAATATCGATATAACCAGGACTATCGATATATCCGACCCTGCGCGCATGTAGTTTTCTCCTTGCGTTCATAGAAATAGTATCGATATAACCGGGACTATCAATATATCCGATATCGATATAACGAGACTTTACTGTATTTAATATTCAAACATTTCTTTTTTTGGTTTAGTAGTTTTCGCAAACATTAACTCATTTTTATTTGATGCCTTCAAGTCATTACAAAATTCTGCAAGTTGTGCAATGCTCCAAAAAAAAGGTCATGTCGCCACCATTTCTGTCCACGCCAGATTCATTACGTCTGTGTAAGCTCTCAGTCGTACAGGAGTGGTCCAGCGATGAAAAGGTTTCTTCAGCTGTCATCTGTACTTCTTTGAAGGTGTCGGACGTTTCGCTTCTCATCCAAGAAACATAGCATCCATCCATAGCAAAGAGCTACAGCATATTTGGGTAATCATTCAAACACCGCCACGTCTGGACAGTAGAGAGATATATATATAGGGCCGAAACTACCAGTAAAACTTTAGTTTGCTGACGAAGTTTCTCGGGTGAGAAGCATCCGACACCTTCAAAGAAGTACAGATGACGGCTGAAGAAACCTTTTCATCGCCAGATGGATTACTTATTTTGTTGTTCTTTGGAAAAAAAGCCCCATAAGCGCCACAAAATAAATCAATAAATCAAAGAAGAAACAAAGAAGCGTTTGTTTTATTTTGTCTCCGTGTTTTATTGCAGGATAACCAGTGTGGCATTGTGACCAACGTGAACATTGAGTGTGCAGTGAAACTGGTGGGTACAAACTGCGTACTCTATCCCGTCAACAGCAAAGAGCTACAGCATATTTGGGTAATCATTCACATCTATCACCCAGAAATTAATTTAATGTACACCTGCCTGTGTTAAGTCAGCCTCACATATTCATGTTATACGTCCATATTACTGTGAGTGTGTCTTGAGATAATTGTCCAATTGTTTGTTGCTTCTTTCCTCCCCAGTCTTTCATGTATGGTGACTATATAGTATATGACTTTTGGCTCGGGAAAGTGGATCAAAGTGTCACCGATTATATCCTCCTCAAGCTCTCCAACGGAGCCAGGTATGCTTTTTTTCGGTGCCAACTTGATGTGATTCTGATTGTGTCAGCTGATGTTTTTTGTGCTTTCTTCCAGATGTGCCATGAGTGTGGTGGATGGAGCCAAGCTGTATGATGTCAACCCTTATGTATGTGATCCGAAAGTAATGCTCCATCCTAAGCTAAACGTCATCTTATACAGTAACGCCCTGATATTCCTTGACCCCTGTTTGGCTGTTGTATTATGAACAACCCTGATATTGTCTTAATGGTTATTCCAGGATTGAATCATTTAATATGCTGTTTGTGCCAACCATTTACCATTGTATTTCAGGGTCTGTTCCTTGATAATAAGGATGGGTTCTATCCTGGCCAGGTGCTGATAGGTCCTTCTAAAGTTTTCTCCAATGTCCAGTGGCTGTCAGGGGTTAAACCTGTCCTCTGCAGGAATAGCAAGTTCAGGGCAGTGGTGGAAGAGGTAAAGGGTACATTGGCTTTTGACTGCATGCTTAAAGGACAACCGACGTCACTTTTTTTTGTTTCTTAACTGACATCAGAAAAACGTTTTACAGCATCTAAAATACCTAAGACACGCAGTATGATATTTTTATTCAAATGCAAAACACCAATAAAAATGACTTAAAGTGTCCAAAATCTGTAAAAAATTGAGCTGCGAATTGGGCATTTTCAGAAAGTCCCGCCCCCAGTTCGTGATGTCACGCCAAGACGTCTTGCATAACTGGAGAATCAAAACAATGGCTTCAGATTCGGAGAATATGCTTTCTTGTTACACATCCAGTGAATGATGAATATGATTCAAATAGTTCTGAAGAGGAAAGCATACATGTTTAACCAATCGATTAAAGAATTTATTCCGTGTTATTTTGAGGCAACATTGGGGGGAGATGTCTCACCCAAAAAGAGGCACAAAATGGCCACAGAGCTGTTGTGAGGAATGAATCAGCCCGTTTCCACAGGCTGATAAATTCCTTCCATGGAGCTTGGACGCCCTCTTCTGGCGCAACACGAGGTTTTCAGACCAAACAAGTACAGCAAAATACATTGACGTGGTGGAAGGACTGCTACAATGTGTCTTTTTTTTCGGTCAGGGGCGTTCCTTTAGTGACGTCACGTACGGACTCGACACCAACTCAAAAACAAGACTTCCTGAATATTCAGCGCGAGTCTTAAAACGTAAAATATAGCTATATGCGGTGAAATCTTATTAAAATACGCTCAATAGAAGTCATTTGAAGCCATTTTACAAATTATGGACACAACTTGTCCGAAGACGTCGGTTGTCCTTTAAGGGATCTACACTTTGTCCACAGGGCCCGTTTTTGACTTAGAATCTCATTTTTTGATCAGGAAAATGAAACTCCTCTAGATTCTCATTTACAAAAGTCTGTTTTATCATTTTCGGACTATTAACTGCTACAAGTTTCATACGCTATGAATTAAGGCTGCCACTAATAGGTTAGAATCGAGTGTCCTATCGATGATTCCATTGGATGCTCTTGTAATCTGTAAAACTGGACACCATGTTGACTGCACAGCTGGTGTGGACATAAGACTGTACTTGACACAAAAACGCCAGTATTGTATTTATTCATATTTTATCATCATGTTATCATTGCTCTTGGGGGAGAATTACTCCACCTACAAAATGACAACTTTGTTGGTCAAAAGAAAATTATTTTTCTTCCTTTATCTTGGCACTGCTTTCAAGTGCGTATTATATCTTATATTTCAATAAAATACCACTGCATTCTCACGTCAACACCCCCAAATTGTGTTAAAATTCTAATTTAATATGCCCCCCACCCAAAACAAAAATAAAATGGCGAACAAAATTGCTAATTCATGACTCAATAATTCATTAATTCACCGCCGATGGCATATTTATGGCTTTTAAAAATACATACATTCAATCCCACATGTTTATTTCTACTAATAAAAGGAAGTTCTGAAAACAGGTGTTAGTAAATAACTTAAAATGGAACATACATGACGCCATGCTGGCTAGTGTTAGCTAGCTGGTGTTTGCCTTTTTACGTCACAAAAGTTAATGCTGTTGTACAAGCAATACGACAGATCAACCATTGAGCGGATTCAACTTGCATATGTCTGTGTGGATAGTGGTAGAAGATCTAACCATGTATTTATTGTAAGCGTGGTCGTCTTCTGCCACCGATGTTTGCAAGCTCGTACCAATTTGAAAATGAATGCATTGCATACATACATTGGGTTAGTGAGCTTCAATACAAGGACAGCTTTGCTCATAATAAGATGCGGATTAAGCACATTTGGGACGTGAACGTCTTTACCCAAGTCTATTAACTTGTGCTACGACCAGAAGGATTTCTCACATGAATGAATGTGGTTTCATCAGGTCATAATTTCTGAGCTGAAGGTGACATGGATCACAAAAAGCTTCTCCCCAAAAGGCTCTGACAGCATCTATCCTCCGCCCTGTACCATCACGCAGGAGAACCTCTGCAGGTTGGTCTGCGTCCGCGCTGTTCAACAGTTCGTATACAACCATTTCCTGGTAGCCTGCTCTGTTTGTGTGTAACGTTGCTCTCCTCACTGGGTTTAGGGTGAGGCGCTTAGGATACTATGACCACACCCAGAGGCAGCTTGGAGACTGGGGGATCTACGTGTTCCCTGCTAATGGGGATGCCACCCACATTACATTTGAAGGACATGAAGGGACCCCTGTGCTGCAAGAGGATCCTGTGGTCAGAAAGGTCTCGATTACATGAGGCATCTCTAAGTATCTTTCAAATACATTGTAAAAGTAGAGCTATCAGTTTGTAAATCGCTGCAAAACTCACTCAAGAGTATGTATATGTGTGTATGTGTGTATTGCAGTTGAAAAGATTTTTCAAGAAGGATGCAGGCAAGAAGACATGGACGGTCGATGCGCAAGGTGCTAAAACACGCTGTTTTCTGAGGAACATACAGTGAATTTCCATTCTCATTGCGTGCAGGCATAAAGATTCATTTGTCGAGATCAGACAATGAAGCATGTTCCTCACCTTTCATCCGTACAGTATTTGGGAATTTAATATATGCGGTGTCAGCAAACGTTAAATTCCTGAGCCAGCAGTATGTCAGACAGTCTTGCCATAGATGACACCCCGAGTAGAGGGAATAGTTTGTTGATAAATGGTGCTGAAGTGCAGACAGACAATGTTACTTTTTTTCTCACCACACATGTAGATTTTGTTGTTGTTATCCCTTAAACAACCCACACCATTTTTTTGTTTCCTAACTGACATCAGAAAAAAACGTTTTATAGCATCTGAAATACCCAAAACACGCAGGCTGATATTTTTAGTCAAATGAAAAACACCAATAAAAATGAGTTAGTCTCCCAAAACTACTTCAAAAGGATCTGAGAAAGTTTCAGTTTCAGAATGTCCCGCCCCGTTGTTCGTGACGTCACACCAAGATGTCTTGCCTTGCTCGAGAATCAAAACAATGGCTTCAGATTTGGAGAAGATGCTTTCTTATTACGCATCCAGTCATGAATATGATTCAAATAGTTCTGAAGAGGAAAGCATACATGTTTGCAATCGATTAAAGGAGTCCTTCCGGGTCATTTTGAGGCATCAGGAATGATGTGTAGCATCCCAGAAAATGCACAAGATGGCGCCCAAGCTCCGTTGGAAATGGGCTGATTTGTCTGCTGGGAATTTGTGTCAACTAGAATCCAATCGTAGCCTTGGTGCAAAACACAACAATTCACCATCGCGTTATTTATGTGTTTTCCTTCTAATTTCGCCATGAACACAGATCAACACAGTTTTCAGACCAAAGAAAGTACCGAAAAGGCATTGTGTGTCGCTTTCTCGGTCAGAGGCGTTCCTGTCGTGACGTCAGGGATTGTTCACCAACTGAAAAACAAGACTTCCTGAATATTCAGCGCAAGTCTTAAAACGTAAAATATAGCTATATGCGGTGGAATCTTTGTCAAATACGCTCAGTAGAAGTCATTTGAAGTGATTTTACAAATTATGGACACAACTTGTCCGGAGGCGTCGGTTGTCCTTTAATTTATGGTATTTACTCTCATGTAAAACAAAATGCGATTGTGAATATATCCCTAATATCTGCCAACAGGCGATCACAAATCGGAACAGAGAGACACCCCCCATCACAAAAGTAACTGCTCAAAGAATCAGAACCCCCCCGCTCCCCAACATGCTCCCAACGCTCCTGCTGAACACGGCGAGCATG
Source organism: Hippocampus bargibanti (assembly GCF_051943395.1). Classification (NCBI taxonomy): domain Eukaryota; kingdom Metazoa; phylum Chordata; class Actinopteri; order Syngnathiformes; family Syngnathidae; genus Hippocampus; species Hippocampus bargibanti. The sequence goes on from NC_142743.1 coordinate 21,938,528, forward strand.
ACGCTGATGATGAGGCAGCAGAGGACACGGACGACACCAGGTCGAGCAACTCCTCTTGCATTTTTATTTATCGCCATTTTATTTATACAGTGAGACCTCAACTTACAAACACCTTATCTTACAAACTTTTCGTCTTAAGAACCGTCTGGGAACCAATTAAGTTCGTAAGTTGAGGTCTCACTGTATGTAGAATGCAACAAGGAAGTCTTTTATACACTTTTCTGTGAATAATTTTGGTTGATTTGATTGACCTCTGCCTGAATCCAACCACTGTCTTGCTGTCGTTGATTTGTTCAATCTATCACAAAGCACAGTGAGTGGAAAGAACATTTGCTGTTTCGACCTGTATTCTAGTTCTCTGACATCATCAGCCAGCTCCACAACGTCCTCGCAAAGCCGAGGTCTGGTAACGAACCGCAAGAAGAGCATCCCACTCTCTATACGCAACCTGAAGAGGAAACACAAGAAGAGGACCAAGTTCTCCCGCGAGTTCAAACCAGGAGATAGGTGGGATGTAGCATAGTTTTGTTATGTCACCATTGATGGGATTAAATGATGGAATTCTCTTTCATGATTCTGGGCTTCACGGATGTTAAATGATGAAAAATCAGCAGGAACCAAGGTGGTGAACAAAAAGATTATTTTAATCTTGTAGACAGCAGAGACATGTAGTCGGTCAAGTGGTAAGGGCCAGCTACGAGATACAAGGGGAAAGTTGATATTAGACTGAATTTAAAGTAACGGTTCATACTAAGGATATAACTAAAGTACATATATATGTATATGAAGTAACAACTTGACTCAACTATACATCATTCTCATTTGTATACAAATACAAATGAGTGAAAATGAAGTAACATTGGATGTTTAAAGCACAGCCGACATCACTTTTTTATTTCCTAACTGACATCAGAAAAACGTTTTATAGCATGTAAAACACCCAAAATGATATTTTAGTCAAATGCAAAACACCAAGAAAATGACTTAAAGTGTGCTGAAACTGCAAATAAATGAAACCAGAAGTGGCCAGTTTCTTGTTCGTGGTGTCACCCCAAGACGTATTGCCTTGCTGGAGAATCAAAACAATGGCTTCAGATTCAGAGAATATGCTTTCTTGTTACTCATCCAATTATGAATATGATTGAAATAGTTCTGAAGTGGAAAGCATACATGTTTGCAATCGATTAAAGAAGTCATTCCGTGTCATTTTGAGGCATCTTGACTGCAATGTAGCGTCCCAGAAAAGAGGCAGAAAATGGCGACAAAGCTCCGTGTAAGGAATTAATCAGCCCGTTTCCACAGGCTGATTAATTCGTTACATGGAGCTTTGTCACCCTCTTCTGACTCTTTTTGGTGCTACACGAAGTTTTCAGACCAAATAAAGTACAGCAAAATGCATTGATGTGATGGAAGGACTGCTTTTTTCGGTCAGGGGCGTTCCTTCAGTGACGTAACGTGACGACTCGTCACCAACTCAACAACAAGACTTTTGGAATATTAAGCGCGAGTCTTAAAATGTAAAATATAGCTATATGCGGTGGAATCTTTGTAAAATACGCTCAGTAGAAGTCATTTGAAGCCATTTTAAAAATTATGGACACAACTTGTCCGGAGACGTCGGTTGTCCTTTAAGGATGTGTATATAAAATCGTTCTATCAACCATTTTCACTCTGTGTTCCAATTTGTATTCATTTCCACAGGGCAATTTTGATGTTTTCGCCTTAGGCCCGCTTCTGGTGCACTATTGTTGTAGATTTGAGTGGCATTCTAAAAAAACGACACATATTGTATCTTAAAGTTTCTCCTGTAATGTGATTATAGATCTTTTTCCTCCCCAAATTATTATTTTTGTTGACCGTTCATGTGTAGTGTGGCTGTAGAAGTTGTATCGACCAAGACTACAGCTGATGTAATGTGGAAGGACGGATGTGTGGAGAAAGGGATACGATCAAATGACCTCGTCCCCGTCCAGCACCTCGACGACCATGAATTTTTCCCTGGCGACTTTGTTGTAGACAAACGACGTAAGCTATTTTATCAATCTAAGTCTGATATTTTCCATTGTAATAATATTTGGAACATATCTGTGTTTTTTTTCATGCTAGTCCAAGCCCTCCAGGACCCAGGCGTATATGGTGTAATCCAGTCTGGTGACCACAAGGGCAGGACATGTGTCGTGAAGTGGTTCAAACTCAACGCCACCAGTGACGATGTGGAGGTCAGTCAAGAAGCCAGCTGACGGATTGAAACAATAAAAATACTTTTTCCTGTCCCCGTCGTGCTTGTTTGTAATTGTTCTTGAATGTATAAGTATAACTTTTCTTCCCGGCCTCCAGGTTATTGGTGTGGAGCAAGATGTCAGTGTGTATGACATTGCGGACCACCCAGATTTCCACTTCCGCACCACTGACATTGTCATAAGAATATGGAACTCGGAAGTCGGCGAGAATGAATGTGAAAATGAGGTAAGATGTATTTGAATTGTGTGAAGCTTCTTCAACAGTCATAAGTAGGTGTTTTCAGATAATTCCCAATGTATATCCAATTTGAATGACTAAACAATGACCAGCTATGAGGCAAACCATTGCCATGGGTTTCAAATTTGGTTTTGTAAGGAGTAGTGAAGATTTGCTTCTTGGTGAGTGGTAAGAGGTAAAACTTGTGGAACATAACTATGTCATCACTAGGGATGTAATGGTAAAATTGTTCACATGTGCTAGAGTAAAGGAACGCGCTAATAAGCTATATCATATCCTTTGTTTGTTTGCTCTTGTGAAACATCTGTTTTCCATATGATGCCCCCCCCCCCCCCCACACCTCCTCAGACTTCAGTCGGCCAGGTGTCCAGGGTGGATGTGAGCAGCAAAGTGGAGGTGGTGTGGGCAGACAACTCCATGACCATCGTCCTCCCACAGGTGCTGTACAACCCAATCGCTAAAATGCCAAGAAAGAAAGATTTTGCCCTCGTGGTTGTTGAGATTCTTCGAATCCCACACAGCATCTTTACTGCGTGGATTCTGAGATCGAAGAGACGGACTACGACTCTGCGGATGAGACGAGCAGCGGTTTGTCTACTGAAGAGTGGGAGGACGAGAGCGACAGCTGGGAGACAGACAGCAGCCACACCACAGAGGACGACAGCCACGTCGATAATATGGATGTCACAGAGACGGCAACCCTTACATCCTGTGACTCCACTTTCATCATTCCCCCTCAAGGGGGGGACAAGGTCGGGGTCACCACTCCCACAAAATCAGCCGGTGGAAAGGAGGGTGATGACGCATTGGGAGTGGCGAGTTCAGCTTCTGGTGGGGGTGAGGCTTTTTTTTTTATGTGACTTGTTAATTGTGGGTTGTTTGTGTTAGCATGTTGACTGACAACAATTACCATATTTTCTGGTGCATAAGGTGCACCCAAAAGTCTTGATTTTTTTCAAAAGATGACCCTGCGCCTTATACGCAGTTGCACCTTATATGTGAAGTAATATTGAGCCACAACAGGTCTCGCAGCTACTGTCAGCAGCCAACGATTACATTTCCCCCTGTAGAATTAGAATCAGAAAGCCTTTAATAGTCCCACAATGGAGAAATTTGCAAGATGAAGTCGTGCGTAACCCCAGCTTCTGCTGTTAGTGCCTTGTAATGTGGGGTGCCTTATATTTGGAAAACTTTGATATATTTAAACAGACACTCCCCACCTTACAAACGAAATACAGTGAGACCTCAACTTACAAACTTAATTGGTTCCCAGACAGTGTGTAAGGCGAAAAGTGTGTATCTCCCAAAAAATTCCCATAGGAAACCATTAAAATGGGAATAATCCGTTCCTGGGTTTCCATAAAATATACTTTTCAACTAAATAAGCCTTAAAACTACACACAACATACCTTATTCTATGTATAATAAATGTGCTATTGTATTGCAATGAAAGAAATACACTGCATTGTATCATAAAGTCACTTTATTTACATTTGTGATGGTCATTGATGGCTTGATGGAATGGCGTTGGAGGTCGAAGGTCAAAGGGAATTGCTGTTTGGAAAGGGAGGCGCATTAAATGACGACTGTAATTAAAGAAATAAACTGTGCTGTAAAATAAAGTTTTATTTACCTTTTTAATGGTTGTTGATGGCTTATGGAAGGAGAGTCATCTTCTGTGCTGTTCGGTCGTGTGCTTCCGCCGAAGATCACTCCGCCAGCCGTGGTGGGTGTGTATTATGAAAATAGTGCTTATTATAAGGTTTAATTTTCAGAAATTTGACGTTTGTAAGACGAAAGGTTTGTAAGATAAGGTGTTTGTAAGTTGAGGTCTCACTGTACGTTCTGAGCGATCGTTTGTAAGGTGAATTTGTTTGTAAGTTGCTTCAGTGCTATATTTTGAGCTCGCAATACAAAATCTAATTTACAGCATCTCTGTCTGAACACTTTTCAACATACCTGCAAAAATGGTCGTATGTACCGTGTTCATAACTCAAATGTTCAGAAGTCGAGGAGCGTCTGTAAATTATATTAGGAAAATATTTTTCATTCATTTGAAGGTGTGCCTTATACATCCGGAAACTACGGTACCTCCATATCAACACCATATCATTTGTAAAAACTTTCTTTGGCAGTATTCAACATAGTGGTAGATATAATCGAGTTGAAGCAGGCGTACTGCAGATCAGCAATTAGGGTTGTTCGAATAGCCATCTCAGAGAATCAGAAAACCTTTATTCGTCCCACAATGGGGAAATTTGCAACAGTAAGCAGGAAATGCAAATAAACACTGGGTGAGGATTCAAAATCGTACTGTACGATCCTGCGTTCCTTCTCTTGTTTTTTAATGGACTTCCGGATGTCTTACTCATGGAAGTGATGCATTTGCAGTTGTCTCGTGACACATCAAGTCAGATGGAGTTCATACCACAGCAAGCCGCAAAGACTGTCTTCTTGTTTGTTATGCGCATTTTGGTGACTTTCTAACCACATTCTGTTTCTGCCCCCCCGACCCCCAGCAGGCACCGTCAACGGTGCTGAGAAGCCAGGTAAAGACTCCACCTCTCGGGGCTTCTGGGAGTTGAATACAGCCCTGAGGATCCTGGAGAGCCTGAAGAACATGACTGTGGAGCAGCTTTGGACCGGCCTCTCCCCGACATCCCCCACCTCCGTCACACCTTCTTCGGCAGCTAACGTTGCAAGTCCGGCGCCGCCCGCGGCCCCCGAAAAACCTAACAAGGATAAGCGCTTTCTTGATGACCTCAAGAAACTGCAGGAGAACCTGAGAAAGACGCTGGATAATGTGGCCATCGTCGAGGAAGAGAAAATGGAAGCTGTCGTAGAAGCAGGCGGGGACACTGGGACAATGGTATGCTCTGAGAATCGTCATGTCAGTCATGTGCGCTGATTTGATTTCTGTTCTTCTGTATTTTTCAGGCCCAGAGACCTGCAGAAGAGAAGCCTCGCCACGAGCCTCAGACACCGGTGACTGGACAGGACTGGCCAAGTGACTTTGCCAATGACACACCTGTACTGTGCCAACAGAGTGGCGGCAAACCTGGCGTCACCTTTACCAGTGCCAAGGGGGAAGTGTTTTCTGTCTTGGATTGGGTGCCAGGTACACATTTTCTTTTCTCTTCTTTTCTTGTTTAACTTCTGTCCAACTTCTTTGTGGACTCTGGCTACAGTGCAGTCAATGTTTTTGCCTTTTGTACAGCCGTCCTCATTTGCGCCTCATATTACTCCAGACCCATATAATTTAAAGGACAACCGACGCCATTTTTTTGTTTCCTAACTGACATCAGCATCTGAAATACCCAAAACACGCAGGCTGATATTTTTAGTCAAATGCAAAACACCAATAAAAATGACTTAAAGTGTCCTAAATCTGCAAAAAAATCGAGCTGCGAATTGGGCATTTTCAGAAAGTCCCGCCCCCAGTTCGTGATGTCACGCCAAGATGTCTTGCCTTGCTTGAGAATCAAAACAATGGCTTCAGATTCGGAGAAGATGCTTTCTTGTTACGCATCCAGTTATGAATATGATTGAAATAGTTCTGAAGAGGAAAAGCATAAATGTTTGCAATCGATTAAAGAAGGTCTTCCGGGTCATTTTGAGGCATCTGGATGAAATGTAGCCTCCCAGAAAATGCACAAGATGGCGCCAAAGCTCCGTTGGAAATTGGCTGATTTGTCTGCTGGGAATTTGTGTCAACTAGAATCAAATCGTAGTCTTGGTGCAAAACACAAGGATTCACCATCGCGTTATTTCTGTGTTTTCCTTCTATTTTCGCCATCAACACGAAGTTTTCAGACCAAACAAAGTACCCAACATGCATTGTGTGTCCTTTTTTCGGTCAGGGGCGTTCCTTCAGTGACGTAAGGTGAGGACTCGTCACCAACTCAAAAACAAGACTTCCTGAATATTCAGCGCGAGTCTTAAAACGTAAAATATAGCTATATACGGTGGAATCTTTGTAAAATACGCTCAGTAGAAGTCATTTGAAGCCATTTTACAAATTATGGACACAACTGGTCCGTAGGCGTCGGTTGTCCTACAAGAAATAACTTTTTTTTTCTGATGAAAGAAGAGAATTGAAGCTTTCTTACACTGCATTGAGTGTTTATGTAGTCCTACAACTTCATATTCTGTACGGCCTGCAATTTGGGTGAAAATGACAAAAACCCTGGCACTGGAGTGGACACATTTGCATGTTGTCTGGCAGTGAATGAGTTAAAGAGAAATATCAACTGTTCAAATGTATTCTTTTTTAGGAAGTACAACATAATTTGTCTTTCGGACAATAAATGAAGACAGAAAAGTGCAACATTTTCAATTTGAGCGTTTTAAATCATTATGTTTTAAAAATACTCAAATAAGACGTGAGCTTTTTATGTCTTTTGCAGAAACACACTCCTTTCACAAAATGGAATTTCAACCAGCTGAGGCCAAAAAGTTCTTCAGTACTGTAAGGAAGGAAATGGCTCTGCTGGCCACGTCGCTGCCAGATGGCATCATGGTCAAAACCTTTGAAGATCGCATGGTGGGTTCACTATCCAGAAGTCACCGTTTTATAGGAATATTAGTGTTTGTTTCCATTTCCAGCACATATCAAATGGAGGACCTTTGAAAGGCGCTTATAAATGAAATGCATAATAATAATAATAATAATAATAATAATAATAATAATAATTACCGACCATCATCAATGCAGATATGTGTAATTGTGTCTGTGGTTTTATTTATGTCCCTGTTTTGTGATTATAAAGTGTCCTTGAGCGCTTTGAAAGGCGCTTATAAATGAAATGCATTAGAATTTTAGTATTATTATTATTATTGTTGTTGTTATTATTATTAATTATCATAATAATCATCACCATCATAATTATCATAACCATTAATAATAATTACCCACCATCATCAATGCATATATGTGATGTGTTATTTTTAGAATTGTATCTGTGGTTTATTTATTTCCCTGTTTTGTGATTATAAAGTGTCCTTGAGCGCTTTGAAAGGCGCTTATAAATGAAATGAATAATAATAATAATACATTTCAATTATAAGCGCCTTTCAAAACTCTCAAGGTCACTTTACAGTCACCAGGAGAAGTTTTTCTGCGGGTGAGCAGCGGCAGCCATACGCGCTCAGTGTTCACTCATTTCTCCTCGAGCACAGTCCATCCTATAAAATCACTATATATTATTCTTTCAATATTAATTAAACCAGCAAAACAGAGGTGATTTAAAACTTTTGCAGGATGCTTATTTTTTTCTTTCAAAAAATAAAGACATTGTATTGCGCTGCTACCGTATTTATTTGAGTATAACGCGCACACGTGTATAACGCGCACCCCTAATTTTCAATTAAAAATCTGTATACATTTTGTTTAACTTTTTCTCGGCTCAGACCAAGCATTGTAAATGACAACACATGCGTCCACGATAAAAATCATTTATTGACTCTCTAAACTTCTTCACTTTCTTCAGGTAACAGTATATCAATTAAAATATGAAGAACCCTGAATCGAAACTCTAGATATTGGTAATTGTGCAAAACAGCAATGCTTAACTCGCGTTTCAGTGTGGGCGACGCGAGCAAAGGAAATGAAGCATAGCTAAAGACATGGTAATCAACAAAAAAAAGGAATGTGCGTGATCCGGGTCTTTGCGAGAATCGAAACTGAACGGCACCTTAACAACAGAATAGCCATGGAAATGCTGCCCCCTCCTGGAAGGGATAAAGCATTAAATGTATATGACAATTATTTTCCCAGGCCTCGTTTATAACGCGCACCCAAACTTTCAGTTTTTGTTTTAGGTCGAACATTTTGCCTGTTGTACTCGAATAAATACGGTATATTGTTTTGTAACACAGCATTTTGTTTGTATGGACACAGGACCTCCTCTCGGCTCTGATCAAGGGGCCAAACCGTACGCCTTACGAGGACGGCCTGTTCCTATTCGACATCCAGCTGCCTAACATTTATCCAGCACTGCCACCTCTTTTCCGTTACCTATCTCAGTGCAGCGGCCGCCTCAACCCCAACCTCTACAATAACGGCAAGGTCTGCGTGAGTCTGCTGGGGACCTGGATCGGCAAGGTAAGCGTCCACTGTGTGTTTGTTGTTGAAATTACTTTAGGACTGTGGAGGGGAAAATCTGGTTCATATTATTCAATGCAGATGTAATAGTCAGCTGTGCCTTTCATCATTTAATCCCTGGTTTTATGAACAGGGCACTGAGAGATGGACCAGCAAATCCAGCCTACTGCAAGTCCTCATCTCCATACAAGGTTAGCACATCATGCATCCAGCCATATACTTAACCAGGTTATGGACACTTAAAGGACAACCGACGTCTCCGGCCGGACAAGTTGTGTCCATAATTTGCAAAATGGCTTCAAATGACTTCTACTGAGTGTATTTTACAAAGATTCCACCGCATATAGCTATATTTTACGTTTTAAGACTCGCGCTGAATATTCCGGAAGTCTTGTTTTTGAGTTGGTGACGAGTCCTCACGTTACGTCACTGAAGGAACGCCCCTGACCGAAAAAAGGACACATTGTAGCAGTCCTTCCATCACGTCAATGCATTTTGCTGGACTTGTTCGGTCTGAAAACTTCGTGTTGCACCAAAAAAATGCAGAAGAAATGGCGACAAAGCTCCGTGTGAGGAATTAATCAGCCTGTGGAAACGGGCTGATTAATTCCTTACACGGAGCTTTGTCGCCATTTTCTGCCTCTTTTTTGTTTTTAATTCCAATACCATAGCACATTTAGTATACATAAAATAAGGTATATTGTGTGTAGTTTTAAGGCTTATTTAATTGAAAATTATGTTTTATAGGGACCTGGGAACGGATTCTTCTCATTTTAATGCTTTCCTATGGGAAATTAATGTTTGGAATACACACTTTTTGCCTTACACACACTTTCTGGGAACCAATTAAGTTCGTAAGCCAAGGTATCACTGTATATCACTTAAAATATGAAGAACACTGAATCAAAACTCTGGATATTGGTCATTATTCATGAATTTGTTGTGCACTTTATTTGTAATGTGTGGAGGGGATGAAACATTGGAAACTGTAACTAGAAATTGGCCCGGGGCAAAAAATGACTTGTGATCTCGGCAGGTCTGATCCTGGTCAACGAGCCTTACTACAACGAAGCGGGCTTCGACAGCGACCGCGGCCTCCAGGAGGGTTACGAGAACAGCCGTTGCTACAACGAAATGGCCTTGATCAAAATGGTCCAGTCCATGACGCAGCTGCTCAGGAATCCCGTGGAGGTCTTCAAGCAGGAGATCCGGGAGCACTTTGTCTCCAACGGCTGGCGTCTCGTCCACCGTCTGGAGATGTGGTTGGAGCTGCATGACGCCGCCGAAAGGGGCCACGCTTCGCACGCTGCTTCCAGGGCTCATCGCGCCAAGCCTTCTTGCGCCGAGACTTTGGAGGAGCAGGTTCCCGTAGCCGTGGCCCACAGCACCCCCAGGAAGTCGGAAGGCAATATGAAGGAAGAGGAGCCAGAGGATTCGGGACTCGGTCCGTCCACTACGTCCGCCTCTCAGGGGGAGACCAGCCAGATCGCGGACGGCGGCGACAGCTCGCAGGGCTTCGCCGACAACCAGGGTGCAGTTTCTGCCTCGTCAGCGCCGGTTTCGCCCGGTGGCGACGGCGCCTCGGCCCAGCCGGTGGTGCGACCCAAGAAACGAAGAAAGGGCTATCGGAGCTTCCTCCCTGAGGGCGGCAGCTTCCCGGACATCGGCTTCCCACTCTTCCCGCTCTCGAAAGGATTTGTGAAGAGCGTCCGCTGCGTGCTGCTGCAGTATCGAGCCGCGCTGGTTGCCGCCGCCATCCCCGAGCACGCCAAGTAAGCCCCCCCCCCCCTCACCTTTCCTTTCCAACTAGCTTCCCCAGTGTGATGTATACTGCATTTTATTAAACTACATCCAGTGTCTGGAAGTCATGACAAAAAGTTAGCGGACACCAGGGCAGACAACTCTGATAAGTTGCCATAAAGTTGCCTGCCCCATTTTTCACAACTTGAAACACAATAAGACGACTAATCGCGCGCAAAAAAAAAAAACATTGTTGTAAAGTATTAAGGATTGATAATCAGAATATATCACAGAACAATACTTTAAAATGTACCTACCACAAATGCACCATTGCTTAAAGGACAACCGACACCATTTTTTTGTTTCCTAAATGACATTAAAAAAACGTTTTATAGCATCTAAAATACCCAAAACACGCAGGCTGATATTTTTAGTCAAATGCAAAACACCAATAAAAATGACTTCATGTCCCAAAAGTGCCACAAAATAAGCTCGCAACTGGGGAGATTCAGAAAGTCCCGCCCCCTTGATCGTCACGTCACTATTGGTCACACACTGCCTTGCTCCAGAATCAAAACAATGGCTTCAGAGATTTCAGATTCGGAGACGATGCTTTCTTGTTACACATCCAGTTATGAATATGATTCAAATAGTTCTGAAGAGGAAAGCATAAATGTTTGCCATCGATTAAAGAAGTCCTTCCGTATCAATTCCAGCCGTCTGGACTCCAACGTAGTGCCCAGAAAATGCACAAGATGGAAGAACAGTGCTACCTTTCCTGACACCACCTGATGTCTTTTGTTTGTTTGTTTGTTTTGTTCTCCTCCAGTGACACATAAAGATACAAAGGACCTCAGCTGCTATACATCACAAGAGACCCTTATCTGCCTGCACATTGAGCAGGTAAACGTTCCCCCCTTTCTGTCAATGGTGGAGAGTGAAAGAAAAACAATGGAAAGAACAGTGCCAAGGACCTGATGACCAACTGGTGTTTCAATTCCGCTTGAAAACCTCACAACGTGTTAAGAAAGAACGCCGGCTTCCTGTTTCAAGCCCCGTTCTGCTGCCATTTTGTAGCACCGCTGATTCCATCAGTGGACAATCCTGCACTGATGACTCCCATCCAAATACATCAAGCGGGCATATGGGGACTTGTAGTTTTCTTCTTTTTCTTCAATCAAACCCATTTGTTGTACGTTTTCTGCCAAATTATACCAACGCACACGTTTTCCCGAATGTACTTGAGATCACCAAACTGCCAACATGTTGTCATTTCATTCATAACGCTGGTTTATTTACATTACAGGCCTACTTTGACTTTTTTTTTTTTGACCTTTTGAAGTTCATTTAAAATCCAGCTGCCAATTCGACCTTATTTCACACAATGTTCACATTCATTGCATCGTCTCGTCAAAATGTTGCCTTACTTGGGGGGGTAATCAGAGCTCTTTGTTTGAATAGCACTCCACCTTATTGCAGAGTTGCCCATTTTTCTCCCTCACTGCACGAATGGCACCAAACGACACATCTCCTGATCTGGCAAAATTGCTCGTTTTTGGCCATGCGCGCCCGGTATAAAGAAATAAATCAGTCGAGCAGTTCCCCACCATATTCGCTGCTTTCAGGGGTTTATTTTGCTCAGTGACAGGTGAGATACTGTGAAAGACAGTGATACTTGTGCTTCCAAAGGACAGCAAACAGGTTTTTGTTGACATTTTTTTGGGGTGTGTTTCGTTCTACAGAAACATCTGAATCAAATCCTCTTTATTTTATTTTCTCTCCGACTTGGCAGATGCTACGCTATGTAACATGGGCTTTTTGGTATGCTATTGAACTACCTTCCTGATGAATTGTTTTATGGGTTTCAGTGATACACGGATTTGTTGCATGCACAAACACACACATACAAAAGTCCGCGCTGAATGAGGAAATCAGGCTTCTTTGACATTTTGACATTAGTTTGCTGCTTTTATTGCTACAGAGTAAGAATTCTTTGTTACCCACCCACCCCCCACCCCCTCCCATCTGCCGTCCTCCACGCTGCTCTCTGTAAATGTCAGATGTCAAAGGCAGTTTCCTACATTTACACCGCATAAAACTGACGTAGCTGCTTGTGAAGATTTGATTAAGCCCGTTGCTTTAAAACAATATGGTGTGTTGTTGTCCTCCTACCCAAGCCAAAGCATGTAACATTTTTCTTTAAAATTTGCCTTTCTGACAGGAGACACAGACTTGACTGTCCCATGCCATTTCCACAGTGGCCTGCTTTATTTATAAATAAATGATATATATATATATATATATATATATATATATATATATATATATATATATATATATATATATATATATATATATATATATATATATATACTGAAATAGTTTTGATTTGCAGCCAGATTCCTTCTGTGCAGATGTCATGGATGTATAAACTCACATGAAGATGCTCGGAGCATATGTACAAAAATGATTACATTCTTGTTTTTTTTAATGACATTTGTTGTGTTGAGACAGATGTATTATAATAACAACGTAATAAACTTTGCAAGCAGTACTGTCGTGATGTGTCTTTTGTTTGGTTGTGTTCGCGTCTGCTCGTGGGAAGTTGAGGATGTGTGTCACTTTCCCTGTGGTTACTCTGGTCTGATGATCAGCTGTCACTAATTTGCTTTTCACAATAATAATGCTATCATACCAACTACTGTACTAATTGAATAATAATAATACCAGCATAATGCGATACCATTTGTCTAGCCACCTGTCTGTAATTCTCACCTCGCTCCTCTATCACGGATATCGACCAATCACGCACGGCTTTAACCGAAGACTGGGGGCGGGGAATAGAGGACAAAAAAGTCGGCTCCCATTTCCGGCTCCTTGTTAGAAACCGGCTCTCTTCGTTCACTTCAGAGATCCGGCTCTAAGAACCGGCTCGTTCACGAACGACACATCACGAGAAAGGATTGATTTCCCAGAAATAAGTGACCAAGACGTTCTCAAGTGATGTTTTATTTGTCATAGCATAAAAAGTCAAGTTAACAAATATTTGCATCATGGAAAAATAGATCTCTCTAATATAATAAATGGAATCTTTCCTTGTAATTTATTTATTTCTGTGGGAGACACCGCACGGCTGCCTAGCTTTCTATGTATTTAGCTATCTATTAGCTATATAGCTATCTGGGCGGCTGGCTAGCTAGGTAGCTATCTGTTGGCTATCTATTAGCTATCTACTGGCTGGCTAGCTAGCTTGCTAGCTATTTACTTCCGGGTTGAGTGAACGCTGGCACATGAGGCTGCCGCTGCTCACCCACAGAAAAACTGATCCTGTGACTGTAAAGTGAACTGGAGAGTTTTTGAAAGGCGCTTAGAAATGAAATGGGTTATTATTATTATTAATTATTATTATTATTATTATTATTATTATTATTATTATTATTATTATTATTATTATTATTGGAAATAAAATCCAGGTACACGTTCACTTCCCTCACAATGTAACATGTCTAAGTAAATAACGACTCTCCTTCACTCAAATCTGTCTGTTGTACCAAAAGTGACCGCTAAGGGGCAGCATGATGCTACAGCGCGTCCACACTGAAGAAAACAAATACAGCCACCCCCCCCACGCCCCCCACAAGGCAAACATCTAAAAAACTAAATAAAAAGTGTCGGGAATATCTGTATACACGTAACCAATCTTTTTAGATGGCTCACAACTGTATACTATTGTCTAATTTTGTGATGGACTTCTGCTTGGAGGGGCGTGCGCAGACAAACACCCACCGGTGCATGAAAATAAAAATACACTGATACCTCAGCTTACGAACTTAATTGGTTCCCAGAAAGTGTGTGTATGGCGAAAAGGGTGTCTTCCAAACATTAATTTCCCATAGGAAACCATTAAAAATGAGAATAATCCGTTTCCAGCTCCCCATAAAACATAATTTTCGACTAAATAAACCTTAAAACTACACATAATATGCCTTATTTTATGTATAATAAATGTGCTATTGTATTGTAATTAAAGAAATAAACTGTACCGTATAATAAAGTCATTTTATTTACCTTTGTGATGGTCGTTGATGTAGTTGCCTCTTGATGATATCCGAGTGAAGTTGCCGTGCTTTCTCGGCGATTATACCCTCACTCACAATGTCCCCTGCTAGCTGCTTTTCGTTAATCCAAATAAACAGAATTTTTTCAACCTCTTTTATTGCCTTAGACAACAAAGAAACACCCTTAGCCACACGTAGCAATGGTCGACTTAGCGTACTGTTACTGGGACGCTAAGTCACACAAACGCACACCTCGTTCGTGTTTTTCGATCATCTCCTTCTTCTGCTCGACCGTAATTTAGTTTTTTGTCCTCTTTGGCTGAACATTAGCCTGTGGTGGGGTCTATTTTTGGGCCCCAAAAAAGCAAAAGTATCCACTCGATAACAAACCACGTCTGCACTGAGTGCACTGAAAGAAAGTGGGTGTGAAAAAGTAGTCCGCCAGCCACGGTGGCGCTGTTCGACCGTGTGGTTTGGTGTTCTTCCGCCGAAAACTAGTCCGCTAGCCATTGTGGCGCTCCGTGTGTTTCCCAAAAACTAGTTTGTATGCCACTATTATATTCTCGCGAATTTAATGTTTGTAAGGCGAAAAATTCGTTAGCTAAAGCGTTCGTAAGCCGAGGTATCACTGTATATTAACCTGAGATTGACCACATCCACATAAGGATTTGCCATCCAACATATTGCGCAGATTGAACATTAATTTGGGTGTGATTGTTGGTATGCATGTAGACCCCCGAAGATGACATTCGACACTCCCTTCACCTTCAAGAATTCTTGCTTCTATTTCGTGAGCAATTGTACAAATTAATACAATTTTACTTTGAATGGAAATGCACGGATGGATCAATGGAAATGACGTGCAGGTAGGTGCAAAACCGTGTGTGTGTGTGTGTGTGTGTGTGTGTGTGTGTGTGTGTGTGTGTGTGTGTGTGTGTGTGTGTGTGTGTGTGTGTGTGTGTGTGTGTGTTTGTATGACTAGTCTAGTGAGGACCACTAACATTTTATACCGTACGTAATGAGGACATTTTTGACAAGTGAGGACCTTTTTGCCGGTCCTCACAAGTTTTTCATTCTAAAGGCTTCTAGAAAGTCTATATATGCATCTGTTAAAGTTTCAGAGAGGTCCTCACAAATTCACCCAAAATGATTTTTTTGGTGTGTATTTTCATTTCACTTGGATACACACACGTTTTACTCACTGTGTGTGTTTACGTGTATGTGTGTGCGTGGTTAATGAGAAAAATGTTCATACCACAAAAAGTAAAACGATATTTTAACCAAATTCACCACAGGGGTGAGGACTTTGAATGTACCCATTCAGAAGCCTCACTCCTGCTGTTATTTCACTTTCAAGACAACTTTATTTCTTGGTTTTGAAAGAGGTTGAAGTGGGAAACGGGGTGACATTTAGTATTCAAATGTTCTCTATTTATTATTATTTATTATTATTATTTGTTCTCTATTCATTCAGTGTTCAACTAGTTCTCTAAACTTATCAGCAACGCTGGTCCTCACTCATTATCTGGAGTTATCCGGACCTCACAAAACGATTGAAACAGAAACGTGTGTTTGCGTGTGTGTGTGTGTGTGTGTGTGTGTGTGTGTGTGTGTGTGTGTGTGTGTGTGTGTGTGTGTGTGTGTGTGTGTGTGTGCACGTGTGTGTGCGTGTATACAAGCATCAGATTCATGCACTGATGAGTCTAGCGAGGCCCTTGTGCACCTCTGCCTGCACTGGTCCATATTCTACCACCTCTCCATCCACGGTTATAATCCCTTTGGGAGAATATGGCTCCACCCTGAGCGCTCGCACCTTGGTGTGCACCAGATGTGCGCAGCTGGAGATCACGTGGGCACCCTTCTCCATGGCGAGGAAGAGCCTGAGCAGCGCGGCGCGGGATATTCCCGCTTTGACGTAGAACAAGTGAATGACGCCGTCGTCCAAGGTGGCGTCCGGCGCAGCCAGGAGGTCCTCAGCCAGGTGGGACTGGTACATGGCCAGTACCAAGACAAAGTCTTCTTCTGGGACCACCACCCAATTCCCCGGGAGAGGGTCCTCTAACCGCGGGAGCACCGAGTCCCGCAGGCCCGTTTGAGTTCTGCTGGAGTTGCATAATCGTTGGAATCTCCTCGCCGTGTGGGAGTTGTTGGAGTGGCAGAAGTTGTGGAAAGACTTCTGCAAAAAAGAGTCTCTGGAGTTGTGGAAGGTGGCGCTGTGATCGTCGTTATTCCTGGATTCCACCCGGTCGTAATCCGCCGCCACGGGCAAGTAGGCCAGCTTTCCCTTGTAGACGCGAAGACACGCCAACCTCACCAGAGTGCCCACGGTGAAGCGAGCTGCTCCCGCGCGACGGTACTTCTCGCTCTCAATGTCCACGTCGGCCACAAAGCCCCACGCTAGCGAGAGAAAGGAGAAGAGGCGAGTGCCTGAGAAGAGGTGGACCGAGACCAGATCCATGCGGGACACCGCGCCTTTACACAGAAGGAAGCCACAGCTGACAAGGAGCTCCTCAGTGGACACCAACGAGGCACTGCGGGAAATCAGGCAGGTTAACGTGGCACAGACACGTCTGAGGATGCTTTTTTAATGCAGTCAGAATCTCAACAACGGTTTGGCCTATTACGACCGGAAATGGACTGTGAGAATCAGCAGTGTCTGGAATAACGCCTGCTCGGATGCCCGGTGCGTGCAACTTTTACATCGGGCGTACAACTTACAAAACGTCTCCGTGTTCCCAGCTTTGTTGTCACTGCCATGTTTTAGAAATCCTTTTTTTTTGGACACGTTTTTATGATTATTTTTTTTTGGGTTGGTAAACATCTCCTTAGCAGTGAATGTGAATATTACGGTGTGATCCACTCACCCTGCGTAGTGATGTATGGATGCAGCCAAGGCGTTGCCTGAGCCGCCGGGAAGTATACCAAGCGGTGTTCGGATCGCCTCCTCCCAGTCTTCTCTGTCCAGGAGACCATTTATCACCTAGCACAGCAAAGCAGAGTAACAAATTTGAGAAAATTTGTTACAGTGTTGAACCATCCCGTCCGTATTATCAGTTAATAAGGCGTTGGCTCCATTCAGTGAGTGTGAGAACATATGCGAATCAAGTACAGTGATACCTCATCTTACAAACTTAATCGGTTCCCAGAAAGTGTGTGTAAGGCGCAAAGTGTGTCTTCCAAACATTAATTTCCCATAGGAAACCATTAAAAATGAGAATAATCCGTTTCCAGCTGCCCATAAAACATAATTTTCTACTAAATAAGCCTTAAAACGACACAAAATATCCCTTATTTTATGTATAATAACTGTGTTATCGTATTGTAATTAAAGAAATAAACTGTACTTAAATAATAAAGCCATTTTATTTCAACATCACACGCCTACAACTGCCGCTAGGTTATGCCACCTCGTGACGATTAAACTGTTAAACGGATAATAGTTGGAATGGAAAGTTAAAATGAGCTCCATCATGTTTGCTTGTTTTTATAGTCAATTATGTGTATTTCATCACGTCCTATTTAACAAATTAATTTATTTGCTGTTCTTGATGAGCAAACCAGTTCAGGGTGTGCCCAGCCTATTCCCTGAAGAATCGCTCGGGAGTGCATGTTTTATTACCTCAAATAGAAGACCATCTCCTGACATGATGACCAAAGCGTCCCACTGGGACAGGTCAGCCTCCCTCACTAACTCGCGGGCATGGTTCTGACGTTCTGTAAACACACGAGTACAGTCAGTTGAGGTCACACGGACTTGTAGGACACAAACTGGAAGGAGTTCTTATTAAGGTCTTATTAGGTCGGTGCTGTTGGACAGTCTGCGGTTGGATGGATGCATGGCTTGAGGAGCCCGCGATAAGTAAGGAGCGTCAGCGCATAGCGCCGTTGTGTATGTAGAACTGTCGCGGCTTGGAATTGAAGCGGATTGACGTGGGACAGGAGATGTGAGACAATGTCGTTTCGTCAATGGATGCTACAGCTTCGTGTTTGCTTTCACCATGTAGCTTGTCGCTACATGTCGCTAAACCTTTCAGAAAGGGTAGTCCTCACTCCTTATCTGGAGTTACCTGGACCTCACAAAACGTTCAATCAGGAAGGTGTGTGTGTGTGTGTGTGTGTGTGTGTGTGTGTGTGTGTGTGTGTGTGTGTGTGTGTGTGTGTGTGTGTGTGTGTGTGTTTGTGTTTGTATGACTAGTTTTGTGAGGACCACTAACGTTTTATACCATACGTAGTGAGGACATTTTTGACAAGTGAGGACCTTTTGGCCGGTACTCACAAGTTTTTCATTCTAAGGGTTTCTAGAGGGTCTATATATGCATCTGTTAAAGTTTCAGAGAGGTCCTCACAAATTCACCCAAAATGATTTTTTGGTGTGTATTTTAATTTCACTTGGATACACACACTTTTTACTCACTGTGTGTGTTTATGTGTGTGTGTGCGTGGTTAATGAGAGGAAAAAGTTCATACCACAAAAAGTAAAACGATATTTTTACCAAATTCACTACAAGGGTGAGGACTTTGATTATACCCATTCAGAAACCTCATTCCTGCTATTATTTCAGTTTCAAGTCCACTTTTTATTGCTTTGTTTTCAAAGAAGTTGAAGTGGGAAACAGGGTGATGTTTCGTGTTCAAATGTAACTCTAGTTCTTCTCTAAACTTATCAGCAACGGTGGTCCACACTCCTTATCTGGAGTTATATGGACCTCACAAAACCATTGAAACAGGAAGGTGTGTGTGTGTGTGTGTGTGTGTGTGTGTGTGTGTGCGTGTGTGTGCGTGCGTGTGTGTGTGTGTGTGTGTGTGTGTGTGTGTGTGTGTGTGTGTGTGTGTGTGTGTGTGTGTGTGTGTGTGTGTGCCCGGCCCGTATGGAAGATCATAACGATGAGTAAATCAAATCATGTTGAAAGGGGATTTTGCGAGAATGTCTGTGTTTATCATCTCCATACAGTATGCGAATGTATTTTGTAGACGCAGGGGGCTGACGTCAAAGCTGTGCGTGTACGAGGGTCAGAGGCAGTTTCACTCAGCATAGTGATGGCATAAAAACATGAGGAGGGGATTTGAGGCCAGTTGATGGTTTAGGTCCAGGGGTACCTAAACCATCAAAGTTCTCCTTGACTCTTCTTTGTGTGGTGTTCTCGTGCTTCCAGCGACTCACCGGTGATGACCAACGTGTGCAGCACCCCGGCCTCGTTGAGCATCCGCTGCACGTGCTTCCTGTATAGCACGAGCGCCTGTCCTTTCCCGCTCTGCGGATTTACAAGCAGCATCATCCGGCATGGATGCGACAGCTCACTCAGCGGCACCCCTGCTGGTATAATCGTAGTCATAATAAATAAAACGTATTAAACGTAGTACTGTATAGCCAAAAATGGCGACAGGAATTTACACATAAACAACTTCCATGGAGGAGGTAATGAATAAGACTAAGTCTAAGAACAAGACTAAGAACAAGACTAAGAACAAGAACAAGAATAAGTACAATACTAAGAACAAGACTAAGAACAAGACTAAGAACAAGAATAAGCACAAGACTAAGAACAAGACTAAGAACAAGAATAAGAACAAGACTAAGAACAAGACTAAGAACAAGAATAAGAACAAGAATAAGAACAAGAATAAGAACAAGACTAAGAACAAGAATAAGAACAAGACTAAGAACAAGACTAAGAACAAGACTAAGAACAAGAATAAGAACAAGACTAAGAACAAGACTAAGAACAAGACTAAGGACAAGACTAAGAACAAGACTAAGAACAAGAATAAGAACAAGACTAAGAACAAGACTAAGAACAAGAATAAGAACAAGACTAAGAACAAGACTAAGAACAAGACTAAGAACAAGAATAAGAACAAGACTAAGAACAAGACTAAGAACAAGAATAAGAACAAGACTAAGAACAAGAATAAGAACAAGAATAAGAACAAGAATAAGAACAAGACTAAGAACAAGACTAAGAACAAGAATAAGAACAAGACTAAGAACAAGACTAAGAACAAGACTAAGGACAAGACTAAGAACAAGACTAAGAACAAGACTAAGAACAAGAACAAGAACAAGAATAAGAACAAGAATAAGAACAAGAACAAGACTAAGAACAAGACTAAGTACAAGACTAGGAACAAGACTAGGAACAAGACTCAGAACAAGACTCAGAACAACAGAACAAGAACAAGAATAATACCCAAAACACGCAGACTGATATTTTTAGTCAAATGCAATAATACACCAATAAAAATGACTTAAAGTGTCCTAAAACTGCCACAAAATCAGTTCGGAACTGGGAAAATTCAGAAAGTCCCGCCCCCTTGTTTGTGACATCACTATTGGTCACACACTGCCTTGCTCCAGAATCAAAACAATGGTTTCAGAGAGTTCAGATTCAGAGAAGATGCTTTCTTGTTACTCATCCAGTTATGAATATGATTCAAATCGTTCTGAAGAGGAAAGCATAAATGTTTGCAATCGATTAAAGAAGTCCTTCCGTATCAATTCGAGCCGTCTGAACTCCAATGTAGCACCCAGAAAATGCACAAGATGGCGCCAAAGCTCCGTTGGAAATGGCTGATTTTTTCGCTGGGAATTTGTGTAAATTTACACCTTCTTTATGCGTGTTAACGCAATTGGCTGCGACACACAACGATTCGCCATTGCGTTATTTATGTAGTTTTCCTTCTAATTTCACCATCAATACGGATCAACATGATGTTTTCAGTCCAAACACCGTACCCAAAATGCATTGTGTGTCGCTTTCTCGGTCAAGGGCTTTCCAAATGTCACGTCACTTCAGGCATCGTCATTAACTGGAAAACAAGACTTCCTTCCTAAAATACGCTCAGTAGAAGTCATTTAAAGTGATTTTACAAATTATGGACACAACTTGTCCGGAGGTGTCGTCTGTCCTTTAAAGGGGCCTTGTGAATCGGGCGGCGTGACGGTTGGCGCTGAAGGCTCTGACCCGGCTGCCTGTGTGTCCTTCTTGGCCACATTCAAATCCCGTCCACTTCCTGTGTGCTACTCCTCCCTCGCCGACACATTCCGAGTGAATTATCTCTTGGCCTCTGTCTGCTCCCTGTTTCCTCCTCCGTCATTAAATGCAGTGCCACAGTGGCACAAGGCGAAACGCTGACACACGGTGTGTATTTATTTACGCATTATGTACGGAAGAGGATTGGTGACTTTATGACAGAAGATAATATGTTTGCGTTGTTTGCATGGGAATGAGTAGAGCAACATTTTATCTTTTTTTTTAACCTTGAATATCCACATACATTGTATTTAACAATTTTGGCAGTTCTCACTCAGTAATTTAAAGGACAACCGACATCACTTTTTTGTTTCCTAACTGACATCAGAAAAACGTTTTCTAGCATCTAAAATACCCAAAACACGCAGACTGATATTTTTAGTCAAATGCAAAACACCAATAAAAATGACTAAAGTATCCAAAATCTGCAAAAAATTGAGCTGCGAATTGGGCATTGTCAGAAAGTCCCGCCCCCAGTTCGTGACGTCACGCCAAGACCTCTTGCATTGCTCGAGAATCAAAGCAATGGCTTCAGATTCAGAGAATATGCTTTCTTGTTATACATCCAGTTATGCATATTATTCAAATAGTTCTGAAGAGGAAAGCATACATGTTTACAATTGATTAAAGAATTTATTCCGTGCCATTTTGAGGCAACATTGGGGGGAAATGTATCACCAAAAAAAGAGGCAGAAGAGGGCGACAAAGCTCCATGTGAGGAATTAATCAGCCCGTTTCCACAGGCAGATTAATTCCTTACATGGAGCTTTGTCGCCCTCTTCTGCCTCTTTTTTGGTGCTACATGAAATTTTCTGACCAGCCAAATGCATTGACGTGATGGAAGGACTGCTACAATGTGTCCTTTTTTCTGTCAGGGGCGTTCCTTCAGTGACGTAACGTACGGACTCGTCACCAACGCAAAAATAAGACTTCCGGAATAGTCAGCGCGAGTCTTAAAACGTAAAATATAGCTATATGCGGTGGAATCTTTGTAAAATACACTCAGTAGAAGTCATTTGAAGCCATTTCACAAATTATGGACACAACTTGTCCGGAGACGTCGGTTGTCCTTTAAGCCTCTCTTAGATGGAAAAAGTTGAAAGACCTCATTGTCAAAAAAAAAAGTCCAAACTATATACCTAAATTTCACAGCCAAATGTGTGTTTGTGATATGTGATTACAGACATCTCCAACCACGAGCATTGGAACTGGCCCAAAACCTAATGAAGTAATCACTACTGTATACTGAGGTATCTGCCATAGTATTTCCTACGTACTTAATTAAAAAGGCGGGAAACCCACGAGCCGGAAAAGTGATCTTAGAATAGCTATAAGAGCCACACACAGTCCGGGAGTCTGAAAATACACATGGACTCACGACGACGGATCTGTTTCTTGAAATTAACCCTTTCATGCACCTTGTAATCTGATAACATGATGAGCTCACTGCTGTTGTAACCGCTGTCCCTGAAGGGGTTAACACACTGTTGAAGTCATCAACTTTAGTTGTGTGAAAAAAAGAAACAACAACAACATCTGTGTTTCTGTGAAAGCCGCAGGCCAACCAGCAGGATCGATTCCCTTTTCTGCCTGTTGCTCTGTTGTGACGAGGTCCCTTAAACTGTAAGTAACACCCATTTGGAGGGAATCCAGTTTCCACATTAAAGGGATTAAAGGATTAACATGAATTTGACCTGCTGGGAATCTCGCCCTTCGGTAATATGACAAAGAGATCCAATTTCAATTTGCTGAAAAGGAAATACTGTATTTATTTGAGTACAACACGCAAAATTTTCTACCTAAAAAAAACTCAAAGTTTGGGTGCGCGTTATTAACGAGAATTTCCATTCAGTGTTTACATTGTCATTCAGTGTTTATATTGTCAATAAATGAATTTTATAACAATGCTTGGTCGCGTTAAACTCGAATAAATACAGTAGTCTTTTCCAGTATTTAAAGGACAACTGACGTCTCCGGACAAGTTGTGTCCATAATTTGTAAAATGGCTTCAAATGACTTCTACTGAGCGTATTTTACAAAGATTCCACCGCATATAGCTATATTTTACCTTTTAAGACTTGCGCTGAATATTCAGGAAGTCTTGTTTTTGAGTTGGTGACGAGTCAGTACGTGACGTCACTAAAGGAACGTCCTTGACCGTAAGAAAGACGCATTGTAGCGGTCCTTCCATCACGTCAATGTATTTTGCTGTACTTGTTTTGATCAGGGGACCTCGTGTTGCACCCAGAAGGCCAGAAGAGGGCGTCCAAGCGCCATATAAGGAATTTATCAGCTTGTGGAAGCGAAGGTGGCCACTGGAGGTCGCCATTTTGTGCCTCTTTTTTTGGGTGAGAGATTTTCCCCCAATGTTGCCTCAAAATGGCACATAGAATTCTTTAATCGATTGCAAACGTGTATGCTTTCCTCTTTGAATCATATTCATAACTGGATGTGTAACAAGAAAGCATATTCTCCGAATCTGAAGCCATTGTTTTGATTCTCCAGCATTGCAAGACGACACCACGAACAAGGGGGCGGGACCTTCTGAAACTGGCCACTTCCGGGTTCATTTTTTTTCCGGTTTTTGGACGCTAAGTCATTTTTGTTGGTGTTTTGCATTTGACTAAAAATATCATACTGCTTGTTTTTGGTATTTTAGATGCTATAAAACGTTTTTCTGGTGTCAGTTAAAAAACAAAAAAGTGACGTCGGTTGTCCTTTAAAGTGCATTCTTTTTATTTTCCCTCTCACATCACTGACAAATATGTACGGTATATCTCTCTACCGTTTTTTGTTTTTTTTTATAACACCAAAAATATTTGATCAACAACATATCTGCAAAAGCTGCTAATTAAGCAATCAAGCAAGCAATTTCATACAACCCCAAATATTTAATATCTTTTCCAGAAAATGTCATTTTTATTGACACTTTTATTGCAGTCGGCAGCACAGCCGCAGCAGAAAATAGATGTGCTGTTCCATAATCTTACTTGTAAAATACTGCAAGTGTAGGCTTTGGGTGCACGCAAGCGCATTTCTGCTGAAAGAGACCACAAAGGATGTGGAGCCGGGTGGATAAAGTGGAGGAAGAAGAGAGGGAAGAGGGAGAGGGGGCGAGGGGTGCGGTGGTGAGATGGTTGCAGCTCTATTTTAACCGAAGCTGTGAGCTGACGGCATTGAGGTTTGTATCCAAATCTGATATGGCTGTGTTTAGTATAGTTTAGTATAGGGCGCTTAGCTCCCAAGAGACGCATATGCCACTGACGGAACTGACAGTCGGAAAGCATGAGACAAGATGGCAACCTTCAAAGTGAACACATTCCGTATGATGCTTGTGAATCTAAATCCTCCACGCTTCATTCCTCTGTGTCTGTTCGTAAAACATACTAAGATAAGGCCCCACGGAGGGAGGAGTTCCCCGCTGTGGAGGAAGAAAAAAAACCAATCACAACAAGTGGTGATGAACTTAATTCATGCGGTATTCTGAATCATTCCACCCACAGTTAGGCTTTCATGTATGATGAAAACATTTCCAATATGATTTCCATTACTCACATAATCAAAGAGGAACAAATTGTAAAACGCTTTTTCTGAGCTTCATTTACTATATTTTTTTTTATACAGCGGTGCATCTTAAATGTGAAATCATATGCAAACTACTGTCAGTAGCCACCGACTCCATTTCCCATATATTTGCCTTATAATGTGGTGTGCCTTATATTTGGAAAAGTTGTATATATTTCTATATTATATTTGTAAAACTTTTTTCATTCATTGAAGGTGCGCCTTGTAGTCCGGTGCACCTTTCACATATGGTTTGAAAGGCGCTTAGAAATGAAATGTATTATTATGATTATTCTTCTGGTGTTTGTTTTGTTTACACGATCTTTCATTGTTTGGTATGCCATTTTGTTTCACGTCTCAAGTACTAATAGCTATCTAATCGCTAGCTAATGGCTATCTATTCGCTACCTAATAGCTAGCTATTCGCTAGCTATTGGCTAGCTTTTTGCTAGCTATTAGCTATCTATTCGGTAGCTAATGGCTATCTATTCGCTATCTATTCGCCAGCTATTAGCTATCTATTCACTAGCTAGCTAGCTTGGTATCTATCTGAGTTACTTTGAGTGAATGCTGGGGCGTGTGGCTGCCGCTGCTCACCCACAGCAAAACTTATTTGCTAGCTATTGGCTAGCTTTTTGCTAGCTATTAGCTATCTATTCGGTAGCTAATGGCTATCTATTCGCTATCTATTCGCCAGCTATTAGCTATCTATTCACTAGCTAGCTAGCTTGGTATCTATTTGAGTTACTTTGAGTGAATGCTGGGGCGTGTGGCTGCCGCTGCTCACCCATAGCAAAACTTATCCTGTGACTGTAAAGTGACCTTGAGAGTTTTGAAAGGCGCTTAGAAATGAAATGTATTATTATTATTTAAACAAATGAAAATACAGTACACCATTCATTGCGGGTGCGCCTTATACTCCGGTGTGCCTTATACACCGTAAAAAAACGGTAATTCATTTTCCATTTGACAATTTTAGAACATAAACGTCCTTATAATGACACGATTTTTTTGTTACACAATATTGAAAGGCTCTGTGGCCATGCTGGTTGGAGACTCTGCTCCAGATAACTGAAATGTATTAGCATGCCTTGAAGCACGGGTCAGGCATGTGATTGGTCTGCCTGTAGAGCCGAGCTTTTCCTGTTAATGTATATTGTACATTATAGCTTCATGTTCAAGTGCAATACGATGATTCACTTTTCCCGGGGGCGCTTGCTTTACTCCATCCTCT
Organism: Hippocampus bargibanti; assembly: GCF_051943395.1. Classification (NCBI taxonomy): domain Eukaryota; kingdom Metazoa; phylum Chordata; class Actinopteri; order Syngnathiformes; family Syngnathidae; genus Hippocampus; species Hippocampus bargibanti. The sequence continues at coordinate 21,964,736 of NC_142743.1, forward strand.
GAAGCGTGAAAGAAGTGTTTAAAACGACAGAAGAATATGCCTGAGGCCAAATTTTGACTGAACACATATTTGCATTGATCTTTCTGGGCGAGAAAATGACCGAAGATTGCGCTTGAGGCAACTGTATGTTATCGATCGTGAGAGTACGAAGGGCATTACAAATTCATGTTCAATCTTGCAATACATGGCAAGCATGCTCGCGTTGCCACAGTAACATGTCATTTGTCATTTTTGTGCCTCATTCCGTTTTTTTAGCACGGCCTGAACAGCTTCAAACTCTCCAACAAACATGCCATGTGCAATAAAGAGCAACCAGTCGCCAAGCCTTCACACTAAACCGTATATTATGTGGGTGAAGACATTAAAAGGCAATTATGGGGGGCGGTGATTATTTTATGGAAGGCGGGAAAACAAACCTTGTAGCTCTGCGGTGGACATACTAAACAGTGGCCCACCATGCTACCCTAATCCGATCCATGCCTATTTTTTTTGTATAGAGAATTAGTCGCAATAATGAAGTAACAATAATCGCCAAGCATACACACAAACAGGCTGCACAATCATTTACATTCACATGTGAACATATCCCAGAAGAAAATGTGCTGTTCTGAAAGATACTACTTGCCCAGTCATTACTTTTAGTTTATAGCTCAAACATTTATCTTCAAGTACATGGTGTCTGCATCGTGCCAATTTCAGAAGGCTCAGTCCAGCTTGCTCTTTTTTTTCATCAATGTTTCCAAAATTGAAACATAGACATGGGATGGATGCATTTTTTTCAGTACAGTGGGGCCTTTGCTTACAAACTTAATTGGTTTCCAGACAGAGTGTGTAAGGCGAAAAGTGTGTATCCCAAAAAAGTAATTTCCCATAGGAAGCCATTACAATGAGAATAATCCGTTCCCTGGGCTCCATAAAATATAATTTTCAACTAAATAAGCCTTAAAACTACAAACAATATACCTTATTCTATATATAATAAATGTGCTATTGTATTGTAATGAAAGAAATACACTGCACTATATAATAAAGTTGTTTTATTTACCTTTGTGATGGTCGTTGATGGCTTGATTTCCCCTTCCACAAGGGGGCAGCATTCCCCCTTTTTCATGTTAATGTTTTTTTCCAGCTTCAACTGTTGTTAAAGCGCCATATAAAGCAATATGTATGGATTGCATTGTATCTTGGACATCCACCCCCATTTCAAGCTCATATAACTCCATACCTATATAATTTAGGAATTAACTCTTTTTTTTCTGATGAAAGAAGAGAGTCTAAGCTTTCTCATCTAAATTCTGCAGAGGTTAAAAGCTGCAGTTTCAAAGAGGCCTAATGTGAATCAAGTGGGTGGAGTGCATTGCTCGACAACAAAGACGGTAGACTCTTGGGTTTCCCATGCAGGGTACAAAACCTGTCCGATCACTACAACCTTCCATGCCATTTAAGCTGTGCGCATCTACTATTTCCTGCTCTGTCAATGACAAACGATATTAAGTTGCAGTATTTTTCTAAACAAAAATCAAGAAATAAAATACATCTGTGCAAACTGTGAGATGCTATCTGGATCACCGTGCTCCAGTGATACTCTTCATGTATGCTTTATGATAACATACTTAATATATATCTATATAACTTGCTTATCTTTGGTGTTCTTGAGCATTCCGTACAGAAGTAATTGCACTTGTTCGGAATCCAGGAATGTAAAATTGTTATTGACTTTTCCAGTCAAAATGTAGTTATAAGATGAGCAAATACACACATAATAATTCCATGAGATGAGCTACCATTCACAATGCCACAGAGCTGCCGTGTGTTGCGATCCAATTACAGAACAAATTAGTGCCGGTTCCGAATATGATCTCAGAATGTGTCACGTGTGGTCATTATGACGCAGCAGCAACAAAAAGAAGTGTAAAACGTGTTAACTATTTTAATTGACCAGTGTTACTGACAACTCAGAATACAATCCTCGCGGTTCATTTAAGTTTCATACCCGTTTAAAGTAATGGAAAAGGGGCAACCTCTCTTACCGTCTCGATGGTGCTGCCACCGGTTCGAGCGCCCCCGGATAGCGCGAGCCCACTTCTCCGCCTCGTCGAGGTTGGCTCGCGGGTCCTGGAGCGCTGCGAGACGGAAGCATTGTTCCACTCTCTGTCGCGAAAGCCCGGAGCCGATCCAACGCCGCTTGAACGGGTAAAAATAGACGGCCAGGTAAGCCGCCAAGTCCGCGTTGTCACCTTCCCGGTACGCCCGGCATCCGACGCAGTCCTTCAGGTTGAGGACCACTCGATTCCGGCCCGCATGTATTGGGGTGAGTCGTTGGACGATGAGGTCCCTGTCAGTCAGGATTACGGCGTACCTGACTTTTTGGTTACCGGTAGCCGTGAATTCACCGTACAGCGTGTTCGTGTTGTGACCAAGTTTGGCTCTCTTCAGGTCCATCCTGACCTGGACGCGGCAGTCCGGACGCAGTGGTGGTCACATCGCCCCGAGGCCAAGGAACACTCCGGGACATCGGACAGCTGCCTCCGGTTCGACGATTGAAAGACTACTGGAGTGACTAACACCAAATCCGGTTTAACTTCACAATAAGAGGAAGCTGTCTGTCATTTCGCAAACCATTCCGATTTTTGGTCAAATTAAACCAAAATGAATCACGCCACAGTAATCACGCTATGAAACTTTTTCTGTGATATAAAAAAATAATAATAAAGAACAGTGAACCGCTTCAAAAGCCGTAGCATGCTATTATTCTTTAGAGTCTGACAGACACTCTATACGGTTTTTTGATAGTACTTCTTGTCAACTTCACAAGTAAACTTATCCACACTCACGCACAACTTTAAGCAAAAAAGGTGTGATGTTGGTCCCTCTAGCGGTAATCATCTTCAAAAAGGTTATAAAATGCATCAACCAATTCAATTCTATTTATTTATGAAAATAGGAAAAAGTAAAATAAATACTTTCGGAACGAGGTAAACCCTGCATTGACTGGCTGTGGTGAAACATTATTTCTTTATTTTCACAGCTTGCAGCATACATTAATCGGTTGCAACAATTCGTCAGTTTCAAGTGCTACATTTTATTTTATTTTATCTGATGAAACATAAGAACAATACAACCGTAAAGGGTTGTATTACTTACGGACCAGTATTACAATAGTATTGTATACCCGCCAGTTACAAGTCACTCTGTGTATTTGTTTGTTTGTTTATTTGGCCAAATATCAGAGGAAAGAAAATACAAAATTTACAAGTAAAACAAATATATAAAAACATTCTTTATACTTTGCAACAATGTTTTTTTTTTCGATTAGTCGTCTTATTGTGTTGTATTGTGTTATACATATAAATAACATGAATGTAGTTTGATAATGATGATAATAATTACATTAATAAAACAAAAAAATAGATACAATAACGATGGTTCAGAGGTTCTATGTTTTGCACCCACATAACACCATTGGCATTTGTTGGTTACTTTCTCACACCAACAGATGGCAATGTTAGAAAGAATAATGACGGTCACTTTAAAATACAGGCTGCATTTAATGCCATTCAACTGTTTTCCTCGCATTCAAAATAGCATCTAATGTCTTTAAACTACTCCGTTAAGTCAGTTAAGAGGGAAAATAATGTACTTGTACTCTGCTGTTTATCGCGTAATGAATTGTTACAAATGTTTTAGACAGATATCATCAAATATGATAAGCATGAAAATAAATCAACTTTAAAATGTGTTTCAGACAAGAAGACATGCTTTCATTTCTCATGACTATTTTATTTGTTGCTTGATTCCAAGTTCAATCAAACTCGTGTTGATTAAATGTACATAAATGGCATATGCAGTAACAGAATACAATAAAATACAATACGTATTGATTTATAAAGCGCTTTAACAACAGCTGAAGCTGGGTTCATTACTTCTCTTACTCATACTATAAGGAGAGAGACGACAACACAATGTTTTGAGCAATATTTCAGTTCTTTTTCATCTTCGCTGCGGTCACATAAAAAGTCATCGGTGTGTTATTGTGAAGATCCTCCAGGCACAAGCATATCATTCACCGAGAGGAAAAGTGAAGTGAGACGAGGGGGAGGCGGTATGCTGTATATGCAGATGGAAATTAACGTCCCAGTAAACACCTGGGGCCAGAGGGGAAATGACTCTGTGACACAAATGACATCAGTGCAAAAAAAAAAAAAAAAAAAAGAGTTCCCATTGCATAGGTAGACAGCACCTCGCTTCCTTTGCCATGAATGAAGCGTTTCCCCCTAAAAGCTATTGAGCTCTATGTGAACCTGAACACATGATCAGATTCATACGCGTCTTGAGTTAGATTATTACATACACTATGGAATTCCCAACAAAAGAGTCTTTTCATTTCAAGCTGCAGAGAAGATGCCGATTCCCTAAAAGCTATTGACTGAAAATGGCGCAGCTGAAGAGCAGCCTTGAAAGGAAACAAGTCGATTTTCCCTTCCACGCTTTTCCATCTGGGAGCTCTATTGGAGCCTTGAAGGCCTTCAAGTGTGGACATGGAACACACACGCTCATAGTTTGGAGGGGTTTGATTGCAAAAGTTTGCACTTTTTGCAGGTCTTTCTAATAATTTATCTCCTGAACACAATTTGACTGCCATGAATTTGAAAATGGTTAAAATGCCATTTTTTTTAACTGAAAGGATTATGCAGCATTGCGGGCAAATCAGAGCATGTCAGTGCAATTGCTAATTCAAAAGTGGATGATGTGCAACACAGTGGCGGGTCACCAAGTGGGCGCTTGAGATGTTGTATAGATCTCAACGTTGAGATCAAATTGGCATCCGACATGACACATTGGCCATCTGGGTCGCTTAGCATTGAAGGCTTGCAGAAAGGTTTCGCCTGTCTGCCCGGCTCTCCTTCATTTGCTCCTTAATTCTGCTCTGTTTCTCCGCATACCCGCCCCCATTGTCACGGCGCTGACTTCATTATATAAGAGGAAGACCGCAAATCTGTACAAATATTGGTTGTAGGGCAGAAAGCAAAGGATCGCAAAGCACTTTAAACGAAGGGCCTCAACCCTTATGTGAGCGAGGAACATGGCGGGATCATAATTATGAAATGAAAATCGTGTCAAGCGTGCTTAGAAACGCGAACGCGGCAGAAGGTTGACCCAAGTACACAGCCAAGAGAACACGAGAGCTCTAAACCCAATTGGACGTCTTTGGGGAGAACAAAATAGATCATCCATCAAAGCTGATTTTCCAACTGACAGATTTTTTTTACGAGAAAGAACCTTCAAGATGACATTTGCAAAAACTGTTGCATCTTTCGGGAAGGGCTTGAGACTTTGTGAGCTGCCAACGTACAGTGATGAGTAGAATACAAGAAGAGAGTACAAGAATAAAGTAGTCTTTTTTTGTTCACCACTTTGGCCCCCGCTGATGTTTCATCATAAAACTCCGTAGAGCCTGAACCAGAAAGAGATACATCATTTTTCCCCAACAGTAATCTTCCCAGAGCCTTTAAAATCCCAACTAGTCTTGTGTTGTATTGGTGACCACAAGCAGGTCAAATGTCTATTAAAAAAAGAATTTTTAAGATGACTTTCCAAGAAAAACGGGATATAATGAAGATTGGTTATCCAACATTGTATCTATACCTGTCTTGTAGCTACCTGCAAAAGGATGTAGTACTTGGCAATTACTGAGCATTTTCAGCTAGCTAGCTCTGACTATAAAACACAACCCACACATGTACAAGGTGCCTTTGTACAGTGGATGTACTCGCCTTGAAAAGCCTGCAGCTGGGTGTCTGGGTTGTTTAAAGTTGTGGATTAGGTCATCCGAATCTCTCCTGAAATATCTCTAACAGGGATCTGAATGGCATTTTTCAAAGATGCCTTTCTTTGACTCCTTCATTGCAACCTACTGATGACACTTGGCTCAGTGGCCACTTAGGGTCTCACTCACTGAGAACATACTATTTGAAGCCTCGCAATAGCGAGGTACGTTGGATCAGTTTTTGGGTATCGCCTTAGCTTCATGTACTCAAAATAAGCACAACATGATGAAGAGGATGCTTCAAGACCAATTGTAATTGAACCAGCAAATGTGGAAATGTGCGTCTTCAACTCCTTGTTAGTGAACAGCACTGAAAGCTTTGACACTCAATTTAATTTTATTTGTACTTTAAAACTACACACTCAAAAACTTTTATTTCCCATCTCATGGGAGATTAATAAGCCTTTTCGAGATTTATATTGCAAATCTAAATAGCCCTGAGAAAAATCTACATAAACATCTTGCTCAAAGCTCGCTAGTGATCTGATCATTTCAATGGGGTGTGTTGGAATAGAGTAACAGAAAAACAAGCCGGAATGCGGCTCACGGGGACCAGTTTTGGAAATCCCAAGTCTAAACGTCTGTGTAAGCTCTCAGTCGTACAGGAGAGGTCCATCGATGAAAATGTTTCTCCAGCTGTCATCTGTACTTCTTTGAAGGTGTCGGATGTTTTGCTTCTCATCCAAGAGGCTTCGTCAGCGAATTAAAATTTGCTGGTAGTTTTGGCCGTATATATATATATATAACCCTACTGTCCAGGGGTGGCGTTCCCAGACCTCTGCTATGATAGGTCCCTGCTCTAAAGTTGGGGGAACAGAGGACGGTTCCCTGAGGCTAGGAACCCCCGCAATGTAAGGTACTGCTACTCCTCTCCTTTTTGTATCTTTTTGGTTTCAAGTCGAAATGTATTAGGTTTATTTCAGATATGTCCCTATTTGTCCATCTGTTCCTTCAAATTTCTGTCTTTTTTTGGCATTCCTGCATGCCATCTATGGAGTTGTCCTACCCCCACCCCCACTCACCCACTTTATATCTCACTGCCTCGTGCTGTCTTTTGTGCTCGTTCCAACACAACACTCCACAAGAACCATGCTGCCTGCATGAATAATAGGTGCAATTAGTACAATTGCAAACCATTGGGGATGCAGGGAAGCTGAGGCATTGTAATCCATATGCCCTTTAAACTCATATATTTTCACCATTGTAAATTTCAAGAATGCCTTGTTGATAATCTATTTATAAACTATTCATCGAGCAACAAAAAGTCACGGTTAATGATGAATTTAACTTCAAATACTTGTACGTCACAGATTTTAAGTTGTCATTTAAATAACTTTCAATGTTATACAGGCCATTTCGAATTTAGAGTTTAGAGACACCTTCATTATACCAACATGAGGTGGCCCACCAAGCACGATGGCATTACCGTACCATGTTTTGATGCTTTAATTCTGATTGTTCCCACGAGAACAGAGAATGCACTGTACCAACATGCCAGTAAGAATTGCTGTATGCTCTGTTTCTATATGTTGCTGCTTCTTATGTGGTAAAATAGGTCTTTGGAACATTTATAATTTCCTCAACAGATGCTACTTTCCCTACGCCCATCTGTGGCCTTTTGCATTATAATTGAACTGTAGGATGAATTTTCTTGAAACTTATGTGACAGTTTCGCTGTGAACTTCAACCGAGAATGACAAATAAACAGCTTGAAGTTAGCACACGTTGCCTCTTATTTGGGTGACTCTGCCAGCATGTCTTCTTTTCATTTCCTCAAAGGGATGTTATGAGTTTGTGTCAGAGATATTCGATCGGACACTGTGGATAAAGGCTTGAACACAGGAAGATTGTCTTTTACTGCCGGCAGGGGACGCAGCTTTTAAAGACAGACGCCCAAATTCTGCAGCCCTCTGGAGTTTCTCAAGTCCTAAATTCCATTCAAGGCCAGATCTCCTAGATGAAGATGACAGGTTTACAGGCTGTGTCTGTTTACCTCAGATTGACTCCAGGTTTCTCTGTGCTTCAATTGTGTATTCTAGTCACACATGTTCACTCAGCATCGAACAACATGAAACTTTTAAATATGATAACTTCTATTCTGTCTAATCTCTATCAGTTTGTTTAATGGGCAAGGAAGGGCAAATCTATCGGAATACGATATTGATATTGACATGATCTGGTTGGCGACCAACGGGTGGCGCTGTCGGCCCCGCCTGCACCTGCACAGGTGCTGGTCGTTCCCAATCAGTGACAGTTAAAAGGACTCCCGGCATGACCATTCGGTGTGGGGTCATTGTATGCATTGTATGCTGTGCATGTGCTTGTTTCATCTTGGCACAATTTTACTCTCTGTCTTTATTTGATACTTTGTATTTTTCTGTTTGAATGACTTTGATGTTTGAGATTTTGTGCATATTGACTTTATTTTAATACAATTTCTCAAATACAACCTGCTGCTCCCTCCTGCCTGCTTTTGCCATCACCACCTCGCAAACTGTGACAGATAAGTTCTTTCTGCCGGTACATTGGACATTTTCTCACGGTTTGGTCTCACTGAAGTTCGCAACAAAATGTAATTTCTCAAATCTAACAACTTTCTTTTCTTTTGTTTGTCAAAATCAATCAATTGAATCATTATTCGGGGACAGTCCAATCAGGCTTGTGTTTGTGTGTTCTCCATTTTTTTTTCATTACCGCCTTTATAGTGGCAACCATAAAGTCACAGCTCTCGTTATTCTGGGCGTGACCTCTTCACATATGTGCCCTTGCTCATTTCCTGAAGTGGGCCTGAGAGAGGTGAACAAACATATTAAGTCTTCGGAAGGCACACCTTGCTATTCTCATCTCCTCTCCAAATGCTCTACAGCCACCCTTTTAACCAGCAGACTCTGTGTATGCAGTCACATGTGGATGTCTTTGCAGGACTATTTTTGTCGATCCAAAGTGGTGGTCGTGAATGGTGTCTTATCGGACAGACTCTTAGTTGCACTGCAGGAGGCCGGCGCTTGCTTCAGCAGGCTGGATGGTGATTATGATGAAGATACGCTTTCATCAACTGTGAAATAACTGTAAAGTCATCCACAGGGGAAAGTGGGTCAAAAAAATACACTGCCCACTGCTTTCTATTCCAATATTTTCTTCCAGCTACATAGACAGAATATTTCATGTATAAAACATTGTTCTCGAGTAAATGGCAATCTATTGTAGCAATGTCAAAAGTCAAACGAAAACATAGTGAGACGCTCTCTGCCACAAAGGCAATAGTGGGGATTGTTTCCTGAAAGTAGTTGAGTAAAATACATATATGTTTTCCCCTAAGATTTTACCTTTAACTCATTCACGGCCAGACATGTGCAAAAATGTGTTTACTCCAGTGCCAGGGTTTTTGTCATTATCACTTGAATTCCAGGACCCACAGAATATTGAGTTTTAGGACTACATAAACAAGAAATAAAACTCTAAACATGCCCACAGCAAGACTAGACATTGCATTATACTTCTGTGACGCAGAAAAATAGGTCCTGTAAATCCAAACATACCTTTATTTCCAAAAAGGTAATGTAATGTAATTTAATGTGATGTAATCCAGGATGCTATAATGTAAACTTGTATAAACATAATTCACACATACTGTCTAACACAGGGGTGGGCAAACTTTTTGACTCGCGGGCCGCATTGGGTTCTAAAATTTGACAGAGGGGCCGGGCCAGGAGCATTTGGAGGGAGTGTTTGGGCCGGAAATACTCTGAACAAGTTATGTCCATAATTTATAAAATCACTTCAAATGACTTCGACTGAGCGTATTTTACAAAGATTCCACAGCATATAGCTATAGTTTACGTTTTAAGACTTGCGCTGAATATTCATGAAGTCTTGTTTTCGAGTTGATGACGATCCCCATGTGACGTCACGTTTGGACCGCCCCTGACCGAGAAAGCGACATACAATGCTATGGGCGTTGTACATACTACATTTAAAGGACAACCGGCACCATTTTTTGTTTTTGTTTCCCACTGACATCAGAAAAACGTTTTATAGCATCTAAAATACCCAAATCAGGCAGGCTGATATTTTTAGTTAAATGAAAAACACCAATAAAAATGACTTCAAAATGATAGTTTGAACACTACAACCCAATTTATTAACTGTCTTTCAAATGTGAAAAATATCCCTGATCAGTTAATAAATTTGTCTCAAGGAATATGGCGTTTAGATACTATTTCCCAGATACTTGGAGGAGGAAATGGAAATAGATTAAAATAACATATGCACTGTGATTTATCAAGATTGCGTCTGTTTTTAATAAGTTTCCATCGAAGGGGCAAAGTTAAAGAAATCAACATTTATTGAAAAATGGAATCACTTTCAACATTCAAAACATATTATTACACAACGAAATATTCAAGCTCAATAATACCTACTTGTGTTAAATTCCGCCAAATCATAGATGGTTTGTCCTGACCGCGCGCTCAACAAACTCCTCACTGACGCCCTCGCGCAAACAATACACGTGTACCGTCGCCGAGCACACAAACATAGACTACCTGCAGTTGAAATTTGCATACTCGGCACGGCAGCCAATCAGAAGCCTGCTTCTTTCTTCTGGACTTTCGCAAGCGTTATAAAGTCGTGCAATTGCATGTCATTTTCCAAAATAGATGCACAGAACCTCAGCCCAGAAGAAAGATTCAAAAGAAGCTAACAACATATGTGACGCTACAAAACGTAAATTTACTTAAACCGTGACTGTAAAGTGTACGTGAGACTTATGAAAGGGGCTTAGTGGCTCGTAGAAAGCAATGCAAACGTTGCATTGTGCACCGCAATGACAATCGACTACTGCAGCAAAATCTACAGCCATGCGCATTTACCGTAAATTAAGCAAGGGAGCATTTATAGTAGGTGCATCCTTGATTTAAAAAAAAAAACTTTATACTTTGTGGCAATGTTTTTTAATGTGATTAGTTGTCTCATTGTGCTTCAAGTCGTGAAAAATGGGGCAGGCAACTTTTCAGTTATCTGCCCTGTTGTTCGCTAACTTTTTGTCATGAGTTTTAGACACTGTTTGTACTATGATTTGGGCAAGTTCGGCGGGCCGGATTAAAAAGCCTAACGGGCCGTATGTGGCCCGCGGGCCGTAGTTTGCCCATGTCTGGTCTAACACTTTTACTTTTGATCGCAAGTGATACACATTATTCATCTTCACTCGATGCTCTGTTAAACTTCACAAGTAGATCGCGACGCAAATGCACAAAAGATCAAAATCGATATCCTTTTGATGAGCGCAATGAAATAAAAAAGAGAATGTTGAAATGTATGGAGTATTCCGTTAATACAAAAGTGATCGATGTCATCCACTGGTTACAATTTCAGAAGGTACACTAAAAGTAAGAGTGCTAAACCGTTCAGTTATCCAATGATTTCCAACTCTTGAGAGCTGAAGAGAACCAACACCGTACATTTAGTCTTCTTTGTGACACACTGTGAGTCTGTATAATTCACAGTACCTTCTGGGGGATTCTTGTCATCCTTTCAGAAAAAAAAGTGGTGGAAAAAGCCAAGCGAAGAAGCAAGGCACTTGCAGCATTAATCCTTTGATGCCGGTTGAACTGACATAGAGTGAGGTGTGTTGCTTCTTCACAAGTTGCTAAGCAACACTACAGTATATACCCAGAAAAAGAAAAAAAACGCCTGTTTCAAGATTAAAAAAAAAAACTTGAAGAAAGGTCACAGCCTTCGACACCATGAAAAAATTAACCAAACTCTGAAAGGCAGGGGACAAGTAATTATGCTGACTATGACGGTCATTTCGCCACCTACCAAGCACTGATCTCCTCACATGAGTCATGTTTCATGTAGTACAGCAAGAGTGATGGCAAATGCTCAGACTCTACATCTCAGTGTGAACGATACATTTACAGTAAAGTCTCGTTATATCGATATCGGATATATCGATAGTCCCGGTTATATCGATACTATTTCTATGCACGCACAGAGAAAATTACATGCAAACAGGGTCGGATATATCGATAGTCCCGGTTATATCGATATTTTTTCGGACTCCCTTGAATATCGATATAATGAGACTTTACTGTATATACAGCATCTCTATACATACATCCATCCATTCATCCATTTATTTATTTGGTTATTTATTTATGTGGTTTTTATTTATTTGCTTACTTGTTAATTTATGTGGGACAATAATTCCAAATTCCATTTACAGTAAAGTCTCGTTATATGGATATTCAAGGGAGTCCGAAAAAATATCGATATAACCGGGACTATCGATATATCCGACCCTGTTTGCATGTAATTTTCTCCGTGCGTGCATAGAAATAGTATCGATATAACCGGGACTATCGATATATCCGATATCGATATAACGAGACTTTACTGTATTTATTATTTATTTATTTATGTGGTTTTTATTTATTTGCTTACTTGTTTATTTATGTGGGACAATAATTCCAAATTCCATTTATTCATTCATTCATTCATTCATTCATGTGGTTATTTATTTATTTAGTTATTATTTATGTGGTTATTTATTTATTTTTACTTGTTTATTTATGTAGAAGAATAATTCCAAATTCCATCTATGTATTAGTTTATTTATTTGTTTGTTTGTTTGTTTGTTTGTTTGTTTATTTGTGTGGGGCAATAATTCCAAATTCCATTTATTTATGTTTATTTATTTATTCATTCATGTGGCTATTTATTTATTTATTTATTTATTTATTTATTTATTTATTTATTTTTACTTGTTTATTTATGTAGAACAATAATTCCAAATTCCATCTATTTATTGATTTATTTGTTTGTTTGTTTGTTTGTTTGTTTGTTTGTTTATTTGTGTGGGGCAATAATTCCAAAAAGAAGAAGAATGTTAAGTGGAAGTAAGAATAACAAACCTAACTGTCAATGTTGTTAAAAAGTAACCCTGCCATCTGGCCCTTTTAGTTTTTGTTGAAATTAACGTATACCACTCCCTCATTTTTCACAGATTTTTCAGCAATATGATTACACGGGGTCGTTGTAAATGAATTGTAATGAGTAACGATTAATGACAGGAAATGTTAGCCTGGGTCACAATGAAAAAAAAAGACCTTTCCTCGACAGTCAACTGCTCTCGTTATCTTGAGTCTTGCAGGAGACAATAAAATCATTGTTGTCGCTTTGAAGCCTTCCAGTCCTCACTCGGAGTCTTCAAGTCTGGTGGAGAGATGATAAAGAAAGTCTGCAAGACAAGCATTACATACAAGCGAAAGGACTGCATTGAAGCACCCGTCGCTCCCGATCTCCCCGTGTCACTCTCTCGGACGCCATTAGTCATCATGGGCCTTTCCCATCATTACATTAACTCCAATGTTCTGAGAGTGTTCGCGGGAAGGCCATACTCATTCCCTTCAAATGCACCAAAGTCCTGCTTTCACCTCGTAATTAGTATGACAGCTTTATTGGCGTGGGCAGGTGAGCGACAGCGAGGTAGGAACTTAGATATTCATGTTTCATACCGCCTTGATTACAAAGTGCATGATTAGAGTGCATGCTTGGCCGAGGCGATGTTTCTGGGGGATCATTAGCCACATTAGCTCCTTCTGCTTCGGTCAGGATTTGCGCCTGGACTCAGTACACATCAGCACAGAGACATTTGCCATAATAGAGTTTTTAATAGATGCGCAACATTCAGTCCTGTTTCAGATCACAGAAGTGCTTTCTGTTTGTTTCCGAAATAACTCTGCCTTTTGTCTCCAGGGGAATGTGAAATGAATGCACCGTGGAATAAAACGGGAGAGCAAACAAGAATACAACGTGAATCACAACAAGGGGTTAATTAAGCATTTAGGTAATGCGGCAGAAAAAGAGTCTTGTTTCAGTTTTCTGCTTTGAAAAGATGAAAAGGAGCATTCACTGCAGTGATTCTACACATTGGAATAGAACAATTCAACTGAATGTTGAGCTCGCCGTTAATTGACTGATTCACTGCAATTCGTGAATTTATTCGGGAAATGAAAATATGATGTAGAGTGCCATTCCCAAATTTGTTCGGGTTTTGTTTTTTCATTCTTGGGTGCCAATAAAAAGCTGGCCATGACATGTTTTTTTCTTTTCCCCAGGGGGGCTGCATTTGCCTTTTTTTCATGTTAGCTCTTTGTTCCAGCTTCAGCTGTTGTTAAAGCACCATATAGACCAGTGTGTATGTACTGTATTGCATTACATTTTGGACAGAGGCCATCATTTCAAGCTCATATAACTCCAGACCCATATAACGTTGGAATTAACTCATTTTATTCTGATAAAAGAAAAGAGTCTAAGATTTCTAACGCTATATTGAATGTTTATGTAGTCCTAAAACTCAATATTCTGTGGGTCCTGGAATTCAAGTGACAATAACAAAAACCCTGGCACTGGAGTGAACACATTTTTGCACGTCTGGCAGTAAATGTGTTAAAGGAAATGTCAAATAAAACTCCAAAATCCAAGGCTGAATGTCATCACCCATAGTTTGCAGCCATAGACCTGATTGGTGATCACTTCAGGATTTCAAACAAAGGCTCCCCAGTGTCAAAAATGATTAAATGAACATAAGTCAACCTTCTCTAAGTGGTGGCTAAAAATGAATGGTGTGTGCACGCTTTTGCTGTTTCATCATCTGGACTGCTCCCACAAACGCAACAGGATAAGACATTCAGAAGCAAAGCAGTTTTATCCTTTACCTTTACAGCCTCACATCGGAGCTTCTATGATGTGCACATTAGCTGTTGCCTTCTTGCTGGAGTCTTTTGGAAAGCTGAGAGGAGAAACAGAAGCTGGTCATGGTAGAGATCAGCGGGTCAGGGCTACAACTGTTCATAACATTACTTTGCATTTTATCGTATTAAGAGATAATAGGATTGTTGGCAGGAAGGGATGAAGGCAATGAGCAAGATGGGGCTTGGAGATCTGAAGGGGTATCAACCGAGGCGTGAGCTAGCATTTGTTTGTGACATCTCGTGAAAAAAAATGTGATGGCCTGAATATCAATATGCTGCTTGCATTTTGTATTATGAAATGAGAATGTTTTCTCGCTATATCTCCTCACTTATATGGTATCACTTGTTTTTAATTATCTTATGGTTGTACATTGAAAAGAAACATCTGTTTATTTACATTTAAAAAGAGGAACACAAATAATAGCACAGAATAAAAACAAAGGATGCAAACATAACACCCATCTGGATGGAAAATGTTTGTTTTCGCAGTAATCAAAAACAATTCCCTCAAAGGGCATCATAACCGAGCGCCAGCCTTTTTTAACGTGCCAGTGCCGCCGCCGCACAACAACATAATGAACTTGACATTTCAATTGCAGATTTGTCATCTTGGCTGTCACAATGTGCCATAAAGCTTTGGATTTCCTTGAGTGACAAAATATGAAGCTAGCTAAGTCTGCAAATGTCCTCACCCCTGCTAAAGAGGACATTGTTTCATAGTTAAATGTGTGGCTCTTCATTTGTTTCCTGACACAAACTGACACATCGCCCAGGATATTTGACATGGATCAATTTTTTGGTCACATGACACCGCAAAGACACAGAGGGTCGTTGATTCTTGAAGCAGTTCCAGATGAAAGAAGAGAAAAGAATGCATTTTGATCAAAATCCAAATGAAACACCCTCAAGGCACACACACACACAGCAGTTAAAACGCAGTCCCTCTGATTCATCAGTTTGCATGATCAATTTTGACTTCCTTTTTAGCATTTATGATCCAAGTCTTCGGCCTTTTAATCATTGATTTCTGAGGTAACAAATGTCAAACGTGGTCAGAGGTCTTTAAGGATTAATGTTGCCTTATCGATATTTCCTGCGCTAATGAGCTCAAGAACCTTGGATAGATCGTAGCTGGGAGATGGCGATGTGAAAAGGACACAATGTCACGCTCTTGCTTGAGATGCTGATTTCGAAGTGTGAAGAACCTCCCCTCATAGCACGTGACAGATCAATAACTGTCGGGTTGGAAAGGACCACACATTTATCTTTTTGAGGCAATGAATTTTAACGATGCAGTGTCTTCAGTCTTAATGTATAGGAACATCTGCACACTCGCGATCACTAGCCTCAGGGGGATCATCAGTAGCGCTAGATCATCAAAACAAAGATGGGCACTAAAAAAAAATGAAACGAGCGTGGGTGGGGCTTGACTGACTTCCTTCAATGCAATAGATGTTCAAAATCTCATGTACACAGCAGAGTGGTGGTTTTCATCTCTACCTTCCAGTCAAGAGGTTGTAGGTTCAAATCTTGGTTCTGCCCTTCTACTGTGGGCCTTTCAAAATCTCTCCGCCCCCTTGCTGGTGCATGATTTGCAGGTTGGCCCCCCACTCTCCCCATTCCAAAAACACTTGTTAGATTTACTCATAATAATAATTATAATACATTTTATTTCAAGCGCCTTTCAAAGCTCTCAAGGACACTTTACAGTCACAGACAAGCATAGATAAAATAATCAATAAAATACAAGTACAGTAAAGTCTCGTTATATCGATATTCAAGGGAGTCCGAAAAAATATCGATATAACCGGGACTATCGATATATCCGACCCTGTTTGCATGTAATTTTCTCCGTGCGTGCATAGAAATAGTATCGATATAACCGGGACTATCGATATATCCGATATCGATATAACGAGACTTTACTGTATAAATAGAATACAATAAATAAAATACAATTATACATAGAAACAAGAAATAGAGCTACACAGAAAATGCCATTTTAAATAAGTGGGTTTTCTCAAGAACCTGAAATTTCATGTCTGTATAAGCTTTCAGTCGTACAGGAGTGATCCATCGATGAAAAGGTTTCTTCAGCCATCATTTGTACTTCTTTGAAGGTGTCGGACGTTTCGCTTCTTATCCAAGATGCTTCTTCAGTGAACTAAAGTCTTACTGGTAGTTTCGGCACTATATATGTATCCCTACTGTACAGACATGTAGGGATACATATATAGGGCCGAAACTACCAGTAAGGCTTTAGTCTTACTAATAGTTTCGGCACTATATATGTATCCCTACCGTCCAGACATGTAGGGATATATATATGTATCCTTACTATCCAGACATGAAGGGATATATATATAGGGCCGAAACTACCAGTAAGACTTTAGTTCGCTGAAGAAGCATCTTGGATAAGAAGCGAAACGTCCGACACCTTCAAAGAAATACAGATGACGGCTGAAGAAACCTTTTCATCGCTGGAATTTCATGGTGTGGTTTGTGACACAGGCGGGTGGACTGTCCATATAAATTATCCTAAATCTCGCCCACATTTTCTTCATACATTTGTCCATTTGGTGTTTCTCCCGTTTAGGGTCACAGGGAATTGGAGCCTCGTCCAGCTGACTCCGTGTCACGACTTGTGTCGTTGATGATTTGTTTTTAATTGGATTTTGTTTTGTCATCTTTTCCCAGTGCTCCTTTATTCATGTTTTATCTGCCTTGTTCGATTTTTGTGTCCACCCATTCTCATCAGTCGCTTAATTCTGCTGACAAATCAGCTCCCTCAGCTACTCGTTACTTGTCCAGGTGTCTCATTTTTTTTCATTTGGTTCCATGGTTTCTTTTGCTTCTCATGCATGTATTGCCGTGTCTGTGCTGAAGTACTCTAATTATGTCTGGGTTTGTAGACTCTGCTTACAGTGTTTTGTTGCTTGAAATGCTGCATATATTTGTCAAGATTTTATTTTCTAACACTCTTTCTCCCCAATCTTGCTCCCCTACTTCCCTGCACGTGGGTCGACACTGCACCACAACAATCTCAACTCATGACAGAAAGATAGGGCAAGACTAAAAGATCTGGCAAGATAGAAAATATCCTGCTGATTGATTGACGCTGATTGTTGGATACGTGGGACTGGACTGATTAGAACAGATGGGAAGAAAAACCTTATGAGACGTCTAAGATATGCAAAAAAATGTGCGCAGGGAAAACATGACAAAACTAAATCCAGTCGAAACCCAAATCAACAAAACGACAGACTTCCGGTGAAACATGGATCTTTTAATGATATCAAATCAAATTGTAGGGGGCCATGTAGAGACAGAGACCCTTTTAATTATATTCCCAAAGAAACACATTTCTAGAAAGGTTTATGTTCATGACCTTGAAAATACCTGTCGCATGAAGGTTTATCAATTGGTTCATCAATTGTGGTTGTTATTTGTTTTTTAATTTTTAATGAATTTAAAAATTGATTGTCACTCTGATGAGTTTTGTCATAGGCTATTCCAGTACTGTGCTGCCTAGTGTGTGAAGTTCTCCAATGAAACTGGAATACCACAAATACAAAGAGAAATAACTCACGTTTTGATCCGGCTGATGAAATGCCGGCGCAGTGCAAGAGCCAAAGTGGAGACAACCATGATGGTGGTGCACATCGTCCCGACAACCCGTCACAGTCCAGCCACGAGAAACACAAGAAGCATCTGCAGCAAAGACAACTTTGTACAAAAGAAATGCCGTCCAGGTGTTGGTGGGGGTGTCTATCTCTATCTCTATCTCTATCCGACGCTGCCCGTCTGTCTGGGTCAGCAGTGACATGTAGGATTAGTTAATTCCAGATTAGGCAAGGTGACATAAACCTTAATTCAGTGAGGGTATGTGGTTAATCTCCCCGATTGTATAGGAAAGAATAGCTCCAACACAAGAAATAAAACTAAAAACCTTCAATGTAATTTCCTCATACATGTGAATCCATTAACGTTTAATGGATAACTGCATCACATTTAATTTCATTTCTAAGCGTTTTTCAAAACTCTCAAGGTCACTTTAAAGTCACAGGATATGTTTTTCTGTGGGTGAGCAGTGGCAGCCACACGCCAGCGTTCACTCAACCCGGAAGTAACTTAAATAGATAGAAAGCAAGCTAATAAAGAGCTAATAGCTAGCCAGCTCGATAGCTAGCCAGCTGGACAGATAGCAAATAGCTAGCTAGCTAGGTAGCTAGATAGATAGCAAATAGCCAGCTAGCTAGCCATATAGACAGGTGGATAGCCAGATAATAAAAATAAAAATAAAAATAACAAAAAAATAAAATAAAATAAAAAAATAAAATAAAATAAAAAACACTACAAATAAAACTAAAAATAAAAAATAAACAAATACAACAAAAATAAAACAAACAAAAAATAAAATAATAATAATAATAATAATAATAATAATAATAATAATAATACATTTGATTTCTAAGCACCTTTCAAAACTCTCAGGGTCACTTTACAGTTACAATCTATTGATGATCATTTTTATAAAAGACAGGACAGACCCACACTCAGCCCCAAATGAAATACAAAGCCTGGCACATTTTGTGTCTCATTACGCCCAATTTATATGGGGTCAATGAGCAAGACATGAATCTTGAAAATCCTGTGATGCCGTTCGTCAAAATGACACATGTGACTCTCCTGACACCTCTGTGTCATGAAATCTCCGGTTTGTAGACAGCACACGGATGGAAGTTGGCACAAGTGGCTGTCACGAATGTCAAGTTGCAGCGATGTGGCTGCGCATCTAATCTTGCCTTCTGATATATACGCTCACACGCACATAATTGCTCATTTCTGCAGACTGGCTCTGCAGTGTCGATTAAGAGTGTGGCATGGAATATTGCCATTGCTTAAAATTCTGCATGGTTGTGCCCTCCTGCACTTTTAAAAGCGCTCAGATTGGTTTTCCACTGTGGATTAATAATTATACAGTCTGGTTTTAAAATGCAATACACACTAATGAATTTTCAGTTAAAAAACACAGCGGGTCACTTCACTTTGCCTCATGACTCTGTCCTTATGTGTTATGTGCTAGACTGCAGGAGTCGGGAACCTTTTTGACTAAGAGAGCCATAAAAGTAAAATATTTAGAAATGTTTTTCAGTGAGAGCCACAACACGCTCGCGCGCACGCAAACGCACGCGCAGCTACTTTACAACACAAAGTCAGATGTATTATTGAAAATAACTTTGTGATAGTACTCACCGTTAACATGAATGGTTTTCCGTTACTCATGATTGGTAAAAATCCAGCCAAACGACCGGAATGAAAGTCAAATTGCCGGGGTCCATAGGCGAAGTTACTGCTAGCTAGCCTGCACACGGCTCATTAGCTTCCACACTTGCTATGCAACATACTTCTCACAGAAGTACGTATGTTGCTGCTAAACGTTAACATGGGGCTTGTTAAAATGTCACTGACATTCGACTGTTTCATCGATGGTATTGTTTCATTGCAAATTAGAATCAGAACCTTTTATCTCCACAAAGGCGAATCCTGCTGTGCATTCAAGCTGAAGTGTACCTTGTTTTACTCGTCCGGCTCATTTAAAGGGGGCGTTTACCTGTTTCAACTGACGGCCAGTATCATCCAATAAAAATTGCGTTTTCCGCCAACCTGGTCAGTGTCATCCAATCAAATTTTCGCTTTCCGCCAACAGCTGCCCCAACAGAAAATGAACAGAAAAAAGCGAGAATATGTATTTAGATTTATCGGCGAGCCATATGCAATCATGGGTCCCAAAATATATGAAGGCCATCCAGTTTTAATAACTTTCCACAAGCACAAATAATTTGAAATAAAATAATCCACATGTGATTGAAATGAAAACCTTCCCGCTGACTTTGTTTTAACACAATTTGTCAGACACAACCTCCTGCTGCTGCCCTCCTGCCTGCTTTTTGGGATCCGCACCCGCCATCACCACCTTGCAAAACGTGACAACCATATGGTCAAAGTCAGCACGGATTTGATTATACCTCAGTGAATCTGCACTTACTTCACCAAAGCATTCCACTTGACAATTTAGTGTGCAGATCTGTCTATATGGCGCATGCATATGGCGTGAGACCTCAACTTACAAACACCTTATCTTACAAACTTTTCGTCTTACAAACGTCAAATTTATGAAAATTAAACCTTATAATAAGCACTATTTTCATAATACACACCAACCACGGCTGGCGGAGTGATCTTCGGCGGAAGCACACGACCGAACAGCACCAGAGGTTAAATTACCAACAGTCCTTATGGAAGGTGACTCTCCTTCCATAAGCCATCAACAACCATCAAAAAGGTAAATAAAACTTTATTTTACAGCACAGTTTATTTCTTTAATTACAGTCCTCATGTAATGCACCTCTCTTTCCAAACAGCAATTCCCTTTGACCTTCGACCTCCAACGCGATTCCATCAAGCCATAAATGATCATCACAAATGTAAATAAAGTGACTTTATGATACAATGCAGTGTATTTCTTTCATTACAATACAATAGCACATTTATTATACATAGAATAAGGTATGTTGTGTGTAGTTTGAAGGCTTATTTAGTTGAAAAGTATATTTTATGGAAACCCGGGAACGGATTATTCCCATTTTAATGGTTTCCTATGGGAATTTTATTTTTGAGATACACACTTTTCACCTTACACACTCTGTCTGGGAGCCAATTAAGTTCGTAAGTTGAGGTCTCGCTGTATGTCAAATTTCCTTAAGTCATGAAATATTTGTTGCTTATCTGGACCTCACTCAATTAGCTAATGCTAATCTACTGCATAAATATTCACATACATATATTTTGGAAATAGGCAGTTCACAAAAGATGTTTAATTTGAAACTTGCCGGTTGGACACAAACAAAGACTGTTTGTATATGAGCAATTAATAAGGTCATTTCCGTGAATGTGTTCCCTTTTACGAGTTTCGAAAGCAGAGGTCATTGATAATGTGGTGGTTCATGGAGGCAAATCGGTAGTATAAAAATTAATTTATGGGGCCAGTGCTTACCACGCATCCTGCAGCTGAATGATTGTCGCACACAGCAAAAAAAAGTAAGCAGTTCAATAAGCAGAATGACACCAAAATGTTGCTCTTGTTTCAACAGCGCATTTGTTTTTCCCCTGTCATTAAGACATACTTTGTTGTGTCACTTGCGCATCAGTTTCATGTGATATTCGCATACTCTGTTAGCAGCGCACCCCTGGAATTACAATATCAGGAGGGTAAGTTGCCATGGTAACACTTTAGCGTGCGTTCGAGCAGCATGCCTGATATGAGCCTTCATTGGTAAATGGATCTATTTTCTGACTGCTGTATTGCTAACCAGCCTCACCTCTTCATATGACTCCATCAAAACATCCATTTTCGATAGCGCTTATACTCATTAGGGTCCAGGTTGTGCTGATGCCTGTCCCAGCTGAATTTGACTAAAAGTCAGAATGGTAAATTGGATGTGCTAACCGCTATGCAACACCGCCACTGTCTTCTTACAAGAAAAAAAATGTCCCTAAAAGGCATTCATTCCTATGAATAATGTGCATATAATCAATACAAAATGCTCACATTGCTACGTAGCACTTGAGCAAATGCATACTAAAAACTAAATAATTTTGCCTCGGGCTTTTATATACAAGACCAATGACAAAAAGTAATTATCCCTGGTTGATCCTGCACTGGATCTCTTGCTTACAGCATAAGTGACAAACAGGCAAACATCGATGAGGAAGATTTCTTTCTTTTTTACATGAAACTAATATTTTACCCCAATCATTAACTTCATTAGCAATCATTAGCACAATTTGCATTTATATAAGCCAAAAAAATCATAATGTCCTATGCTAAATAGCATCACAAGGTAGTGTCCAAATACCATATTTTCTGCACTGTAAAGTATATATATATATATATATATATATATATATATATATATATATATATATATATATATATATATATATATATCTATATATATATATATATGATCTGCCAATGTTTGCTAACGACTAGCTAAAACTTTTACCTGGATGCTGCTTTTTTATTTTATTCTTATTCTTATTCTTCTTCTTCTTCTTATTCTTCTTCTTCTTCTTCTTCTTCTTCTTCTTCTTCTTCTTCTTCTTCTTATTATTATTATTATTATTATTATTATTATTATTATTATTATAATAATAATAATAATAATAATAATAATAATAATAAGAAGAAGAAGAAGAAGAAGAAGAAGAATTATTATTATTATTATTATTATTATTATTATTATTATTAACAACAACAATAATAACAACAACAATAATTATTGTTATTATTATTATTATTATTATTATTATTATTATAATATTATTATTAATAATAATAATAATAATAATAATAATAATAATATAGATAGATATTTTTTGGTTGCACTCCATGTGTAAATCCATGATGAGTATTTCCAGAACAATCTAAATTTTTATAAAAATGCTATATTTTATATTTTTACATTAGTAATTCGTTTTACATATGACTATACATTATGTTTTGTATGCTCGTAGATTAATTTAAGCAACAAAAAAAAGAGGAGCCGTTTGGCAGCCGAAAAAGCCCGAATTCCCATCACGAGATCGAATTAAGACGGAAACCAAACACGCGCATGCGCAAAGGTCACTCCCGCCTTTCCCGCCTTTTTGTGACGTTTGAAACCCCGTGGTTTATATTCCGCCAATTAAATTCAAACGCTCCTCAGACCCGGGAAAAAGAGCAACGCCAAAGGACCGTCGAGCACGTCGTATGTGTTCCACCGGAGTGAAAATGGCGTTTTGTTGTAAAGTTGGATTGAGTTGTGAACTCACTCGATGTTGTGTCACATCTGTGCGTTGCTTTGGTGTATTCTGTTACACCGTTTCGTGCGCCAGCTTTTTGTTTTTGTCATTGTCGCCTTGTGCTGCTTGCCCTTTGCTGCTCGCCTCTGCTGTTTGCCTTCGCTGCTTATCGTCATTTTATGTTCGTTTGTTGCATTTGTGTGCCGCTTTGTTGCATTGTTCATTGAATTGAGAAAATGTGGAAACAGCCAGCGGCGTTTTGTTGGCTGTTCTGATTTTGCTGTTGAACGGATGAAGCGTTGTTGAAATGATACGAAGAAAGCACTGTTTCTACTTGAACCCGCTACCTCCGCTGTGAGGTCGACGCGGTAACCACTGGCCCGCCGGGCCTCGCTTGCTCTGTTGTCATTTTGTCTTTTACAATTTGTTCTGCCCCTACATGGAAAAGTGCGAGCCAATGAGTAGAGAGCATCGCTTTGTTCTCACCTGTGCGCATGCGTATTAACACAATTTGACGAAGCGCCAGTTCGGTGCACTTTCAAGCATTGTTTGTAATCATTAAACGTTTATTTATGACTGACTAATTCAATGCTTTCGTTTACAGGTTTATTTATGTATTCGTTTTTATTACTTTTTGCATTGGGGTTATTTGTTTTTGTATGTTATGTATTGGTACTGAGTAGATGCATCATTGCTGTTTGATTCACATACTGTGTCTTACTGTTCATGATTTGTCATAAGAGTGGTACTGAAAGAAAATAATGTAACTTTTCAGGCTTGACATACAGATAAGTCCTCATTATGCAGGCAGGTGCTAATGTATATTTATTGATTGCGTTAAAAGTATCTTATTGTTGCACACACTGTCAGTGATGCATCAGCAAAGATAAATTAAACTATGAGCCTCTTAAAAACCTTAAATAACTTAAACTTAAAAACCCAATAACTCCGTCCGTTATTCATTCGTCACTATCCGCTGGAATTATCCACATCGGAGTCCCATCACAAGCCACATTTTGAAATCACGAAACAAATCAAAAAAGGTAAGTTTGTTGTCACCCAAAAAGGTAAGTCTGTCTTATCAAAAAAGGTAAGTTTGTTGTCACCCAAAAAAGGTAAGTCTGTCTTCTCAAAAAAGGTAAGTTTGTCGTGACTGACAAAGATTAGAGCTGAAAAGCTCATTTGTTGACTATATTGAATTTCCGTGTTTTTCACCTTGCTACTATACGTGGACCGAGAAAAATATGCCTAATGCCTGCTAGAACCGTTTCCGATGGACTTGAAAAATGCCAAGCTAACAAACGTGTGTCTTGGAACAAATGCCTGCTAGAACCGTTGTTTGGTAATTGCTTCCTTTTTGGGAGGTTTTGAAAAAGCTATTATACGTGTTATGATGTACAAATGTCAATCTGGTTCATTATTTGAGCCAATGTCATTGTTGGGAGCTCTACTCTGTCTAAAGCTCTCTTACCTTCATTCTGGACTCCCTTGTCCAGAATTTGAGGGTGCTGTGCCATCTCTCTCTCTCTGGCCTGATTTAAAGCTCTCTTGACCACAAAAGTGTGGAAAGTCTTGCATTCATTCTGGACTCCCTTGTCCAGAATGGAGGTGTTGCGCCATCTCGATGGCTCGTTTTAAAACTCTTGACCACAAATGTGGAAACTCTTGCCTTCATTCTGGACATGTTCAGAATGAAGGTGTTCAGCTCGCTGGACACATGATGATGATGATTGTTGTTGTTGTTATTCTTACTGTAAATTGTGAAAAGTTACAAGTTTATAAATACTGTATACACAATCAGAGATTGGAAATTATTATTGACCTTGTTTTGAGATGGTATTTGTTTTTTGTGCTTTACATTGTATTTTTTCTGTTGCACTCCATGTGTTAATCCATTACTGTATACACAACCAGAGATTGGAAATTAAATTATTATTGACCTTGTTTTGAGATGGTATTTGTTTTTGTGCTTTATATTGTATTTTTTTCTGTTGCACTCCATGTGTTAATCCATTTTGAGTATGTTCAGAACAATTTAAATACAAAAATGATATTTTATATTTTTACATAATTTGTTTTACATCTGACTATACATTATGTTTTGGTTGTAGATTAATTAAGCAACAAAAAAAACTGCCATTTGGTAGCCGAAAAAAAACAAATTCCCATCACCAGATAGAAATAAGACGCGCATGCGCAAAGGGTACTCCCTCCTTTTCCCGCCTTTTTGTGACGTATGAAACCCCGTGGTTTGTATTACGGCAATTAAATTCAAATGCTCCTCAGACACCGGAAAAGGAGCAACACCAGAAGGATAACAGAGCACGTATGTGTTCCACCGGTGTGAAAATGGCATTTTGTTGTAAAGTTTGTCGCCTTTGCTGCCCGCCTGCGCTGATTATTGTCATTTTGTGTTCGTTTGTTGCATTCATGTGCCGCTTGTTGCATTGTTTATTCAGTTGAGAAAACGTGCATACAACCAGCAGCGTTTGGCTGTTCTGATTTTGCTGGATAAAGCGCTGTTTCTACTTGAAACCCGCTACCTCCGCTGTGAGGTGGACGCGGTAACCACTGGCCCGGCGGGCCTCGCTTGCCTTGTTGTCATTTTGTCTTTGAAATGTTGTACTTTACAATTTGTTCTGCCCCTACATGGAAAAGCGCAAGCCAATGAGTAGAGAGCATCGCATTGTTCTCACCTGTGCGCATGCGTATTGACACAATTTGACGAAGCGCCAGTTCGGTGCACTTTCAAGCGTTGTTTGTAATCATTACACTGACTGATTCAATGCTTTCATTTACAGGTTTGTTATTACTTTTTGCATTGGGTTATTTGTTTTTGTATGTTATGTATTGGTACTGAGTAGATGCATCATTGCTGTTTGATTCACGTACTGTTTCTTACTGTTCATGATTTGTCATAAGAGTGGTACTGAAAGAAAATAATGTAACTTTTCAGGCTTGACATGCAGATAAGTCCTCATTATGCAGGCAGGTGCTAATCTGTATTTATTGATTGCGTTAAAAGTATCTTATTGTTGCACACGCTGTCAGCAAAGATAAATTAAACTATGAGCCTCTTAAAAACCTTAAATAACTTAAAGTTAAAAACCCAATAACTCCGTCCGTTATTCATTCGTCACTATCCGTTGGAATTATCCACATCGGAGTCCCATCACAAGCCACATTTTGAAATCACGAAACAAATCAAAAAAGGTAAGTTTGTTGTCACCCAAAAAAGGTAAGTCTGTCTTCTCAAAAAAGGTAAGTTTGTCGTGACTGACAAAGATCAGAGCTGAAAAGCTCATTACTTGACTATATTGAATTTTCCGTGTTTTTCACCTTGCTACTATACGTGGACCGCGAAAAATGTGCCTAATGCCTGCTAGAACCGTTTCCGATGGACTTGAAAAATGGCAAGCTAACAAACGCTGTATTTTTTTTTTGAATGCATACCTGCTAGAACCGTTTCTGATGGTCTTGAAAAATGCCAAGCTAACTAACGTGAGTTTTTGAACACATGCCTGCTAGAACCGTTTCCTATGGACTTGAAAAATGACAAGCTAACTAACGTGACTTTTTGAACACATGCCTGCTAGAACCGTTTTCTATGGTCTTGAAAAATGACAAGCTAACAAACGTGTGTCTTGGAACAAATGCCTGCTAGAACCGTTGTTTGGTAATTGCTTCCTTTTTGGGAGGTTTTGAAAAAGCTATTATACGTGTTATGATGTACAAATGTCAATCTGGTTCATTATTTGAGCCAATGTCATTGTTGGGAGCTCTACTCTGTCTAAAGCTCTCTTACCTTCATTCTGGACTCCCTTGTCCAGAATTTGAGGGTGTTGTGCCATCTCTCTCTGGCCTGATTTAAAGCTCTCTTGCCCACAAAAGTGTGGAAAGTCTTGCATTCATTCTAGACTCCCTTGTCCAGAATGGAGGTGTTGCGCCATCTCTATGGCTCGTTTTAAAACTCTTGACCACAAATGTGGAAACTCTTGCCTTCATTCTGGACTTGTTCAGAATGAAGGTGTTCGGTTGGCGGACACACTATTTTTCCCCTCCGTGAGCCGTCACCTTACCGTGGTGGAGGGGTTTGCGTGTCCCAATGATCCCAGGAACTAAGTTGTCTTGGGCTTTCTGCCCCCTGGCAAACAAGTCCTGCAGTTGGTGAGGGACCAGACTAAGAACGGCTCAACAGACTTCTTACGCTGGATACAATCGTTTGGTCTGAGGTTCTCTTGCCCGGATGCAGGTCACCCAAGCCCACCGCCTCCAACATCATCCTCGTGGGCAATAAGAGTGACTTGGTGCGGTTCAGCAAGTATCAGTCGATGATGGTAAGTCACAAACATTCACCTAAAAGCAAATTTAACAAGATGCATCATACACATGTCTCCAAGTTTTTGGGTGTGCTCAACTGTTGACGAGGTCTGTTTTTCTTTCTCGTTTTCTCTGTTCTCTTGCTCTCTGGTTTCTTATTTTCTTTCTTTTCTTCCTCTTTTTTTCTCTTCTTTTTTTTTTGTCTTTTCCTCCTATCAGTTTACCATTTCTCCTCTCTTTCTCATTGTCTACCTTTTTCAATGTTTTCTTTCACTTTTTCTGTTTTTCTTACTCTATTTCTGCCTTTTTCTATCTCTTTTCTCCTTTTTTCTTTGGTCGTTTTTGTCTTTCTCTCCTTTTCACTTTTCTTTCTTCTCTCTTTTTCACTGTTTCTCCCTCTGTGTACAGGCACGCAATCACACGCACAAACAGTATAGCAAAAACTTACCTGTATGTTGCTTTTTTACTCATTTAAATTTATCTGCAGTGTAGTAATCAAAGCTAATGTTAATGTACTATCACAGTTATTTTAAATACATATTTAAATAAATTTTGACATTTTGTTAAAGTGGATGCACGTGCGTGTTTGCACTCCTTTTGCACTTAACCTGTCCCAGCCATCTTCAGGCAGCTGGCAGGGGGCACCTGTACCTGTTCAGAATTTCACATTCAGCCAATGTTTTTCCCTATCATAAGAAATGTGATACCCCCTTTTCCAAAATAAGCCCGAAACAGGAGAAGGAACGAATATTCAAGTGCATTTTATTGACCATTTTCATGTTCAACACGTCTACAGAGGTATGAGTTTGTGGCAAGATGTGCAAACATGCTTGAAACACGACAAAGCCACTGCACTTGCACCTACCAACAACGGTTTACAGTAACATAATATAGTATTCCAAAATTTCTAATCATTTTCATAGTTTGACTTAGAAAAATATAATAAGGTCTGCACTTTTAAGCCAAACAAGTTTTAAAAAACAACAGATGGTTCCACATAAATGTTGTGATGCCTTGAGAATGAGAGAGCAAGCATGTTAGATGTCATTATCGTTTATATGTACATGTGGATTAAGTGCTCTGGCATGTGTGGACATTTTGAGTCAGTGTAATGAAATTCACAATCACAAGAATGTGTGTGTGTGTGTGTGTGTGTGTGTGTGTGTGTGTGTGTGTGTGTGTGTGTGTGTGTGTGTGTGTGTGTGTGTGTGTGTGTGTGTGTGTGTGTGTGTGTGTGTGTGTGTGTGAAAAGGGTCTTATCCATCATGTTAGTGTGCGTTAATACAATAATGACCATATGAAGCAAACAGAAAGTCACAAAGCCTAAAGGACAACCGACACCATTTTCTTTGTTTCCTGACATCAGAAAAAAATGTTTTATAGCATCTAAAATACCCAAAACACGCAGGCTGATATTTTTAGTCAAATGCAAAACACCAATAAAAATGACTTGGTGTCCCAAAACTACTTCAAATTGACCTTGGAGATGGTGAGTTTCAGAACCCCTTGTTCGTGACGTCACGCCAGGACATCTTGCCTTGCTCGAGAATCAAAAAAATGGCTTCAGATTCGGAGAAGATGCTTTCTTGTTACTCATCCAGTTATGAATATGATTCAAATAGTTCTGAAGAGGAAAGCATACATGTTTGCCATCGATTAAAGAGGTCCTTCCGCATCAATTCGAGCCGTCAGGACTCCAATGTAGCGTCCCAGAAAATGCACAATATGGCGCCCAAGCTCTTGCTATTGGCTGGCAACCGGTTCAGAGTGTCCCTCGCCTGCTGAAGACGGCTGGGATAGGCTCCAGCGCCCCCGTGATCCATGTGCGGATTAAATGTATCGGAAAATGGATGAAAATAGTTCGACCAAAAATGAATCTGTGGTAGAGCTTTTCTTTGAATTTTCCAATTTGTTATCGGTTGCAGACTAAAGGAAATGCCTTTTTGATGATTGGGAGAAATGCTTACCAAGAAAGGTTGTTGGTGAATGAGAGATGTGATGCATGACAGAATATGGCCGTTTATCAAAGTGTTTGAGCTCTCAGTGAAGATGATCATTACCGAGGCAATGGGATGTTTCGTTAAAGTAGATGAATGACCAGATGAGGAGGAACGGAGACTCATTGCCTCCTCGCAAATGCCAGATGCTGACGACAACGAGGGTCAAATAGGAGAACCAGGACATCATTGGCGCAGATGCAAGCTCGAGATTGGATCAGATGTCCATCCTAAATAGATTTGCAGTGTATGCTTGGGAATTTAATAGACTGATGGGGACTATAAATGGCAGCGCATGCAGAAATGCAACACATCATTATTTCAAGGAGTTAGACTGGTAGGGCATGTGGCATTTCTCTGCTGTGCCTTGCTACAAAAAATCGTACTAAATTCTTGAGAACACATGCTTTCTGTTTCCGAGTATTTAAAGCTTTTAATGGAGCCTTAAATGTGGCATGTCTCTCCGATTAGGGTAAACTAAGTGACAGGCCTGTAAATATTAGCAAAGTGGAGGACTGTCGGTGAAAGGTGTACATATGTGGTTGCTGATCGTGCCCACCTGCGGATATTTTCCATCTTACTTTCTGAGCGTCGTCGTGTTTGTCTAAAGAGATCGCAAGCACTTCACCAAAGCGAGTGAACAGCCAGCCCTCTTTGGTGCGGAAAGTGATTCATGTGGAAGTGAATTATGAAGGCAGAAGACTATATACTGTATGTACACTTACACATGGTTCACATGTACACATAATAGAGTCCAAACAAGATATTTAGAGCACATAACGCATCGCTATATAGAGCTAAAGAGAAGAGCCCCATGAAATATGAGGATTACAAGACTGAAAGAGTAAAAAAAAAAATAACAGTCAGCAGTTCCATGGTCCTAAAGTTATCGGGCTTCAACAATTGACTGCCCCGTACTCTTAAAATCATTCCTTGTCAAAACATATTTTAATATCACGAGGTGTATTTATACAATGTGTGATTTGAGGATGCATGTCTCTTAGCATGAATGACATTTTATGTCGCAAGATTTTTTTTAATGGTGCATTTGAAGACATTTGGATAAAAAAAAAAAACTGACATTAATTGGACTGTGTAAGCTCTCAGTCGTACAGGAGTGGTCCATCGATGAAAAGGTTTCTACAGCCGTCATCTGTACTTCTTTGAAGGTGTCGGACGTTTTGCTTCTTGCTGACGAAGTTTCTTGGATAAGAAGCGAAACGTCCGACACCTTCAAAGAAGTACAGATGACGGCTGAAGAAACTTTTTCATCGATGACATTAATTGGAATTAATCAGCAAACAGACAGCCTAGGAGAAGATATGGCAAGTTCACCACATGCTCTATTGTATATGTTTGATAAGCGGAAAATGTGACCACGTCAGGCTCTTAATTCCAGGATGAAATCATCAATTAATAATTTTATTTTTATAAAGAATCCCCCATCCCAAAAAAAAGTGTGTTCAGTCAATTATATCTTAAAACAATGCTTTTTCCAATATAACCACGGCAAGGAAAGAGTAACTACTTGTGATGTTGTGTGGGAGCATCTCCATCACTGGAAAAATGAGGCTTGTATTCATGTGCAATGCCAATGCAGAGAGATACAGATGGCCACAGTGGCGATCCTATGGGAGTACAAGATATGGAAGAACTTGCCATCAGTCCTGACCTCGTCTCATCTAAACCGTTTTTGTGATCATCTTGAGGTTGCCGTTCGAGCTAAGCACAACCACCAATTGACTGATGACTCCTGTTTGAAAAATGAAATGCCAAACTGCGGCGGTGAGTGATTGGGGTGTATCTGGTTCCTATTTGCGCACTAGGAAGCCTCCTTCCGTTAAAAGAAAACATCCGAAAAAGAACAATGCATCTTGTTGATTCTCTGTCACCGATAAGATTTTAATAAACCAAAGTGCCTGAACTGTGAGAGACGAAGCTAAATGCCAGTGAGGCAGTAATAATTTGATGCATTGGACATCTCTTGCTTTTTATTTATTATGATTATTTTTTTTGTATGTGCAAGGTGGGGGAAACGTCTGTACGCTTTCAGTCATACAGGAGCAGTCCATCGATAAAGGTTTCTTCAGCTGTCATCTGTGCTTCTTTGAAGGTGTCGGACGTTTCGCTATAGATAGATAGAGGGCCAGACCTACCAGAAAAATTTTAGTTCGCTGACGAAGCCTCTTGGATGAGAAGCGAAACGTCAGACACCTTCAAAGCAGTACAGATGACGGCTGAAGAAACCTTTTCATCGAGGGTAGGGTAAAGTATGTGGGTGGGAAATTGGGAAGACACCGCCACTGCCTTACTTGATTGCCTTTGGAGTCATGCTTTTAGTTCTATTGTGGAGTTGGCATTACTCGATAGTTGACCAGGTAATCACCATCAACCATGGTGTATTTAAAGCACGCACATAATCATTATGACTTGAGCTAAAATGTCATTGGTGTTTGGAGATGTTGCCAGGCTACATTGTTCGGTCAAAACACTCAAAAATAAAGCCCCAGCAAAATGTCACTGAAATAAGCAGAGCAGTTTTGAGGTTGAACATTTCACTCATCTCCAACATCAGTATTATCTCAATCCATGCCAATGAAACCTAGCTGTCATTTGAGCTTCAACAATTTGTTCAAACAATTTTCATCCAAAGTCCACATTTTCTTCACACTGACCCTTCACACGGCCGAGCTGGAGACCTGCAGCCAGCCCACGTCTGTGTAGGCCCCTGTCACATGCCAGTACACAGCGCCCATGAGTTTGGTCCACACCATCTGCACTTCTGCTGTGAAGAATTCCGGAAAGTCTTCAGAAAGCACCTCCAGCATCACCCCACTCAGTATCTGTAATTTGGTAGACGAAAGGTATCGTAGAATTTCAAAGACCAGGGTCACTAATACTAATAATACATTTCATTTTAAGCGCCTTTCAAAGCTCTCAAGGCCCATGCGTATGTGGAACTGTCGCTGCTTGGAATTGAAGCGGATTGTAAGCGAAACACTCTTCATCAATGTATGCTACAGCTTCGTGTTTGCTTTCAACATTTAGCTTGCAGCAGATGTGCACATTCCACCATGACGTCTCTGATCCACTGGTGAAAAGGATGCTTTTATCCTTTCCTCATTCATATCGAACTGCTTCATGCAACAAAGACGGTAAGGAACGTGCTTAAGATTGAATGACTGTCTTTTGTGTTGTCACATAATTTATGTAGGTTTTTTTTTTTGTTCTTTTGACTTCAAGATGGCTGCCTTTCCAGCTGCGCCAGTATTTTGTTTTTCTTCTTGCTTATCTTTGCGCTTCCTTTTATAACTTTGCTGCTGTAAAATGTAAATTTCTCCTAATAAAAGCTCATCTTCTCAAGAATAAAGCAAGAAATCCTTTGTATAGTTTGAACATTTACCAAGGTCCTCCATCTTTACTGACACACTTCGAACAAACATAGATGAGGTAAAACAAAAATGACCGTGACCAAAATATGAGCAACAGGGAGATGGAAGGTGAATCAAACGAGGCTGTCAGAATAATTAGGTCCGGTAGGAGTAGAGCTGAGGGGAGGAAATCAGCCCAATTCACTGTTGCAGAAAGGTGGGCGAGACAGGTGAGAATTGAAAATGTCCACGATGGTGAAACATGAAAGTACAGGGTGGACAGGGAACACAAAAGGGAATGAGAGTGGCACACCAGAGAGGACAAAACAATGAATCAAAGACGTGGGCCACATATGCATCAAGGGACATGAAATATATTATGTAGTCTATAAATCGGCAACAAAAATGATTCAGATGTCATAAACAACCTTTGAGAACAGAGTATCGGTTTACTGGTAAGAAAAAGAAATAGAAACTCAACCAGGTGACGGGAACCTATGGCTCGCGAGCCATATATGGCTCTTCTGAAGATTGCATCTGGCTCTCTGATAATACTAAAAACATATTCTCGTTTTTTTGCTGTTCATTTCCTGTTTGGGTGGCAGTTGGCGGAAAGCGCAGTTTTGATTGGACAATACTGGCTGTTGTTGAAACGGGTAAATGCCCTTTTTAAAGGACAACCGACGTCTCCGGACAAGTTCATAATTCCAATGTACAATGTCCATAATTTGTAAAATAGCTTCAAAAGACTTCTACTGAGCATATTTTAGTAAGATTCCACCGCATATAGCTATATTTTACGTTTTAAGACTGGTGCTGAATATTCAGGAAGTCTTGTTTTTGAGTTGGTGACGAGTCCGTACGTGACGTCACTGAAGGAACGCCCCTGACCGAAAAAAAAAAGACACATTGTAGCAGTCCTTCCATCACGTCAATGCTTGTTTGGTCTGAAAACCTTGTGTTGCGCCATAAGAGGGCGTCCAAGCTAAAGGCATATTTCATATGCAGGTGCATGCTGTTGCTACCTGGTCAGAAAGGCCCTGAAAGTATTTTTTTTTATTGCCATTTCCTGCTTTTTATCTTCTCGAATGGGCCAATTTAACATCTTCCCATTGACTTCAAGATAATTGCAGGTCTTATCAAATAACTATCTCACAGTCTCTCTTTTGGAGCTTGAGTGTCATTTAAGACTCTTTCAAAGCGCTGAATGAAACGGACCAATCAATCAGCTGGGCGACTGCATTGTGTGTGTGTGTGTGTGTGTATGTATGTGTGTGTGTGTGTATATATATATATATATATATATATATATATATATATATATATATATATATATATATATATATATATATATATATATATATGCCTCATTTCAGCAATGCGACACTACTGTACTGGATACTTAATACTACACATATTACATAAATACACACACACAGGCGTATATCTGGATATACAGTATATGCGTCTGTGCAAAAGTATATGTTGATATTGGACGGGAACATTTATGGAGGTCCTGTAAATTTGAACATTCCGTTTTCTATGGTAACATTTGAATATGGTGAATATGGATGGAAGAAATAAACATGATTCATTGCTGAAGTTTTTAAGTAAACTAAAGCACTATCGTCAATCGGATGCTGGTGCCTTCAATGATGCTATTGTACTCTGTGCAGCTGCATTTAAGAAGATATTGAAAAGAAAAGAAGCGTCTTGCATCGTATGAAGAGGATGCATGGTTGATTTTCTGATTGGTAATTATGCAAGTGTGTAGAAAAATAAAACACTACATGTTGAGCATTTTGCTTGGTATTTTCTCTGATTTCTCTTCATGGCAATCAACAAGTCATGAGCACAAGCGGATTTTACTGTTTAACTCCCTTCATTATGAATTCTTAATCAAGTTATTTAAAAGGCAGAGTTATTTGAATAGTTGGATTGAATCGTTCATCATTCTTTGGCGCGAAATACTGTAAATGAGGTGAGTGAGGAAAAATCCACGAGTGGATATTGGAAACGTAGAAGTTCTGTGAGGGTTCTTTTCGGCTTTTTTTTTTTTCATTCTGCCTGTCTGATTATGCAAATGTATAGGGAAAATAAACATTTAGCTATTGTGGTCAAGGTGCCGTTTTCTTTACTGCCAGTCATTCAGATAAGTCATCTTTATACTGTATTTCCGGGTGATAATATAGCACCCTCAGCAATTTTGTCTGAGTGCCCGCGCACCGCTTCACTGCGACTCTTTGTAAATCAGAGCGTTGCTCAAATTTGTCAATCGGCTGTGAATTGGTGCGAGGTACAAGGTGCTCTAAGTAGGAGTGGGGACAGGGTGCACCAGTGTTGGCTACTTTCAGATATTAAGTGGATCACTTTGCCTCTCAGTGTACCTCAGGGCTCTGTCTTAGGACTCATCCTGTTCTCACTCTACTTACTTCCCCTGGGTCAACTGATAAGGCAGTTTGAAAATGTTTCCTATCATCTGTACGCTGATGGTATCCAACTTTACTGCTCCATTTAAAGGACAACTGACATCACTTTTTTGGTTTCCTAACTGACATCAGAAAAACGTTTTATAGCATCTAAAATATCGAAAACACGCAGTATGATATTTTTAGCCAAATGCAAAACACCAATAAAAATGACTTAAAGTGTGCTGCAAAAACTGTAAAAAAAAATTGACTGCAAATTGGGGATTTTCAGAAAGTCCCGCCCCCAGTGCGTGACGTCATGCCAAGACGTCTTGCCTTGCCAGAGAATCAAAACAATGGCTTCCGATTCGGAGAAGATGCTTTCTTGTTACACATCCAGTTTTGAATATGATTCAAATAGTTCTGAAGAGGAAAGCATACATGTTTGCAATCGATTAAAGAATTTATTCCGTGCCATTTTGAGGCAACATTGGGGGGGAAATGTATCACCAAAAAAGAGGCAGAAAATGGAGACCAAGCTCCGTGTGAGGAATTAATCAGCCCGTTTCCACAGGCTGATTAATTCATTAAATGGAGATTTGTCACCCTCTTCTGCCTCCTTTTGGTCCTACACGACGTTTTCAGACCAAAGTACAGCAAAATGCATTGACGTGAAGGAAGGACTGCTACAATGTGTCCTTTTTTCGGTCAGGGGCGTTCCTTCAGTGACGTAACGTACGGACTCGTCACCAACTTAAAAACAAGACTTCCGGAATATTCAGCGCGAGTCTTAAAACGTAAAATATAGCTATATGCGGTGGAATATTTGTACAATATGCTCAGTCAAAGTCATTTGAAGTGATTTTACGAATTATGGACACAACTTGTCCGGAGACGTCGGTTGTCCTTTAATAATTACTCCTGATGACTGCATCCCCCAGATCAAGCAGCATATTGATGTTATATGCTCTTCTGTCCATCTTAAAATCAGAAATTTAGGTGTTGTTTTTGATTCAGCAATGTCCATGGATCTAAATGCAGAGTTTGTGGCAAAAGAACAGTTTCTTCCTCTTGAGGAACAATTCAAAAATTAGGTCACTGGTATCAAGGGGTGAATTAGAAATTATTATCCATGCTTTTATCTCATCTCTCCTAGATTATTGTAATAGCCGTTTTATGTGTTTTAACAAGGAGGATATAAGCGTCTCCAGATTGTCCCGACCTCTGCAGCAAGACTCTTAACCCAAACTAGCAACAGGGCACACATCACTCCTGTGCTGACCAGTGTATTTTAGAACCAATTTTAAGATCTTTAGTTCTAAGTTCTATCTTAAGATTCTTTAGTTTAGACTCTGCTATGATAGGTCCCTGCTCTCAGGTTGGGGGGAGCAGAGCACTATTCCCTGAAGCTACACTGATTACTTCTATTGTCCTGCCTGATTATGGGGTC
This sequence comes from Hippocampus bargibanti, assembly GCF_051943395.1. NCBI lineage: Eukaryota > Metazoa > Chordata > Actinopteri > Syngnathiformes > Syngnathidae > Hippocampus > Hippocampus bargibanti. Next base: position 22,001,712 of record NC_142743.1, read on the forward strand.
TACGGCTGGCCTGATTGCCCCATTTGATGGTATCACCTCATCAGCATAACTAAGCATATGTGTTCTAAAAGGTCTGTTGTAAGAACGATCCAAATTAAACCTCATCCCACCATGGCGATTTAGTGAAGGGTTTTGCTGTTTTCTAAAAATAGCTTTTACTCCCCTTTCAAACCATTTGTTTCGCTAAGGTTTTAACCTCACTGGCGTCAAATGTGTGGTTGCTAGCTTTTAGTTCGCTGACGAAGCCTCTTGGATAAGAAGCGAAACGTCCGACACCTTCAAAGAAGTACAGATAACGGCTGAAGAAACCTTTTCATCGATGGACCACTCCGGTACGACTGAGACGTTCTATGCTTCCACAATTTTCCACTTGCACTTTGTTGCGTATTGTTTTTATGATGACAGTTTTAAATTTTGTGAAGCACTTTGTGGTTTTACCTGTGAAAAGTGCTATATAAATAAAGCTTACTTACTTACAGACTTACTTCAAACACACCCACTCTCAAAGTAGTTCGCGGCCGTCAGAGTGAAAGACACGTCGAGAAGTAACACATGAGCTGATTCATACCTTAAAATACATTGGTTCCACTTTGTGTTTGATCGCATGAGCCTTCCCCACCAGTGCCAACACAGACGACACCTTCTCTGGATCATTGAGGTTCTCCACAACAGTATTGATGGCATTCATCACCCTGTGGGCATGGTGTCGTAGCTGGCTACTTCGCTCCATCTCCTCGGGGTCCTCCATGTCCTGGAACTGGCTGAAATACTGTTTGGCTGATGGGAAGTTCACAAAGAACCTGGGGGAAAGTTTTCATCACAAAACAGTGGCATTTGTTTGATTCAGGTGAAAATAAAGATGATCTTGTTAACTCTCCTTTTTCACATTTAGTAAACCACTTCAGTCCCAATACATCCATCCAAGGCCTGCTGCATAACACATGAAGAGGCCAAATTTGATTAGAAAAGACCATCGCAAAAATTACAAATCGGCCACTCATACCCATTTATTGCACAATACGTAATGTGACATAAACTATAACCCTGTATTAGGTTTTTAGGCTGCAGTATATTGTACTGTATTGTTTACCGTAAAAACATAGTGTGATTGTCAAGGAGGAAGGTTGTCACAGATTTGCGGCCCCATTTACTGACAATACCCAGTTCACCAAGTGTGTTGCTTGCATGCATTTTGGCAACAAAGAGTTTTACTATTTTATCCAAATGTACACATCAAATCAACATTTAAAGGACAACCGACACCATTTTTTTTGTTTCCTGACATCAGAAAAACGTTTTATAGCATCTAAAATACCCTAAACATGCAGGCTGATATTGTTAGTCAAATGCAAAACACCAATAAAAATGACTTAAAGTGTGCTGAAACTGCAAAAAAATTAAACCGGAAGTGGACAGTTTCAGAAGGTCCCGCCCCCTAGTTCGTGACATCACGCCAGGACGTCTTGCCTTGCTCGAGAATCAAAACAATGGCTTCAGATTCGGAGAAGATGCTTTCTTGTTACTCATTCAGTTATGAATATGATTCAAATAGTTCTGAAGAGGAAAGCGTAAATGTTTGCAATCGATTAAAGAATTCATTCCGTGCCATCTTGCCATGACTATTCAGGAAGTCTCGTTTTCGTCTAGTCCGCCAACCATTGTGGCGCTCCGTGTGTTTACCGAAAACTAGTTTGTATGCCAAGGTTATATTCTCACGAATTTAATGTTCATAAGGCGAAAAGTTCGTATCAATTCGAGCCGTCAGGACTCCAATGTAGCATCCCAGAAAATGCACAATATGGCGCCCAAGCTCCTTTGGAAATAGGCTGATTTGTCTGCTGGGAATTTGTGTCAACTGTAATCAAATAGTAGTCTTTGTGCAACACACAACGATTCACCATCGCGTTATTTATGTGTTGTCCTTCCACACGAAGTACCCAAAATTGTGTGTCGCTTTCTCGGTCAGGGACGTTCCTGATGTGACATCACGTCAGGAATCGTCACATAACTCGAAAACAAGACTTCCTGAATATTCAGGGCCACTATTTTAAGAGGATGGCGATGTGGCTGCGTAATACAAAGAAATCTTTACATTTTAATCAGTCTCCTGATAAGTTAGACAAAGCTTTAGTATACAACCCAAATTAACTAGCTAGCTAGCTATGTAGCGGGCAATCTATTAGCTATATGGCTATCTAGCTAGTTAGCTAACTGTCTAGCTGGCTATCTATTAACTATCTGTGAGCTAGCTAACTTTCTATCTATTTGAGTTACATCCGGATTTAGTGAACGCTGGCGCGTGTGGCTGCCGCTGCTCACCCGCAGAAAAAGTACTGTAAAGGGACCTTGAGAGTTTTGAAAGGCGCTTATACATGAAATGTATTATTATTAATTCAAATGAAAAAAAATCGATTGAGCAAAAATTAAATTGCACTGTACTTTGTAGAATGGTTACAACCCAAATAATATGGCATTTAAATGCATAGTATGGCATAATCCTTAAGTGGTTTGTGGAAACTGTGGCATTTCAAGTGCGTCATTGGTGTGCTTGCTCAGCTGATTGCAGAGCTTATCAGTCTTTGTAAATTAAGATGTATCCCACAAATTCAATCTTATGGCCAAATGCGAATGATTCAGCCATTTAATGTTCACAGTAAAGTTGCAAAATGGCTATATCATTATTTATAATGTTTACAGGAGCATCACTCCTTTTCACACGAGTAACTTTCTTCTTTGACCTAATTTAAATCTCATCATTGCTCACGCTGGCCAAAATTGTGGATACAATTACTTCCCAGTTAGAGTTTGGCCCTGGGCAGCCCTGATAAACTGGATCTACAGCCACCAGATTCTGTCATGCCAGGCCAAGATAGGCTTTCGCTTGCCTATAGCATTTCGAGCTTGGCTCTGCCAGCTGTCGCGATACAAACACACTTTTTTCCCCCCCTGGGTGACAGGAAATGCATACATGGTGCTACATTTCCCACCCCCAGATACCTCAAAATGGCACGGAATAAATTATTTAATCGATTGCAAACATGTATGCTTTCCTCTTCAGAACTATTTGAATCATATTTATAACTGGATGAATAACAAGAAAGCATCTTCTCCGAATCTGAAGCCATTGTGATTTTCCAGCAATGCAAGACGTCTTGGTGTGACATCACGAACTGGAGGCGGGACTTTCTGAAAATGCCCAATTCGCAGCTCAATTTTTTGCAGATTTTGGATACTTTAAGTCATTTTTATTGGTGTTTTGCATTTGACTAAAAATATCGTACTGCGTGTTTTGGGTATTTTAGATGCTCTAAAACGTTTAAATGCTCTAAAAATGCTCTAAAAATGGTGTCGGTTGCCATTTTGAGGCAACATTGGGGAGAAACAGATCACCAGAAAAGAGACACAAAATGGCGACCTCCTGTGGCCACCTCTGTTTCCACAGGCTGATAAATTCCTTATATGGAGCTTGGTCGCCCTCTTCTGGCTCTTTTTGGTGCAACACAACATTTTCAGACTAAACAAGCACAGCAAAATGCATTGACGTGATGGAAGGACTGCTACAATGTGTCTTTTTTTTTCGGTCAGGGGCGTTCCTTCAGTGACGTCACGTACGGACTCGTCACCAACTCAAAAATAAGACTTCCGGACTATTCAACGCGAGTCTTAAAATGTAAAATATAGCTATATGCGGTGGAATCTTATTAAAATACGCTCAGTAGAAGTCATTTGAAGCCATTTTACAAATTATTGACACAACTTGTCGGGAGACGTCGGTTGTCCTTTAAAGCTTTGATTTCATTCATTTCCACCTTCCTCGCAACCAATTAAGATTTTGAACAGAAGAGGAATAATTGTCTTTCAATGAAAGTTTTCTTCAAAGACGAAAAAATGTTTTGGAAAGACGGAAAAGACTGAAAGAGAAAAAGAAGAGATAGGGAAGGGAGAAGTGCCAAAGCATATTTCTGTCACCCCAAGATAAGACGACACACTTGCACGCAGTCACGCACGTACATGCATGCTCACGCACATTCACTAACACACACATACACACTGAAACACTTACACACACAAAAATGTTCCCAAATGTCCCTCCCACTTAGGGATTCTGTCACCCAACTTGGAAATCGGTTTGTCTTCCTCTGATCAATCTCCGTGCGATTTGCTGTCTATTTTAACAATCCTTTCTGAGTTTTTGTTTAGGGGACTGACTCAGGCTCTGCTGGCTCCTCAAAAACAGGGGGGGGGCAGAGGGGTGAGGTGGATCAAACCATTTTTTATGTAAAAGATGATGTAATGTATTTTTTGTTGTTGTTTGTTTCAACAAAGTACTTTATTTTTTGGGGGGGTTGTTTATTTTTTAACACATTTTGGGTATGTAAAAAAGAACACATAAAATCGAGATCACAGGTGTCAAAGTCAAGGCCCGGGGGCCAAATCTGGCCCGCCACATCATTTTTTTCGGCCCGCGACAGCAAGTCAAACTTGTGAAATTCCATGATGCTTGCTAAAATCCTAACCCAAAATTGCATATTTTCGGATGTAAACCACAATAACAGTCATTATTCTTGAATTCAGATTTGAAAACTAGTTATTCAATGTGTTTTGTGCTCTATATGTAATATGTGGAGGGGATTAAACATTCTAATGGCTTCCCCAAATTCATAACGGCCCTGGAGAGGAAACCATAACTACAATGTGGCCCGTGGCAAAAAAAAAAAAATACTTTGACACCCCTGATCTAGATCTTTAAAATGTTGGGGTGCTTTGATTCACTTGAACGCTTCAGCTCCCACCAAACATGGACTTGACACGCCTCCGAATCTTTACAGATAAGAATCTCTTTTCTATGTGTCATCTTCTGTGGAGGTTTTAAAAAAAAGTACACTTAACCTATGCGTGTTCAAATTTAAATAAGTACGATGGCTGAGTATTTGTACTTTATTCTTTCCAACCTTAACATTTACTTGTGGGTTCAGAGTAGGTTAGTGGTAGACGACGAGGCATCGCAAGTGATGTCGAATCTTACTCTAACTATTTGTTACCAACCTCAGAAATTTCTATTCCCTCTCGTTCACTCAGATCATGTCTCTCCCTCCACCCCCTGCCCGTCTCAACACCATGGGTGACAGAGCTTTCAGCTGCACTGCCCCCAAACTCTGGAACTCACTTCCTCCCAACATTCGTAACATGGATTCTCTTCCCACCTTCAAGTCCCATCTCAAAACCCACCTATTTAAAATTGCATTTTCTGTGTAGCTTTCTCTCTTATTTCTATTTATAATTGTATTTTATTATATTTTATTTGTGATTGTATTTTACTTATTACAGTACCTATGCTTGTCTGTGACTGTAAAGTGTCCTTGAGCGCTTTGAAAGGCGCTTAAAATGAAATGTATTATTATTATTATCAGAAATGCAGTTTTTGAATTAGAACATCCTAATGTTAACAAAGTTTTCCCAAAATATGAAAGGATAAGTTGCTTTGAGCAGGTGTTAGAAGGCTTTCACCTGTTGACAGAACTCACCTTATGAGCACCGACACCCCCACGTCGTCACAATTCTTGTACACATGCCCCCAGGTGTCCTGGATGATCTCCCTCTCGGCATCGGACAGCGGCTCGGTGCGCTCTGGACGGTCGTCGCAATCCACTTCCCGCCTCCTCACTCCAAGCAGTTGCTCTGGCGAGAGCGGCGGGGGAGACTCCCTGCGAGACATCCTCCTGCGGCGCAGCAGCCTGGAGCTTCCGAGCAAGGCCCGGGGGAGGTAGGGAGCAAGGGAAGGGGGGAGGGTGACGGAGATCTGAGACCCCACGGCGGGAGCTTGGAGAAGGACCGGGAGAAGAAGGGGAGTAAAAGAAGGGGAACAAGGAGGGAACGGGGAAAGGGAAGAAAGACAGCAAGGATGGCAAAAAAAAAAATGACAAAAAAGAAAGGATGAAAAAAAATCCCCAGCTGTCCTTTGTTATTCCTCCCTCTCCTTGAAAAAAAACTTATTTCTCTCAGGTTTCTTCACTTCCTCACTTTTTGTCCCCTCTCAGTGGTGCTGATGCTGTTCCCTGTCATGCTTGTCCTCTTTCTGTCTCATCCGCTCACACAGGCTGTATGTGAGAGGGAACCTGATGGAATGAGTGAAGGGTGGGGGAAAAATAAAAGAGAGAGGGGCACAGTGAGGGAGAGCGAGCGAGCGAGCAGACAAGCAAGAGGCAGATGCAGGGACTTTAAACATCTTCCCATCATTCCTGACAAAGCAATCATTAAAAATCCTGTAATTTCTAACTCCGCCAAAAATTCCCAAGTACAGTACACCACACAGCACTTTAATAGTATTGAAACTTTTTTAAAAGATTCTAATTAGTGGTAATCTCATCCATTGGCCATCAATTTTAATCAGATGACTTTTGTGGAAAGGTATGTGAACATTCAGTGCTCATCATGCCCCCCCCAAAAGACAAAAAAAAAACAAACAAAAAATACACCTGGAGCTTGCAATATAGTGTCCAGTCGTACTTGAACTAATTTTGTTTCAGATAGTTTAGAACAATAATAATAATAATGATAATAACAATAATAAAAATAAAAATAATCATCTTAATCCTAATAATAAAAATATAAATAAAAAATAAATACAACTAAAAAAAATATAAAAATAAAAATCATCATCATAATAATAGTAATAATAATAAATAATAATAATAATAATAATAATAAATATACCTTGACAAATTGAAAGTATGCCAGTAGAAAGTCATTGCTGTAGTGCCCTATGTGAGTGCAAAGTTTCTCATGGAAATTATAACAGAATACCTTTGGGTGAGGATTTTGTTTGTTTTATGTGCTGTATTACCTGGGGTAACATGTGCAGGGTAAGAAGATTGTAAAGCAACTGGAATTAAAGGAACTCTTGAGCTTTGGGAAAATGCTGTGTCAGCAAGAGCAACAGTGGTCGCCCACCTCCACGAAGATGTTTCAAATGTTTGCGTTATGGGCATGTTTCAGGCTGTTCAGAAGAAAACAGTGATGTTCCAAATAAGGCGATCACAGAATTGATGAGTGTGGAGATGATAGGGGCGGGGGGTGCACTTGTGCAGGATAAAACACAAAACAAGAACATTCGCCAGCGTGTGAAGTCAGGAAGAAAAAAAAATCAAAACGTTGGAAACACATGAGCAAACATGCGAATCAAACCTCTGAAGATGGAGGACACTGATTCGCTGTGGCGACCCCTTGAAGGGAAAAGCTGAAAGGAAAGGAAGAAGGACACACATTAGCTATGCAGAAACAGTAAAGAAAGTTCAACAAATTGAAATGATTGAATTTAGAGAATTATTAATCACAGTGAATGGATCGGAAGGAATTCCATCAGGTGAGGTTATGCTGAGAGACTGAATGGATTCATAGCCCATGTAAAAAAATCTCTTTGACTAAGTGAAACACAAAACAAGGGAAATTTAAGATATTGTGGATGCCATAGGAAGAAGTAGTAAGTAGTAGATAACCAGAAGCTAAAAGGAAACCATGAGGTTTGTGGATGAAGATGTGATTACCCGACAGTGCAAGATCTTTATGCAGTGTCACTCGTCTCTCTAATCTTGCATAGTACAAAAATTCCATGCTTTCAAACGCGGTTTTTTTCTTCATGAGACTCACCAGGGAAATTAATAAAGAAAAAGTTTGTGCATATGTGACGGGTGTACTCCGTTACACATATGCCATTCAAGTTACGACTGTGTGGCGATGACGATTATTGAATAGCTCATGTCGTCGAGTATATGTTGTACGTGTTTCTGCTGCCCTCTACTGTATTTTTTCGTTAGCAATGCCCCACCCAAGCGGAAAGTGGTTTCCGTCAAAAAACTGTGAACGCGTGGAACTGCCAAAATGTGGAGTCAACGTTTTTGACTGTTAAATACGTCCATTTTCCATCCATTTCAACAACAGCTTAACCACACTGGCATCTGGGAGTTTGTCATTTAAACCGTATACAATACATGAGAAACAACTGTAATGAATAGCATTATTTGGAAAAATCAGCGGGTAAAACAGAATGAGATAACGTTACTGAGCGAAAAAGAGTAAAGAAAACAAGACGTTTATTCCCCCCAAATGTTACGTCGCTATCCATCTCGGGTGAACTTGCTTGAACGAGGGGAGCAATAAGGAAAAGAAGGGAAGAGGAAGAAGACGAAGAAGAAAAAGAGGGGACGAAAACGAAGAAGACGAAGAAAAAGAAGAAGACGGGGACAAAAACGAAGAAGCAAATGAACGAAGAAGAAGAAAATTTAAATAGAGAAAAAAGGAAACGGCTGCATTCCCAAGTGATGCTAAACCAGGCGAGGCAAAGACGAATACCGCATTCCGTGTGCGTAATGTCAAGATATTCTAAAAACAAAGGATGTTGCGATTGCGATGCATAACGTTGGACATCTACGACAGAGGAACTGGGAATAACAGTTGACCAGTAAATCAAAAAATGCTGGCATATCCCCTATGTGGTAAGTATTCAGAGCACGTTTTGGCATTGACAAACAAGTAAACCTCATGTTGGTCGGTTCAGACTAGATCAGCAAGTTACGCCTAATTTTCAATGTCAATAAATGCGTTACCTTTGAAGGTAACGTTGCCTTTCGCCCCTCCAACATGGCCGACACAGAGGCATGTCGGTTAGCCTAGCCGCGACAAATGAATGGAATAGCTGGTCATATATTGATTTACATATGAATGCACTCAGCAACGCTGCTTCTTGGCTGTAGCGAAAATTGAAATCGCCGGTGGTCATCTTACGTTGCCATAAATAAATTGATTACGTTTATTTGTTTACGCGATTCACGTGTTATTTACATACAACATACCACAGCGCGGGGCGCTCTTTTCCCCAATAAGTCCGGGAGAAACGATACGGGTTCATTTCGTCTGTAAGAATTACGATACCCAAATTTCTCTAAAAGTATATCTCCGATGTCTATTGAAAGATTTGTCTGATTTATGTTGCCGGAACGATCAACAATGTTGTTAAGCCTTTGCCCACCAGGGAAAAATCAGTAGTTAAAGTTAGCTGGACCGGCTCGCAACAAGGCTACTGCAAGTTAAGATTTAACATTTGTATTATTACAACCACTTTTTCTATCTCCACTTAAGGACGCGACTTAGCACTGTTCTGAGAGTTCTTATTCTTCCTAAGTGAATCCGACAGCCGAGAAACCGCTCGTTTTACATATTGTTTTGTTTATTTACATCCAAACCACTGCACTCGTTGTGTCGCTTTTATTTTGAAGGTGCCGCTCGCTCGTTTGCAACGGACTACCGTAGTGCACGGTGTGGTCAATCGAAGTGGCGGCTCACTTGACTTCGATTTCGCGAGTGGAGTCTGTTTTAACCACAGTCCTGCGTTCAAGTGGCTTTTCATTTCTTTCAAGCCAGTGTGGTGCCATGTCGCAGAGTAAAAGATTGTCCAACACTCAGAACTCCTCACAGAGAAAAGTAAGTCCCACATGTTTGCCTCTTCTTTGGATATATAGACGCGAAACCAGCCTCGTCATTTTATGTTGAATTAAATTTTATAGGTTCGTATGTAAAATCTAACAAATTCATTCATTAAACGAGACGACTGTTGTTGTGATATACTGTAGACGTTATTTTCAGACAATTGCATTGATAAACGTGTCATTTTCTTGTAGTAAGTATTAAGAAAACTATGCAACTCGAGCCACTTCTCGATACGATTGATTAAATGTGTTCCCTCCGCTATTTTCTATCCTTGGATCCAAAACAGTGACGTGCAAGTGACTCTTAACTGCAGTGAGTTGTGCTGGAACTGCGCAGGTTACACATTACGAAACAATCAGGATACGATTGGGGTCAGAAAGACTCAAATCTACGAGACTTTGAAAAACAAGGAAGAGGTTCTTGCTCAGTTTGATTCTGACCATTTCCATGCTCAGGTTGACTTGCTTGCGGCTCGACGCAGAGTACTGGACTGGTTTGACTGTTATTGTGTTAAAAACTTTCTTCAAACCAGATCACTAATAAGAGAGAAGGCGAGTTTCATTGCGCTAACTATGAGCATCCCAAGATTTCAAAACGTCCTGTAATTTTTTGACGTTTTGTATTTTTTTACATACCTGTACTGTATGCTGCATTTTTTATCAATATAATATTGCTTGTGTTGTCACACGTATGTTGCTAATATACTTTGATATTCATAGCGTAAGCCATAGTTGTTTCACTGTTCTCATTAATAAAAAATATGTTCATACGTTAATGGTTTTGTTTCTGTTGCTGTTTGGTATGGACAGTCAACATAATCATTTTTTTTCTATATACCATACTTTGTGCTGACCCGTCCCGCCTGTTAAATATTCGAAATCAATGTGGTAACTGAGCCAAAAGGTTCGCCCACAAGTGCCAAGAATTTGGCAGTAGGAATAAGCAGATTGATTTGATTGTCATTGCACATCCGAACATAAAACTCATTTCTTGAGCAATTAATGGGCATATCATTTATTCATGGCTAGAAAAGAGGAAGCAACACTCCAGACACTGTATGTGAGGATGAAGATGCAGCGTTCACTCAGCCGAGCACGTCACAGGTCCAGAGAAGCCTTGAGAAGCTCTCGCCTTCCGAAATTGACCGAAAGGTATGCGCACAAGAAGACAACATTTAAAGGGAGATTTTGTTTCCACACAAAATGATTGATTTGTGTTTTTCCAGACATCTGAGGTGGTGCAGTTCATCTTGGTGAAAGATCAGAAGAAGATACCCATACGGCGTGCAGGTACATTTCTCCTGAGCTAACTGTCATCACTTTATTGTGACGCGTACTCAAATTTACTGGTCGAACCTGCTGCGACGTGCGACTTGCTCTGGTATCACCTCATCAGCATAACTAAGCCTACGTGGTAACGATCTCAGAAGTGTGTTGTAAGAACGATCCAAATTAAACCACGCACCACCATGGCGATTTAGTGAAGGGTTTTGCTGTTTTATGAAAATGGCTTCTTTTACTCCCCTTTCAAACCATCTATTCAAAGAAGTACAGATGACGGCTGAAGAAACCTTTTCATCGATGGATCACTCCTGTACCACTGAGAGCTTACACAGACGTATAATTGCGGGGTGTAGATCACTCATGAAGGGAAGTGGATACAAACGTAACACTATATTCTTTGTTCAAGAAATTAAGCAGATGGTCAGGGGAGAGACTGCATGGTACCAGTAATACTGATAATACGGCTACATTCCTCAACAAGTTACAAATGAAAGTAATACAAGTTCCGCTGCTATCGACCTGTGATGGACAAGAAGTAACCGTTTCTCAAAAGTGTCTTGTTTGAATTAATTAGGCTGATTTGTGTTTGGTTTCAGACTTGGTGAAACACGTGATCAAAGAATACCGAAATGTCTACCCAGAAATCATTAAGAGGGCGGCGCGTACCTTTGATCAGGTTTGTCTCGACGTGAGCTTCATTGGCAACTAAAGCTAGCCCAAAATGTTAATTTCATTCATAGTAAGCACACTGTGGCTGCAATGACAATGAATTCACACGCTTTTGCAAATTTGCATCGTTTTATCATCAGCGTGCACGTTGTTTTTTTGTTTTTTACTTTTTCAGCATCCACCAAGATTGAACCCGGGGCCACCTTCATGACTTCAGTCTAGCTCGGCATCATATTTAAAGGACAACCGACACCACTTTTTTGTTTCCTAACTGACATCAGAAAAATGTTTTATGGCATCTAAAATACCCAAAACACGCAGGCTGATATTTTTAGTCAAATGCTAAACACTAATAAAAATGACTTTAAGTGAATAAGAACTACTTCAAATTGAAACCAGAAGTGGCCAGTTTCAGCAGGTCGCGCCCCCTTGTCCGTGGTATCACGCCAAGATGTTTTGCCTTGCTTGAGAATCAAAACAATGGCTTCAGATTCAGGGAAGACGCTTTCTTGTTACTCACCCAGTTATGAATATGACTCAAATAGTTCTGAAGAGGAAAGCATACATGTTTGCAATCGATTAAAGAATTTATTCCGTGTCATTTTGAGGCATCCGGACTGCAATGTATCATCCCAGAAAAAAGGTGACCAGCTCCCGTGAGGAATGAATCAGCCCGTTTCCACAGGCTGACAAATTCCCTCCATGGAGCTTGGTCGCCCTCTTCTGGCGGCTTTTTGGTGCAACACGAGGTTTTCAGACCAAACAAGTACAGCAAAATGCATTGACGTGATGGAAGGACCGCTACAATGCGTCTTTTTTTCCGGTCAGGGGCGTTCCTTTAGTGACGTCACGTACGGACTCGTCACCAACTCAAAAACAAGACTTCCGGAATATTCAGCGCGAGTCTTAAAACGTAAAATATAGCGGTGGAATCTTTGTAAAATACGCTCAGTAGACGTCATTTGAAGCCATTTTACAAATTATGGACGCAACTTGTCCGGAGGCGTCGGTTGTCCTTTAAAGAAATAGGAAGTGAAATGTATCAGGAATGATTTAGTCACTAAGCTATGCTTACTAACACAATTTTTATTGTTTTATTTACGGGTTCAGGTTTTTGGTCTTCAATTGGTCAGTCTAGACACGAAGAATCAATTGTACATCCTTATCAATAAACTGGAGGTCACAGCTGGACTCTCATCCTTCAAGTAAGTCCTCTGCAGATACCTTTTTTTTTTTTTTGATAGCTTTGAAAATGTTTCATCAGTCTTACGTTACTGCAGCTCGGCCGACCCGAAGATAGGCCTCCTCTTTGTCATCCTAAGTGTCATCTTTATGAAAAAAGGCGTGGCCAGAGAAAGTAAGCACACTGCATCTCTGGCGTATCCCTACACAAATGCCATTTAAAGCGGCCATCTTGTTTTTGCCCGCAGGCCTGATGTGGAACATGCTCGGGAAACTCTGCCTTAATCTCACGTAAGAGTTTATTTTTCCGGCGATCCTTGATGTCTGTGTGGTAGTGACACAAACTATACTTGTAGGAAGAAACATGAAGAATTTGGTGACGTCAAGAAGCTCATCACAGATGAATTTGTGCGGCAAAGGTAACAATTGTTCTTGCTACGCAAACACTGCTTTTATATTGACCAACTTCTGTCCATATTTGTTTCTTGTATGGATAGTGACACAAAAAATGGGTAAATTCCAATTTTGAATGCTGTAGAAAATTGTTTTTTTTCCCACCAGTTCTCAGAAATGGTCAATAGGTGGAAATGCGTGATTCCTTTTAAATAATTGCTTTAAAGGACAACCGACACCACTTTTTTGTTTCCTAACTGACAATAGAAAAACGTTTTATAGCATCTAAAATACCCAAAACACGTAGTATGATATTTTTAGTCAAATGCAAAACACCAATAAAAATGACTTAGTGTCCAAAATCTGCAAAAAAAATGAAGGTCAAGACATCTTGCCTTGCTGGAGAATCAAAACAATGGCTTCAGATTCGGAGAATATGCTTTCTTGTTACTCATCCAGTTATGAATATGATTCAAATAGTTCTGAAGATGAAAGCATACATGTTTGTAATCGATTAAAGAATTCATTCCGTGCCATCTTGCCATGACTATTCAGGAAGTCTCGTTTTTGTCTAGTCCGCCAACCATTGTGGCGCTCCGTGTGTTTACCGAAAACTAGTTTGTATGACAAGGTTATATTCTCGTGAATTTAATGTTCATAAGGCGAAAAGTTCGTAAGCTAAAGCGTTTGTAAACTGAGATATCAATAATTTAGAATGACATTGTTGTAATGTAGCTATTGTGCTTTATCGTATTCATAAGTTTGCAGTTTATTTTATTTTTATTTTTATCGTGACACGTTAAACATTGGTGTGATCAGAGCTCGCTTCTGTAAGACCACAGATTCTGGTTTATACCACACCACACAGCAACATGGAGGAACGTGCACATGCAGGCATGAATTCATGTGTCTGTGCGCACACACTCCGCACACTTGTTTTATTTTGAAAAATCATACGATTATCATCGCAAAGCAGTCGTTGGCCCCCACAAAAAAAAAAGGTTGTTTTGATCAACATTAGAGCTTTAGCGTGTGTTTGTGCGCGTGCGTATACTCAGGTACCTGGAGTATGTTCCTATTCCTCACACTGAGCCACTTGAACACAACTTTCTCTGGGGTCCGCGTGCTGAGGCGGAAGTCTCCAAGGCCAAAATCCTTCGATTTGTGGCAGAAGTAAGTATCAAACTATTGGGAGGTATACAGTCACGTTATTTGTTGTTTTGAGTTTCAGTATCCTCCAAAAATACTAAAACGGGTCTGTCTGTCGAACTGTGTGGAACTGAGATTTGACATGCAACTGATGTGTTTTTTTTTTTTTGTTTCTTGTCAGCTTCATGACCACGATCCTCAGAGTTGGAAACATCAGTACACAGAAGCTCAAAACAGTCAAGTCAGTCAGAGAAGCTCGAGCAGCCAAAGATGAATTTTGGTGTTATAAGCTTTTATTTGTTTTTGTACATTTGAATGTTTGTTCTCATGATATGAGTAAGCATGTCTTAGTTGATCTGTTTTAAACTTAACAAACCAAACGGTCAAGATCTGTTTGGAATGTTTTAATTTTACCACTTGTATGTTTACTCTCGTTGGTCAAATAAAGTATTTTTGCATTGTCATTTTCGTTGATGCGAATAATCGCACCTATATAAATTGAAAACAGTCACAAGGCCAAAATAGTTCGTATGCCAAGGTAAAATGTTCATAAATGTAACGTTCGTAAACCGGAAAGTTCGTAAGCCAAGGGGTTCGTAAACCGAGGTTTCTTTAAAAGGCTTTTATTTTTAATTTTGCTCTCATAAGCCGTCATCATTGCGGCTGCCTTGACTTCCACTAGACACCTTTAATTTTTGTGTCATTCTGCTTGATGAGTTGATGTTACATGCGTGTATATTTTAGGACTTTGTGTTTGTTGTTGCGTAACAAAATGAGGTGTTTTATATATTCTGGACGAGGGAATTATTCTGAATGGAAGCTTTCCTAAATATGGTTAAACATCCATCGAGGTATTTGATACTGACTTGTGTGTAATGTGCCAATTGTTTTAAAATAGCCACCAAAGTAACTCCAATTCACTTTGCAAGTAATTGAATACATTGATGTCAGGACATGCATACATTTTTCAAAAGGTTACCTCCATTAGAAAACAAATATTTTAATATAATTGTATATATTTTTATAACTTCTACACCTTTGTGACTTTCTAAATTGAAAATTGATGTTTTAATGCATTTGTGCGGACACCTATACTTGAGGTCATCCATTTAGAATGTGTGCATTCATTACTAAGTCTCATCCCATTCGGTTTTCAACCAAAAATGTCATATTTTTATGCCCCGGTATACAACCGAAATGAATGCATAGCTCGACTACCCTGTGCTTCCTTATACGTCACTTCCTTATATGTCGCGTCTTCCTCATTGTCTCATTGTGACCGACGCATTAATAGTGCTGTTTTATTTTTACGAAAACGCTGACATAGTTGGTTAAGATCTCCTGAATAGTATGATTTTAAAGCAAGCAGAAGATGGTTTGAAAAGTTAGTGTGCCCTGTGTTTGCCCAAAGACAGCTGGGATAGGTGCCAACACGCCCTGTGGCAGAAAGGGAGATTTTTATGTACAGATGTTAAAAATTGGTGAAAATAAACATTTGTTTTTATAGAATTTTACACATGACCTGCTCTATTATTAAGTTTTTATCTGGTTTATGTGATGAAATAATTAAAAAGTTGTTTTCTAGACTTTGAACGGATTAAGATTTTTTTACATTGATTTTAATGGAAAGTGCTGTTTCGGTTTTTGAACAAATCGATTTTCGAACAGGTTTCTGAAACGGATTATGGTCGAAAACCGAGGTATCACTGTATTTTGTATCAGTACCGATCGACGCTTCACTTGTGGTGCATTGTGAAAATATCGGGGCGCACGTGGGAAACTGGGGGATTCCGCGCGATCCTCGTGCGAAGTCTCGAAGACTACGTTATGTCACTTGGACCCACGCCCACATATGCAGACACGTGGACAAGGAACGTATTAAATAGCCCTTTATGAAAGCTTCGCCGAACTGTATCGCATTTTCAGGTTCAGTCCCACTCGGGATCTCCGTTACGCTTTCTTTTTGTGGCAACGCCGTGGAAGCGTCGCGTGTGTTTATACCTGCTCATCATGAAGTTCGAGGACATCATTTCTGACATCGGAGGATTCGGGAGGTTCCAGAAGATGATCGTGACCATCAGCTTCGTCAGCCGCTTCACGCTGCCCTGCCACTTTTTGCTCAACAGTTTCATCGCGGCCGTTCCCGCGCACCGCTGCCACGTCGCCGCTCGGGACGACGGAGGGATCTTTGGGAATTTGTCCCTGGCAGACCAGCTCGCCGTCAGCATCCCGCTGGAGGAGGACGGCACCTACAGCTCGTGTCGGATGTTCGCCGAGCCTCAATATCATCTGCTGCTCAACGCGTCCGATGAGATTCGGGTGGCCACCTTGCCCTGTCAGGATGGATGGGTGTATGATAACACCACCTTCAAGTCCACTCTGGCCACCGAGGTGATTAGTACCCAACTGGTAACATTTCCTTCGTCACTTGTTTTCCACAAAATAAATGTGTTGTTAGGTTAGAATATTACAAGCAAATATTAGCGTTCACAGTTACCTTTAATCTTTTCACAATTTTGACCGGAATTAGATATTTAATATTAATAATAATAAAACATTTTATTTCAAACGCCTTTCAAAGCTCTCAAGGACACTATAATAAGAATACTACTACTACTACTACTACTACTACTACTACTACTACTACTAATAATAATAATAATAATAATAATAATAATAATAATACAGTAAAGTCTCGTTATATCGATATCGGATATATCGATAGTCCCGGTTATATCGATGCTATTTCTATGCACGCACGGAGAAAATTACATGCAAACAGGGTCGGATATATCGATAGTCCCGGTTATATCGATATTTTTTCGGACTCCCTTGAATATCGATATAACGAGACTTTACTGTAATACATTTCATTTATAAGCGCCTTTCAAAACTCTCAATTAGGACACTTTACAGTCACAGGATATTTTTTACTACGGGTGAGCAGCGGCAGTCACATGCTCCAGCATTCACTCAACCCGGAAGTTCTTTCACTATTAGAATGAATAAACAAACCTATAAATAAATATATATAAACAAACAAATACATACATAAATACATATAAAAATACACAAATAAATACATAAATACATAAATACATATACGTATATAAACAAACAAATAAATACATAAACAAACACTATATATATATATATATATATATATATATATATATATATATATATATATATATATATATATATACTGTATTTATTTCCTTCATTGTTTTCATCTTATAGTGGGACCTGGTGTGTGATCAGAGAAGCAGAAGCCAAGCCACTGCCACCATCTTTTTCGTCGGGGTCATGTTTGGGGCCTTGACCTTTGGCAGTCTGAGCGACAGGTATGACACAAGAATATTTCAGATCGAATTGAATGATTTGTGGTATTTCTCATGATTTTACTGCTGGATTCATTTTTATCAAGGCCGCCTGGGGAAGTTATGACCATGGTGGAGCAGTGAGTCCACAAAGTTGAAAAAAAAAAACATTTTATACTAGTTTGTTCGTTCAAAATATTTCGTTAAAATATAATATTTGCACATTGATTTTTCATCTTGTAAACCAAGGATGCACATCACGCTGGTGTTATGTGTTTACATGGAGTTTTGACGTAGACACAGCGACTTTGATTCCTGGTTTTGTACCACAATACCCTGCTATGGCCCAAACCAGGATTTAAAAACAAAAAAAGTTGTGCAGTATCCTAAGGCAAGACCCGCATCAATAAATGTTACTCTATAAAACATGCGAGTCACTCTTGTGTTTGATGGGACAAATGTAAAATATGGCTTTTGTGACCATGACAACCATCGGAAGTGCTAAGGCACTGCTACAAAGCAAGGGTCATTGAGTGTTGCCAACTTCACACCACATTCAGCGACTTTTTTTAAATAGACCTCTGTAAATTGTGAAAATCCCAGCAGAGGGAGTGTTGTATCCATTTACCCATTTATCTATCAATGTTGGATCCATCCATCTATCCATCCATTCATCCAGCCCCTCCCATCCATCCACCCACCCACCCACCCACCCTTCCATCCATACACCCACCCAGCCATTAATCCAGCCAACCAGCCCCTCCCTCCCATCCATCCATCCATCCAACCAGCCCCTCCCGTCCATCCAAACCCATCAATCCACCATCCAGTCTCTCCCATCCATCCATCCACCCTTCCATCCATCCATCCACCCACCCTTCCATCCATCCACCCATTCATCCATCCAGCCTACCAGCCCCTCCCATCCATCCACCGACCCATCCATCCAGCCCCTCCCATCCATCCACCCACCCACCCTTCCACCCACCCAGCCATCAATCCAGCCAACCAGCCCCTCCCATCCATCCATCCATCCATCCATTCATCCAGCCCCTCCCATCCATCCACCCACCCACCCACCCTTCCATCCATACACCCACCCAGCCATTAATCCAGCCAACCAGCCCCTCCCATCCATCCATCCATCCATCCATCCATCCATCCATCCATCCAACAAGCCCCTCCCATCCATCCAAACCCATCAATCCACCCATCCAGCCTCTCCCATCCATCCATCCATCCATCCATCCATCCATCCATCCATCCATCCATCCATCCATCCATCCATCCATCCATCCCCACCCATCCGTTTGCCAATTAGCAAACTATTTGCACATATGACTGTTATCAGAAGCTAATGTTTATCCATTCTAACACTGTGCTCCAGAGAGCCATCTATTTCTCCATTTTAAAAATGAAATGGACTAACTTTGAAGATGACTAAATACGAATGGAATGGGAAAAAAAATATATTTTTGTATGTGACAACTTTGAATGTGACCAAAGCTCCAAACATAAGGGTCAAATCATGACTTGTGTTGACTTCCTGGTTCTGCTCAGGTTTGGTCGGAGGATCATGCTGCTGTCATCCTATCTCTCCGGAATGCTGTTTGCTCTCA
The DNA here is from genome assembly GCF_051943395.1 of Hippocampus bargibanti. Taxonomy (NCBI): domain Eukaryota; kingdom Metazoa; phylum Chordata; class Actinopteri; order Syngnathiformes; family Syngnathidae; genus Hippocampus; species Hippocampus bargibanti. The sequence goes on from NC_142743.1 coordinate 22,020,810, forward strand.
CCAGCGCTTTCGCCACATCCTTCCTGATGTTCGCAGTGCTGAGATTCCTTACCGGCTTTTGCATGACTGGCATAGCCATCGTCTCTGTGGTTCTCTGTACGGTAATTCTAGATACTCTAAATGGCATTTTGTGTTTACCTCTACCTCTATTTGAAGTGTTGCTTAATTCATTTGTCCCATATTCATGTGTCTGTGTGGCCTTTTAATCTTCATCCAGGTGTGGAGTGGGTGGACGTACGTCACAGAAAGATGGTTGGAATCATTGAAAGTTTTTCCTGGACATTTGGGAGCATTTTCTTTGTACCCATTGCTTACCTTGTGACAGACTGGAGGTGGCTGATTGTTAGCGTCACCTTGCCCGTCCTCTTGGGCATCTTTACATGGAGGTAATAGAAACGGTACACATACAAGGCCAAAGCATGCATACACTGAATAGTTCCAATGATTGGTTATGTAGTAAATGAGACACAGCGGACACTGGGCTCTTTCCAGTGGTTAAATAAATTAACCTTTAATCCCAAAATCTGTCTGGTTCCCTCGATTCAACTTTTCCAGACCGTTGGACGCTGTGTCAAGGAAAATAATACAGGTAACTTCCGACTTACGACCAGCTCGACTTACGACTACGACCGCCAGACCCTATTTTTTTTTAAAATTGAAATTCTACACCGAGCACTGCAACGCACAAGCAGCGCGACAACACGTACGACAACTTTGGCTAGTCAGCCAGCATCTCAGTCTCGCACAGCAATCAACCAGGTGATGGCACCGGAGGGGGGAGTGTAGAGACCGAAGCGGGTGGGCGTCAGCGCTCGGGCAGGTTAAGGCCGGAGAGAGGGCAACCGGTAGAACACCGGCGACCCAGACCCACTCCTGCCCGCCCCCGTGGCGTCCGAATCAAGTCGTTTGCAAGTCATTTAGCATCAAGTTTCTATTCAACATTTTCAATGGATTTGGATTTACGACCATTTTGACTTACGACCAGTTGGTCGGAACGGAACCTGGTCGTAAGTCGGATGTTAGCTGTATATATTTTCACTGTGCGGTGAGCAGCGGCTTCAGAATTGGCAATGGTACTTGCATACAAACAAACCCAAAGTCCATTCATTCTGCCCGTTAAATCTGAACATTGCATTTTTATCCTTGACCTGCAGGTGGATGCCAGAGTCTGCTCGATGGCTTATTGCCAATGGGAAAATGGAGGAAGCTCACCTGTATCTCGTCAAATGTGCCAAAATGAACGGAACTGAGAGCTTATGTGAAAGACTTCAACCAGGGGTTCGCATTGTCCTCATACTGTCTCCATCATGTTTTAATTGTCAAAGTCATCAAGAATGTCCCCTTCACATTTCTAGACTTTGTCCTCCATCGTGGTTGCAGAGAAGAATAGCCGAGTGTATTCCTATTTGGATATGATGAGAACGCCTAAAATGAGAAGACTGTGCTTATGCACTGGTTCGCTATGGTCTGTGCGCAACATAAATGATGTTTCTCGCATCCATTTGTGGGTGTGTGTCATCTTATCTTAAAGTCCACTCTCTCTTCTCCAGGCTCAGTGTGGCAATCGCATTCTACGGCATCACCTTCAACATCAGCGGCTTCGGCCTCAACGTCTACCTCACTCAATTGCTCTACTCTTCAGCTGAAGTGCCGGGCAAGTTGTCCATTTTCTTCTTACTGGACAGGATTGGCAGGAAACCCACGCAGGTGGGAATGCTGATGATGCTGGCAGTCTTTCTGGGGATCAACGTGGTGGTGCCAAAAGGTTTTGCTGTTGCTACGTTTTCACGGGTCCAACCGTCATTTTAAGATGCCGTCATACTTAATGATGTCTGTGACCCCCGCGCACCCCCCTCCAGATATGTCTATCCTGAGAACAGTGGTTGCAATCGTTGGAAAAGGTTTTGCAGCAGCGTCATTTGGAACCACTGTGCTCTACTCATCTGAGCTGTTTCCCACTGTTATCAGGTGCGCTTGCACACCTCACACTTCATCAGCAAATTGCCTGCTTTTCTGTACTGAATGGAAGAAGAGTTGTCTTCATATTTTAGCCGTGATGAGAAACTACCGATGTAGATGAAAACATTTCATTTACAGTGATACCTCGGTTTACGAACTTTTCGGTTTACAAACGTTAAATTTATGAAAAATTTACCTTGGCATACAAACTATTTTTCAGGATACACACAGAGCTACCACGAGTGATGTGTCGTTCGCGAACGAGCCCGTTCTCCTAAAAAGACTGTTTTTGTCCTCTATTCCCCGCCCCCAGTCTTCGGTTAAAGCCACGTGATTGGTCAAGAACGCAGCAGTGAGTGGAGGTGGTTTTAAACATTAAAGAGACAGGCAGACAACAGTGAGAGTTTCAACTTTGATAGTTCAACGGCAGAGTGTAGACTGCAAGGTTAAAATATCCCCTCAATCAGGCTCCACAAACAACCCGCACAAGCCATCTGTACACTTGATGTAAAAAGCTACCAACCCAGCTAAACAGAACACAATTGATGAACTAGATAAAATTATCGCAGAGAAAGCACCTACAAGAATGATTCCTCAAGATGGCGAAAGAAGGTTATGTTCCTCATTAAGTGTTTAATACTGATAAAACCGGCCACTCCATTCCATCAAGCCATCAATGACTATCACAAAGGTAAATAAAACGACTTTATTATACAGTAGTTTATTTCTTTAATTATAATATCGATGAGAAGGTTTCTTCAGCCGTCATCTGTACAATTTTGAAGGTTTCGGACGTTTCGCCTCCTATCCAATTAATAATTAATTATAATACCATAGCACATTTATTATACATAAAATAAGTTATATTTTGTGTACTTTTAAGGCTTAGAAAATTAGAAAGTATAAAATGATGTTTTATGGGGTCCTGGGAACGGATTATTCTCATTTTAATGGTTTCCTTTGGGAAATTATTTTTTGGGATACACACTTTTCGCCTTACACACTGTCTGGGAACCAATTAAGTTCGTAAGCCAAGGTATAACTATATTGTTTTCTTGCTTCACTTCTGGAGGTGGCGACTTGTTCTTATTCGTGCAGTGAAACGATGCAAGTGACTAGCGTGTGAAAATCGACATGAGATTTATGCTGTACTTTCTCTGTTGTAGACAAAACGGGATGGGCTACAACTCCTTCATGGCCCGAATCGGTGTGGCCCTCGCTCCTCTGATCCTTTTACTGGATGGTGTGTGGAGGACACTCCCCCAGCTTGTCTTGTTCTTTTCGGCTGTCCTGGCTGCGATTGTGGCAACGCAGCTTTCAGAAACACGCAACCGTTGCCTGCCGGAGACCATTGAGGATGTCGAGGGGAAGCAATAGGCTCCAAGATCATAACTGTTGGGAGTTTTACCCATAACGTTACCTCTGATTAGAATTTCATCAAAGCTGTGAAACTGGACCAACAAAACTATGTACAGTAACACTCGTTTTACTTTCAGGGATAACTATGTGCGCAAGGGCAAGTAACAAGGAACAAATCTGAGATTTATTTTCGTGTGTTTATTTTTCTGCTAAAGGGGTCCAATCAGTCCAATATCCTTCCCTATTGTGATGTCATGAGAGGCTAGCTCTCAGCGGGGCAGGACAAGGAGTGCAATGGGCGACAGTTTTGAATGCAAAGATTTTAATAAAGGGTTTCAGGGGGAATTCACAAGCAAAAAAGGCAAGAATAGCATCCCTTCCAATTCTTAAATCATAATAAAATCTCTTCTGAAATGAAACTGAAGAAGGAGTTCTTTTCCTCCGTAGCCTAGCCAACATTAGCAAGGTTCCAAATCCAGTGTTCCGTGCTATGGTCACAACTGGTGACGAGTTCCATGCAGCAATCAGTTTCTCCAGAGGACAACAATGGCGCTTGTCTCCCCGGCCACCACACTCAGGGGCTCTCTGCCTTAAAAGCCTTGCATGCCAATCAAGCCATGATCAGCCACAGGTGTGGGGTTTGGATTGCTGCCTTCTACCAGATGGGGCCAAAACTCTCTCTGGGTGGAGCCATTTTTGGGGAATATATTTCCCCTCCAGGACCCAGCCTCTCGTGACATCACACTATGTCTATGGTAGTTACTAGAGCAGGGGTCACCAACCGTCTTACAACTGAGATTTACTTCGATAATAATTAATGGAAAGGGCTACCGTTCTGACACTCTTTAAAAGGCAAATTTCATCCATTTATTTATTTTGAGTTGCCAAAAGGACTGTTGTTTTTCAGAAACTCCTGCAATGTAAGGTACTGCTACTCCTCTCCTTTTTGTATCTTTGTAATCATGTGCATTTTTGTCAAATCATTCAATGTCAAACCCAAAATGTAGCAAGTCAAAGCTCCTTTATTAAAGAAACAAAGCCAGCAGTCAACAATTCCCTACAGGAAAACATCAAGCCAATGTTCTTTTTTTTGAAAATATTTATAGTGATTCGATGCTTGCTGAAATTTCCTTCTGGCATTACAGTTGAAGAATGGACATCAACGTGAAGAAACAATGGAAAGCTAACAAAATATATAAAAAAAAACAAAACAAAAAAAATCATAATGCTAAATAGTCAACAATTTTAAAGATACGATGATACAGAAAGTTCTAAAACTATATGGTACGCGGTCACCTCTGGACTTGGTTAATGTTTAGTACTGAGAATACTCTTTGCTCTCTAGTTTAGCAACGATTCGCTCCAGCTGTCTTTTAGCCTCACATTGAGGGAAGTTACTCATTTCATAGTACTGGGGGGCGATCTTGATCAACCTGCAACACAAGAGAGACAATAGTTAAAGGACAACCGACATCACTTTTTTGTTTCCGAACTGACATCAGAAAAACGTTTTATAGCATCCAAAATACCCAAAACACGCAGTATGATATTTTTAGTTAAATTAAAAAAAAAAACAATAAAAATCACTTAAAGTGTCCAAAATCTGCAAAAAAAATGAACCCGGAAGTGGCCAGTTTCAGAAGGTTCGTGGTGTCACTCCAAGACGTCTTGCATTGCTGAAGAATCAAAACAATGGCTTCAGATTCAGAGAATATGCTTTCTTGTTACTCATCCAGTAATGAATGATGATTCAAATAGTTCTGAAGAGGAAAGCATACATGTTTGTCTACATACTTGGCAATAAAGATGATTCTGATTCTGATGTTTGCAATCGATTGAAGAAGTCCTTCCGTGTCATTTTGAGGCATCTGGACTGCAATGTAGCGTCCCAGAAAAGAGGCAGAAAATGGCGACAAAGCCTGTTTCCACAGGCTGATTAATTCCTTACACAGAGCTTTGTCACCCTCATCTGCCTCTTTTTGGTGCAACACGAAGTTTTCAGACCAAACAAGTACAGCAAAATGCATTGACGTGATGGAAGGACTGCTACAATGTGTCCTTTTTTTTTCGGTCAGGGGCGTTCCTTCAGTGACGTCACCAACTCAAAAACAAGATTTCCGGAATATTCAGCGCAAGTCTTAAAACATAAAATATAGCTATATGCAGTGGAATCTTTGTAAAATACGCTCAGTAAAAGTCATTTGAAGCCATTTTACAAATTATGGACACAACTTGTCCGGAGACGTCGGTTGTCCTTTAACTTCATTTGGATGACCGGTTACTCACCACTCTGGTTTAATGTCTGTGCAAGTACGAATGTAGTTTTTGGTGGTGAGGACAAATTCGTTGTAGAGCACCCATTCTGGCTTGTGGTCCAAGACCGTGGATGGGTGTAGCTGGACCACTTGGTTGTCTTTGACTGTGAGGTAATGACCGGTTCGCTCCAGATGAGCGACCTGCAAGACAAACCTCAAGAGTTAGTTATACTGTAAAGTGTGAGGTACACAAGCCACAATACAGTTACTGTATTCAGTTACACTTGCCGGGGGGAAATATGTTATAACTCTAATTTATAATTCAAAACTCTCAGGGTCACTTTACAATCACAGGATAAGTATTTCTATGGGTGAGCAGCGGTAGCCACACACGCCAGCGTTCACTCAAATAGATAGAAAGCTAGCTAGCTAATAGATAGTTAATAGCTAGCTAGCAACCGCTGAAGCTGTAACAAAGCGCTAACATGGACAAAAGCCAAATGACACCCCCTTGTGGAGGGAAAAAAAAAACATTGCAAGAGGGCTGACCAGCGCTTTATTGGCACCCAAGCATGAAAACAAACAAACATTTTTTAACTTGTTCAGTCAGACATCTTTTATTCTCATAATCAAATTCATTTACCTATGAATGAATTTTGTTTTCGGTGGTAAATTTCGCCATTGTGGGACTATTTAAGGATTTCTGATTCTGATCAGTGAGACATTTTGGCTCAAAATATTGGACCAATACCTATAATTTAATGCAAGCCGCATTTAAGCAAAAAAAAAAAAAAAAAAGATATGTTCCTCACTTGATGGTTTATAAGCGGCATTGATTATCCACACATTAGTCTGACAGTGGGAGATTAAATATCTAAAATACAGTTTACACCAACCATGTTTTTTTTTTTTTTGTTAATGTGTTTACGTCAACAATACGAACCTGCATGAAGAAGCCGGTGCAGAGCGCCCTGCGGATGTTAATGTAGTAGTCTCGACTGGTGAACTCTGTGCTGCGGCGGGGCAGGTTGAAACGGTCCATGATCCTGGATAGCTGTTGCCGCACGTTATCAGCGGACATCAGTGAGCGGTAGTTGACAAAGTTGTCATAGCACCACTGGTTCGCCTCGTGGTCTGGATGGAGAGGACCAGTACATTTTCAGTCCAAACCAAAGAACTATTTGCTGCGTATACTTGAACATATGCTTGTTAAAGAGTTTAAAACATTTCAGCGAATTTCTGCAATGTTTCAGTGAAATTTACAAGACAAGTTCAATTTGGGAATTTTGGAAATACAGTGATACCTTGGCTTACGAATTTAATTGGTTCCCAGAAAGTGTGTATTCCAAACATTAGTTTCCAATAGGAAACCATTAAAATGAGAATAATCTGTTCCCAGGTCCCCATAAAACATCATTTTCTACTAAATAAGCCACAAAACTACACAAAATATACATTATTTTATGTATAATAAATGTGCTATGGTATTATAATTAAATAAATAAACTGTACTGTATGATAAAGTCATTCTATTTACCTTTGCGATGGTCATTGATGGCTGAATGGAATGGATAGCTTTTTGCATAAAGTGTCCCAAGGAGCTCTGGGTTGTACATCTTAGAAGTTGTGATATTGCAACAGCAACAGATGCAGGCAGACACACTATAAACATCATTAATAGCTGGTTCCCTTGCTTGTATGTTCTCTTCAAATTGTATAGATGGCTTTTGCGGGTTATTTGCGGAGCCTGATCGATGGTGTATTTTAACCATGCAGGCTACACTCTACCTTTGAACTATCAATAAAGTTGAAACGAGTCCAAATTTCACTGTTTTCTATCCATTTTCTCATCTCACTTGTGTTTTTTTTTTTTTTTGGTTTCAAGCTCTGTCGTCTCCCTTTCGTGCGTGTGTTTCTGTAACCCCTCCTCCCCGCTCACTGCTGCGTGTCCCCTCCCTCCTCTACCAAGGATCATTACCAATCATGTGCGGCTTTAACCAAAAACTGGGGCGGTGAATAGAGGGGAAAAAAAGCTGCCATTTCAGGAGCGAATGACACATCAATCATTGTGGCGCCCCGTGCGTTTCCCGAAATATAGTTTGTACGCCAAGATTATATTCTCACGAATTTAACGTTCGTAAGGCGAAAAGTTTGTTAGTTAAAGCGTGCGTAAGCCGAGGTATCACTGTACGGTATTTGTGTCAAGTAACAGACATGCCGAAAGCCTTGTGTTCTAGACCGGCTTACTTCCCTTGCCTAAAAACTTGGCAACTTTGTAAATCGTCACAATGATCTCTTGACACTAAACATGTCTGTGTGTCACTCACTTTGCTTGAAGGCGTGGTAGACGTTGAGGAGAGTCAAGTGGTCGCCGTCGATGTGGGCGAACCTCATCTTGGACTCGTCGGCGGCCTTCTTAGCCTCCGTGGGGCGAACAAAACACTGTGGGACTAAACAAGGTTGGTATGGGCCCCAACAAAGCCACCCATAGGGATGAGTCAAAAATTCACAAAACAATCGAGAAAAGCTTAAGACAGCCGGAAGTGGCACAACCACAGGCTCTATTGAAAGGATTAGGGTGGGGGGGTCTGCAGCCTTAACTGGCAGTGTTGGGGGAAGTTCATTAAAGACATCTGGAAAACAAACGTTTTCACACAACTACAAAGTTGTTGGAAAGTAGATCCTACCTAACCGACATACTTGTGAGAAACAGAAATCAATTAACTTTAGTCTCATTTTAGGTTAAATATCATTTGTCTGTGATAATTTGCCTTTGTTGGACACAGATGATATGGCATTAATATTCGTAAAAACATACTTATAACATTGCATAGTGACAAATAAATTAATAAACTACCATATGCTTGCTTTAGAATCTAAGCAAAGATATTTAGCCTGTTTTGGGATTTAATCATTTTAAATGTGAAATGATCCACAGTCTAATACAACACAGCGTGTCGTATTGTAAAAAAGTGATAAGGCGTAACCGCTGATTTCCAAATGCACAAGTCGCTGGCCTGTGAAGTGTGAATATTCACCACACGCTATTTCATGTATCTTCACCCTTCTGAGATTAGCCTTGGAAAATCAAATGCACTGAAACTAAAAACATCAAACTTTGTATTCTTATTTTTTTTTTTTGGATGAATGTTGTTCCTCGGCTCAAGTTTTTGGGGGGCCTCTTTGGACTCCTTGCGAATTGATGTGGCTTCACCACAGACTTGGAGCTGGACCAGTCGTGGGCATTACCTGACAGCATAGCAGTGATGGAAAGGATCTCATTGGAACAGTTGAACTCGCAGCTCGCGATGACCATCTTGGCCAGTTGGGGGTCAAGGGGAAACTCTGCCATCATGGAGCCCAGTTCGGTCAGGTCGCCATCGTCGTTAAGGGCGGCCAAGTAGTTGAGCAGCTCTAGGGCTCTCATCAAAGTCTCGGGAGCTGAAAGTGGGTTGAAGAAGAAAAACATGCATGGCAACATTCAATGAGGGATTGAAAACCCACCTATTTAGAATCACATTCTGTGTAGCTCCTTCTCTTGTTTCTCTGAATTTTATTTAGTGTATTCTATTTATGATTGTATTTTATTTATTATACTACATATGCTTGTCTCTGTAAAGTGTCCTTGAGAGCTTTGAAAGGCACTTAAAATGACATGTATTATTATTATTATTATTATGGTAAGAATGATGTTAATGAAATTTTAAGAGGTCTTGCACGTTTGAAATTCAATATTGGATAATTGTTTATGTTGTTTGAACGTCAACTACAAAGTGATTGAATGCATGTTTTTGTGGTCAAAATTAAATTGCAAGGTTCTGAATCTTTTAACAATGCTGAAAACAATTATAAACACAACGTTCAAATTCCACCCAATCTCGTCTTTGCTCTCAATACAGAGCTGTTCTCATTGTAAAGTAGAAAAGCACACCTGGTGGATCCATGAAATCGAAGTGCACAAGGTCGTCAATGCCCAACTTTTTTAGCTGCAGCACTACAGACCCCAAATTCGAACGCAAGATTTCTGGGTATGTGTTATCCTGAAAAGGAGAATGTGATTAGTATCATTCTAAAGAGACTTCACGAAGACGAACACCACTTTATTTTAGCCTGTCACCTGCATCTCTGTTTTGTAGGCTTTTTCTGTATAAAGGCGGAAACATTTCCCCGGACGAGTTCTACCAGCTCGTCCTGCCCTCTGCTGGGCAGAAGCTTTGCTGATAGCGGTGACCAACAGCGACTCCACTCTAATACGAGGGTTGTACACCTGAACACAAAAACGATATTGACTGGTGTACCCATGACGATTTTGGGATGTTCGACACCAAGTGCAATGGCATCCCCCACCTTCTGTTTGGCAAAGCCTGGATCGATGACGAAAACGACGCCATCAATTGTTAGAGAGGTCTCAGCAATATTTGTCGACACAACAACCTAAAAAAAAAAAAAAAAGACATTTCAGTTACATTGTCATGGATTCAATCCCTTCAGAGAGTTTGATAATTCGACATGTCAACCTTTTTTTCACCGCCTAAAATGGTTTTATTGTCCAAATGTTATTTAATAACTACAATAACTTATTATGATCAGTTTTCCTTTCGGCTTGTATATAATCATAATCTTAATGAAGATTTGCCAAGAGACTTCTTTTGATGATGATCACAAGTTTTTCTGTGAATAACGAACGGTTAACTGGTTCCAAAAAAAAAATCCGGGAATAGATAATCCACAAGTCATGAGTGTGTGGCGGCAACACTACAACGTAACAAATCGCTACCTTGCTAATAACGGATTTACTTTCCAAAATTCATTTTTCTTTTTTTCATAGCCATGTTGTTTGTGTTAGCAATGTGCAAAAGCAAGGATATACTTTCAACTCATCGCCTAGCCCACTATATAGTATATTTAAAGAACAACCGACATCTCCGGACAAGTTGTGTCCATAATTTGTAAAATGGCTTCAAATGACTTCGACTCGGCGTATTTTACAAAGATTCCACCGCATATAGCTATGTTTTACGTTTTAAGACTTGCGCTGAATATTCCGGAAGTCTTGTTTTTGAGTTGGTGAAGAGTCGTCACGTTACGTCACAGAAGGAACGCCTCTGACCGAAAAAAGGACACATTGTAGCAGTCCTTCCCTCACGTCAATGCATTTTGCTGTACTTGTTTGGTTTGAAAACTTCATGTTGCACCAAAAAGAGGCAGAAGATGGCGACAAAGCTCCGTGTAAGGAACTAATCAGCCTGTGGAAACGGGCATTTCCCGCCCCCAGATACATCAAAATGGCACAGAATAAATTCTTTAACCGAATGCAAACATGTATGCTTTCCTCTTCAGAACTATTTGAATCATATTCATAACTGGATGAGTAACAAGAAAGCATATTCTCCGAATTTGAAGCCATTGTCTTCATTCTCCAGCAAGGCAAGACATCAAGGGGGCGGGACCTTCTGAAACTGGCCACTTCCGGGTTCATTTTTTTGTGTGTGCAGATTTTGGACACCAAGTTATTTTTATTGGTGTTTTGCATTTGACTAAAAATAGCATACTGCGTGTTTTGGGTATTTTAGATGCTATAAAACGTTTTTCTGATGTCAGTTAGGAAACAAAAAAAGTGATGTCGGTTGTCCTTTAAAGTTTAAAATAAATATACCTTTCTTCCTATAGCACCATTGAATTTCCGTGGGGGTGGCGGCTCAAAGATCCTCTGCTGCTGCTGCGGCGGCAACGTGGAATACAGTGGAATGATTTTAATGTCTCCAACTTCAGGCCCAAGGTCATCAACTTCACGCTTGATTCGTTTGCAAGCTTCATCAATTTCCTGCAGAGGAAAATATTTATTTTTAAGGCAACAAAAACAAACCCTCTCTTGCGACTTTGTTGATACTTTCCGACGATTGTAAACAATGTCAGGAGATGCCCAATTATCAGATGTTTTGTACCCTGGATCATGTGTGAGATATTGTGGTTTAAAAAAAAAATAATCATCATTCAGATTTCATCATTACAGAAGCAAATAAATAAAAGGAACCTAATTGCAAAAAGTGAAATAGGCACTTTCCTGTTCCCTCTCCTTAGGTGTGATCCTTCAACTTCAACATACGGTACTTTTATTGCACGGTGGTGGATTTCTTTCTACTTAGAATGTTTTAACATTCTCCAAGACATTGACAATACAGTTGGATTTTTTTTATGATAGTGCCGGTTTGAACTTTGAACTAAACACCAAGTTACAACATTTCTGATAAGAAATGCTGGCAACCAACTTGTGTCCACCTCCAATAGGTTCCACTGAATTCATGAATTTAATGTCAAAAATTCTCTCACCTCCTGTCCGGTGAGGAAGAGAAGACAATCCCCTTCGTCTTCCTCACACATATGAATCTGGATGACTGTGCGAATGGCAGCTTCGAGGTAGTCTCGTTCAGGCTCGGGTGTGTAGAAGATCTCTACTGGGTGTGTACGGCCAGGAATTGTCAGCAATGGGCAACTGTCGAAGTACACTTGGAACTTCCCTGCATCCAATGTGGCACTCATGACTATCACCTGAACAAGAAAACAATCTCACTGAGCATTTGTTTTTAAAAAATCTCCGAAAAATCTATTGAATGCAAGGCAGAAGGTGTGTGTGTGTGTGAGACATCCCGCAAATTACATCACCAACAACAATCTTTGCATTTTCCAGCATAATCTAGAGCAGCAGAAGCTACATTCATAAAAATGTGAAAAGTGCAACTTTTCTATTGTTCTCGTCTAAATTTCAGCATTTCAAATGTATGTTGTGTGCAAGGAAGCATGGATACAACAAGACCTTTTGCTAAGGCATTATAGAAAAAATGAGGCTGCAAAAGTGCATTGAGTCACTGATTTCTTGAAAATGAAATTAATGGCAATCTTTTTGTGCATGTCTTATTTTGTGTTCATTTGACTTTCAGATATATTATGACACTACTGATAGCCCTGGCACGCTTGGTCATGATAACTTTTGATAATGTTGCACCGTTAATTATGCAATCCGAAGGTAACACGCAAGTTCTAAATGCGTGAGGAGATACAAACCTTGAGATCTGCTCGCTGACGCACCACCTCCTTCAACACTCCCATCAGAATATCGGTAGCTAATGTTCTTTCGTGGGCTTCATCCAGTATAATCACCCCATATCGTTCCAGAAGAGGGTCGTTCATCGCCTCCCTTAGCAACATACCATCTGTCATGTACCTAAAAGAAAAGAAGGAAACAAACTGGTTAAAATGTCAGCTCTTTATATTAAAAGAGTGGAACCAGCGCCTTACTTTAGGATTGTTTTGGCAGAACTACAGTCTTCAAATCGGATGGAGTAGCCAACTTCCTGTCCAAGCATCACATCCATTTCATCTGCCACTCTTTGGGCCACGCTCATGGCTGCTACTCTCCTTGGCTGAGTACAAGCAACTGCCCTCTTCGGACCAACAATACTCCTCACCATGTCCACACACCACTGAGGAATCTACAAATGAAAAGCAATACTCATGAATAAAAATAAAAAAATCAGAGTTGAATTGCATTTTTGCGGACGGGTTTCCTCACTTGCGTCGTCTTGCCAGAGCCAGTCTCTCCTACAAGGACAAAACTCTGATGGCGTGTGATGATATCAGTGAAGTTTTCCTTATATTCCCACACAGGAAGCTGTAACCTTTTCTTCAGGATCTCATAATAGCGAGGCGTGTGCGGCAGGTTGGTGAAGGGATTGATTTGTTGCTGCATGGCCCTCTGCTTAAGTTGAGGCGTGGCGATGATGGACGGCATGCTTCTTGGTGTGGCGCTTGAAGACTTCATGTCTCTCTCACGCTCTCTGTCTCGGTCCCGATCGCGATCTTTGTCCCTGGAATGATCCCCGCGGTCTCGATCCAGGTCTCTGTCACGCCTGTCAGTGTCAATACAAATTTTAAATACTTAATATGCTCTGCTGATGCTCCAATATACTGAGCTATTCATGTATTTTATCTGTAACAGTGTATAAAGCCAATTTATTTTATATATAGTTCAATGCATGTACCCAATAACATGCACTACTGGAACAAAACATAAACAACCTGTATTGGAGGTTCTTTCAAACATCTCTAGGTTCGTCACTCTGATTTTAATAGGAATTTAACAGGGAGGCTGGTATCTTTCCAATTAACATTAACTGGGATTATGTTTTAAATACACCGCCGGACTAAAGACAATATTAAATGCATGTTAGGGCCGCGATTAGCACACTTAAAAGATAGGTAAACCGTGTGATTACCTAATCAGAAAATGAAATGCATATTTTGAATGCCCTCGTTTGTCACTTGGGCTAGCGTGCTCGCGAGTTAGCTTAGCTAGCAGGTATGGCTGCTAGCATTCCGCTAACTTACACGTGCTGCAAACTAATAATGACGCTAGCAAATATCGAATGCCGCACAGGCGTTCATTGAATTGCACAATGGGCATTGAAGATCATCTCGCCAGCATGTCGTCGTGTTTCCAACAAGAACACAAACTGCTAAGGTTAGCTATATTGTCTCAATTCCCATTAAACCACAACGTAGGCTTTTATCCAACTAGCAACAGCCCAACAGCGCCTAAAATGTTTCAACTGAATCATTCAGTTGGTGCCGCACCTACCCATCAGACCTCTTCTTGCTCGAGTAGTCATCTCCCAAATCCAAGCGATGTCTTTTGGACATATTTCGTAGATAACCGAGCGTATCTTCTAAAAATCAATAACGGCGGCCACTGCTTAACCCGGTTTAATGCAACGGAGTTTCCTCATTAGATTCTTCCTCGTTGGTGTCCTGTTCGCAAGCGTCGTAGTCTCAAAACGTATGACCGACACCTGCTGTATGGGAAGAAAAATGTCCCTGTTTCGCCACATCACACACGAATACAAAATTCCCTGACATAATATGAACATTAAATTTCCCCCGTGATAAAAACACAAAAAATTGTCGTTCGGTGACGATTTGTTGGTTGCTCTTGGTGCCTTATTTGAATCCACAAAGAATGGACTGACCAAAACTGTTCGCCTTCTCCCATTAAATACGTCTGAAAATGATTTTAAATGCATCCGTTTATATATGGACAAAAATCAACATTTACGTTGACCCAGAAGCACAGTCTTAACACCCAAACGACATGATGACATTAACCAGTTAAATAGAAATAATCCATCTGGTATATATTTGCGCTCCACCCTCACCAAAGCGACGCCCACCGACTCCCTTATTATACAACTTGGACAAATAGTAAATGAAAAGCCTATTTTTTCTTCATCACACGATCTCTGTAAAAAACTCCCGATTGAAAAGGCATAATTTGGACCAGCAGCTCATTCTCGATGTCACTAACAATGCATCCGTACTGGTGAGTGTATTTCATTATCGTAACAGGCTAAATTAAACTGATGGATCGTGCACGGGTTTCGTGAATGACGCCGAGACGATGCACAAACTAACCTCGTTCGTACTATATGATGTATAGTATTTTGCTGTGTTGATTTGTGTAATTTATTGAATTTATTGCCGAATCGAACTATCCAGAGGACACCTTCCCGTTTTCAGGTCGTACGGTTCTCCAGCTTTTACGTGAGGTACCGCACAATTTGAACAAATCCACGAAATCATTTGGTAACAGTACAGCCAGGCAATCACTACGTATCTGTCACACTAAGTGTGGCTTAACTTTATTTTACGTTATTTACCAGTCGATAGCATATTCTCGTTTACTAAGTAAAAAAAAACGACATAAACATAGCCTAAAACTGTTGTATGATAACGATAATTTGCATTTATAGGACAAGTGTTAAAGAAAACAACAAGTTCAACCAGCACGACAGAATAGATTGTGTTCAACAAGTCAACAGTTCATCAATTTTTGACCTCGCTTCCCTAAATTACTGGGTCTTGGTGTTCTAAGACATTGGTACATTGGTAAACAAATGAACATGCCTCCACCCCATCTTATTTTTTTAGGTGGGGTTTAAAGCAACAAATGTGAAATTAATGAATATTTGGAGTGGGGAATGTTTCAACATGATATACTGTACTCTTGTTTTTTTACATGATGTTTTTATATCTCTCAGGATAAAGTGTGTCGTTGGGGCATCAATTTTGTTTGTGCTAGCCATCTGTCAGTGCGACTCAGCCAACAACGACACCTTGGCTCCAGCAGAGGTCTGGCAGAACAATGGCACTCTGTATGCAGCCTGTAAAGTGAGACCAAGTTCCTCACTGCCTGATGGTTTGCCCAAAGTCTATGGCCAAGTGCTTTTTAAACAGGATTATCCTCATGGAAAGCTCAAAGTTCTTCTCCGGTTCCATGGATTACCCGAGGGGAGTGAGCCAAGAGCGGTGCACATTCATCAGTATGGAGATCTGCAGCAGGGGTGCGATTCCACAGGAGGTCACTACAACCCTCAAAGTGTCAATCACCCCAATCACCCTGGAGATTTGGGACACTTTGTGCCCCAGCAAGGCAAAATTAATGCCGCATTGGAGTCTGAGGCCACACTATTTGGTAGTCTCTCTGTGCTTGGAAGAGCAGTAGTGATTCATGAGAGGCGGGATGATTTTGGCCTTGGAGGAGATGCTGGCAGTCTGCGCCATGGAAATGCAGGACGCAGGCTCGCCTGCTGCATTATTGGGATTACCTCCGCCAATCTCTGGAATACATACTCGAGGTCAATCAATAGGCGCCTGCGTAGAATTTAACTGCACTTTTTGCCCTTCATTTATTATATTTTCAGTTACATTAATCTGAGAAATGAAAATGTACGTGATCGTGTAAATAATACATTGTAGAATAGAAATTAAAAAAAAGATCTGACCATGTAATAATACATTTTGAATACGTCGATATGCCTGTTGGACACAAATCTAACTTTCTTGCCGCTATGTTCAGAAAACATGTAAAAAGTGGTTTATTTTTAAAGAAACAGACACAATTTACGATAAATTTG
Source organism: Hippocampus bargibanti (assembly GCF_051943395.1). Classification (NCBI taxonomy): domain Eukaryota; kingdom Metazoa; phylum Chordata; class Actinopteri; order Syngnathiformes; family Syngnathidae; genus Hippocampus; species Hippocampus bargibanti. Next base: position 22,037,350 of record NC_142743.1, read on the forward strand.
ACAATTAAGTTCTTTCACCACAAACAAGGACCAGTGCTTGAAATTGAAAAACTTAGTTGTAGCCACGACAAAAAGATTTGGAGCAATTAGCTCAGAACGCTGCGATAAACGTTCTCACTGCTCATGTATTTCGTTTTTCTACTTTCATTCCTTTCATCACTTTGCTGCTGTGAAATGCCAGTGTGAGACGTATCCAATCCAATGCACAGTAACGTTTGCCTAACAGACATTTTTTTAAGCGTACTCACATTTTGTACAAGAATGAATGCTTGTAACTGACAAAATGTACAATACAAAGTGCATACATTCCCTCCAAATGACCATATTGTGAATAAAATACTCAGCTGCTGCAACTATTTCAGTCCAATTAATCATGCTTTGTGTCTAACAAGGATACTTTTCCAATTATTACTGATTCATTTGTTAAATCCATTTCCCCAAATGCATCCTTCTTGAGAAAACATAAAAAAAAAAAAAATCTGATTTTATGTGATCCAGATTGACTTAGTGGAAAACTCTAAATTGCAGTCTCATGCGGATTGTTCAAATGTTATGTGATTGTAACTATTTGCTTGGTGGAGCGTATTCTATTGTGTTTTCCCCTTTGCTTTTTTTTTATTAACTTTTACAATGATTTCATGTAATCAAAATGTTTCTTGATGTCAATTCTTATTTGCTACATTTTAGTGCTGGATCCCACAGATACATTCAAAACAATTCACATCAATGAATAAACTTTGTGTTGTCACTGAATATCCTCGATGCTAGCTTTGTTGCATGGAGTTATCATGGCGAAATCGCTTTGTCTGACTAAAATGAACAAAGACAAGCAATAATCAATGCGATACTTTGCTAATTAAGCACAGTAGTTGGATATCATTGTGTGCTTCCGAAAATAAAATATATGTTCACTAAATAGCAGCCTTTGGAACGTATTCTGGAATGTACAGTGTGGAAGCATAACTGCCATGTTTGGCTGTCACCATCCACTTTGCAACTTGAAAGTATTAAAGGACAACCGACATCTCCGGACAAATTGTGTCCATAATTTGTAAAATGGCTTCAAATGACTTCTACTGAGCGGATTTTACAAAGATTCCACCGCATATAGCTATATTTTACGTTTTAAGACTCGTGCTGAATATTCCGGAAGTCTTGTTTTTGAGTTGGTAACGTGTCCGCACGTGACGTCACTGAAGGAACGCCCCTGACCGAAAAAAAAAAAGGAAACATTGTAGTGGTCATTCCATCACGTCAATGCTTGTTTGGTCTGAAAACCTCGTGTTGCACCAGAAAGAGCCAGAAGAGGATGTCCAAGCTCCATGTAAAGAATTTATCAGCCTGTGGAAACGGACACTAAGTCATTTTAATTGGTGTTTTGAATTTGAATAAAAATATCATACTGCGTCTTTTGGGTATTTTAGATGCTATAAAATGTTTTTCTGATGTCAGTTATGAAACAAAAAAGTGACGTCGGTTGTCCTTTAAACAGAACACGCCATATCGTCCGTCCCGATGAAAAACGACAGATCTTGCTGAATTTCTTCCTCGCTTTCGAAGGGAACTGTTGCGACTGCATGGGATGGAATATGAACATGTTCCTCGATTACGATACATTCAGTTTCGACGTTCTCCACTCTCTCTTCATCCTTAGTTTCTATTGTATGTCTGGATGTCACAGATGGATGCTCGGAGGTGGTTGACAAAAGGGGTGTGTTCACATCTATCGAGGAGGGAAATGCATCACCTGCATTCTTGCCATCCTTCGATTGGTCAGCTTCACAGAGATTATCACTGTTTGGTAAGGTTCTTGACACAGGACTAGATGCGTCTTCTTTGTGTGAAGGGAAAGACGACTGTGATGATTTGGCAAGTTCTGCTGGGCTTTCAGAAGTCTCTTGTACTGTATGTCTTGATGAACACTGCCGCGACTCTCCTGTGAGAACATAGATAAATACACACAATGCATCAAAGACTAACATTTGAAAGGGAATAGACTTCTTTCTGCTTACAATTGCTAACCTGGGGGGGATGGTGCCTGAGGGTGGCCCAGATCTTTTCCCTCTGTTGTGAGGAAAAAAATACAACACAAAAAGGTGTTATTGCACTGTATATAGTTTCATGGTGTAAAAAAAAACCAACATACTTGCGGACATTCCCACAGAGATGTGGTAAGTGAGGCCTATGGAAACAAAATGCAAAGGAACAAATTAGTAGCATGTTGTTTAGAGTTGAGTTTGACCCATTATTATTTTTCCACCGCATTAAGTGTGAGGAGAAGACAGCTTTAGACTTTCCAATCAAAACTTGCATAGCGGTAAAGGGGCCTTATCAAGCAATGCTGTTATAATAATACATTTAATTTAAAAGTGCCTTTCAAAACTCTCAAGGTCACTTTACAGGTCACAGGATAAGTTTTTCTATGGGTGAGCAGCAGCAGCCACACACGCTGGCGTTCACTCAACCCGGAATAACTCAAATAGATAGAAAGCTAGCTAGCTAATAGCTAGCTAGCTAGCTAGCAACAGCTGAAGCTGTAAAAAAAGCGCTAACATGGACAAAAGGCAAATGACGCCTCCTCGTGGAAGGAAAAAAAAACATTGCAAGAGGTCTGACCAGTGCTTTATTGGCACCAAGCATGAAAAAAAAAAAACATTTTAGGTCACAAGCAATACGCAACATTTTTTTAAACTTGTTCAGTCAGACATGTTTTATTCTCATAATCAAGTTCATTTACCAATGAATGAATTTTATGTTTCATGTGGCAAATTTCTCCATTTTTCTGTGGGTGAGCAGCGGCAGCCACACGCGCCAACCCGGAAGTAATTCAAATAGAATAGCAAGACAAATAGATAGAAAGCTAGCTAGCAAGCCAATAGATAGCTAATAGCTAGCCAGCTAGATAGCTATTGTACAGTATTACAGAAAAGACAAATAGACTTAGCACAATATTTCTTACTAATGTCTACATAAACAACAGTCAATAGAACAAAAAAACTAAATAACAAATATGACAACACAAAGACACAGAGAGTCATTCATGATGGTATGGACACATTTCTCTCATTGATAATCACTGATTTTGCATCTACTGTACCTGGTAGGCTCCACAATCCAGACGTCTCCAATGTTTTGAGCTTCTTCTCAAGTTCTGCAACTCGAGTTCCAAGAACCCTGGTGACAAGTGTTCCATGAATAGAGATGTTTGAGAAAAATTGCCACTATAGATAGGCGAGAGAAAGACAACTGTCAGTACTTGTGAATTTGTCGATGGTGCTGAATTAACATGTTCTTCTCATGGATGGTTTCCAGGAGCGCGGTGGACAGAGATTTGAGGTCCGAGATTGATTGGGCGGTGACGGGCAGCGTACATCCGCTTTCGGCAGACAACAACTCCTTCACTGCATGCATTTATACATGCGCACACACATACAATCAAAGAGCTTTACATCAAACAAACATGTGAAAGACAATTTTTGCCCAGTAACATTCAAACCATGGTGAATGACATCACACCTTGTTTGGCTGAGAGCACACCAGTGAGTGCACTACTGTTAGGCTTCCCGCAAACTCTGGCAAACTTCCTGGATTCCAGTGCGCTCTGAAATGATTTTCAATATAAGAATCAAAATAGTTTATTCATTATTATTTTGAACAAGTATTCTTTTGTTCATACTCTTGGCCTCTCCCGCAATCGTGACATGTAATTGACATTTTTGGATCAAGTTTTCAGACCAAACAAAGTACCCAAAATGCATTGTGTGTCACTTTCTCAGTCAGGGGCGTTCCTTCAGTGACGTAACGTGAGGCCTCGTCACCAACTCAAAAACAAGACTTCCTGAATATTCAGCGCGAGTCTTAAAACGTCAAATATAGCCATCTGCGATGGAATCTTTGTAAAATATGCTCAGTTGACGTCATTTAAAGTGATTTTACAAATTATGGATGCAACTTGTCTAATAACTTGACTAATCACCATTTTATTTGCGATTTTTTTTTAACATTGAGATCATTCTTCACATTTGCTCTCCTCAAGCGCTCACCCTCATCATGCAGTTAAACCGGAATCAACTTTTTTTTCTATTGTATTTTCACTGAATGTGTAACATGTGCGTCTTAATTTTTAAATAAATCATTATTTTAATATTATTTCAGCTAACATGATGGATGAAAAGACAAACATGTACCTTGTACTTGCCCAGATTTGTCTTAAGCAAGGTGACTTCTTCCTGAAGTTGACATAGACGATCATGCAAATACCTGAAACAATCAGAATTCAAGTAAGCTTGTGAGGAATTCTTCAATAAAGACAACTAATATTAAAGGACAACCGACGTCTCCGGAAAAGTTGTGTTCATAATTTGTAAAATGGCTTCAAATGACTTCTACTGAGCGTATTTTAAAAAGATTCCACCGCATATAGCTATATTTTACGTTTTAAGATGCGCGCTGAATATTCAGGAAGTCTTGTTATTGAGTTGGTGACGAGTCCATACGTGACGTCACTAAAGGAACGCCCCCTGACCGAAAAAAAAGACACATTGTAGCAGTCTTTCCATCACGTCAATGTATTTTGCTGTATTGTTTGGTCTGAAAACCTTGTGTTGCACCCAAAAGCCACCAGAAAAGGGTGTCCAAGCTCCATATAAGGAATTTATCAGCATGTGGAAACGGAGGTGGCCACAGGAGGTCGCCATTTTGTGCCTCTTTTCTGGTGATCGTTTCTCCCCAATGTTGCCTCAAAATGGCATGGAATAAATTCTTTAATCGATTGCAAACATGTATGCTTTCCTCTTCAGAACTATTTGAATCATATTCATAACTGGATGAGTAACAAAAAAGCATCTTCTCCGAATCTGAAGCCATTGTTTTGATTCTCAAGCAAAGTCATTTTAATTGGTGTTTTGCATTTGAATAAAAATATACTGCGTGTTTTGGGTATTTTAGATGCTATAAAATGTTTTTCTGATGTCAGTTAAGAAACAAAAAAGTGACGTCGGTTGTCCTTTAACAAACCTGTTCTCCATGCAGAGTGCATCAATATCCAAAATCCGAACATCATCATTCCCCACAATGTGGTTCATCTCCACATTGAGGCGATGAGCCTTCTGCTGAAACACATCGCGCTCCGCTCGTACGTCCTGAAGCTCGTCGGTGAGGGATTTTGTGCCGTGCTCCAGTACTTCATTCTACAGCCAGCCCAACACACACACACACACACACACACACACACACACACACACACACACACACACACACACACACACACACACACACACACACACACACACACACACACACACACACACACACACACACACACACACACACACACACACACACACACACACACACACACACACACACACACACACACACAAAGCTCCATGTAGTCAGAGGTCATCTGGGTTGGTAAAACATCAGTGGTCAACCGTGTTCACCTGCTCTCTGGCTCTTTCCAACTGTTTGACCAGGTCCTCACGCTCATGCGCTGGGAAATGGCGAGCGCCTACCTCATCATCTCCAAGTCTTTGTTTGGTGATGGTCATACGTAAGAGCTGCAACACAAAGATATCCGAGTGCGATCACTTCTTGTCGACTTCATTTGGCTAGTTATTCTTGAGTGTACATGTTGTATGGGATGAGACAGTCTCAGTTTTGAATCAAACATGATTGATATTTATTGAATACAATGGTACTGACAGAAGATTTTTTTTTTGGGGGGGGGGGGGGGAATGGAACAGCCCCTTCAGTAAACTACAATGTCACACCCATGGAATTTGACCATTGGAGTTAAAGGACAACCGACGTCTCCGGACAAGTTGTGTCCATAATTTGTAAAATGGCTTCAAATGACTTCTACTGAGCATATTTTACAAATATTCCACCGCATATAGCTATATTTTACGTTTTAAGACTTGCACTGAATATTTCGGAAGTCTTGTTTTTGAGTTGGTGACGAGTCCGTACGTTACGTCACTGAAGGAACGCCCCTGACTGAGAAAGGACATACCTTGCGAAACAAAAAAAGTGATGTCGGTTGTCCTTTAAATCGTCCAGTGAACACTCTTTGATGTGGAGTCAATATCAATAAAAGTCAATACTGCGAATGTCCCGACAAAACTATTGTATGTTAAGCTCTGCTGGGCCACAAGAAATGACTCTGTGAGACGGATTCACTCGCAGGCCTTGACCTTGACATCGTGTACATGCATCGAGTGACGTCACGCACCTTGTTGTCACCCTGAGCTTCGGCCAATCGTTGCTTTAGCTCTTTCACCTCCTCAGAGAGACGGTTGTTTTTTTCTCTTGAGTCTCTCAGTAGCTGAGCCAAATTCACCTATGAATGATGCCGTAAGGTAAAGTCATTCTTGTGAGCTTTTGATACAATTAATAACACCCCAGCACTCCGTTCAGATCAGACAAAGGTGGCTTTTCTGTCCTTTCATTTTCTGTAGTGCTCATTTGATTCAGGACTAATACATCATCTGCATGACTACTAAGTGATAGGGCAGCTTATAAATCATGGTTTGATTTTAAATAGGGACATAAATGTGAAAAACCATTTTGGCAACTGTTGACCAACACAACACTGTCTAAAATTAACTGCAAACTGCACAGAAAACTGTTCATATACATTTCAGGTGGTGTGGGTTTTTGTCAAATGTGTAACTGTTTCTCACTGAAATTCGATTCAAATACTTTGCTCAAAATGTTAGTAATTGATGAAATATGCCTGTCAGACAAAAAAAAAATTGACGAAACCATCTACAGGAGAACATCATGATGCTGAATGTCAGTCCGATTTGTAAGGAAAACCAAAGCTTGAAATGGACTTGAAGCCATTATTGGACAGCAAATAAAATCATAAGTAATCAAATTTAGAGTTGGCTTGTGAAAAGATGTAATAATTAACGTTGAAAACTAACTTGGTTCCGTTTTTCGGGAGGCAGAGACAGATCACCATCCTGTTTTTAGAAAATTGAAAGAATACAATGGATCAGAGCAATCACAGTTTTTTTGTGTGGGCGATGTTGACGATGTTTGCAATAAAATTACAATGAGCTCCCTGTATTTCTTTTTTAGTCCTTGGTGCCGCTCGCGAAGCTGGTTGGCCATCAGCTTGTACTGATCCCTCTCCTGTTGGCATGTATCCAGTTCCTTGGACAGAATAAGCAGAGCCTCCTTCTTGCTCTCCAACTTCCGCTTACAAATTAGGAACTGTGAAAGTGGATAGTTTCAGATGCAAAGAAAATGGTTGTTGACAGGAGGAAAATGTATTATAATGATCAGATAACACCAGGAAATTTAAAATGTTTCTTGCTTTATGTTATCATATCCATCCATATTTGTATGGTGCTTTCGTTCAACGACGTCTTTGTTAACCTGGAGCCTCCCAGCTAACTTTGAACAAGTGTCTGGGCCATGTCCTGAATTCGTCACATGCGTAGCCAAGACTCGAATCCCAAACCTCTGAACATCTACGAGTCTACCACAAATTGGTGAATGAAATAATTGCAATTGCGTCTATTTAGGGTTTTACTGCCGAAAACATAGGTCTTGGGTGACCTGGAGCCTTGAGGGGTGGCTATGAATATGAACACGTGTTTGTTTATATGCGATCTGCTATTGTTTGTTGACCATGTCCAGTGTATATCCAACCCTTTGCCCAAGGTCAGCTGGGATAGGATCCAGTGAACACTTCTCGCCCCATATTTCTTGATAACCAAGCTCTTGAAAAATATAAATACAATAAATCACTGTGGAAAACAAGAATGATAGTTTTGCGCTGTGCAGGTTAAGTTAAAATCACTTCATTGTGCACGACCCTGCAGGACAGTGACGGGGAGGTCTGCTTCGGGTTGACAGGTATTACTGGTATTATTGTTCACATAGCACTTTTCACGAGTGTCACAGCGCGTGAATCGAGTAAATCAATGCTCGGTTTTAATCCCGCCCACTCCAACGACAGTGGAGTTTTTATTTTACCTCGTTGACCATTCCCTGCCAGTCGCCTTCGCTCCTCCTGGACGAATCCATCGTTCTGTGGCGTGCACGAAAAAAAGACTCAGTAATGCAAAATGCGAGTCAAATAAATGTTTCCTGTATGTTCAAAATACTTCCAGCTGCGTTTTTATGTCATCAACGGTCAACGCAGATGAATTGTACATAACAGGTAGGAGTCATCGACAAAGATGATCTGTCGGCAATGGCGCTGAATGGCATTTTGATACCGTTCCGTACTAGCGCAGATAAAGCCTAAACAAATGCCACTTTAAAGGGTTTTCGCTGACAAGCGCTTGCAGATGTCACGTGTGTCAATTTTAGCCAATCGTGTGGCTTTTTAAGCATCCCGTGACGTTCTTTACCGTGACGTGGTACAAAACATGGCTGTTGCTGGCAATCAATGGTAACCTAATCAATCATGTGCATTTATTTCGTACGAACTTTTAAGAACTTCAAGATGAGCGCCACTCAAAAAAATACGCGCTTATTATATGTCAAACATGCAACAGAAATATGTCATCAAACTTTGCAATTATATGAATGCGTTGGTGTCATTGCAATGAAAGGGGCGTAAACATGATTTGTTATTACTATATCTTGTGAAGATAGTGTTCAAAAATTGGATTGGCAGATGTTGTCCGTCCCTAAATATGTCCGTCCCTAAATATGCCATCCCTTCAGTTCCCCATGATCTTTGTCCCCCGCGCCCAAACAAACACCTTTCAAAACATTAAATCTACGTCATAATTTATTTAATGTCCCTCGGAAATTTGCCCGAGCTTTTCAATCGTCGCAAGGGTGCTGAACAAAATTTACGTAACCTCACAAAACAATTTGTTAATGTTTAATGACGTATGCTACTTTAAATACTGGTCACATTTGTTCTTTTCAGATGCTGGCATGGTGTATCAATTTGAAATGCTATTTGAAATGAATTGACAATAATGATTTTCAGTTTCAAATATTTCAGAGAAACAAGAACAATTAGGTGAATGTGGTCTTAGCTTGTTTAATACACGACAACAGTATTTAATTTTCATGAAATAAATCTACAGGATTTGCATTGCTAGTGCGTTCATCAGATACAGATAATTGTTTGGGACGTACATATTTCTTAATCAAGTGAAGAAGTTGTGTATAAAAGAAAATACTGTACCCTCGTCCTTAATAATAAATATGAGGGAAAAAAACACAAAAAGCATTTCAATAGCTGCATAGTGATTTGCATAGGTCAATAATACTGCACATTCGAATTTCAGTGTATTCATTCTTGGTGAAACTTTGCATCACAGTATTACAATAAAAGCTGATGTCTATTGATATTACTCTACAATGAGCATATTCATACAGTACGTGTATTCAGAATTGACATTCATATACTAATAAAGGCATATATCCAATCCAATCCAATCCAATCCAATACTGATGCAAGATGCCAAAAAGCTCATCAGAAGCAATTAGTTCATTTTGTTGCTTTGGAATTCCTCTTGAAATCTACCAGAGTGCAGGAAGTCAACAATTGCATGGAAGAGTATTGTAGTCATACATACTTACATATTTTGCCTCATAAGCTTAAATCTACCACAATATGCTCAAAGACCATAGATTTGCCCTTAAAGCTGGAAGAGAAGATGAAATTCCTCCGGTCAGTGGCGACTGCGTTAAAGGATCGTGGTGACTGCATGTAGATCTCCTTGAACTTCTGGAAAGTTTTGGTCTCCGCATCCCAGAGATAGATTTGAGTGAAGGAGTAATCACTACCTAGAGCAAGGTAATTTCTGTTGATGAAGGAGAAAGGCTGGAGGACCATAGCCCCTCGAGATGGAAGAGCCTGCATCTCTGTGAACTGCTTACTGGTCCACTTGATAATTTTGGAGTCGCCGATGTAGCAGGTCATAGCCAGATACAATTCATTTTCCATTTGGAAAGCTTTGACTGCCACCACGTCCTCCGCATTTGGAAATTCACTGTGAAGCGTGAACTTTGAGGTGCTTTTGTTCCACAAGTAGAAGACAGGCGGTTGAGATCGGCTGGCTAAAATGAGATAAGATTTCCCGTCCATTTTAACATACTCAGCGTCTGTATCGCGGAACCATTCATGTAGGAATTGATAGGTGAAGAACCCAGTTTGGTTCTGGTCTGGTTGGTCGTTCCACTGATAAAGAGTTGACAGGCCTGCTTTTGAGCTGTCAACTATCACCAAGTACCACTCATCATCCATACAGAAGACCTCAATGTCGTTCGGTTTGGAGATGTTGAGGACCTCGATTGTTTGAAACTTTGTAAACTTGTTCTGCTGATCGTCAAACTTGTAAACGTGGGAGCCTTCAAAGAGCTGTGTGACAATGATCAAAACATGATCATCCACCAGAACTGACTTGCACCCAACGATAGACTTCCCTGTGGAGAGAAATGGTCTGTCAGACGCAGCACAAGTCAGTGTAGTGCTTGCTCGCCAAGATTTCAGAATGAATAAAGTGAGACAAAAATCAGGATTTTCTAAGTCTCGGGATGTACTGTATATACTTTTTGTCGCTGAAAAGATTTCTTCAGCCGTCATCTGTACTTCTTTGAAGGTGTTGGACGTTTTACAACAGAATTCTTAGATCGCTACCACATAGCTTAGTCATGCTGATGAGCTGATACCAGGACGAATGGGGAAATCTGGGCCAGTCACAGACCATAATAAGTCAGATCAAAAGAAGTAATCAGTGTGGCCTCAGGGAATAGTCCTCTGCTCCCCCTAACCATAGAGCAGCGACCAATCATAGCAGCGTCTGACACCGCCACGACTGGACAGTAGGGATATATATATATATATATATATATATATATATATATATATATATATATATATATATATATATATATATATATATATATATATATATATATGTATATATATATATATATGTATATATATATATATATATATATATATATATGTATATATATATATATATGTATATATATATATATATATATATATATGTATATATATATATATATGTATATATATATATATATATATATATATATATATATATATATATATATATATATATATATATATATATATATATATATAGGGCCAGTGCTACCAGCAAATTTTAGTTAACTGACGAAGCTCCTCGGATGAGAAGCGAAACGTCCCACACCTTCAAAGAAGTCCAGATGACGCCTGAAGAAACCTTTTCATCGATGGACCACTCCTGTACAAATGAGAGCTTACACAGACGTAGTATATACTTTTTGGAACATTTTGTTTGGCACCGTCCTGTGAGATGTTTCTCATGTAAAATAACATATGTGCTTTAACTCAATAAAGGTGCGGAAACAGGGATGAGCATAATCAGGAGTTGGACTGCTTTCCAAGACATGAAAAGACATGCGCTACATCACAAAGGTTTTGTATTAGATCAGTGCTTGATGTGGTCCTACCTGTTATGTTGTCAAATTTTCTGAAATTCATTTCGACATGATCCCACTCCATAATCACACAACTGTTCGAGTTGGGTGCAGCCATGGCCACATAGATGTCCTCCTTAAATGAGAAGATGTCCGCTGACATGGACTGAATTGGAATTGACTGGTGACGCACAAAGTCTAAAGAGGGACAGACACACAATAAAGTGAAGCCAATTGTTCCAACATTTTTAACATGAAAGTACATCAATCAATCAAGCAATCATTCCGTTAGGAATTTTTATACCGTGAAACATGACACTGTTTAGAAACACAGGAAACCAAAATGTGATGTCGGTTGTCCTTTAAAGGGCAACCGACGTCACTTTTTTGACATCAAAAAAACGTTTTATAGCATCTAAAATACCCAAAACATGCAGTATGATATTTTTATTGAAATGTAAAACACCAATAAAAATGACTTCAAGTGTCCAAAATCTGCAAAAAAATTGAGCTGCGAATTGGGCATTTTCAGAAAGTCCCGCCCCCAGTTCATGACGTCATGCCAAGACGTCTTGCATTGCTGGAGAATCAAAACAATGGCTTCAGATTCGGAGAATATGCTTTCTTGTTACACATCCAGTTATGAATATGAGTCCAATAGTTCTGAAGAGGAAAGCATACATGTTTGCAATCCATTAAAGAATTTATTCCGTGTCATTTTGAGGCAAACGGGCGGACCCAAAAAGAGGCAAGAAAATGGCCACCGATCTGTGAGAAATGAATTAATCACCTTCCATGGAGCTTGGACTCCCTCTGCTGGCGGCTTTTGGATGTAACACAAGAGTTAAAAAAAAAACAATACAGCAAAATACATTGACGTGATGGATTTCGGTCAGGAGGCGGTCCTTTTCTGACGTCACGTGAAGACTCGTCACCAACTCAAAAACAAGACTTTCTGAATGTTCAGCGTGAGTCTTAAAACGTAAAATATAGCTATATGCGGTGGAATCTTATTAATATACGCCCAGTAGAAGTCATTTTAAGCCATTTTACAAATTATGGACACAACTTGTCCGGAGACGTCGGTTGTCCTTTAAATGGCAATGTAAAGAGCAAAGATTCTAGTATGGACTCTTTGAGGTAGTGAACTGTGCAGGGTAAGGTTATCCTGAAATTTTAATTCGTTTTATTGATTAATTCCTTCAGTTTTTTTTATGTACATGGGTGTATTTCATGCAATTAGACACACCAGGGATTGCTTTGACGTCATTTTCGCTTACCTGTAGACATGCACTGTCCCGCTGGAATAGGAATGTCATTGAGACGCTTGCCCTTCATGACACCGGGTCCAGCACAGAAGACATCGGACACGGTGGCGTTTGTGTTTTTCAGCCATGTCATCAGCCACTTGTTCTCACAGCTGCACTGGAAATCGTTACCTCGTAGATCTCTGACATTGGGCATAGGGAACAAACAAAGAAATGTTGCAATGCAACCTGTTCTTGATGTTTGCGTTTAACATTCATTGTGGATTCTGTAAGGTTGTCGAAAACAGAGTTTAGCCTGACTCAGCTGAAGTGGAGTCAGACACACATATACACGCATGCACAAACACACACACTGCATACACAAAATGCTTACTCACAGTTCCAGCAATGAATCCAAATCAAAAAACAGCTCTCTTGGCAGGAACCTAATCTTGTTATTGGCCAGGGATCTGAATGTGAGCCCCAAAGAGAGAATAATATCAGCAACCGCTGTTGTGCAACTCATAGATGGTTGTGATTTCGATGGTTGTGGCGGATTGTGATTTAAAAATGTACATCTTCAAATGTGGATAACTTGTCTTACAGATGTGTTAGATCTCGCAGGCCACGCAAGGCCTTTTTAGTGATGGTTTCAATCGTATTCCCTTCGATGAACCTATTGAGCAAGCAGCACAGCAGGGATGCATACAGTAAATGGGTGGACTAGATTAAAAAAACTGATTTTTCTGAACAATTATACTCACGCTCCTTGTAATTATGTACTTACAAATATTCCAAATGTGGAAGGCCAGAGAAAGCATCATCTTTAATTGAGGTGAAAGAGTTCCCATTTAGAAGCCTGAAAAATATGAAATTCAGTAAAAATCTCTGTAACTGGCGCAAATATTGTCATTGGTTGCCATTACAACAAAATATATAATTTATTTGGTCTTGTTATTTTGTCAAAGCCTTGAACGTTTCTATGTGAACCTTTATATTTATGTTTTTCTTAAAATCATCTTTAATAACTTATTTGGAATATTTTGTCCTGATCACTTTTGGTTCCGTGTTACGTGTTTCGATGTGCGAGAGAAATAGCTTGAGAGAGAAATAGAATGAGAGAGATTGTGACAGAGAGAGAAACACAGTCTATTTAGTTTATCACAGTTTATCTACTTTCGGTTTATAAGGTGCACACGGTATGTTATTAATTTGCTTATTTGCTGTACGTCTTTGAATGTTGCTGTGGCGATGACCATTTTGTGTTTGGGAGCCTTTTACTGAGCGAGTTGCTTGTTCTGTAGCCGCAAAGGGACATAAGTCTTCTTGTGCCGGTCCCAAGCCTGGATAAATACCGAGGGTTGTGTCAGGAATGGCATCGGACGTAAAAGTTTCGTCAAAACACACATGCGGATCAAACCTTGGAGGATGGAGGACACTGATTCGCTGTGGCGACCCCTTGAAGGGAAAAGCCGAAAAGAAAGGAAGACTGTACGTCTTGTTGAACTTATTGTAATGTTACTGTAATTGTTGTTTTTAAATGTCCGTTAGTTCACGGTGTTCCACAATAAACGTTTGTGACATCAGTACGAAGCTTCATCCTTGAACGGGGTAGATACATGTTTGTAGTTTTTATTAGAGTGCACAAGTATAGTCAAAAATATATGAAGTGTTTATTTTAATAATAATTTGTGATTGAGTCGGTTAAAAACACACTTACAGTAGCTGCAGAGAAGGCATGAATGAAAACATTCCCTCTGGGATTTCCGCAATGGAGCCGTTCACGATACTCCTGATGGGGGAAATAAACAAAAAACAAATCTCGTATTGGGACATTTAGAGCTCCAGCAGCCAAAGCCATGCGACTGGAACTATTGAGGAATAAAGATGACGCGTGTGTCACTCGGATTCATTCTTTTACTGATTGGTTTCGAACAATGAAATTCCGTAATATGTTTGTGAAAGATGTTATACTTACAGCGAGGTGATGTCACTCGGCACCGTTCGGGGGACTTGCGCACTCCCAACACACATGATGGTTTCCTTCGTGCACGAACATCCTGAAGGACATTTAAAATTCTTTTTCCATTTGTTAGCGCTGCAAATACACAGCAGCGTAAAGGAGAAGACCAGGAGCCGGTGCATGGTGAGCTTCACTTCGGAGTTATTTTCATATAAAGGGACAAAACGACCGCGATTCGATCGACTAGTTGGAGTTCATCAGTCGCATCGTCATCGAGAATGCAGCGCAGCCGTCGAGGACACTCCAGTCCTGACACCGACTGACACGCGGCTGCGCCCTCCCAGGTGGTGACCACTCGCCAGGGAACGGTCGGTGGAGAGGGCAACCGCTGCCTCTCCAGCATACGACGGGCGGCGGCCTGATGGGAACGGGACTCGGCCTGGGGTGGACGAAGACGCGGCACGGATCGCCGTGGGCGTGAGCGCGATCCCTCTCGCACGTTCACGCGACGGCGCATGGCTCTGCGTGGACGTCGACTGCCAGGCGCAGAATGGCACCCCGTACGGCCGTATGGGACCAGGTCTCGGCCGGACGCCGACGTGGGCGTGAACTGCCCGGCTCCGGGGTAACGAGACGGGTCCAGAGCCGCTCCGGGATCCAGCGGTGAGTGGGGTCTCGGACTGACGTTGACGCGGACGTTGCACGGCTCGTCGTGGATGAGACTCAATTCGTCATGCACGACGACAGCGTGGCTGGACGTGGGCGTGCAATGCCAGTCACCCAGTTTCACCCTGGACGGCCACCTGGAAGGAGGTCTCGGCCGGACGTTTACGTGGACGTTGCGGCTCGTCATCCGAGATCCCAGCTCTCACTAATCGTTCAAAAAAATGGAGATTGGCTTCGACAGAATTGCTTCTATTAAAAAAAAAAAAATTATGTTGTCATTGTACATTTAAAATAGGCTACTGCGAAAAAAAAAACATTAAAGGACTCTAAAATAATACATAGTTGGCCAATCTTTCGTACCAGTCGTTCACAAGTGTCAAAGTCAAGGCTCGGGTGCCGAATCTGGCCCAACACATCATTTTATTTGGCCCGCGAAAGCAAATCAAACTTGTGATATTTCACGATGTTTGCCAAAGTCCGAACCAACATTTCCAATGGTCCCATGTAAACCACAATAACAATCATTATTTTTTACTTCATTGGGGAGAAACGATCACCAGAAAAGAGGCACAAAATGGCGACCTCCTGTAGCCACCTCCGTTTCCCCAGGCTTTAAAATTCCTTATCTGGAGCTTGGACACCCTCTTCTGGCGGCTTTTGGGTGCAACACAAGGTTTTCAGACCAAACAATACAGCAAAATACATTGACGTGATGGAAGGACTGCGACAATGTGTCATTTTTTCGGTCAGGAGGGCGTTCCTTTAGTGACGTCACTACGGACTCGTCACCAACTCAAAAACAAGACTTTCTGAATATTCAGCGCGAGTCTTAAAACGTAAAATATCGCTATATGCGGTGGAATCTTTTTAAAATACGCTCAGTAGAAGTCATTTGAAGCCATTTTACAAATTATGGACACAACTTGTCCGGGGACGTCGGTTGTCCTTTAAGGCAGATGATAGATCTCCTCAGGTCCTAATAAGATGCCAAATTTGCTGAAGGATAAAAAGTTGATGAGGATGATGAAACTGACCTCATCTCTCAGCGGGGGAAACCATACGGCTGCCATAACTGGCATCATTCATGACAGCCCTGCATCAATCATTGCTGTTTTTAGCTTCCACATGCTAGCCTTTTTACAAGCTGAGCAATCACAATCCAAAGCTAAGACTCTGGCTATATAGCTATTTTGTTGTCACATCCTTTTCAATGATACGTGGAAACTGAACGAGATTTCAAACGTGTCTCAAACATCTGTTTCATCGAATTATTTGTCTTTCACAGTCACAAAGAGATGACTGTAAATTGCGACCCCTGATAGCACAAAAGTTGCATTTTCGCTCATGTCTCGAATGCCTGTGTGCACTTTACAAAAGTGATCTCTTTACCCAACAGCCACAGAAGAACCACACTGGATGTATTTACAATACATGGACAGTAGTTACTGCTGACCTTATTCAAAATAAAATATTGTGTTTTGATGATGGTGTTTCTACGTCAATTGGTAATAGAATAATTCACTCCCTCTGTAATCCGGTTTGGATGTGACACCACTCCATTCGTGTACATTTTTTGTGGGTGTCTTGTCTTGAATGTGACTGCCTTGTTTTTTTGCCCAATCAGGGCATTTCAGAAAATGCAAATAGGTGAGTTTTTACATCCATCTATCCATCCATTTTCTGATCTGCATATTCTCTTGAGGGTCGCAGGCACGGGGAAGGAGATTAATCCACAAAGGAAGGCCGGGTCGGAATGGAACCCATGACCTCTACACTGTGAGGCAGAAGGGCTAACCGATTGAGTACTATGCCACCCTTTTTCCAATGAATCACTGGATATACAGTATGTAACACAGATTAAAATAATATGTAGCTGCTCTTTGTTTATTGCCATTGAATTGTGAAGAACATGACCATTTTTGTCATTTAAAAACGTTTTTACATTAATTGAAATGTTCACATTCATTACAATGTAACATAATACAATCAAGATATTCAGGATTATGAACCTGCGGTGGAAGAATATACTGTACAGTATTTCAATATGTAACACTCAACACTTGAGTTTTAATCGAAAAAAACAATACTGTATATGAGAATACTGCATAGTATAATCAAACTCTTAAACCGGTGGTGATAACAATACAACTAACATAGCTAACGGCACGTTTTGTGTCCC
Organism: Hippocampus bargibanti; assembly: GCF_051943395.1. NCBI lineage: Eukaryota > Metazoa > Chordata > Actinopteri > Syngnathiformes > Syngnathidae > Hippocampus > Hippocampus bargibanti. Next base: position 22,054,820 of record NC_142743.1, read on the forward strand.
TGGGTTTAGTATAACTCATCCATAAGGGTTTGCCACCTTCTGGAAGACATTTGTCAACTTTTTGAGCAGACAGACAGTACAGTGACAAGCACTTGTCAACTCTGCACATCTGCCATGCTCATTCACACGGGGGAGATTTGCAACATTGCTGTTCAGTTTGACTCCAGGTACAGGTTGCCAATCGATTCTGGGTGGGCTGCACATGTGACTCTGATCGGAATCAACATCTAATGTTAGCAAAAAACGCCTGCGACAATGACGGATGGGGCTGATGATTGAACACCTGCTGTTTTGACGTAGAGTATCCATTCTAAGAAACTGATATGGATGCGTCTTCATTTTAAATAGCAACCACTGTGGATGTTATCTGTGGACTTTTTTTTTTCAATCTGTACTTGCTCACATATGGGCATGCATGGTGGAACCTTTAATAGCTCGCATACTGCTTACGTTGTGCTCCCATTTCATTTCCATCCAGATAACTAGACAGTTGTGATGACTCCAATTTCTTGCTTTTGAATTCAGCATTCTGTGTATGTGGCGATAGACTTGTGTTTTTTAGTTTCACTGTCTATTGAAATGGCGCATAAAGTCTTTCATTGTCTTCGTCGCCTTACGCTTGCTTATACATGCAACTGATCTTATAATGTGTGATGATACTTCCAAACTTTTAAGATACTTTATTTCAGAAATTGGTGCAATATACAGTAAATAAAATTGAATGGAAATCTAATATATGAAAGCAATTTAATACAGCGTTTTATCCTTACATGTATGCTCACAATGCTTCGGTCAAGCATTCGGGTGTTTCCATGCGGGTCTTTTTAGAGGTAAAGTTAATGTTTTAGACTTTTTAGACACGTGAAACATTACATAACAATAAATGCAACCTCCAAATGATGAAATGCACCTTTAAAGGACAATCGACGTCTCCGGACAAGTTGCGTCCATAATTTGTAAAATGGCTTCAAATGACTTCTACTGAGTGTATTTTTAAAAGATTCCACCGCATATAGCGATATTTTACGTTTTAAGACTCGCGCTGAATATTCAGGGAGTCTTGTTTGTGAGTTGGTGACGAGTCCGTACGTGACGTCACTAAAGGAACGCCCCCTGACAGAAAAAAAGACACATTGTAGCAGTCCATCACGTCAATGTATTTTACTGTATTGTTTGGTCTGAAAACCTTGTGTTGCACCCAAAAGTCGCCAGAAGAGGGTGTCCAAGCTCCATATAAGGAATTTATCAGACTGTGGAAACTGAGGTGGCCACAGCAGGTCGCCATTTTGTGCCTCTTTTCTGGTGATCGTTTCTCTCCAATGTTGCCTCAAAATGGCATGGAATAAATTCTTTAATCGATTGCAAACATGTATGCTTTCCTCTTCAGAACTATTTGAATCATATTCATAACTGGAGGTGTAACAAGAAAGCATATTCTCCGAATCTGAAGCCATTGTTTTGATTCTCAAGCAATGCAAGACATCTTGGCGTGACGTCACCAACTGGGGCGGGACTTTCTGAAAATGCCCAATTCGCAGCTCAATTTTTTGTAGATTTTGGACACTTTAGGTCATTTTTATTGATGTTTTACATTTGACTAAAAATATCATACTGCGTGTTTTGGGTATTTTAGATGCTATAAAACGTTTTTCTGATGTCAGTTAAGAAACAAAACAGTGACGTGTCTTTTAACTCATTTTAAAGCATTGCAATGTGCATGTGATTACACCACATTAGTGGCGCAAGAAAAGAATGGGATTTGCAACTGACAAGTGCTTCATAATAGTGAACCCTGGCCTGGATAATGTGACCATGACACAGAGCAACTGGTGGCTTTGCCTCGCCTTTGCTGCATACCAGCAGTCAGGTTTTGCATGACTCCAGAGGCCACTTGTGTCTTCAATCAATTTCTCTAACTGCAGAATAATGATTGTAGCATATGTCACAACAGTGATGCAAGTTTGAGTGAGCAGTATTGAAGAACATATAACCCAGCATCTTGGTTAAGGGACTAAAGTAGAGTGTACATACCTCCAGCAAGTCCATACAAATCTTGTAACCTTATAGGCAAGGGAAGGCAAGGCAGCTGTATTTATACAGTGCATTTTATATGCAGGGTAACTCAGCGCCCTTCACAAAATTAAGCGACAATATTTAAAAGCACTTACAAACCAAATAATTAAAGACATTTAGAAGCAAAGCAATAAAAATGTTCGTACTCAAATTATTGAAAGATTATGCAGTGCAAGAATAACATTTGAAAGCAACTGATTATAAAAATGCTTCAAACCACCTTCGTGTTAGTTATGCTGGAATAAAGACATTGCTTTGAATCTGGTTTTAAAAGCTTTTACACAAGCTGACCTCACTTCTGTTGTCAACTTCTTACATTTTTTTTGTGTGCACTGTAACAGTGAAATGCACTTTTCTGCACCCTCTTTGGCGCATGAAGCAGTCCTAGATGAAAGAGAGGATCAAAGCGTCCTTTTCACCAGTGGATCACGGACGCCATGGTGAAATGTGTATGTCTGCTACGAGCTAAATGTTGAAAGCAAACATGAAGCGGTTGCATATAACCCGCACAGATGGCTTGTGCGGGTTATTTGTGGAGCCTGATTGATGGGATATTTTAACCTTGCAGTCTACGCTCTGCCTTTTAACTATCAAAGTTGAAACGAGTCCAAATTTCATCGTTTTCTATGCATTTTCTCATTCTCTCTCTGTCGTCTGCCTGTCTCTTTAATGTTTAAACCCCGCCACCCTCCTCACTGCTGCGTTCTTGACCAATCACGTGGCTTTAACCGAAGACTGGGGGCGGGGAATAGAGGACAAAAAAGTCGGCTGCCATTTTGTTGTGAGGAGAACATATGAGAACACATCACTCATTGTGGCGCTCCGTGTGTATCCAGAAAAATAGTTCATATGCCAAGGTAAAATTTTCATACATTTAACGAATCGTAAACCGAAAAGTTCGTAAGCCAAGGGGTTCGTAAACCGAGGTATCACTGTACTTGGCCACCCTAACTCTCTTCTCCTTTTCCATTTACAGAAATTTATAGGCCTAGTTTCTTGTCATCCATGCATATATCGTTGCTTTAAAAGTGTCTGTATTATGAAAAGAAATGATGAGGGAGCTGTTCATCTCTCAATGGTCTTGAATGTACAGTTTAGAAGGTCACATGCAACTAACAACATAATAAAGACAGCAACAACAAACAAATACTCTTGAGGGAAAAGTTGCCGCCAACCGTGATATGATAGTGGTCCTCCCCCGTTAGGGACCCACCCTCTCTCCGCCACCACCCCCTTTTCCCCTCCCCATCGTCTCCCCCTCACCAGTGGCTCTCAGTGCCCACGTCCTGGCAGCCGGCAGAGTTTTCCGTCCTGTGTCGGGTCAACATCGCAGACCTCATGGAAGCAGCGGAGGAAACTCTCACTTACAGAGATGACCCCGGACCTCACAGGACGCTGCTCCCAGGAGGCAAGGCGAAGGACACCGGGGGACATTTGGAGACAAAACGCGAGTCCAACTACGTGGATTTAGACATGAGACCGGAAGGGGCCAAGACCGTGAAAGTAACGTTCACCGGCGAGGGGAGCCAGCTGTCTGTCAAAAGTGACGGTTCGAAACACGGGTCGGGTGGACCGGCTTCCGTAGACTCCGTGGACACGGATGGCGACGTTGACCCGAGTGGATCTGCTTTGAAATCACGAGTTGAACTTTTCTCCGAGGAGGAATCCGGGGATGAGTCGCAGCTGCTGGAGGAAGCGGACCCAAGCGACTGCAGCGAGGGGGACGAGCTCCAGTACACGGACATGATGTACCTCAACAGCCGAAGCGAGTCGGACGACGCTGCCAGCGCGGTTCTGTCCGACCACAGCGGCGCGGACACGCCAAAGGACGAGTCTCACTATATCACCACGCATGAAATTCAGCTGACCGAACTCGACCACGACGTCGATTACGACCTCGGCCGTGGTGCCAGTTGGGACTTTGAGGACGACAATTTAGTGTACTCCTTCGTGGATTACGCCTCGTTTGAAAGCGACGACACTCCAACCGGGACTCTGATATTGGAAGGCAGGGGACAACTTGCCAAACTCGGTGTGAGCACAGAGCAGGACGACAGCGATCTTGGCGATTCGGACAAAGGCGCCAGCTCGGATGAAAGCGTGTGCAAAGATCGCATCGTCGGGGACAAAATACACGTATCAGTCGTTAAAACCTCCGGAGAGGAGCCGGTCGGCGTTCTGCATGAGGGCGTTAAGCGCCTTGAAGACGGGAGCCACTTTTCTTTCGTGAGAGCTGGACTTTTGGGAGATAACAGAGCCAAGTATTTCATCCCCGCTCCTGGCCGTCAGCACCTTGCATCCAAATTAAGACGGAAGGACATAAACGAATATTCCAGTGGTGCCTCCAGCTCCATCAGTGAGCTGGATGACGCCGATAAAGAGGTGCGTAATTTAACCGCCAGGTCATTTCGAAGCTTGGCGTGTCCTTACTTTGATACCATTAATTTAAGCACGTCAAGCGAATCGTCCATGTCGGAATACGGTCTAAACAAGTGGTCCGCTTACATGGACTGGAATTATGGACACATCTCGCGGGGGGCAGGGCGCAGCGTCATTGCGCACAAGACCTCCAGCGCCACGTTGAAAATGAATCAAAAAGTGGAAAGTGAAAGAATCCCGCAGTCTAATAACCAACTAACTTTTCATCAGGAAGCATCTTTGTGCAAAGGTGCGCAGATAAAAGAACAGCGAGCGGTCACGTTGAACGTCCAATGCAATTCAGACGAACAAGCGGTTAGCAGGCGACCCAAAAGTACAAAGAGCAGGTGCGGGGAGGTTCGCGGGGCCATGTTAGCCAGGTCAGGCTGTGAAATGCACTACCACCAAGCAGATGGCTCAGACAAGTCACATACGAGGGCCATCTTTGCATCGAGTTTGCTTCAAAATGTCATCTCCAAAAAGATGCAGTTTGAGCAGGAGCGTAAGATGGAGAGAGGTGAGATCTCAGACGCATACCCCGTGCACTCCCCTCCTCTTCTGGATGGAGCGAAGGACCGGAGGGGCTTCCATAGGCAAAGCTCCGAATCGGGCTCTGGTTACACCCATTCTGGAGATGACCAAGCTATGGAGGACAGCAGAGCGAGTTCATGCGAGCCTGCAGGACAACGGCGAAGCACAGACATCGCAGCAGATTCAGGGAAAAAGGAGCCTAAAACGGGACTCACTCACAGTCAAAGCAGCGCCTTTGATTCCTGGAAGGACGACGAAGCCGTGAAGGAGGCTGAGTTCATCGCAGCCGTGAAGCAAGAGAAGGAGGAATCGGACAGGAGCAACATGCTCACAAAGCTTCTTTTCATGCCGAGCTGCCAGCGATTCTCCAAAGAGAAGGAACGCTCAGAATGCGAGGCGGTGCTTGAGACAGCAAATACAGCGACCGAAGAAGCAAAGGACAAAGGCGGAAAGACACCTGAGATCAAAATATGCCTGAGAAGTGTGAGGGAAAATAAAGGAGGGACCCTGAATATTGCCAGTCTGTTAACCCCGAAAATTAGTTCCGTCAAGACATTTCGTGGAGGAGGTGATGCCAAATGTCATATTTTGTCTGCTTCGAATAAGATTCCAAATTTTACAGTTCGAGACGTCAGAGACAACAAAGGCAAGTTCCAAACGCCGATTTACCGGGTCCGTGATGTGCGTAAACTGGTGAAAAGTTCATATCGCTTTTTTGCGTTGGATAATAGTGACAGCAAAGGTACGCTTGAACTCGCCGAAAAACTTGAAGAGAAGGCCCAAAGGGAACCAGTCAAACAAGCGTCGCCTTCTCCCATTGTCATTAAATGCCACTCTGTAAAAACAAACAAATCCCCAAAAGAAACAGAAGCAGATGTGCCGCCCCAGAGTGCCACCGGCAAGGCGCCGTTTGCTGGAACAAAGACACCAAATCATGACCAGTCGGAAGCTGAAAAACTATTGAAACAAAGGCAGGAGAAGTTTGCAGGAGAGGTGGCTGACAAACGTTTCGAGCCTCGAATTCCCAAACAAGCTGCATTGGAGAAACTCAAAGCCGCCGTCAAAACCATGGAGCAGCTTTACGTTTTTGACCGAAACGAATGGAAACGCAAAGCTCAGCCTCAGCAGTCAATCACCGGCAGCCACGTGCTGTCGCTCATCACTCGTGAGGAGCGAGGAGCGCAAGTCCAAACAATGCTAGCGCCTGAAGATGGCGCGCTGAACGTTATACGGCTTCCTCGCTATGACGAATCCGCCCAACGTAAAACCTTCAGCAACAAAAGCGTCCTTCATCTCGGCAAGAGTAGTAAGGGGCACGTCAGCACCAGTTCGCTTGCACCCAGAACGGCTTTCAAATCGACGCAAAGCTCCAATACGCCAACCGCACCTTTCTCTGTCAAAATAGAACCCACGAGACACGCGCAGGTGGAACAGAGAGCGGTCCAAATCAGTCCCGCTAATCCCAGCGTCGCACAAAGCGACTCGGAGAACTATTTGACCATGCCGGGCCTGGCGTACTCCAATGAGATCAAAGTGGCCAACAAGGAAACAGCTTACACAGAGATGAAGCCAAGCATCGGCCAACAAGTTGACGTCAAGACACCCGAGCAGAAAAGATTATTCATGGCTGAGCAGCCGGCTTCGTCTGTCTACCGCCAGCCTGTCGCAGGCCCGCAGACGCAGCAAGTGTTATGTTTCTCATCCCCTTTTGCCACTCTGTCGCCTCCACCTTCGGGCGGAGAGACGGGTCTTCAAACGCAGCGCAAAATGCTCCTCGACCCCACCACGGGACATTATTACCTCGTGGACACGCCCATACAGGCCAGTACCAAGCGACTGTTTGACCCGGAGACAGGCCAGTACGTGGACGTGCCACATTCACCCGTGCCGCCCATCGCTCCCGTCACCCCCGTGCCCCTTTCGCTGCCCTCCTTGGCCCTGAGCCCCAGAGCATTCGCACCCACCTATATGATTTACCCGGGATTCATCCCCTCGCCCGCTCTGCAAACTCAAGCCTCGTTGCCGCCTTTGCTAGGTCACTCTGCAGACAGAGAAAAGTTGAAACACGCCACAAACGCTAAACAAGAAGAGGAAGTCAACGCTCCGTCGGCAGAAAGCCCCTACTACAGCGCCACAGCCGAGGCAGCGCCCGGACAGGTGAAGCCCTCCGCCAGTTCGGATAGGAAGTCCATTATCAGCATCACAACGCAACAAGGTCCAAGAATCATCGCCCCGCCTTCCTTTGACGGAACAACGATGAGCTTTGTGGTGGAGCACCGATGACCAAGAAGACACTTCATGACACATGTAAGTTGGCACCCCCCTACCCCCAAACAGTCACATTCATCAATGGGACATCATTTTACCTGCAAAACGGCAGCCTCAATAGCATACGCTACCTGGAGGTTGGAAAACAAATACATAAATATACTGTATACTCAAATAAATAAATTAATAAATAAAATAATAATAATAATAATACATTTCATTTAATACCGTTTGTGAACAACAGCTCTTGTTTGTATGTAAAATGGCTTCCAAAAACTTCATTAAAGGACAACCGACGTCTCTGGACAAGTTGTGTCCATAATTTGTAAAATGGCTTCAAATGACGTCTACTGAGCGTATTTTACAAAGATTCCACCGCATATAGCTATATTTTACGTTTTAAGACTTGTGCTGAATATTCAGGAAGTCTTGTTTTTGAGTTGGTGACGAGTCCTCACGATACGTCACTGAAGGAACGCCCCTGACCGAAAAAAGGACACATTGTAGCAGTCCTTCCATCACGTCAATGCATTTTGCTGTACTTGTTTGGTCTGAAAACTTTGTGTTGCACCAAAAAGAGGCAGAAGAGGGCGACAAAGCTCAGTTTAAGGAATCAATCAGCCTGTGGAAACGGGCTGATTAATTCCTTACACGGAACTTTGTCGCCATTTTCTGCCTCTTTTTTAGTGCTACATTCCACCCCCCTATTACCTTAAAATGGCACGGAATAAATTCTTTAATCGATTGCAAACATGTATGCTTTCCTCTTCAGAACTATTTGAATCATATGAGTAACTGGATGAGTAACAAGAAAGCATATTCTCTGAATCTGAAGCCATTGTTTTGATTCTCGAGCAATGCAAGACGTCTTGGCGTGACATCACGAACTGGGGGCGGGACTTTCTGAAAATGCCCAATTCGCAGCTCAATTTTTTTGCACATTTTGGACACTTTAAGTCATTTTTATTGGTGTTTTGCATTTGACTAAAAATATCATACTGCGTGTTTTGGGTATTTTAGATGCTATAAAACGTTTTTCTGATGTCAGTTAGGAAACAAAAAAGTGACGTCGGTTGTCCTTCAAGGGAAAAGCTGAAAAAAAGGCATCGTTTTTTCTTTTTCTTCTTCTTTTATGCTATAAAAAAGGTTTGTGAAAATAGTTATGTAATTCTGAAGTAATTACACTAAATGCATCTGACTATTTACTGGTTGAGAGTGGCAATGTGAATACTTTCAAAAACTTTCAATATAAAAACCACAGCCGATACTGTATGCAGTCCATCAGTAAGATCATTAAAAAAAAAAGTAATCCGTTCCAGTCTATTGTCAACCGAGGTGTCAGAATAAGAATACAACTACGTGAGCTTGTGAGATTCTTGTCAGTTGTGTGGCAGCCAAGGGCTCAGCGTGGGCTTTAGCGGTGGTGTGAAGTAAAACGGTGTGTTTAGCTAATGCCGTGTGTGTCACTGAGTGAATGTGTGTGTAGGAAGGAGCTGGGGTGGCGGGCGGAGGCATGACTGGGATAGTGAAGCAGGACGAAAAGGTCAGGTCGACGTAAAATATTTGTTGTGCTGATGCAGGGAGAGGACAGCTGCTGGGAGAGATCAGATGCTGTTGCTCGCTACTTGTGACGCCGCCGCGGAAGCAAGTTCGCCGGGCTGGGACGGGGTCAACTTTTTATAGCCCCCTCCTCCTCTGCCCAATCCAAAACGGGTGGATGGAGGTGGAGAGCAGTGTACTCCCTTTACTCTTACATAAACCACCTCAGCTGTGTTTTGAATCCCCGGAGCAGATTGATGTGTACTATACACTCGAATATGACACTTGGGACAAATAGGCGAAGTCTCCATTTTAAATCAACACCATATATACCATTGCGTGCCTCTGAAGATCTTTGTTCATCAACACAGTTTCTTATTTTTCATTTTCAGATATCTCGATGGAGGAATCTGCCTTGATTCAACCACAGGCAGCATTCTGTTCTTCAAGACGTCCTCTCACCAAAGTCTACATGAGTTTAGCCTTTTTGCATGGCAGCACTTTGTGAGGTAAAAACACTGAATCACAATGGACGTTGCTTTATCAGCTTAAGGGAAGATGTTGCTCGGTCAAAAGAAATAAAGAAGGAGTAAGTCATACACGGTATTAAGGACAGGGACCATTTGTTTGGAGCAAAGTCAGTTAGATGTGGATTTAGATGATTCATATTATTCTATTCAATTTTTTTTTTGCATCGTGTCACATGATTGTTGTGTTGTTGAACACCAGCAGGTTGCATCGGCTATAAATACAGTGGTACTTCGTCTTACGAACGCTTTAGCTAACAAACTTTTCACTTTACGAACATTAAATTCGCGAGAATATAATCTTGGCACCAAACCACATGGCTGAATAGCGCCACTGTGGCTGCCGGACTACTTTTCCACACCCACTTTCTTTGGTTTCACTCAGTGAAGACGTGGTTTGTTATGGAGTGGATACTTTTGCTTTTTTGGGACCGATAAAAGACCCCACCACAGGCTAGTTTTAAGACGAAGAGGTCACAAAAATTACGGTCGAGCAGAAGAAGGAGATCATCGAAAAACACAAACGAGTGCGTTTGTGTCACTTAGCGTCCAGGTATGCTAAGTCAACCATTGCGACGTGTGGCTAAGGGTGTTTCTGCATTGTCTAAGCGCTGCCTAACTCTCACGCAATAGAAGAGGTTGAAAAACTTCTGTTGTTTTTGGAGAGAGTGTGAGGGTATTTTCGCCAAGAAAGCACTGCAACTTCACTCGGATATCATCAACAGGCAACTACATCAATGACCATCACAAAGGTAAATAAAACGACAGTGTATTTCTTTAATTACAATACAATAGCACATTTATTCTACATAAAATTAGGTATATGTTATGTAGTTTTAAGGCTTATTTAGTAGAAAATTATGTTTTATGGGGACCTGGAAACGGATTATTCTCATTTTTAATGGTTTCCTATGGGAAATTAATGTTTGGAAGGCACACTTTGCGCCTTACACACACGGAAGTTCATAAGCTGATGTATCACTGTAATTGTTTACAAATTTTAAGACCATGTTCTACTTGAAGTACATGGATCCTCTGCATCACGACTGCCAAGGTGCTGTTTACACCCGCACGGCGGTAGCACTGAATGAATTTTATGGAACTGTTTGAGGTGTGTTTGAAAAGAAAAGAAAGCTTGCACCTTAAAGGACAACCGACGTCTCCGGACAAGTTGTGTCCATAATTTGTAAAATGGCTTCAAATGACTTCTACTGAGCGTATTTTACAAAGATTCCACCGCATATAGCTATATTTTACCTTTTAAGACTCGCGCTGAATATTCCGGCAGTCTTGTTTTCGAGTTGGTGACGAGTCCATACGTGACGTCACTGAAGGAACGCCCCTGACCGAAAAAAAAGGACACGTAGCAGTCCTTCCATCACGTCAATGTATTTAGCTGTACTGGGCTGGTCTGAAAACTTCGTGTCGCACCAAAAAAGAGGCAGAAGAGGGCGACAAAGCTCCATATAAGGAATTAATCAGCCTGTGGAAACGGGCTGATTAATTCCTTACAGGAGCTTTGACACCATTTTCTGCCTCTTTTTGTGCAACATTTCCCGCCCCCACATACCTCAAAATGGCATAGAATAAATTCTTTAATCGATTGCAAACATGTATGCTTTCCTCTTCAGAACTATTTGAATCATATTCATAACTGGACGAGTAACAAGAAAGCATATTCTCCGAATCTGAAGCCATTGTTTTGATTCTCGAGCAAGGCAAAACGTCTTGGCATGACGTCACGAACTGGGGGCGGGACCTTCTGAAAATAGCCACTTCCGGTTTTAAATTGAAGTACTTTTTAGACACTTTAAGTCATTTTTATTGTTGGCATTTGACTAAAAATATCATACTGCGTGTTTTAGGTATTTTAGATGCTATAAAACGTTTTTATGATGTCAGTTAGGAAACAAAAAAGTGACGTCGGTTGTCCTTTAAATTGAATGAATGAATGAATGAATGAATGAATGAATGAATGACGACTTGTGTCTGTATTATTTTCACACTTTTAAGTGTAATGGGGTTTGAGTCTGTGTGCCTGCCGAATGCATGCATGTGTGCTTACGTGTGCATTTGCGCTACACGTGCAGGGTGTATCATCATTCGGCAAGTACTGTATACAATGAGGAGTCATGTTACTTCACTGTTTAATACGAGCGTGCCGATGTCACATGCTCGCGTTCTCACAAGAATTATGTAGTAAATTCTGACATGATTGCTTTGTTTAAAGAATAAGATGGAAACTATCCCAGCTGCCATTCATAGGCTACATAAACAAGTGGGCAAAATTGTTTCTACCAACATATTGGTTGACATTGATACCTGTCTAAAATTTCAGGAAGAATTCATTGAGACATTTTTCTATAATAAAACATTTTGACAATGCAATGATCTGTTATGGATTATAACCCCTCGTAATCATCCAGATTGTAGTTTTAGTAACCCATTGTATTAAAGGTATTTGGATCTGCTGGTCAGTCTATTTGCCATTATTGTGTTTAGATCCACAACCAGATTTAAATGATTATTTCATTAGTTTTTATGAGTGTGTGTGTAATAATTTGGAAGGAAGGACAAGAGTAGAATAGCTAGTTTGCACTTTCACCCCAATTTGACCTGATGCATTTGTAAGTGCAATGTCGCACAAAACGTTTAGTACTATATGTGAATCGCAGTCCATTTGACTTCTTAATCATAGAATCTGTAATTTGGGGCTAGTGCAAATATATCCGATTGATTGCATTTCGATAATCATTTTTAAAGATATATGTGATTAGGGTGAAATGATTGCGTTATCCCAAATGATTTGCTCTGTATGCTTTCATGCCGAGTTGTGCAAATGAAGCTCGGATGTTTCTTGATTATTTAATTTTCGACATTTAGACCCTGAAATTCATAATTTGCCATTGAACCTGTTGTATTTATGTTATGAACATAAAGGTCATCATACTTACATGTAAATGTGCATTTTTTTTGCCTATTGTATCAATTGTATTAATGAATGTTCATGTAGTTCATGCACTTGGATTGTCTCGATTCAATATTGACCGTGATCAATGACTGTGTACATAGAGATTGAAAGCACATTCTATTTTTGAATGGAGGAGGGTATTTTTCCCTAAAATGTTTAAGTGACGTGAATAAAATACACTGAAAGGTCAAACAAAGCACTTGGGTGTAAGGATTCACATGAATTGCATTATTTAAAGGACAACCGACGTCTCCGGACAAGTTGTGTCCATAATTTGTGAAATGGCTTCAAATGACTTCTACTGAGTGTATTTTACAAAGATTCCACCGCATATAGCTATATTTTACCTTTTAAGACTCGCGCTGAATATTCCGGAAGTCTTGTTTTTGAGTTGGTGATGAGTCCTCACGTGATGTCACTGAAGGAACGCCCCTGACTGAAAAAAGGACACATTGTAGCAGTCCTTCCATCACGTCAATGTATTTTGCTGTACTTGTTTGGTCTGAAAATCTCGTGTTGCATCAAAAAGCCGCCAGAAGAGGGCGACCAAGCTCCATGTAAGGAATTTATCAGCCTGTGGAAACGGGCTGATTAATTTCTCACAGGAGCTTGGTCACCATATTCTGCCTCTTTTTGGGTGCTACATTTCCCCCCCACAGTTGCCTCAAAATGGCACAGAATAAATTCTTTAATCGTTTGCAAACATGTATGCTTTCCTCTTCAGAACTATTTGAATCATATTTATAACTGGATGTGTAACAAGAAAGCATCTTCTCCGAATCTGAAGCCATTGCTTTGATTCTCGTGCGAGGCAAGACGTCTTGGCGTGACACCACGAACAAGGGGGCGGGACCTTCTGAAACTGGCCACTTCCGGTTTCAAATTGAAGTAGTTTTAGACACTTTAAGTCATTTTTATTGGTGTTTTGCATTTGACTAAAAATATCATACTGCGTGTTTTCGGTATTTTAGATGTTACAAAACGTTTTTCTGATGTCAGTTAGGAAACAAAAAGTGATGTCGGTTGTCCTTTAAGTGAACTTGTTTGCAAGCAAAGGATATTGGAAGTCTTGATGGTTAGAAATGAAGTGCAAATGAGATCTGGCGCATTGTAATGACATCATCATACGATGGTGTTGTTTTGTTGCATCGTGTGAGCTGTGTGGCGTGTGCAAGGGATAAAAAGGTCTGAATGACAGCAGAAAGACATTTTGAAAGGAAAATTAAGTGCTGTGCACCTATGCTTGACTTTGAATATAAAAAGTGTCATGGATGCGGACAAGCCTACATACCTCCGGAATAAATTCCAAATACAAGGTTCTTGACGGTGTTTGCGTTATTTGAATGGGTTTTAGCGCTGATGTTCATTTTTAACCTTTGCTCACAGAAAAGAACGTTTAAATTATTTTTGTCCTACTAAAACACAGAATATATCGTGTGACGGGTTTCAACAAGTGGAAAGCAGTACGTAGTGGTTACAAGAAATAGATGAACATAAATACAAGAGCAAAATGAATACATAAATACGGATGCATCATGCATTATTATCATCGATTTTATATCTGAATAAAAAGTAAATCTATACGCTTGTTTCATTATCTGCATTTATGAGTGAACGTTTGAAAGGATTTAAAAAAAAACTGTGATACTACTAATACTACTACTAATAATAATAATGTTAATAATAACATTAATAATGATAATAATAATAATAATAAAGTCAACCTAATTTAATATAGCAGAAGAAGAATTTGCTGGATTGCCAGCATGCAAATTAAAAATTAATACTATTATTATTATTAATAATAATAAAACAATAATAATAAAATATTCATAATATTAATACTATTAATAATACTATTATTATTATTAATAAATAATAATAATAATAATAATAATAAAGTCAACCAGATTTAATATAGTGGGAGAAGAATTTGCATGATTTCCAGCATGCAAATAAACAATTATTAATACTATTAATATTATTAATAATAATAATAAAGAAATAGTAAGAATAAAATTAATAATAATAATAATAAAGTCAACCAGATTTAATATAGTGGGAGAATAATTTGCTGGATTGCCAGAATGCAAATTAAAATTTATTAATGCTATTAATAATATTAATACTATTATTATTAATACACTACTACTACTACTAATAATAATAATAAAATAGTAATATTAAAATAATAATAATATAATAATAATAATAAAGTCACAGTGAATGTTCAATGCAATCAACCAGATTTAAGAGCACATTTGCTGGATTGCCAGCATGCAAATTTAGTTTTGCGGCGACACTGAAACTTCAGCCGGCTGAGGCTTAAGTTTAACCTGAGCGTTTGCGGCTGTGTTTACTTGGTTCCCATGGTCACAACCAGACTGGCAGACACTGCTTTGCCCCCAGCTGCTCTCTGTGCTTTTCAAAGAATCTCCAACAAGGCCCAGTTGTTGATTTGGTTTCGGATGCCAATTGGAGTTCTGATGTCAGGCACTGTTAGAATAGCACCTCAAAACAAATATAGAATACATTTTGGTGGGAAAAAAAAGCTTTTGTGGGCCTATCTGGATGCGCAAACATCATGTCGGTACTGTACTCTCTGTAATTAGTTACTAAGAGTATTGGTGAATATATTTTTTTCCCGATCGAAATATACACATATGTAAACAGACTGGGAGTTGCCAGTGTATGTTTATTTCCATCCAATTATATTTAAAATAAAGTGATTGCCAAAATTGTCAGTACAGTGATAACAATACATTAACGCTTTCCATTGCAATTATACACAAAACTATTTCAAATGTAGATTCTATTATTATTATTATTATTTTACCCCACATCCTGTAAGTACCGTGTAAAAAAACAAAACAATGGTGAATGTCATATTACTACTCTGGTACATTCTATATTATTATTTAAATGTGAAGCTGCTTCAAGTAAACACGTTTTTTTTTTAAATGAGATTTTTGGGTGGGATTGATATAAAAATTACATTTCCAATCCCTTTTTGTACTGTACTGTTATGCGCCCAACATAAATATAGTTTGAAAATCAAGCCATAACAAGACAAAAACAAGAACTTGCAAACAGAATGTCAAATTACTTAAATATCCACAGAAATGTAAACATTGCATAAGTTGTCTAACAAAAAAAAATAATAATAATAATACAGTGGGACCTTGGCTTACGAACTTAATTGATTCCCAGACAGAGTGTGTAAGGCGAAAAGTGTGTATCCCAAAAATTAATTTCCCATAGGAAACCATTAAAATGAGAATAATCCGTTCCCAGAAAACATAAATTTCTACTTTCTAATTTTCTAAGCCTTAAAACTACACAAAATATACCTTCTTTTATGTATAATAAATGTGATATAGTATTATGATTAAAGACATAAACTGTACTGTACGATAAAGTCATTTTATTTACCTTTGTGATGGTCGTTAATGGATTGATGGAATGGAGTGTCCGGTTTCCTCAGCATTAAACACTTGAGGAACATAACCTTCTTCTTTCACCATCTGGAGGAATGATCACTTGTAGGTGCTTTCTCTGTGATAATTGTATCAATTGCGATCTGTTTAGCTGGGTTGATAGCTTTTTGCATCAAGCGTACTCGAGTGTACTGATGACTTGTGCGGGTTATCAAAGTTGAAATGGGTCCAAATTTCACTGTTTTCTATCCATTTTCTCACCATTCTACTTGTTTTTTTCACTTGTGTTTTTTTTTGTTTCAAGCTCTGTCCTTTCCTTTTCATGTGTGTATTTTTTCACGCTGTCTGCCTGTCTCTTTAATGTTTAACCCCCCACCCACCCCACACACACGCACACTGCTGGGTTCCTGACCAATCACGTGGCTTTAACCGAAGACGCCATTTAGTTTTTTGAAGAACGGCCTCACTCTGTCTGTAGCCCCATCCCCCACTGCTGTGTTCTTGACCAATCACGTGGCTTTAACCGACGACTGGGGGCGGGGAATAGAGGACCAAAAAAAAAAAAAAAAAAAAATTACCTTGTTTGGGGAACAGGCTCGTTCACGAACGACACATCACTCATGGTGGCAGCTCCATGTGTATCCCGAAAAATAGTTTGTATGCCAAGGTAAAAATTTCATAAATGTTACGTTCGTAAACCAAAACGTTTGTAAGCCAAGGTGTTCGTACACCAAGGTCCCACTGTACAACAACAGCACATTCGATACATTTGTCTCTTTGGGTGTTTCGCGGCATGATGCTTAGGTGTGATGTGACATATACTAGAAATGCACCAAAACCTCACAGAGGAGAAATATAAAATGCCCCAAACATGGAAGTTATCTCCTGAGTATTTTGTGGTTTCACCTCTACCAACTGGAGTCAAAAACCTTCTTGCACATGTTTGAGTTTTCCTGGTGGAGCGGGAACTCCGAGCCGGGGATAAGCACCTTCTTGCTCTTTCGCGTCATCACGCTTTTCCCTGATGACAGGCTCTCGTGTTTCTTTAGATAATTGCTGACAAGCAGGGAAAAAGAATGGGGATGTTGGATTTTTATTTACAGAGGCACGGGAGTTCAGTTGATGAAGGATGTTCTCGTACCTGATTGGAAAGGTGGCTTTGTCCATCTGCATGCACACCACGAAAGGATACTCGGAGAACTGGACAGTGGTGATGAAGTTGAGGGAGGCTTCCGTTTCAAAGGTGACCTCCAAACCGGCACTCATGAAGTCCATGTCGACTGTAACATTAGCGGAAATCACGAACGCTCCCCTGCAAAGTGACACAAAAGAAGACTTTGTGAAAATTCATTCACTTGCTGTATCATCTGCATGACTCACATTGACGCTTATGACTGCGTGGGGTATAAAGTAAACATAAATCAAAATGCTTTGAGTAATTACTGAGGGAAAATAATGCAGATTATTATCGCAGTTGTGGATTATCATAATTTTGCTGCTGTGAAATGTAAATTTCTTCACTGCGAGAGAAATAAAGGTACATGCAATCCAATCCAAGAAAAGGCAACCTGTTTTGAATGGCCATTTTGCTGGTGACTGCAAATGGTATCACAGTGCCAAAGGGCTCATCTTGTGAACGTAAAATGACCAAACGCAGAAAACAGGTGAGCAGAAACAATTGTTATTGTTACCTGAAGCAGCACAGATATAATAATAATAATAATAATAATAATAATAATAATAATAATAAAAACAATTATATAACAATAATAATGATCATGATAATAATGATAATGATACTAATAATAATAACAATAATAATAATAATAAAACAATTATATAACAATTATCTAACAATTATATGACTAATAGTAATAATGATCATGATAATAATGATACTAACAATAATGATACTAACAATAACAACAATAATAATAATAATAATAATAACAACAATAATAAAGGTTTCTTCAGCCGTGATCTGTACTTTTAAAGTACAGATCACGGCTGAAGAAACCTTTTCATCGATGTACCACTCCTGTACGACAGAGCCTACGGTACACAGAAATAACAATATAATCAATTTTATTTACAAGTGCCTTTCAGGACATTTTACAATCACAAAACATGGAAATAAATAAAACCAACGATAAAATTATTAATAAAAACAAGAGATAAAAGTATACGGATAATGCGATTTTAAATAGGTGGGTTTTGAAGGTGGGAAGAGAATCAATATTACAGATGTTGAGAGATCCAGAGTTTGGGGACAGAGATGTCATTTTTATAGGAAGGACGAGTACAAGGCCAACTGGTCCCCTCCTGAGATGGATGAAAACAGATCTTGTTTTTTCCTGTTTAGTTCAAGCCGTCGTGCTTACGAAATGAAAATTTTTGGATGGAATTTGAAAAAAAAAAAAAAAAAAAAAAAATCCCATTATAATTGTGGTCCACTTTTCATATCAAATATCTGAATGATCAAAGTCACTATTTTAAAGCCGTGAACTACAACCCACTCTCTTGACTGATCACACATTCAGGATTGTCTCTCAAGTCAATCCTTCTTTTGCTCAGCAGTGTTTGATTTCATTGCAACGCCGAGCGGCATGTAGCAAAGTTACACAACAGAACCAGAACCAGAAACAGAACACCACCATTGATGTAGGAACAAAACGACTGACTGCGAGATGCATGCATTCCCCCTCCTTTTTGTGTGTGTCTTGCTCCCCTTCCACGCAACTTCACACATACATGCAAGAGCACGCATGTAAGATTCCACCAGTCTGTAACTTTGGCCATGGTGGCATGCCCTGGCAGAGATGCGTGCGTGCGGTTTGTTCTGCGTCTATAGATAGGCCGTCAGTCTATTATCAGGGTGAAAGAGGCACAGTTATGTTGATCCATTCACCTGCCTCTGCCATTTGCTAACACGCGCAGGTCAAGTCCACTTTTTTTTGCTCGAACAGTGAAAAGCAGAAACTCTTACCCCAAGACAAACTTCATTAACACTTTGCTTTTGGTAGGCATCCACACCGACAGTGCACAAAACTATTTGATATTTTCCATTGATAATCACAGTTGTGGCTTCATGCATCATGAGTAGCCATACATTTTGGCAACAAATATATCGTGATATTCTCCAGTGCAATTCAATTTCAATTCGGCGCCAAATCCTGACAAAGACATCAGTTAGCTGCGCCCGCTGTGGTGTATTATGGTCTTGAATAGTGACTCAGACGAGACTGACGTCACGTTTCATGCGAACCCTCGAAGCGAGATAGGTGTGAAGCACAATACTGGTTGACTTCCAACATGTGAAGTGGAACAAGTGAATCAGACAACATTTATAGAGCGTGTAAAGTTCACATGACTAACATCAACGCGTGTCTATTTGAGGCTCCCTGACACGGCTGGAACTTCTGAAACAACCATAAAGGTTATTTTTCTAGGAATCGTCACGGAGCGCTCCAGAGGTGTTTCATCACACTTGTATATGCAGTTGTTAACAAACATACCAAAGATTATGCATATGGGGTTGCGAACTATTTACAGTATTTTATCATCATGTTAAGGCATCGCTTCGGCTTTTGATTTCATTGCACATTTTCTGGACTTAACCTGTTATTTACGCTGGTTTTGGACTCCCTGTACCACAAACTGATCTCCATGCCGCCAGAGATGTCGATGGCTAACCCTCCTTGGAACTCTGCACTTGCCTTCAGACCAGACTGTAGTTGAATGACCTGCGAGAAAAAAGAGAATATAGATTTTTTTTTGCCTTTATATCAAAAGCACACAGCCACGAGATGTTACGGCACATGTGTGCGTATTAATCTATTTATCTGTCCGTCTCTAAGTACCATATTTATTCGAGTATAACGCGCAAAATTTTCTACCTACAAAATAACTCAAAGTTTGGGTGCGCGTTATAAACGAGGCCTGGGGGAAAAAAATGCTCATATATATTTAATGCGTTATCCCTTCCAGGAGGGGGCAGCATTTCCATGGCTATTTTCTCCCTTCAGTTTCGATTCTCGGAAAGACCTGCATTCCTTTTTTTTTGATTGTTGATTACCATTTCGTTAGCATGCTTCATTTCATTTCCTCGCCCATACTGAAACGTTAGTTAAGCATTGCAATTTTGCACAATTACCAATATCCAGAGTTTCCATTCAGTGTTCTTCATATTTTAATTGATATACTGTTACCGAGCCGAGAAAAAGTGAAACAAAATTTTATACTGATTTTTAATTGAAAATTAGGGGTGCGCGTTATACACATGTGCGCATTATCAGTGTTTGAAATAACATCTGCCTAGAGGCCCAGGGCGTACAACTTTTACGTCGGGCGTACAACTTTCAAAACGTCTTGGCTCAGGTAGCAGACAACTTTTTCAAGAAGAAAAAAATATATCTTTTCAAATCAAACCTTTTTAAGCTTTCAAAACTTTCAAGTACACTTTTCAGTCACGGTAAATGAACGTTTGGCAATTTGCATACTCGGCATGGCAGCCAATCAGAAGCCTCTTTCGTGCTTTGGACTATACCGTGACTGAAAAATGTACTTGAGAGTTTTGAAAGCCGCTTTCAAGAGGAGGTAACGTGGCCTTGAGCAGGCAACGCAAACATTGCATTGTGCACCATGACGACAAACGGCAAACGACGACAACGGAGCAAAATCTTCAGCAGGGGATATTTTCCAGAAATTAAGCAAGGGAGCAATTATGGTAGGTACTTACTTGATTTAAAAAATCCTTTATACTTCGCAACAATGGGTTTTTTGTTGCGATTGGTCATCTTATTGTGTTTCCATTTTTTTGAAAAATGGGGTAGGCAACTTTATGGCCGGGCAGGCAACTTTACACACAAAAAAAGCATGAAAAGTACGTCCATCCATCTATCCATATCGAGCCATCATTTGAGAAACAAACCCTTCCATATAACCATTTTGCCATTGAACTGATTCACCAATTAGGCCACATGAGTTCGGCGCTTACCTCAGAATGATCGGTGAGCAGAATGAGACCCTTCACCACATTCATGGGTTCTCCACTCATGGAGAACATTTTGGACATGAGGTCACTGTAACCCTTGAAGAAGGTGACAGGTCTTAGCTGCACATCAAAGAGTAAAGCCGACATCCCGGCGAAGGATTCCAAGTCTCCTTCGCCTTCATCTGCTGTGGCGGCAATGAGTGACTCCAAACCCTGCGCCTCAATCGCAACCTGGACCAAAAAAATGAAGTAAACCATTCAATCACTTGGATTGTCAAACATGGCTTTGGATAACTAATCAAACCTGAAGTCCATGTAGCATTGCTCCTTTACTAGCACCGTAAATGTTCATGTTGCTTCTTCTTAAGATTCCAGAGCCGGAGTACAAAATGTCCAAACTGTATGTGGAGGTGACATCAACAGATTCTATGGAAAGTGAATGATGGCAGTCATTTCAGTACTAAATTTGCAGGAATATCAGAATATTTGTTTTTACCTTCTTATTGATGATATTTCATGTCAATTGCTCCATATTCTATTTGAACAAAATAATTTACCTACTATATGGCCAGAGTGAATCAGAAGCAGCTCTAATCATAAAATTAATCAATGTCCTCGGTTCTTTAAACAGCTTCTTCCCCCAAGTCATTAACTCTTTCAACTCTTTCAACAGTAGCCAAAATGGAACTGTATAGTGCCACTTCGCAGTTTTTTGACAACGATACTGCAGCGTGTTCTACCGGAAAAAAATTCCTTGTGTGTTCTACATACTTGGCAATAAAGATGATTCTGATTCTGATATACATAGGGCCGAAACTACCAGTAAGACTTTAGTTCGCTGAAGAAGCATCTTGGATAAGAAGCGAAACGTCCGACACCTTCAAAGAAGTACAGATGACGGCTGAAAAAACCTTTTCATCAATAAAAGAAATGAAATAATAATCAAATCAACTACATGTACTTACGTGCCATGAATCCTGAGTATGCGGATGAAGACCCGAATTTTGAAAATCGGTCATAGTTGTGTGAAATCATATCCCGCATAACTTGTCTTAGACGTTCGCTGAAAGAAAGTATGACAGTATGATATATTTCGCCCGCATTCCTTTTTCGCTATGAGCAACGTTCAATCTCAAATGTGTCGCTCCACAACACACCTGGAGGGCATGTGGAAACGGAGGATGTCCTGGATCTTAGACAACATGTACTTGTTCATCTCATGCGGCAGGTGTCCGATGGACAACAGGAGATTCTTGATCTCCATGTGCGAGGGATTGCTACTCAGGATGACATCGGCTGCGGCAGCTCGCACGTTTTTCTCGTAAATGCGTCGATTCTGGTGATAAATTCGGTTCACTGTTTTTTTTACCTGAAATCACAAAGAAACATATGCGGTAATCTCAACCAACATGACCAACCAATATACCCGCTAGTTACAATTTGTCACGGTTTGCAAGGTGGTGAAGGTTGCGGATTCCAAATAAGCAGGCAGGAGGGAGCAGCAGGTTGTATTTGACAAATTGTATTAAAATAAAGTCAGCAGGAACAAAATCTAAAACATCACAGTCATCCGAACAGAAAGGTACAAAGTATCAAAGAAAACCATGAGTAAAAATCTGCCAAGATGAAACAAACCTGACAGGGTGAAGCAAACACATACAATGACCCGACAATGAATGGTCGTGCCGGGAGTCCTTTTAACTCCCACTGATTGGAACGACCAACACCTGTGCAGGTGCAGGCGGGGCCGACAGCGCCACCCGTTGGTCGCCAACCAGATCGTGACAGTACCATTGGTCAAATACAACCTGCTGCTTCCTCCTGCCTGCTTATTTGGGATCCACAACCATCACCACCTCGCAAACTGTGACACAATTCCCGTAGTTTAAGGTATTGTTTGTTATATATATATATATATATAGTACAGGTAACATCCGACTTACGACCGAGTTCCGTTCCGACCAAACGGTTGTAAGTCAAAATCCATTCAAAATGTTGAATAGAGACTCGGAGGCTAAATGACTCGCACACTCCCTCCCCTCTGGTGCCATCACACGGTCGATTGCTGTGCGAGAGTGAGATGCTGGCTGGCCAAAATTGTCATACATGGTCCCGGCCTGCTAGCGCGTTGCGGTACCAGGTGTAGAATTAAAAATAGGGTCTGGAGGTGGTGGTCGTAAGTCGGATGTTACCTGTATATGCAATTAAAACAGGTTGGCATGTGGCAATGACTTTTTGTATGAAGAGTCGGGGACCAAAAAATTTGTGGGGAATTTACCTCATCAGTCATGAGGGTGACGTCATATCTCTGCAGGCTGGTGAGTGCGATGGTACTGTACGCGCCCACTTCTGACTCTGTGTATTTAGTAAAGACGGGAATAGCCTCGGGGAGCAAAGAGTTTTTCAGAGCCAGGAGGAACATCTGAACCTCGGACTCTTCCTGAGTGCTGTCTGGTCCCTCCAGAATCATCTTTTTGACTTCAACGACTGTCTGGGAATTTGCAGATCATCAGTTGGAAGAGAGCACCGAATCACATCGTAAACATAAACAGGCTCTGAACAGCCTCAAGTTATCTGCTTGAAGTCTTTAAACTTTTGACTGCAGCTCACCGGTAAGTTACATCCTCCTTTTTGACACAATTTATGGACCAGCGCTCCCATAATAATCACCACTGACTCCTTAATGTCCGGGCTGCCAATCTTTCCTTTAGAAATATCCTGTACGAGAATAGCGGCATTAGCACGGCAAACTTTAGTTTGCATCGTTTGCTTTATTCCAAAAGACACTCTCACCAGCAGCGTCCGCAGCATCCTCTCGTTAGGATGAGAAGCGAATCCGCAGGCATAAACGAACCTCTCCTGCAGAATCATACCTTTGGCATCTGTAAAGTTGAGGAATTCCAGCATGGCATCCAATGATGCTGTCGTTTGGGCGGAAGTGACCACATCCACAACTTGAGGACTTCAATTAGAAGCCAGCAAGAACAAAAGAGGGTCAAACCGAATGACTACTTGAATGAATGAGGGTAAGTAAAGCTAAAGGGAAGGTGGAGAGAAGTTAAGGCGACTTACATGGATGTCTTGCTAGCGCTTTTCAACACTTGGAGGATCTCGTTTTTGGTTGCCTTCCTGATGCTCTGGATAAGCGCCAGGAAACTGCGAGGAGCTGTGGCCTTGGACAAGCTTTCCGGCTCCAGTTTCTTCTGTAGAGCTTGCCAGTGTTCAAAGAGCTGAGATGGACAAGGCAGTGTGAATGAATGAGCACATTAAAATAAATAACAATGAAATATGAAGCAACTAAATATCTAGCACTTGAACAAATCCAGCTATTGTGTGTGTTAAAGAATAGAATCACTCACTGATGGACAAGTTTTGCACTGCGTGGTGATCTTTTCCGCTTTGATGCCGACAGCTGCTATCTTGGCGTCAATGGACTTGACAACCACGGCCGCATCTTTTCCAGGGATCTCCAGGGGTCCAGCTTCCGTGCCCACTAGTGTCAAGCTTTGCCTGCGATACCACAAAAAACAACTTTAGCGTCTTCACATTGGTGCAATGCTGACGATGAATTTTCGCATCAAAAGCTTTACCTGGACACAACTTTTGCAGCCGAAGACCGGTGGGCGTTGACACTCAGCGAGTGTCTTTCTTCAGCCACGGCCGAGCGGATGAAACCATCTTCCAGTGTGAACACTGTGACGGAGCTAGATTTCCGAGTCACGCCCAAAACCTGGAGGATGGAACAAGTAGGGGGGGTAAGTGAAAGGGGACTTAAAACATCCGTAGAATGCCATCTTGGGGACATGGTTGTCGATTAACCTGGCTGTGTGTGGTGAATCCAGTCTCTGCAGATGTACATGACTCCAACAACTTTGTCCTGGTTACTTGGTTGTTTTCCGCCTTGTATGAAACTGTGCATCTTCCGGACACATCATTCTGGTTCATTAAAATTACTTACGTTAGTTAATAACAAGTACATCTCACCCAATGTTGTTTGTTCTAACTTTCACCTCAATAACTTTTCCTGTTTTGAGCTGCAGTTGCAGTAAACTGGACACCCCTCGTTTAAGGTTTTTGATGACGGCTGGCTCTGCCCAATAGGAATAAAAGGCTTTGACCTAAAGCAGAAAGTAGAATTAATGTAGCAACCGGCGCGCTGGATGGATTTCGACTTACGACCATTTTGACTCACGACCGTTTGGTCGGAACGGAACTCGGTCGTAAGTTGGATAGTACCTGTACTTTCATTAATTAAATACATACTTGGGTATTACCGGATGATAAGACATGACATTTACCTTTAGAATGAAGTGCAAATAGACAGAGGCCGTGATTAGCTTGTTAGCGTCCTGCACGGTAGTCGGGGCTGCCAATTTAGCTTACAACACAAGGCAGAAATAACCAGCACCCAACAGGTTTGAAAACCTTACATTTCCTTTCAGAATCTGTTGACAACAATGGTACACACCAATACCAACATTTATAGAATGTGTTCATAGAGAAACAAATAATGACCTCGATTTTCAAAAGTATCGCACTCTTATTTATATTAACCACTGTGTATAAAATAACATATTCATATGATTGTATGTGTTCCAGCTATGTATTCCCTGAACAAGCCAAACAAATGACATATCATGGCAGTGTCATTTATTTGGCATTCAACCACACCATCCGATAGGACTACCATAGATCATCTACTTTGTGTGTGTGTTTGTATCAAGTGTCTTGTGAGGACCACTAACATTTTACACCGTACGTAGTGAGGACATTTTTGACAAGTGAGGACCTTTTGGCTTGTCCTCACAAGTTTTTCATTCTAACGGCTTCTAGAGGGTCTATATATGCATCGGTTAAAGTTTCAGAAAGTTCCTCACAAATTCACCCAAAATGGTTTTTTGGTGTGTATTTTCATTTCACTTGGATACACACTTTTTACTCACTGTGTGTTTATGTGTATGTGTGTGTGTGGTTAATGAGAGGAAAAAGTTCATACCACAAAAAGTAAAACTATTTTAACCAAATTCACTACAGGGGTGAGGACATTGAATGTACCCGTTCAGAGTCCTCACTCCTGCTGTTATTTCAGTTTCAAGTCCACTTTTTATTTCTTTGTTTTTAAAGAAGTTGAAGTGGGAAATGAGGTGACATTTAGTGTTCAAATGTAACACTAGTTCTTCTCTAAACTTATCAGCAACGGTGGTATTCACTCCTTATTTGGAGTTATCCGGACCTCACAAAACCATTGAAACAGGGTGTGTGTGTGTGTGTGTGTGTGTGTGTAGTGTGTGTGTGTGTGTGTGTGTGTGCGCGTGCGTTCCTGCCCCTTCAAATCCCCATTATAACTTCCCCTGGTGAAAACCGTTGGCTCTCCTTTATCCAAACTTCATGTATGACTGACAATGGCCATCACCTCAGAATAATGGCTGCCTATATGCTAAAGTGATGTTTTATGTTTTAAGAGTACCTTTCCATTTCTGAGATGCAAAAAGAAAGGCTTTGTCAGGGCTGCCAGTCTGGTTTTGCCCAGAAGACTTTCAATGGTGGTTCCATGGAGTACATTCTTCTTCTCAGATCGATGGGAAACCGGATCAGCTCTCACATTGGAGATCTAGCATTCATAGATGGAATCGGGTTACATTCGTAGTAATATTAAAATATATGCATCAGAAAACCTGGAATGAAATAATGTGTTCTATTAATTTTTTTAACATGAAAGGAAAAGAGGCCACCTTGAGTTGGATTAACTGCTCGTCCTTGTTGCTCGGATCTCTCCACACCAGATGAACATCCACATCACTGAAGATCTTGTAACCGGCACTGCCCTCCTTTGACCCCCGGGCCCTGTCCACAAGCACCTCTGTGCCGTAGTTGAATTTATACAGCTGGTTGTTATTCAGCTGTGGTCCGACAGCAGCACCTGAAGAAACACAACCGCCACATCTCATGAACATACAATGCTGCAGCAGTATGTTCATTGAATACATATTTATGAATGCGTGACCATCCCATCATAGAACTCCAACTAGCAAATTGACATGTTTACATCTTGAACTTTTCTTCCTGTGCATCCTCCCTCCACAATAAGCTTGAATTGTGGATAAAGTGGATCTCCATAAGAGAAGGCATTGTTTTATAACTTTTAAGGCTTTTGGTTTAACTCAAGTCAATTTGAGATATTGTTGAAATATATAAATGCCTTGATTAAATTAACGCTAAATATTCAATATAACAGTGAGTAAGATGTCAACATTTTTTTAGGTTTATTTAAGAAAATGAATGATTTAGGATAAGGCAAAAGAAACAAGACGTTTTTTTTAATCAAAGATCATTTTGAAGCCATTGCTTATCAAGAAAGAACAGTGCAATTTTGTTTGACATTTTTCATTTCCAACAACTAAAGTTTTCTGCCATTGCCGCACTGATTCAATCAGCCATTTAACTGGGTGTGTTTCTCTTGACCTATTTGTCAGAAGAGTCTGGTAACAAATGAGGATGGGTTGACGTGTCCATGTATGATATCATCAACATGCGCCGATTACAACAAATCTAAAGCGCTAGGTGATTGGCAGCTGAGCAAGATTAACAAGGAGCACCCAATCAATGGTATTTTTCATCAAAATTTTTATCTCCACTGACAATGAGACAAATGATCATACATAGAGTGACGTGCCATCATATCAAGAAAGATGTCAGATCAAGTGGCATTTTATAAACCGAGCAGCTATACTAAGCAGAGTACTCACCAGCGGCAGATGTTGCTACACAGGAGGCTGCACAAAGCAAGAACACAGCAACAGTGAACATCGTGTGTTCGCTCTGGACCCGAATGAATGGAAGGGGCACACAAAAAAGTGCCTGCGTGTGTGTGCGTGCGTGAAGTGGCAAAAAAAAGAAACAAAGATATTCAAAGCTACTTCTATTATGTTTTATCGGAGGGGAGGGCAGACTCCAAACTCCACGCTCAAGTACTAAGTATACGAGATAACAAGCAAATCATTAACCTGATGAGCACAGATTTAACAGGAACTTGTGCTATTGATTGGTGTAGCCAGGCCCCCCTTTTCCAGAACCTGTGGCTGCTTCTCTGTGGCCATGTGATCATTTGCTCACTCAACAAAGTGGTAAGATGTGATTGATTAATGTCACAAAGCTTAAATTAGCAAAATAACTATAAATGTGAATTCGTTATTTTACCTTTTTTTTAAATGCCCCGAAGTGTGAATGAGTCAATTTACCTAGATGTGGAGACACGTCCTCATATGAGAGTACTTGTTTTCTTCTCAGGAGAACAGTTGTGACTTTGTTGTTCCAAACTGGTAGGAGGTCCGTGCTGAATGAAGCCGGCCGCTGACTCAAATTACAACTCTTTCAAAGTTTTGGGCTGGACACCATTTTTCTGGCAAAGTTATTCAAACAGTTCTTGCAAATTAGATATCGTGTGTGTGCTTAATCAAGAGTTGAAACAAGATATGTGACCAAAAACCACAGAAGAAGAAACGTGTCTTGATGACAGGCAAGTCAGTGAGGGTCCAATTAGCGATATTCTTAATTACTTTCTACAAGTACTCTACATACAAACAGCTCACTATTTTGAATTTAAACCATACATTTTCTATTCCGCTTACCTAATTTAGGATCATGCTTAAAAAATAAAATAAAATCGTTCGTCGTTGATGCTGAAAATTGAGTGACTGATTATAACATATTAAAATTGTTGACACAAAATACACTCCAATTCTTTGGTAAAACCAGGGACACTGTTGATTGAGTCTGGACGCAGAAAAAAAAAAAAAAAATATGGCAACTATGCATGGATCAACTACAGTGACACGATGGGGATCAGCATTCTGTTCCTGAGACAATGGTCAAACACGTTATTTTTAAATTCTTATTAAAATATGTATTACACTGCATGATCATTAAAATTCCCTAAAATCGCAAATAATCTCAAAAGAAATGCCCTGTCATCTGATCAAAGGTCACCACAGTGTTATACACGTCAAAGCAATTCTTATCAAATCTCAATAACAAATTATCTGTGGTGTGTAACTTGTAGAAAACAGTTATTCTGTTCTTTGCAAAGTGCTTTGGTGACACAGAAAGACCGAAAGATTGCGGGTTTTTTTCATGATTTCACGGTGACTCCGAAATTGTTGACGGTGCACTTAAAACTCAAATTTGAAAATCAATACTAAAATTCCCTAAATTGCCTCAGTTTGCTAATTGCAGTCTTAAATTATAATACAGCGTATATTCGTCATCATTTAAACCCCCTTCTCCCACTCCAACTAATGTATGAACATTTAAGATAAAAACAGTGATTTGTTATTAAGTTTAAAAAACGGCCTTGATTGACAGTTATTTAGCACTTAATTATAATTTATTCAAGGGCGTCTTGCTTTTTAAAACACCGTGACATGTATTTTTTTCCAGCATTTTTCCGTTATTTGAACTATATTAGTCAAGCCTGGTCGTCTACTGAGTTTGTTCGTGCGAGCAGATTATTAGAAGATTTTAATAATTTTATCCACTAGATGCCAGTATTGGGCTGGCTAAAAACCTCTTCACCACCGGTCACTTCAAATTCGCAAGGCCACAGGAGAGGCAAATACGTCATTCAGACGCGACTGATTGGATAACGTGAAATAATATATAATAATAATAATAATAATAATACATTTCATGAATAAGCGCGTTTCAAAACTCTCAAGGACACTTTACAGTCACAGGATATCAAGCCGGAAGTAACTTAATGGAGATTGGATTGGATTTGCCTTTATTAGTCTCACAGTGGAGAAATTTACATTTCACAGCAGCAAAGAGATGAAATTCTATGCATCTTTTTATTCTCTTATGATGTCGAAACTTCAAATAAAGTGCAATTTCCCCATTTTGATTGCCTAATTAATGAGAACAATTTAAAATGTATCTTTATTATTCCAATTAATTTTAGTCTGAAGTTTAACAGTGCTTCCATTTTAATCAATCGTACATTTCAGTACAGCGATAGCTCTTTAGCATTCACATAATACAGTATATGTACTGAAACTGCACTTTTTAGTTCCTTTACTCAGATTATATAAACAGATATTTGATTAAATGTCTTCGATTTACAGCCGGAAATGTTTGCACTTATAAACAATTTGGTTTTCAATTGCGCCGACATGTTCTTGGAATGTGGGAGAAAACTCCAGAAAAAAATAATACAAAAGCACGAGTAGAACGCGCACACAACACAGACGTTTCGAACTCCAAACCTCAAAACAGTGCGGGCAGACATGCAAACCACTATTAGCATCAGGCTATGAACCTGCCCTCAAAGAAGAGCATTTGGGAGATGGACACAATGACTGCTCAAAAATAAGAAAGAGTGTGATCAATGAACAATAACAATCATTTTATTTTTTGGGTGATTCAAAAACAGCACAAAAAGTGAACGTGACTGCAGTATTTAAATAATGCTGGTGATGGCATGTGTGCCTTACTTTTAAATGTTATTTGTTTTTCAGCTATAAATACATTTTCAAAGTGCAAAACATCAGCATAATATACAACACAAGCTTTAAAAAGTATCCCAAATTCCTGTGAAAACTATGATGGTAAGACCAAAGAGTATTTTGTTCTCATTATCTATACACATTTGATCACAAACCAAAAACCTGAAAAAATAATTTGCAATGGCAAAGAGAGCGGTTATGCTTCGACGACATCACTGGTGGACGAGAGAGCAGCAAAGCTGCTGCTGATAGATTAAAAAAAAAAACCTCTCCCATTAGTGGTCCCCAAATGAACTAAAATGCAAACACAAAAACAGTAGCTAATTCACCCAATATGCATCATTATTCTCCCATGAAGATTAAAGTGCTTGCGATTGATTTAAGATGACCTATGTAATTTCTTCCCCATTTACTCGCGCATGTGCAACCAGTAAAATTGCACATTAATTTAATTTATTCTTCAATGTTTTTTCATTTTTGGCAATATGTCACCTCAGATCATGAATACAGAGGAAATAGGTGGAAATAAAAAAAATAAAAGAAATAATCTTGAGCCCTGACTCAAGATACCGAATGTCAGTCTAATTAGGTATTGCCAGAAACAAATCTCCAGTTAAAGGACAACCGACATCACTTTTTTGGTTTCCTAACTGACATCAGAAAAACGTTTTATAGCATCTAAAATACCCAAAACACGCAGTATGATATTTTTAGTCAAATGCAAAACACCAATAAAAATGACTTAAAGTGTGTTAAAAACTACTAAAAATTGAAACCGGAAGTGTCCAGTTTCAGAAGGTCACGCCCCCTTGTTCGTGACGTCACGCCAAGATGTCTTGCCTTACTCGAGAATCAAAACAATGGCTTCAGATTTGGAGAAGATGCTTTCTTGTTACTCATCCAGTTATGAATGTGATTCAAATAGTTCTGAAGAGGAAAGCATACATGTTTGCAATCGATTAAAGAATTTATTCCCTGTCATTTTGAGGTATCTGGGGGGGGGGGGTGTAGCACCAAAAAGAGGCAGAAGAAGGTGACAAACTCCGTGGAAACGGGCTGATTTGTTTCCTTAGAATTTTTGTCAGCGAATATCAAATAGATGCTCGGTGCAACACACAAGGATTCACCATCGCGTTTTGTATGTGTTTTCCTTCTAATTTCGCCATCAACACAAATTTTTCAGACCAAACAAAGTACCGCAAAATGCAATGACGTGAATGAAAGGACTACTACAATGTGTCCTTTCTCGGTCAGGGGCGTTCCTTCAGTGACGTGACGACTTGTCACCAACTGAAAAACAAGACTTCCGGAATATTCATCGCGAATTTTAAAACGTAAGATATAGCTATATGCGGTGGAATCTTTGTAAAATACGCCCAGTAGAAGTCATTTGAAGCCATTTTACAAATTATGGACACAACTTGTCCAGAGACGTCGGTTGTCCTTTAATTTTTGGTCATTTGGTGCTAAATAGCCAAACGTACCATGAACTAGCGTTTGATTTCCAAATATTTCATGTTCTACCGATAGGCGAACGTTGCGGCATTGGAGAAAAGGCATGCAGTGCTTGCTCAGAATAGACATAACTTTGTACAAGAATCATTATAAACCGTTTCCACTCCCAATATAAAGTATTCCTCATGAGAATGCAACATGGCATCCTTTAAGAACAGAGTTGTTTAACAACTACTGTACGTCACCAACATAATGGACGCCCAATGCATTGAATTGCTCAACGCAACGCACTCGCGGTACATTTCAGAGTTTGGGTGTCATCCAAAAATAGGTCCACAAATCAACTCTACATGTACTATTTACACACAAATGAGTCCCTTCGTTTTGAAAGTTGATTAAAGTGTCTCCCATCATTGCTGGTGTACAGTCTGAAAAGTCCTGGAAAAGACATTCTTTCATTTTATTTTTTATCAAAGATCACTCAATTAGGGAAAGCTCCAATGCAAGGCCCATACTCAACTGAATTGGACAATTGAGAAAAACATGTTTTCAGTGACAGAGACTTTTCACACTTTCCTATATAGCCACAATTTACCAGGTATCAGTACTAAAGTGGCCCTGTGGTATAATTTTCATGATCTCTACACCTCATCCTGGAACCGTTTTGGAGAAAACATTCAAATTAATGCATTCATTTTGGATTGATTTCAGCTATATGAACTCTATTTTGCACCTTCTGTTAACAGAGGTGGCCATTCCATTCGTAATGGTGGAAGGTCCATCCGTCCATCACTGAAAAAAAGCAAGGTGAGCCATAATGTTTTTGTTTTGTTGTTTCTCATAAAAACTAAGACAAACAAACAAAAATGGTAATAATAAGCTCTCAGTCGTACAGGAGTGGTCCATCGATGAGAAGGTTTCATCTGTACTTCTTTGAAGCTGTCGGACGTTTCGCTTCTTATCCAAGAAGCTTCGTCAGCAAACTAAATTTTTTTGCTGGTAGTTTCGGCCCTACTACTATATATCCCTACTGTCCAGATGTGGTGGTGTCAGACTCTGCTGTGATAGGTCCCTGCTCTCAGGTTGGGGGGAGCAGAGGACTATTCCCTGAAGGCTACACTGCTTACTTCTATAGTCACAACTGATTACCGGCCTGATTGCCCCATTCACTTTGGTATCACCTCATCAGCATAACTAAGTCTGTCGTACGAATGATCCAAATTAAACCTCACCCAACCATGGCTATTTAGTGAAGGTTTTTGCTGTTTTATGAAAATATCTTCTTTTACTCCCCTTTCAAACCATCTATTTTAACTATCAGCAAAAAAAAAAATAGTTCGCTGACAAAGCCTCTTGGATAAGAATCGAAACGTCCGACACCTTCAAATAAGTACAGATGACTGCTGAAGAAACCTTCTCGTCAAGAGTAGTAGTATCGATAAAATCATGTAGATACCCATCCTTAGCCACAACTTATTATGAAATGACAAATATAGATATAAATATCACCGTACACCATGGCAACGACCGTCTAAATCCCGGTTAACACCCCAAACCATTATTTTGGAGCGAACACATGATATTTTTGATTGTCTGTTACACCTCCAACATTCAGCATGTTGCTGAGTATGCGGTGGCCAACAGCCTTACCTGGTACATCCTTCTTTCCTCTGGTGATGATATGGCAGCCTTAGGTGAACAAACTGCACAAAATATTGCACATTAGAAGCATTGCAAAACATATTCAGAAAAAAAGTTGGATATCTTCCTGAAAATCTACATATTACAGATAAAAACAGTTTTTTTTTTTTTACCACTGTCCGATATTAAAATTCTCAGTATCGTGTCATGGTGGTTTGAACATACCAACTTTCTCGAACTGCCTCAATGTCGCTCACCAGATTCTGTGCCAGGCAGATGCCAAATATCTAAATAGAAACGCACACATGAACACAAAACACAATTGAAATGATTCCAATTTTTCAGCCTTCCATCCCCACCCACTCATTCTCACCTGTAATAATGCAATCCCAATAAATATGCCCGCCACCACTGTCAGGTTGTCTTGAAGCCACTTCTCAAATTGTGGCACGCACCCTTTAATATAGATGAATGTCCTTTGCTCAGAATCCTGAAAGGAGCAAAGTTTTACAGGAAGCGCATGTTTACTCTGTAAGGTCATGGAATATATTGCAGTTTCAGGGATGTACATTTGGAATTGCCGTGTGGCTCTATGAACCTTTTTGCAATTAAAGGACAACCGACACCATTTTTTTGTTTCCTAACTGACATCAGAAAAACGTTTTATAGCATCTAAAATACCTAGGCTGATATTTTAAGTCAAATGCAAAACACCAATAAAAATGACTTAACTGCCACAAAATGAGCTTGGCAGATCCAGAAAGTCCCGCCTCCTTGTTTGTGACATCACTATTGGTCACACACTGCCTTGCTCCAGAATCAAAACAATGGCTTCAGAGAGTTCAGATTCTGAGATGATTTCTTGTTACACATCCAGTTATGAATATGATTCAAATAGTTCTGAAGAGGAAAGCATAAATGCTTGCAATCGATTAAAGAAGTCCTTCCGTATCATTTTGAGTCGTCTGGATGTCCCAGAAAATACACAAGATGGCACCCAAGCTCTGTTGAAAATGGGCTGATTTGTCCGCTGGGAATTTGTGCAAACTTACACCTTCTTTACGTGTGTTAGCGCAATTTCCTGCGACACACAACGATTCACCATCGCGTTATTTATGTAGTTTTCCTTCTAATTTCACCATCAACGCGGACCAACACGATGTTTTCAGACCGAACAAAGTACCCAAAATGCATTGTGTGTCACTCTCTCGGTCACGGGCGTTCCTTCTGTGACGTCATCAACTCGAAAACAAGACTTCCTGAATATTCAGCGCAAGTCTTAAAACGTAAAATATAGCTATATGCCGTGGAATCTTTGTAAAATGTGCTCAGTAGAAGTCATTTAAAGTGATTTTACAAATTATGGACACAACTTGTCCGGAGGTGTCAGTTGTCCTTTAAATATCTGTCACTCTATTGTCACTCGGTGCATCTTGTTGTCCAGCAAGAAGCGGGTAAGGGTGCTTTATTGCGGATTTTTCTTTGTGTTTCAAATGAAAGAAAACAAACTCAGCCTTTCCTCACATTAAAATTCGAGGGAGAGAGGCCAAAGCTAATGACGGGGGAGGGGTTTCACATCCCACCGCATTGCTGCGGCATGAGTAATACCACATCGGTAGCGATGGGGACACAGCTGCTAGATTTTTGAGGAGTGAACAGAAATGTACTGAAAGGAGCATATTGTTGCCTGGGTGGACAACCTCATGACGTCATGCATCAGTAGCAAACTAAGTGAAATAACCGTCACAAATCAGATTGACACTGTACTTTTGGAATACATTCTCCAAGGAAGTCAAGTTTTCTTCGAGATACTACTTACGGCTTTTGCTCGGATATCATATCCACACTGAGTGTTAATTACGTCCTCCTAAAATGAAGGAGAAAAAAAGCCGAATTAATGACCAGTTTAAGCGTACAGTGGCGTGTATTGCATTTTTGAAAATATGTCAAAATAACCAGAAGTGTAACACTACAAAGCTGCATGTTTCTGTATTTCATATTTTTACCACCAGAATTCCATATTTTATTTTACAATTAACGCGAGTTTTGGAGGAAATCATTTTCCCAAGCACTCCTAAAAAAGTGCATTTATAACGTTTGGTTTTGGACTCTTAACGCAACCTGAAAGCATCTGCGAAATTCTTTCAGGTCACAAAATAAAAATAAATATT
This sequence comes from Hippocampus bargibanti, assembly GCF_051943395.1. Classification (NCBI taxonomy): domain Eukaryota; kingdom Metazoa; phylum Chordata; class Actinopteri; order Syngnathiformes; family Syngnathidae; genus Hippocampus; species Hippocampus bargibanti. The sequence continues at coordinate 22,090,344 of NC_142743.1, forward strand.
GGTTGTCAAGTCTGGTTTTTCTGAACTCATTCACTGCCATTCACGAATATATCCGGGAATTGAAAATATAACGTAGAGCGCCATTCCCAAATTCTTTCGGGTTTAGTTTTTTCATGCTTGGGTGCCGATAAAGTGCTGGCCATGGCCTCTGGCAATGCTTCTTCTTTTCCACAAGGGGGCAGCATTTCCCAATTTTCCATGTTAGCGCGTTGTTCCAGCTACATAAACCAATATGTCTGTATTGCATTGTATTTTGGACAGCCGTCCGCATTTCAAGCTCATATAACTCCAGACCCACATAATAGGAATTAACGCTTTTTTTCTGATGAAAGAAGAGAGTCGAAAGCAGGTGTCGGGAACCTATGGCTCGCGAGCCATATGGCTCTTTTGATTATTGCATCTGGCTCGCCGGTAAAACTAAATACTGTACTGTACATATTCTCGTTTTTTCGCTGTTCATTTCCTGTTTGGGCGACAGTTGGCGGAAAGCGCAATTTTGATTGGATGATATTGACCTATGGCCGTTGATGTTGAAACAGGTAAACGCCCCTTTTACAATAAGCCTGACGAGTAAACGAATGACTAGTCGAGTATCGTACACTTGAATAGACGGAATGATTCGCCTTTGTGGAAAGAAAAAGTTCTGTCGTGATTCTAATTTGCAATGAAACAATACCATGAATGAAACAATTGAATATCAATGGCACTTTGACAAGCCTCATGCTAACGTTAGCATCAATATACTTCTGTGAGAGACAGCAGAAAGCAAGCGTGCAAGCTAATGAGCAGTGTGCAGGCTAGCTAGCAGTAGCTTCGCCTATGGACCCGGCAAGTTGATTTCATTGTGATTGATTGGCTGGATTTTTATCAATGATGAGGAACGGAAAACCATTCGTGCTAATGGTGAGTACTATCACAAAGTTGTTTTAAATAATATATTCTGACATTTTGTTGAAACCGTGTGTGTGTGTGTGTGTGTGTGTGTGTGTGTGTGTGTGTGTGTGTGTGTGTGTGTGTGTGTGTGTGTGTGTGTGTGTGTGTGTGTGTGTGTGTGTGTGTGTGTGTGTGTGTGTGTGTATGGCTCTCACTGAATTTGTTTTTAAATATTTTACTTTTATAGCTCTTAGTCAAAAGTGATGTTGGTTGTCCATTCAGCAACACATTGCAAAATGCCTTGAAAATTCCATTCCAACTGTGCTGAGCCAACACAGAGTTGAATGACTAAACATAGAGAGGCCTGGATGTCCTGTTGGACACCAGCCTGAGTAGTTGACAACGACAGCCTGCATCTGAAGGACACAGATAACCGAGATATCTGTAACTGGGAGGAGCTTTACAAATTCCCCTTAAAAGTACTGTACACGCAGTCAAAATATTTCTGCATGCCAGACCTTGACCCACGCCAGACTGTACTTCCAGCCGCCAAATGTATGTCTCCGAGATTGTTATCGAGTGAATGAGCAGGAACTGCGTGGGACACTGAGCGGGGAAAGCATACCGCTGGGTCTTTGGTGCAGCAGGAAAAAGGCACACCACATTTCTCGCGGCTCGGGTTTGAATCGGTGCAGTTGAAATAGATGTTCAAATTCCAGTCGTCAGCTCCAAATGCGCCGCAACACTCCCACTGCAACAAGGTCAAATTTCAATAAATCCCACATTCCAGATAAACGCAATACAAAATCAAGAAACGCTGAAGCTCACATATTCTTGGGTAAAGTCGATTAGGTTCTGCAGATCAATGTCATCCCTGTAGGCCCGAATGTTGTTGTTGATAAAAAAGTTGAGTTGGTCCTTGATCCAGTCTTTGAAGACAAAGGCCAGAACTCCCGCCGTCAGCTCCAGGAAGAATATGATACCCAGGAACACAGAGAACTGAAGACACATAATCACAGTCACCCAACAAGCGATATGGTATTATTACTTGTCTACAATTTGCTGGATAAAGACACCTACAAATTTGAGCAGGAAAGAGTTTTCTCGCAGTGCTCCGATGCAACCCGCAAATCCCAGAATGAACATTACTCCACCAACCACGAGGAACAGCCACACCGGATCGAAGCCCCCCAGGTCTGTGATAGATGAGATGTTGGAAAGAACACCCTGGTTTGGGGGTGAAAAAAAACAAAAACGTGGGAGAAAGGTTACAACGTACATGTATTTACTCAAACTTTTGCTTATAAAACCTAATGCAGTAATTAATGGGTATTTTATCAGGCATGGGTATTTTAGATGCTATAAAACGTCTTTCTGATGTCAGTTAGGAAACAAAAAAGTGATGTCGGTTGTCCTTTAACAACAGCTGAAGCTGTAATAAAGCGCTTAACATGGACAGCTATCATATACGGGAAATAAAACAGTCACAAAGATAGTAGAAAGCACCAGGGAGTGAAACCAAGATCAAGTTGGAATCATGCTGTGAGTGAGTTTTGAGATGTGTTTTAAGCCCGTTTCCACAGGCTGATTAATTCCTTATACGGAGCTTTGTCACCCTCTTCTGCCTCTTTTTGGTGCAACACCAAGTTTTCAGACCGAACAAAGTACAGCAAAATGCATTGACGTGATGGAAGGACTGCTACAACGTGTCCTTTTTTTGGTCAGGGGCGTTCCTTCAGTGACGTAACGTGAGGACTCGTCACCACCTCAAAAACAAGACTTCCGGAATATTCAACACGAGTCTTAAAATATAGCTATATGCAGTGGAATCTTTGTAAAATACGCTCAGTAGAAGTCATTTGAAGCCATTTTACAAATTATGGACACAACTAGTCTCGAGATGTCGGTTGTCCATTAAAGCGCTATATAAATCAATATGTATTGCATTGTATTGTACTGATTTGGGCCCCTTAATGCTTACAATAACAAAGGTATGAATTATTGGAATAACATTTTACTGTTGTACAATACCTTCCTTTTGCGTACATTTATCTGAAAAAAAAAATACACTTAAAGCTATCCATAACCTTGCCCCTCATACCTATCTGACCTTCAAATTTTTATTCCCTCTCGTTCCCTCAGATCGTCTTCCTCCCTCCCACTCTGGAACTCACTTCCTCCCAACCATCGTAACATCGATTCTATTTCCACCTTCAAATCCCATCTCAAAACCCAGCTATTTAAAATCGCATTTTCTGTGTATCTTTATCTTTTGTTTCTATTTATAGTTATATTTGATGTATTATCTGTTTTTCTTTCTATGCTTGTCTGTGACTGTAAAGTGTCCTTGAGAGCTTTGAAAGGTACTTGAAAATAAAATGTATTCTTATTATCATAAAAAAGAGAACTATTGGCAAAAATATTAAATATTTTTAAATCATTTTAAAGGGGTGTTTGAATAGAATTTTCTTGGTCCTCTGTTGTTGCGTGTTTAAAAAAAGGTCCCCCCAAAAAAATCACCAGCCTAAAACCAGCCCAATTTTTTTCCTTGCTGATTTTTTTAAATTCCAACACCAAGTGAAAGTTCTCAGACAATTATTTTCTTGCGCAACAATCTTGGTCTTTGGGTGGCCGGAAAACAAAACCGAGAAATGTGACAAAATCTCTCTCAATGTGAAGAAGAACTACAAAAAAAATAAATCTAATTTCCCCATTGTGGGACTATGAAATTCTTGTTCTCATAACTATTAATCCATAGCATAGAAACCAACCTTCTCGCTCCATGCCCACAATCCGATGCCAAGGAATGCCACGCCAAGGAACTGCATGGGAAAAGAGGTAAGAAAAATATTCTTTTTCTGTGATTATTTTCTATGGTGGAACAAACTGCTTTCCGGGCACTCGCCAAAAAAAAAAAAAAAAAAAAATCACATTTCGGTTTGCAGCATCAGCATGTGACTCCCACACGGGAGAATATCTTAAATAGCCCGAATGATTTATGATTGACTGAATAAAGGGAAGTACTGTATCAGCTCAAACTACCACTGAACATCTTAAAAACCAAAGAACGCTTCCAATTTATAGAAATTGGGTAATTTATGTGAAAGAGTATCTTAGAACGGAAACCCTTTTCCTGTTGTAGTTGACAGAACATTTTATAATTTTGTTGTATGTTATTTGCTTAGGTGGCATTGGCTTAATTTAGTGACTAATACAAGTTACATATCTTTACAAGACATCATCGACAAAGTTTGTTTTCAAAACTGTCAGATGTAGTATATCGCCATGAAATAATGTATGGAAGTGATTCCGTTTTATTTTTCTGTGTAGTTTTTTTTCAGCCAAAATTATCAATACGATCATACACTTAGCCACACTATCTCATGATAAAGATTGGAAGGAATTTGATCAATCGAAGCTTCATGTCAAAGGGCGTATGGATTATTGCCACCAAATTGCGCCGCAAATGTGGCACATTTTATTCGCATTTGCAGCTAGTTGTAGCTGCAGTAAAAGTTGTACAGGTATAACCATAAAATAGTGATTAAAAGTTGGATTAATTCAGACGTAGCACTATTGAAGGCCTAGTTTTGAAATGCACGGCTCACCACTGCCTGTACACCGTTCTCTTCACATACGCCCCTTGTCTATATGTTTCCAAGTTAGGCATGTGTGTAATGCCCAAACATATGGTTAAATTGTGTAAGAGACCTAGGCAAAGGAAGATGAGTTTGGTGGAAGGTTGTTCAAATGATAAAAATCGTCAGGAAAGAAAAAATTATGAGGAGAATGGGTTCCGGGGAAAGCAAATTGCAACCGATAATCCCACGATATAATGAATAATCCTTGATAACAACGGTCGTCATAATATTAGTTATAGTTATAAATAATACAATACGACTGCTCTAGATTTATTTTTTGTGGGCTACATGTTTATAAAAACGTTGGTTGAATATTTATACTCCATTGTCGTTTTTTTACACCACTACTGTGCAATTCGAACAAATCGCAAATCTTATAACATGTACTTTTTGATGCAACAAGGGCTCATTAGTATGATGGAGCTCTGCAGCTAGGATGATTAATTTGAACAAGTTACCCTCGCAGAAACATGAAACTACCCGTCACGCGCATTGTTGGTGGATGGATGTAAATAGGAACGTTCGCCGTCTCGCAACAGCGCATTAAAACAAAAGCCACCCGATTGCCTGATGGAGGCGGCAAGTGCACCCGAGCAGCAAGCTTTGTTGCAGCAATGAAATCGCCGAGGCGGCTCAACCGTGACTCTCATATCATGAAAGATGGCAGATTGCACATGTTAAGTAAGAATGTTGTCCCAGGCCTGAAGACATTGCATCAAGCGGAACGCTTACCCAGAATATGATGTTGAATCCGAAAATGAAATACTTGATGCAGCAGCTGACTTCGTGAGCTTTGAAATGCTTCCCTGACATCATTTTGGATGCTTTTGTTTTCACCGCCTTTGCTCCCTAGAAATCACATCGATGGTCCTCCGGCTACAACAGTGGGGAAACACCCGTTTATTTTGTTTTTAACGTCGACTAGCACAGCTGTTCCAGTGTGTAATTCGAAACATCATGTCGTTGGCCGCTGACAGATCGCGTGGAGAGGAGGGTTAACACCTCCCCGACTCTTGACACTTCTCACTTATCACAAAAAAACTCGTCCCTGAAAGTTGGCGACCAGAAAAATCCACAGAATTCAAACAGATTAAATTTGACTTGGTTTTCTATTTGACCCACTATCTGGACATGGCTGTTTGATTGACGCGCGTGAAAACAAATGAGGCATTGGCAGTGGTCACTAGAGGCGGGACTTCCTAAACGGAGTCTTACTCGATCTATTTTTCTTCGTGGATAATCAAGTACGTGACTCAATGAGAAATAAGAGGGATAGAAAATTCCCAATCAGAAATTTTAAATAATTTATTACATTATATTTACACTGTACATGCACCCAGAAGGGAAATCTGAACTACAAAATACGCTGGGTTTGGTGCTCTCGGAGAACTATTAAGTGGGAAAACTCTGCCTCCCAGTGGACAAACGTGTTAATTCAATCACAAATGGCGTTACAAGGCCTGTCTGTGGTAGTCATTGACTCCATTTATTGCATAAAACAAAGTACCAATATTATTATCTCTTACAAATGTTTGTTTACAAAACTGGATAAATTATCAAAATAAATAGATCCGTGCTGCAGTCTGAAGAAGAGAAAAAAAACATAAAAGTTTGTCAAATTTCACAACTTAGTGTGGTCACAATTATAAAAAAAAACACCTCTCCAATACTACTTAAATGATCTTCTTCACAATGTACATTGCAATTCATTCAAAACTATATAGTAATGCATTATTCAAATCTACGAGAGATTGCTCACATTGGCAATAGTGTGTATCTGGATGATACGGCAAAAATATAGTCATATTTGGCAATACAAATGTATTTATACAAAATCAAAACCATTCATGTGTCATATTTTGGGGTTGAAACATAAGTCTGAATTATCAAGATGGGAATTTCTGTGGCAATTTAAATGACCGATTGTGTGTGCAGGTCTTGAGGCCATTTTATCATACAAAATACAATCAATTGAAGTTTTTTTTCTTGTTTTTTTTTAAAGCATTTTCACACCAATGTTTCCCTTCTCATTTTTGACATTTTTTTGGTTAAAAAAATGCTAAAGTTGGACCTCAAAAACCTGTCCAATCATTTTATGAAGTGTAATTTAATTGTGATATCAGTTGGTGCCTGAGAGGAATTTGCCACCTTTGCTTCTCTTAAAGGACAACCGACGTTACTTTTTTTGTTTCTTAACTGACATCAGAAAAACGTTTTATAGCATCTAAAATACCCAAAACACGCAGTATGATATTTTTATTCAAATGCAAAACACCAATAAAAATGAAAGCGTCCAAAATGTGCAAAAAAATTGAGCTGCGAATTGGGCATTTTCAGAAAGTCCCGCCCCCAGTTCGTGACGTCACGCCAAGACTTCTTGCATTGCTGGAGAATCAAAACAATGGCTTCAGATTCGGAGAATATGCTTTCTTGTTACACATCCAGTTATGAATATGATTCAAATAGTTCTGAAGAGGAAAGCATACATGTTTGCAATTGATTAAAGAATTTATTCCGTGCCATTTTGAGGCAACATTGGGGGCAAATTTCTCACCGAAAAACAGGCAGAAAATGGCCACCGAGCTGTTGTGAGGAATGAATCAGCCCGTTTCCACAGGCGGATAAATTCCTTCCATGGAGCTTGGACGCCCTCTTCTGGTGGGTTTTGGGTGCAACACGAGGTTTTCAGACTAAACAAGTACATCAAAATACATTGACGTGATACATTGACTGCTACAATGTGTCTTTTTTTTCGGTCAGGGGAGTTCCTTTAGTGATGTCACGTACGGACTCGTCACCAACTCAAAAACAAGACTTCCTGGATATTCAGCGCAAGTCTTAAAACGTAAAATATAGCTATATGCGGTGGAATCTTATTCAAATACGCTCAGTAGAAGTCATTTGAAGCCATTTTACAAATTATGGACACAACTTGCCCGGAGACGTCGGTTGTCCTTTAAGTGGAAACAAAAACCCACAGCCTATAGAGCACACAATATATACCATGTTTACAGGAGGGTTTAGCACTTTCATTTGTTCGGCAACACATTATCCAGTTTGGTTTAGGCTTCAAGCAAAATTCTCGAAGCTTATAGTCTCACATTTTGTGTCTGGACAGAATAAACAAACCTCAAAGACCACTACGTGTCAAATACAAAACACTTCCACCAAATACAACGCAAAAGAGCAAAAACACTTGCTGCTTAATTGAAATGAAATAACAATACTTCACCTGAAATGTTGTGAGAGTGGTTTTCTGTTTGTCCATTGCTAAATCAGAACCATTGTGATGTCAACCTTCACTTTTTAACTTTTTGGTAATATGGCTCTTCATTCATTTATATACAAAGACATCATTTGGTTCTATTAGAAAAGAAGTACATTTCCAGTCCAGCACATTATCATGCTGGCATCATAGACATCATTGGAAGTGTTGCATCAAACACTGAGCAGCTGGTTTTGTACGATGTAATAATCACAGTTGTTGTGCAGTACATCATTGTGTGAAATACTGGTTTCTTGATGGCCAGCGGGCATCTACTAGATGCAGGAGTTTGTCAAGGCAATCTAATACTTTACATTGAGGGTTTCTGCCTTACAATACACACCCTGTGCAAAATATTAAATGAAGCCGAAAATGCATAATACTTCAATAACATATCACATGCTTCTCCTGTCAAGTTTCATGGCATGTTTTTAAAACACTAACATCAAAAGAAGCCACCAGGAATGGCCCCAAGTCACACTACTTGTGGCACATTTTGTTCTGTTGACAGTGCTGCAGAATTTCTGCCGGTAATAACGACCACTTGTGTGATCCAATCCAAAAAGCTTCTTTGAGGCCAGCGGTCTGATGATGAATGTTGTCGGGACGCAGCCCCGCTGAAAAATGGCAAAGTGCAACCCGCTGAGCAATCACGGATCACCTTAAGTCACCTTGATCGCTGATTTCTTGTGCACAAAGAGGAATGAAACGTAGGGGACGCCAATGAAGGCCCATTTCTCATTGGGCCAAAACATAATGACTGGACCTCGTTCCGGGGCCTCGCTCGCAACGTCAAAGTAGGCGAAGCAGACACAACCCAAGTAGGAAGCCAGACAAATGAGGATATGCCTGTAAGGATGTCATTTGTGAATCAACCCCAGATAGAAGTACAAGAACATACTCATTTGTAAATGCATGGGAATAAAAAGCTCGATATCTTATCCTGTTTATAAACATACACGCATACACACTGCGTGCGTGCGCACACAACAGAACGCATAGAGTGTTACTTGTCTTATGTGTTGTGGTGTGACCTTACCAAGCACAGTGTAGATAGGGAAAGTTGACAGATGACCACATTTCACAGAAAATCCTGTCGCTGAGCCAGCATAGCAGAGCGAGACCCCACCAGATCCCTGAGATCAGACCCAGCTTGAACACACGTGGGTTTTCACACCTGTGACACATAAACTGTGTTGAGCAGCACAGCTACGACTTGAACTCCACACCAAAAATGGCTGTTTTAAAGTTACACGAGCATAAGAAAAAACGATTTTAATCAAAAAATGGGTTTGGATCTGACAGAATTGAATGATTCTATCTGAAAATGTACCATCCTTGGATTGTATTCCATCCCATGTATCAAATCACATATATTGAGAGATACACAGACAGTATGTATTGGTTTGACAGTCTTTATTTTTTAATTTTGTTATTTTTAAAATTAATTCCATTGAATAATTCGGGTTTGGGAGAGTGTTTACGTTTTGTTATTTATAAAAAAACGCGAACTACGGTGTTTCATATTGAATCAAATTATAATCGCAATGAATTGAGTCGTTCCACCTAAAATGTACTAGTCTTTAATCTTTTTTTCCCCATGTATTTGGACTGACGATCTCTTCCCAGACAGCATTTTCATCATTCATATTTAGAAGAGCAACAAGCCAGATGTTTTTATCCATGGTTCTTTGTTTATTTTTCTTGCACTCAATTGGTGACCCAGAGACGTATTAAACCACAATGCTGTTGATACAAAACTATTCTTAGTTGCGTCCTTAAGTATGCACTCACAAAGCGCCCTGCTGGCTGAACAGTGCAGTCACTGTGACACCTTCATGCGCACAGACGAGCTTTTCATTGCAATTTCTGTTACTCTGAGGAGAAATCAACGAGCGTAATAAGGGGAAAGGTGCATCAAAGTTTCTTTTTAAAGTTAAAGTAGGAGAAGATTTGTTAAGACTACAATCAGCAGTTTAACTGTCATGACATAGAAATGGCAAGAGTAAACAAATTAGCTTAAGGGGAAAGTGTTAGCATCTGATAAGCAGGCTATACAAATATAAAAAAGGGACAAAACGTTTTGATAAGAAGAGCATGAAGTGTCAGATAGAGCATGTCCTTTTCATAATGATAAATCAATCTATAATTCTAAGAGTTTTGGCAGATTGCAGAGGCTACTCCGGGGCAAGAGGAAATACTGAAGAATAGCTGGCTTGTGATACTTCCTCCCAAAGGGAAATGCCTCCTGTTATGTCACAAGTACAACTTCTGCCAAAAGAGATGCTGACTATCTTGGCTTTTAGGACGTGTCAACTGCCACAAACACTTCCTTAAAGGAACACCGACGTCACTTTTTTGTTTCCTAACTGATATCAGAAAAACGTTTAATAGCATCTAAAATACCCAAAACACGCAGTATGATATTTTTAGTGAAATGCAAAACACCAATAAAAATGACTTAAAGTGTGTAAAAAGTACTTCAATTTGAAACCGGAAGTGGCCAGTTTCAGAAGGTCCCGCCCCCATGTTCGTGGTGTCACGGCAAGACGTCTTGCCTTGCTCGAGAATCAAAACAATGGCTTCAGATTCGGAGAACATGCTTTCTTGTTACTCATCCAGTTATGAATATGATTCAAATAGTTCTGAAGATGAAAGCATACATGTTTTCAATCGATTAAAGAATTTATTCCGTGTCATTTTGAGGCATCAGGGGTGGGAAATGTCGCACCCAAAAAAGGCAGAAAATGGCGACAAAGCAGCGTAAGGAACTAATCAGCCCGTTTCCACAGGCTGATTAATTCCTTACATGGAGCTTTGTCGCCCTCTTCTGCCTCTTTTTGGTCCTACACGACATTTTCAGACCAACGTACAGCAAAATGCATTAATGTGATGGAAGGACTGCTACAATGTGTCCTTTTTTCGGTCAGGGGAGTTCCTTCAGTGACGTCACGTACAGACTCGTCACCAACTCAAAAACAAGACTTCCGGAATATTCAGCGCGAGTCTTAAAACGTAAAATATAGCTATATGCGGTGGAATCTTTGTAAAATGCGCTCAGTAGAAGTCATTTGAAGCCATTTTACAAATTATGGACACAACTTTTCCGGAGACGTCGGTTGTCCTATAAGAAGAACCAATGTGCCAGATACATTAGTTATTCGTCATGCGTCTGTAATATAGTGGCAATCAGGTTTGACAGATGCATGCAAGATAAGAAACGGCACCATGACTTGTTTTGAGGAGGGAGGTCGCTGGTGAAATTCAAGAACATGAGACAGTTGGACGCAAAGATAAGTGGTGGAAGGACTGACATGTATATCTTGGGTGGAGTTTCAATGAGAAGCCAGAGGGCGGAAAAATGGAAAGTGACAAGGACATTTTATGAAAGCTCCACTTGCTTGAATTAATATTTTTGTGTGTGTGTAATTCCCCACAAAAAAAGTACCAAGGCAGTGATAGTAGAAGAAAATAACCAAATAATGAAGATGAATATTACATCACAGTGCCTAAGGGCTCGTCAAAACCCAGAAAATAAGTGAGCTGTGAGTAACCTGGCAAGCCACGCCCATGAAGAAAGTTGAGTTTAGAATAGATAGAGACCAAGTACTGTACTTCAACATGGTTTCGCATGACTTCCACAAATCGCATTTATGATGTCACTTTAGAACACGGTAACCTCTGTGATGAACAAAAACAGGCGAATTTGTCTTTTGATATCATATATCACAAATGCAATATTAATCAGAGTTCCATGTTTCGACTAATGGGGGTGCATAGAACATACAGTATTGTAAGATTTTTTTCCAGTTGACGTTCTCTTTAATGGTATCACATTCTAACATGCAAAGCCATACTGTACATCACAGGTGTCAAAGTCAAGGCCCGCGGGCCAAATCCGGCCCGCCACATCATTTTTTTCAGCCCGCGAAAGCAAATCAAACTTGTTAAGTTCCATGATGATTGCTAAAATCTGAGCCAAAATTTCATATTTTTGGATGTCAACGACGACAAAAGTCATTATTCTTGATTTCAGATTTGAAAACGACTTATTCATTAATTTGCTGTGTGCTCTATATGTAATATTTGAAGGGATTTAAACATTCTAATGGGTTCCTCAAATTCATAACGGCCCTCGAGAGGAAACCATAACAACAATGTGGCCCGCGGCAAAAAATGACTTTGACACCCCTGCTGTACATATTTGTCAAAGCATTTTTTGTTCTCTTAAATGTGATTTGAATTTCTCATATAATTATCCCATGACTGAAGTTATTACAGTCACAATTTGTCATTTCGCAATGGAATGGAATGTTGTTTCCGTAAAATATTAAGTTATTGCCCTCACAATTAGTCATGTCACACTGGAATGGGATGTTGTTGACATGGAATGAGGTATGTATTGTTGTTTTTGTGTGTGTGCGTGCATGTGTGTGTGTGTGTGCGTGTGTGTCTCCCAGTGGATGTGACGCAAGCGAGGGGAAATTAGTCATCCTGAAAAAGGTAAGCAAACAACATAAAACAGACTTAGCAACAGCCAAAGTCGGATAGAATTGTGCAGCAGGAATTCTCCCCCAACAAAAACAAGTCAACTCCATAGATCACTGGCACCGACAATAATGTCAAGAATTATTGAACAATGTTGAACAATGGAAGACTTGATGTTGTGAGAGTAGCCATGTTGAATGAGGCCGCCAGTGAAAGGAAACAACTCCAAATTACAGTCCCAGTACAGAAGGTCAAAAGGGAGGACTTAATGTACTGTTGACATGCATGCTGACAGTTGCCTCTTGGCAATACACAAACATACAGTATACACACACACACACACACACACACTTTCTGATAGAAGTAGAGTCAATGGCAGAAATGTGACCATTTATTTCTGCCATCATGTCAGGGTCAATTGTGTCGGGCCTATCTGAGCTGAGCTCTCTTGAGTCTTCCTTTACATGACACTTATCTAGTGAAATGGCAAAGTGGATATTTTGTGGATCGCGGGACAGAAATGTCAAAACCCAATTCAAACAAAAATGAACAATATTAACATTGCCAATGCAAGAACCGTGGTCGGAAATGTCTCACCAATATCACAACATGACCATTTAAAGGACAACCGACGTCTCCGGTGCGTCAAGTTGTGTCCATAATTTGTAAAATGGCTTCAAATGACTTCTACTGAGCGTATTTTACAAAGATTCCACCGCATATAGCTATATTTTACATTGTAAGACTCACACTGAATATTCCGGAAGTCTTGTTTTTGAGTTGGTGACGAGTCAGTACGTGACGTCACTGAAGGAACGCCCCTGACCGAAAAAAGGACACATTGTAGCAGTCCTTCCATCACGTCAATGCTTGTTTAGCCTGAAACTACCAGAAAAAGACTTTAGTTCGCTGACGAAGCTTCTTGGATAAGAAGCGAAATGTCCGACACCTTCAAAGAAGTACAGATGATGACAGAAGAAACCTTTTCATCGATGGACCACTCCTGTACGACTGAGAGCTTACACAGACGGACTCCATATGAATTTAGCACCAGTATCACAAAGTCCGGTGGACAACTGACCTTTTCAGCTCGGTGATGAGCAGCACGGTGCATGGAATGCCCAGTGTCATTAGCGACAATGAGTTTACGACCGGTTTAACAAAGGCCAATCCTGTAGTGATCCCTGAAAGAATCCCGATGACCACTTTGAACCTCGACCTGGAGCAAAGAGGAACTCAAATTTAGATAAACAAGCTTTTATGGAACTAGAGAAGTAGACAGTTTGGCGTAGGATGTCAGGTGGCTGGCTCAAAATCTTTCAACAGAAAACTGACATTCAATAAAATCGAGCTTCATGGTAAATAAGAGCAACTACAACGCCTGCGTGACAATGGAAAGAGAAGTGTGGACATGTGATGCAGTTTTACGGGTGTCAGCTATCTTGGACCGGCCTATAATTAAACTGAAGGTGTGACAGCAGTTGACATTTTCTTGTGACAGAATAGTGAGCAGAAGCCATATACTGTTGCTGCTCAATCTATATTAAAACGAAGATCTAGAATTCAATTTAAATTAAAAAAACAAAAGTTGTGACTCATTTCACAACTTTGGGGGTGAAAACGTAACAAAATATCACATTAACAACTCAAGAAGTCATTAATGTATCATGATTGTCATACCGATCTCTTCTGAACATCCTGGGTAAGTATCTTTTGGGGAACCACATGGCGATGGCACACATGAGTACCCATAAGATGGCCAACTCATCCAGCATTTGGCCAAGGAAGCTGAGGGTAGCATGGAAGTATGTTGATCCGATACCTAATGTGGGAAAAGAAGAGAGAGGTACTCATTAGAAACGTCAACAGATGCCCCTAAGATTGGATTTATATTTTTATGCTTCTTGGAAGAACTGCCACTGTCCCTACTGTCTCTTCTCATGATTGACTGGAGCTACTGACCATCTGACACGTGAGGACCATTACAAAAAAGGTTGTATTGAATTCATATCATACACTCAATTTCAATGAAGTTGAGATGTGCTGTAAAATAAAAATTAAAAAGACAATTCAATAATTTGCAAATTATGTTCTATTTATATTTCATTGAATGCACTACAAAGACCCTCAACTCACATCTTAACCCAACTGTATATTTGTTTGTATATGAGAGAGAGAGAGAGAGAGAGAGAGAGAGAGAGAGAGAGAGAGAGAGAGAGAGAGAGAGAGAGAGAGAGAGAGAGAGAGAGAGAGAGAGAGAGAGAGAGAGAGAGAGACAGAATGAATCCCTCATGAGATATAATAGAATCATTTTTTGGCAGACACAGTTTGTTTGAAACATAAACCTGCTGTAGAATGCACACACAAATCTTTTTGGTTCACGCTACCACTTTCTGACCAGAGTAAAAATACCACGAGAGAAATGCAAGGAGGGGGGTACTGTTCGCTAAAAATCAACACTGGGGGAACAAGGCACCTTAATTTCACTAGACTAGAGCATTGTTTCAAACAGAGGTACCATTTAAAACTGAAGACCAGTAGGTCAAATCAAATGAAATCGGAGCTGGCGTCATTCGACCAATGAATAACAAGTCATTATATAAGTGTTGAAGAAAGCTTCAAGATATAGCTCGAGACTATGAGGGTGGTTATACAACTGGATAAGCAGTATAACTTATTCCTATAATAATAATAATAATAATAATAATAATAATAATAATAATAATAATACATTTCATTTTCTAAGCGCCTTTCAAAACTCTCAAGGTCGCTTTACAGTCACAGGATAAGTTTTTCTGTGGGTTAGTACAGTAATTCAAATAGAATAGTAAGACAAATAGATAGAAAGGTAGCTAGCAAGCCAATAGATAGTTAATAGCTATCCAGCTAGATAGCTACCAATGTCCACACAGCCCAGTGTTACGTATTTAAAGTGCGGAAAAAAAAAATCTAATACATGTAATATGTTCTATGCATACACACTAGTTTAAATAACGGGTGATGAGTAATATTGTGCACTTGAAATCTGAATTCAGCAGCAAAATACACCAATGTTTATACATCTCAAGGGGTGGCCGCTTTGCCACTTGCGCTTGACTGAAAATGAATCATAGTACCTCAAGGCTCGACCAATGATTAACCGACACTCATATATTTTTAGGGTTTGGTGATGTGACATTTGCAAGCTGAGCTGTTAGGCACAAATGTAATATCAATCAGAATACTGTGTTTAGTCTCGAAGGGCTGGATTGAGCATTATTGTAAAGAAACTTTTTTTTGCCTTGACTCTCTCTTTAAGCAGCAAAAAGTAAACAGCAATAATGTGTATTTCATGCACTGCATAGAGAACTACATATTTGATTGGTTCAACATCTAATTTCAAAGATGATTAGCTTTTAGATCTCGATGAAGAATGTTGTAAATTTACATTACTCTCAAATCACATGTTTATATGTGTATGACTTAATATTTACCTTTACCAACAATTCTTTCTGAATAGGCTTTTTTATTTTTGGGGAAAACATAGTAACCCAATAAATATTATACTTAAAATATTGTGTAACTTTTAAAATGACTTTAAGCATGAAATTAAACTTCATGTCTAACGTGCATATTTAAATGCAATTTCTATATTACAGAAGTACAGTAATGTTTTTTTACTCCAGTGACTGGGTTGACTGTTGGTACAGAAAATGGGTCATCATCACTCAATAAAGATCACGTCACTCAAGCCAACTTACCCACCACGACCAGGAGGGTCCAAATGAGGTAAATCCCACTGTTGAAATGTGTTGCATATTGGCGAAACAAGCACATTAATATGGGCGGCAAAACAAAAAACAAAATGTTGCTGATCTGAAATGACAAACAAAAGAAACCCATGAGAGAAAAAAACACGCAGGCAGATGTTTTTCCAACGTGCGAGGGCTCTACACTGACATGTGTAACTTGATGCTGCAGCCCAAACGGTAAACATCAAGTCTCGAAAGCCGCAGCAGTTCGACACAAAGAAAGACTAAACTAGGTACGTGACAGCTGTTCATGACAAGCCGAGCTTGGTTATTATGGGAAATAATAAAAAATAAAGACATCCAAAAGACACGTACGGTTGAACAAAAAGTGCATACTGACCGTGTTGTAAAATTCAGCGATGCCCGGGTAAATAATATAATTGCCTTCACACCAATCCACATCGGAACTGCCAGCCTGTAAATGGTCCCAGAAAATCAGATTAACGTTACTCATGTCTGGACTAGTTGCGCTCGAGTGAGAGACAACGCTGTTGTCGTCCCACCACGCAAAAACAAAAACGCGAAACGAATCTGTAAGATTTCGTCTCTTATCTCAAGGAAATTCATACAAAACGGCGAACACGAGCACATGTATTGATGCTGAGATGTTGTAGACTGCCTAATATCTTGCGCCTGTACTGTGACTTGACCAAGATTACTGTCAACGTAACGGTCGACGTCATCGCGTTGACGCTCGGTGTGCAGCCGAAGAGTATTTGTTTTTGGTTAGAGAATTCAGTCCCAAACACTTTTTTTTCGCAGAGGGGAAATCTCGTTATCTACTAACTGCTCTTAGTTACGAGAAGATCAACCGGTGTTTAGTATGGTGATCATCATTATATGCGTTACATATTACTAAAAACGAATACAAATATGTACGTGATAACTGCGTTTGTTCGTATTAGTGTAGGGAATTGCACTGCATGTGAAAAATACACGCACACATGCTGATGATTACTGTCTGTCTCCACTGTAGTTTCAACTATCAAACCAAAACAGAAAATGATTAAGGTGAAAATAATATTATTGGCTTTGCGTAACTCAATGGACAAACAAGCTCTGCTCGAGGAGTTGGGTTCTTCCTCGAGCCTGGTTGACACATTAAATATCGAATCTAATTAATTCATTGCTTTTCAGACACACTCCTAATGAGTACATGCACCGTACATTTATTTACCAAACAATATTTTTTTTTCATTTTGTTCCATCGGTTAGGATCGCGATGTTATTTATTAACTACTGTAACGTGAGATCTCGCGAGAACATTTCAATGCTATGTGAGATCCCAGAGCGGATATCCTGCCTCTTTTTCGTGGCGGACCGTCTGGGCCGGTTTGGCAAAATGAAGGTACAAAGTTTATCCGAGCCTATTCTTTTATAGAAGTCAGATTTTCCCGAAATACACTCGTGTCTGTGAGTCGGGTATTTTAAAAAACGAAGCGGTCACCAAAGCCGTGGTAATAATACGCCCGTCATTGAGGATGTACTTTGATTGTAGCGTCGGCTATGATAGTCGATTTGGAAACATGGCGGCTCGCATATGGAAATGTACACCGAGTCGAAGTCACTTTGGCACGACTACTATTGTTAAACATGTGTCTTGCCAGAATGTATATGTTTTACGTCTATATGTCATTGCCGATATATTGGTAAACGCGAAATGTTATGTTTATGAAGTAATTTCTGGCATAGCTAGCATTAGCTTCATTACTCGCTTCATCGCTAGTAATGAGCATGCGTGGCCCGAGTTTTCTGAATCGAATGTTTCAGGTTGCGACGTTAGCTCAGTGGCAACACATATTGATTCTGGACATAAACTGCAATCTGAATCTGCAATCTCAAGTTGTTATTTTACGTGGACACTCGCCAAGTTGTCATTGCCATGTAGAGCTACATGTTAATGGCCATAAATGCTCTGTTGTCTTTCAGCTAAACATCTCGTTCCCCGCCACTGGCTGCCAAAAGCTCATTGAAGTGGACGATGAACGCAAGTTGCGAACCTTCTATGAGAAGCGCATGGCCACTGAGGTGGCTGCTGACCCCCTTGGAGATGAATGGAAGGTCAGAATCAGAAAACCTTTATTCGTCCCACGATGGGGAAATTTGCAATTGTGATTTCAGTCTCCCATAATCTAATTTGTAAAATGTCAATGTGGCACACTCGTGGAATCTTTCTGACTGACCTGTAGTCGTTAAGATGGGACAGGGTGATGCTAAAGAAACTGGAGAACTCACCGGATACGACCAGGCCGAAACCGTGGCTGGGTGAAACTGCAGTTCTCTCACATACTTTGTCTGGCAAATAAATGACTGAACACAGTCATTTATTTCTACAGTAGACATAGAATCATCACTAGATTACACCCATTCCTCCTTTCTCTATTCTCAGGGTTATGTGGTGCGCATCAGCGGAGGCAATGACAAGCAGGGTTTCCCAATGAAACAGGGCGTACTGACTCAAGGCCGGGTGCGCCTGCTGCTCAGCAAAGGGCACTCCTGTTACCGTCCTCGCAGGACTGGAGAACGCAAGCGCAAGTCTGTCCGTGGCTGCATTGTTGATGCCAACCTCAGTGTTCTCAACTTGGTCATTGTCAAGAAAGGTAAATCTTAAGGAATGTGTTATCTTATGTTTGTGCTCATAGTGGGGATGTTCAAGGTTTAGTAAGAAGTCAAAGACAGTACTGAACATAGATGCCTTCCACACAGAGTTTTTGCCAATAAAAAAGAAATTGGTTATCTCAGCACATTGATGCTCTTCATTCCATATGGGCAACAGCCAACATTTGAATTCTGGTTGACCAAAACATCGACACAATTGAATCGTTATCTTGAGTTGAAATGTAGCCTGTAGTGATGAATGAGCATTTCTGAAGAAGGTGCCACAATTTCTCCAGACGTTGTTAACCTCCCCATGTTCCATACATGTCCAGCTCTGGGGTCCTGTCAGTCTTTCTCATTTCTTGCCGTTTTGTTGCATTCCTCAAATATTGTCATTCTGCTTTGTTTTATACACCTTCACTTTATAATGCTGACGACAGTGTTCGCTATTTTTGCAAGATGGGTTTTTGCGAATAGTGCCCTGCCATCTGCTGCTGGGCAAGTGTGGTCACTTGGTTGGGTCTTGCTCATGGCACACAAATGCATTCTTTTTGACTACTCTAGTCATTAAGCTGGTACGGTGTTGTGCCAGAGGAATTAGAGAGGACTCACCGGATACGACCAGACTAATCTGTAGCTGGTTGAAACTGCAGTTCTCTCACAATGACAGTAAATGTTTGTCAAATCACTGGCTGCTAAATTATTCACAGATAATTTTACATTCTCGCATAACACATTTCGACAACGTAGCTTTTTCCAACCTCCCTCAGGCGAGAAGGACATCCCCGGGCTGACTGACAGCACCGTCCCCCGCCGCCTCGGCCCCAAAAGGGCCAGCAAGATCCGCAAGCTCTTCAACCTGGCCAAGGAGGATGATGTCAGACAATATGTTGTGAGGAGACCTCTGAATAAAGAAGGTTTGTCTTCAGATGTTGAGAGTCACTCTTGCTGTGATCATGAAATGTATTGGTCATTAAATTGAAATTAGAGGAATATATTTGTGTCGGTGGTCAAATGTCCAATCTGAATTAACACAATGCGATTTGTAATTTTCGGATATAAATTAAAGGACAACCGACACCATTTATTTGTTTCCTATCTGACATCAGAAAAACGTTTTATAGCAGCTAAAATATCCAAAACACGCAGGCTGATTTTTTTAATTTTTTTTTGTCAAGTGCAAAACACCAATAAAAATGAGAAAGTGTCCAAAAAGTACTTCAAAGTGAAACCTTCTCGAGCCTTGCTCGAGAATCAAAACAATGGCTTCAGATTCAGAGAAGATGCTTTCTTGTTACTCAGGGGGCGTTCCAAATGTAGGGAATCGTCAAGACTCCCTGAATATTCAGCGCAAGTCTTAAAACGTAAGATATAGCTATATGCGGTAGAATCTTTGCAAAATATGCAAAATAGAAGTCATTTGAAGTGACACAACTTGTCCGGAGGCGTCGGTTGTCCTTTAAGTGACTGCAAACGTTCATGGTTCTTCACGTTCTCTATATCATAGCATCAAAGATGCTTCTTGGACCCATTAACACTGCAAGGTCCAAGCAGCCACTTAAGAAAAACATTGTGGCTGACCAGTTTTTGAGGTGTGGGTGGATTATATTTACCAAATTTGGTTATGGGCAGGTTTTGGCCCCAATGCCACCTATATATCACTGACCTAAAATGGATTGTCCGCTTGTAAAGTGCAGGCTAAGTGACAGTCAACGTTGTTTTCAGGGAAGAAGCAAAGATCGAAGGCTCCCAAGATCCAGAGACTGGTGACCCCTCGTGTGCTGCAGCACAAACGCCGCCGCATTTCCCTGAAGAGGAGGCGTACCCAGAAGAACAAGGATGAGGCATCTGAGTATGCCAAGCTGCTGGCTAAGAGGATGAAGGTATTTTGAGGGCATGCTCATCTCATTTTAGCTCAAATAGGCATGTTTAGTTGAGTCCACTGCTCTCACAAGCCAGTCATGCCAAATTCAACATTTCTGGTTTTTTTTTTCTGAGGAGGAGGGGTGGGGCATTTAAAGAAACAGCAGTTTTTTCCAAGTTTGTCTTGCCTACATGATGCGATTGTATTTTGTCACCGTGGCACTTTGCTGATTGTTTCTTCAAACTGTCTCCTTCCACCAAACTCATTGCGGTCATAGCAACGAATCAGAATTTCCAGGCTACTTTTCATCGCAAAATCATCAGGGTTCTCTGATTAAGTGCAGTTTTAGTGCTTTACATTGTGACACATTGTATAAAATGTATTATCCTCAAACTTTTCACTGACACGTTTCCATCGCCTCACCAGGAAGCCAAAGAGAAGCGCCAGGAACAGATTGCCAAGAGGCGCCGCCTTTCTTCTCTCAGGGCATCCACATCCAAGTCAGAGTCCAGCCAAAAGTGAACTTTGAGTCAAATAAAGTAATGTTTGGTCTACTTTCATCTGTTTCGTGCTTTTCAGAATTCAACATGACTTGATGTAAAGAAATGCTTACAAATAAGTTTTGATGACAGCCTTATAATACATTAAATTTAGAAGTGCCTTTTTTAAACTCTCAAGGTCACTTTACAGTCAAAGGATCAATTTTTCTGTGGGTGAGCAGCGACAGCCACGCTCGCCAGCGTTCATTCCTCCCCGAATAACTCAAATTGATAGAAAGCTATCTGGCCAGCTAGCCATTAACCATCTACCGGCTAGCTTTCTATTCATTTGAGTAGCTAATAGATAGCTAACAGTACAGGATATTGGCGCAGGTTCATTAGCCTTGGGATCTGTGAAGCTGCTCTCACCTTCTACCACAAAAAGTCACACCAATGTTGATCCAAATCCTGAAAATGTTTGCAGTTAATTTCATGCAACTATGCATCTGATTAAATGCAAATTAAAATGCATAGTTTATTGGTGCGGCTCTGGAATACATTTAAATTAGTCTGCTCAATCTTCAAGTGCCTTTATTTACACATACAGTACTAGTACACAAACCACTCAGTGAAACCCATCAATTTCTGCCCAGTCCTTTTCCTCGTGTAGTTGATCAGCTCTCTAACGCTGGCAGGTCTTCTTGCTCGCCAGTTGGAACATTCTCCTTATCCTTGTCTAGAGTTGGCTCTGCCTCTGATACCACTTCAGTGAGGCACACACTTGTATCCTGTTCGGGACGGCTTCGTTGGGTGATTCTTAAGTTGTATTTTTCTTTGAAGTAGAAGAAGGCTGACACGATCTGCTGCTGTACATGTACTGGGAGCTTCTCTAAGCTCCATGCCAAGGCCAGCCGGCTGCTGTGCAGGATTTGAAGCTTACGTGAAGATGGTGAAAAAGCTTCCATGATCTACAAATAGAAGACAGCGGTGAAAAATCCTATAGATAGTCACTGGCTTTTATAAAAACTAGACGGACTGAGGGATAACTCAATTTTCAGTTATTGCTTTATTAAATGTCAATGTTCTAAATAGTAATTGTGGTGGAGCCACAATTACGTGGATCCCTCCTGAGTTGAAATCCTAGCAGATGTGAACAACATGCCTCGCCTATGCGCTTAGCAGTTTTGGAGAATGAATCAAGCAAACTAAAGGGACTAAAATGTATTTGCATTTGGTATTAGCACATCCGTCTGCGTCTTAACCTAGCCTAGTTCGAGCTAGCTATTAACTTTTGGCTAGCTAGCTTTATCTATTTGAGATACTTCTGGGTTGAGTGAATGCTGGCGCGTGTGGCTACCGCTGCTCACCCACAGAAAAACAACCTGTGACTGTAAAGTGATCTTGAGGGTTTTGAAAGGTGCTTACAAATCAAATCTATTGTGTATAGAATCATGCTGAAATGTTTCTGAACAGAGACTCAAGATATGTAAATATTTTTTTTAACTTGGATCAATATTTCTTTTGGATTCACAATATATAACGAGATGGCCACAATTACAGCCTTATCTAATGAGGTGGAAAAGCATCAGAATATGTTAAATCTACAAAAGATAAAATCCTAATTTTGAATTATTTTTTTGAGTAGGTATTATCCAAAGATGCCCATAAAGACCCCCACTCCATCCCCTCTCAAATTGCTGCTGTGGACTGCAAATTTCCCCATTGTGGGATGAATAAAGGTTTTCTGATAAAATGGTGGAGGGTGTTTAACCCTAAAGATTGGCAAAAAGTATCAAAAGCCCACAAATAAATTATCCCGTCAGTATCAGGCAGTCTGCTCTACTCCAACTACAAGATAAAGCATATTGTTAAATTATAACCAGCCCTAAGTTAACAATATTAGTGTTTATTGAGGCAGAATGTTTTGATTCACTTATACCAAATATGCTTCTCAATCAAATCGTTTTTTTTTTTTTTTTTGATAGTAGACCAAGTTGAGGAAAGACCTGAGCAGAGTGAATCTTGGCTGCAGCCAGCTTGAGGGTTCTCCTACACACCGTAATGGAAAGCGTCACCAGTCGCACCGAGTACCTTCTCTCGAGCGTGGCTCCCACAGCACCTTCTTCTACTGCTAAAGCGTCGACTTCCTCTATAAACTCAGCATAAATGTTGTTTAGGAACAAGCCATGATACAATACATTTTCGGCTGCCTACTTTTTTCTTCCTCTGTAGGAGGTAGCATGCGGTCCACCAGTGCCTCAGATACATTCAGTGCAGAAGCTAGTCCCTGGGTGGACACACTGACGGCCTTTCCCACCAGTGACTGGTCATCTTGCGGATGCACCCTCGCTATGACACATGTGACTGCGTGCTGGGCGCAGTCTACAGTTCCGTGGGCCGCAATACTCACTACATCTTGAATCTCCAGAACCTTACTTCGGACGCCAGCCACAAGCTAGGAGACAAGCATCAAAGCAAGGGGAGCTGCTTTTTAATACATTCGAAGAGGTGTGAGTAATTTACATGGGGTAATGTTGTTTGTATTCCTTCAGTTATAATGAAAATTTAGCATGGAGCGCATAACCAACATGAAGATTACCCCATGTTTGACCAACTAGTGGTAAAATCAAGTCTGATGTTAATGTAGTCACCTGGTCCGTAGGTGTGTGCAGCACAGGGAACTTAGCCTCCAACCAGTCCAGACTTTTACACGCAATATCATTGGCGAGGGAAACTATGCAGATGCATCAGGCAATGAGGTTAGTGAGAAAGCATTAATCACTTGTCTAGATTTCCAAATTCTCTACCAACTGAAAACATAGATGAGATAATAGTATTTTGTTTGCAGCAGCGTTTTTTTTTTTTTGTAAAAAAAACAAATTTACTTTGATCCGAAAAACATATACTTCAATTTGAAGAGATGTACCCACCTTGAGGCTGCAGTTTAGTGATGACAGGTGATACCCTGTGAAAAGCCGCCGAACCCAATACGGTCACGCTGTTCTCCAGGCCCTCACATACAGACCTCAGGCTGGCATTTCTCCTTTTGGTCCCCCCGTACAACCCCGAAAGGCTGGCGCAGGCGGATCGTACCAGGGGCAGCTGGGCCACTCTGGCAGGAGCGGTCTACGGCACACGAGGCAAGACAACGCTTCAACTCCAATTTACAAGAGCCACACGGCCACTTAGGTCCCATTTTGGACTCCAATAATCTCAAAGGTGCGGCATACGAAGGGTTAACGCCGTGAATTGAGCTCACCTGGTTGTTGAGCGACATGTGGGCGAACTAAACGCACATGAGAACTTGACAGAACGTTTAGGTTTTCAAGATTTAACAAAACGGAAATAAGTCGCTGAAGTCACAGTATTGGCAACACCATTTATGGGCACATTTCGGGAGTCACGTTTCGGCAACTGGCCAATTAACGCTAACTTGTGTCTACGTGAGCAAATCTCGCGAGATTTACGCATATCGGTGATGATTTTATGTCTGACCTTTTATGACCCCAGTTAAACCTCCCTATGTCAGAACGTCCATATGATAAACGCCGTTCAATAGAAAACAATTTACAGCTGGGATGCACAAACCTGCGCACGATTTTCAGCTATTGATAAATATTAAATAAACTACTGTATGTATCTTTTTATATTTTGTTTTATTTGCAATTAACGAATAATTAAATAAATGACAAAAACAAAATTACTCCAATTTACAAACACAATTTAGTGATCCAATCTGAAGAAAAACAAGAAAATGTATGCAATGAATCTTAACTTCTCGAGAAAGTAACTATTTGATGGACAGGATTAATAAAGGTAGTAGGCTATAGGATGCCTGCAACCTCAGTTTACCTATTTTTAGTAAACTACTGTTTATTATTTTAATGTAAATACTTTGTGCATAAATCTTAATGATGTGAATCACATTGAGTAACCTTGTGTTACCAATTGTTTCATTACTGACATGACATGAGTAAGACAACAAGTAAAAATCTTTCATCCAAAGCTAATATAATAATAATAATACATTTAATTTCTAAAGGCCTTTCAAAACATGGATACAGTGTGCATAAACAATACAGATGCACAAACGTCCATGCAGATTTAGTAATGGAAATGCATTTTGGATGTTTAAAACATCACGTTTTCCTTCTGAAGATGTATGTTTTGGGCCCCCATGCACGCTCTGATCCACGTGTGCTGTACCCGCGTGGTGCTGATGCTGAAGGATGTTGATTGATGCGGCAGCATCATTGCAACGTGCTCAGTCAGAAAATGTTTCTGCGGAAGGCGGGGATGCAGCTTCTCCATCTTTTGTGTAGCATGCGGGGGAAATAGTGGGTCTGGGGGTTTAGGAGGGTAGGTGGGGGTTAGCTCAGTCACAAGGTTGGGGACTTTTGTATGCAAGCCGAATCACACGCACGAGAAACACGTGCGGTAGGCGGGCCTCTGTGGACAAGCCGCACGTGGCTTTGACGAGCACACAGTAGCCGCGCACTTCAGTCTGTTGCCGCATCTGCTGGAGAAAACGTCACCATGGCTGTGGAGATGGAGCCCTCGGAGTAAGAACTATTTAAACTTATACTTCATTGCTAAATTAAGTCGCTTCATTAGTTTCACTGTATGTATTTTTAATGCATTGTTTAGAAGTGTTATTAGGAATATGTTTATGTTCATTTTGAACTGCAGTCACGCATTTTCTTGATACGTGAATAGCAGACACCTCATTTAGTTCATTCATTATACGTGACTTTGCTGCAAGGAAGTCATCCTAAATATATGTTATTTTACATGCATGTGCCCGTGGACCTAAAGCACCAGCCTCTTTAGTTATGCCTTTGATGGGCCATAATTACATTTCATTGGCTTCCTTTGGGGAACAGCGGTCTCACGTATTCTCTTACGAGGGGTTAAAGTGGTTTAATGAGCACACTTGGCTTCAGAGAGAAGAACATCAGCATCACTAGCTGGCAACATGTGATCCATGTGTAAGAATGCACAGGCGATAGATTTATATTGATCTTCCATATATCATTTAAAATGTATTATTGTTGTTTTATTATTTGTATTATTATTCTTGTTGGTTTTGTTTGTAGTCATTGTCGCAACATTAGTATACATTTCAACCTCACCACAACAACATAATAATAATCATCATCATCATCATCATCATCATCATAATAAATTTAATTTCAAGCGCCTTTCAAAACACCCAAGGACACTTTACAATAAAAACAAAGCACACAACAATAAAACCATAAGTAAAATGATAAATCATAAAATAGCAGATTGAACTAGACATTGACAACAATTTTAAACAGATGGGTTTTGAGGTGGGACTTGAAAATAGGGAGGGAGTCAATATTACGGAGGTTGGGTGGAGGTGAATTCCAGAGTTTGGGAGCAGAGTGGCTGAAAGCTCTGCATCCCATCGTGGTGAAACGGGCAGAGGGCACATAGAGGTGATAATAATAATAATAAATAAATTTTATTTCCTAAGTGCCTTTCAAAACTCTAAAGGACATGACCACATGCATATTCTTCTTCTTCTTCTTATTCATTTTCTTCTTGATTCAACTTGGTGTTTAGACATGAACAGTGGATGTTGTCTATTCCTTTCTGTCTGTAGTGTCATTCGCCTGATTATGCAATACCTCAAGGAGAACAACCTCTACAGAACCTTGACCACGTTACAGGAAGAAACAACCGTCTCGCTCAACACCGTGGAGAGCATCGACAGCTTCATCGCAGACGTCCAACAAGGCCACTGGGACTCCGTCTTGCTCGCAATTGAATCGCTCAAGTTGCCTGACAACACACTTATTGACCTTTACGAACAGGTGACGTCGGCTTTTGTGATACAGAAAGTGGGTAAATAATACTAATAATAATTATAATTGAACCACAATCTTTCACTCTGTACGTCGTTGATATAATTTCTAAATACAGGGTTTACGGCGGTTAATTGCAGTCTTACATGATCCAATATTTATTCACTTAACTCATTCACTGCCATTCCCGAATTTATTCGTCAATTGAATATATGAAGTAGGTTTTGTTTTTTCTTGCTTCGGTGCGGATAAAAGGCTTGGCCAGACTGGCAGTGTTTTCCCCTTCCACAAGGGGGCAGCATTTCCATTTTACTTCCATGTTAGCGCTTTGTTCCAGCTTCCACTGTTGTTAAATCGCTATATCAACCAATATGGATGTATTACATTGAATTTTGGTATTTATGTTGTCCTAAAACTCAATATTCTGTGGGTCCTGCAATTTGAATGACAATGAGAAAAACCCTGGCACTGGAGTGGACACATTTTTGCACAATTGTCACTGAATGTTAATGATATGTTTAAACGATTGTAGAGTTTGCTGTTTTGAACTGTTTCACATCAGTAACAATCTGAACATGTCAGCCAGCTCTCAAGAGAATGCACAGCAGTTCTGTGACATGACAAATTAACCTTTGCTGCAATAATGAATATTCTGATCAATCGATCCATCTCCCGTTGTGTTTAATTAAGACCCATTCCTGGATTTAAAAACAGGAAGAGGGGATTTGGTGCCAGAATATCAAGAAAGAGACTTATTTACTGGGACTGCTCTAATGTCTTAGAAAATGTTGTTTGTCAAATTATTATCATTATTATTATCATTATTTTTATTTTTATTTTGTAATTTGTAATATGATTTTTAATTTTACTTTTTACCTTTACCTTTACCTTTACCCTTACTTTTACTTTTATTTTTATTTTTATTTTTAATTTGTAATCTTATTTGTAATTTTTACTTTTACTTTTACTTTTACCCTTACCCTTACTTTTACTTGTACTTCGCTTTTATTTTTATTTTTATTTTTATTTTTATTTTTATTTTTATTCACCGATATACTGATGACTTGGTAGGCCATTTGTTTGAAGGTTAAACACATTATGAACAAATTTTTCTATCCTTGTTGAATCAAACTTTTGATTCAACGTCCTCAGTCAAATCCTCAACCCAATGCATTGGGTATACACAGCCCAATATTAGCTCGGGTACTTTTAAGCTATCAGTTTTAAAAATGTTTCATGATGATGTTGTATAATTTCCTTCAAAAATCACTCCAACAGGTGGTAATGGAGCTGATTGAAATGAGGGAGGTGGGCGCTGCTCGTTCACTCCTCAGACAAACCGACCCGATGATTATGTTGAAGCAAACTCAGCCCGAGAGGTACACTCACCTGGAACACCTGCTCAGACTCTCCTACTTCGACCCACGTGAGGTGAGACCGAATTTTGGTTCTTGCAACGAAATAGGTCAAATGTTTTAGGGTAAATTCCCACCATGGTCCACTTCCGCTGCAGGCGTACCCAAAAAGCAGCAGCAAGGAAAAGCGGCGTCGAGCCATCGCAGAGGAGCTGGTGAGGGAGGTCAGTGTGGTGCCTCCATCACGCCTCATGGGCCTACTGGAACAAGTCGGTGTAAGTAGAACCGTTCACATGATCATATGAACCATTTTAGCCAGAAAATGTATCAGTCTATTCATTGACGGAAGGACGTGACGTGACTCGTCACCTGACCGAAAAAAGGACACATTGTAGCAGTCCTTCCATCACGTCAATGCATTTTGCTGTACTTTGTTTGGTCTGAAAACTTTGTGTAGCACCAAACAGAGGCAAAAGAGGGCGACAAAGCTCCATGTAAGGAATTAATCAGCCTGTGGAAACGGGCTGATTAATTCCCTACATGGCTTTGTCGCAATTTTCTGCCTTTTTTGGGTGCGACATTTCCCACCCCTGATGCCTCAAAATGACACGGAATAAATTCTTTAATCGATTGCAAACATGTATGCTTTCATCTTCAGAACTATTTGAATCATATTCATAACTGAATATTCATATTCATAATCCGAATCTGAAGCCATTGTTTTGATTCTCGAGCAAGGCAAGACGTTTTGGCGTGACACCACGAACAAGGGCGCGGGGCCTTCTGAAACTGGCCACTTCCGGTTTCAAATTGAAGTAGTTTTTAGACACTTTAAGTCATTTTTACTGGTGTTTTGCATTTGACTAAAAATATCATCCTGCGTGTTTTGGGTATTTTAGATGCTATAAAACGTTTTTCTGATGTCAGTTAGGAAACAAAAAAGTGACGTCGGTTTTCCTTTAAGGGTAAAAACCCAAACTGGTAGAAATATGCATTTAAATATTTCAGTATTCAATTCAATGTCCCTATTTTTGTGTCAAGTGTCTGCTTCAAAATTTGCTCCTAATACAATCATTTGCCACACTCAACGATTGGATGATTTTGCTGTTTGTAGTCGCTGAGACTGAACTCCCCGGACAGCCTCTCCCCTGACATGACCATTGAGAGCACGTGCCAAACGGACAGACATGCAGAGAAAGAAACTTGTCCAACTCAACTGTACCGTCACATTAAGGTGAACAACATCGTGCGTACATATACATATCCTGTCGTCACGTCACGGAGGGAACGCCCCTGACCGAGAAAGCGATACACAATGCATTTTGCGGTACTTTGTTTGGTCTGAAAACTTCGTGTTATCCGTGTTGATGGCAAAATAATAAGGAAAACACATAAATAACGCGATGGTGAATTGTGTGTTTCACCAAGTCTACTGTTTGATATTCGTGGACACAAATTCCAAGATATCAAATCAAATATCCTGATATCAAATCAGCCCAACGGAGCTCTGGCGCCATCTTCTGCATTTTCTGGGACGCTACACATCAGTCTTGATGCCTCAAAATGACCCGGAAGAACTTTTTTGCAAACATGTATGCTTTCCACTTCAGAACTATTTGAATTATATTCATAACTGGATGCGTAACAAGTTAGCATCTTCTCCGAATCTGAAGCCATTGTTTTGATTCTCGAGCAAGGCAAGACGTCTTGGCGTGACATCACGAACAAGGAGGCGGAACCTTTTGAAACTGGCCACTTCGGGTTCAATTTGAAGTAGTTTTTAGACACTTTAAGTCATTTTTATTGGTGTTTTGCATTTGACTAAAAATATCAGCCTGCGTGTTTTGGGTATTTTAAATGCTATAAAACGTTTTTCTGATGTCAGTTAGGAAACCAAAAAAATGGTGTCCGTTGTCCTTTAAACTGTCAATACATAATGTATGCTTTGGAAATTAATATGCAGTTTGGACGTCGGTCCCATGTGGAATGTGCCCGTTTCTCGCCCGATGGCAAATATTTAATCTCTGGCTCGGTGGATGGCCTCATTGAAGTGTGGAACTTTCATACAGCCAACATAAGCAAGGTAAACTCCCAAGGTGACACTCTTGGTTGGATGCTGTACTTGAAAAACATGTTCATACAATCTGTCTGTCCTCTTTGTGTGCGTTTGATTCAGGATTTAAAGTACCAGTCTCAAGATAGCTTCATGATGATGGATGATGCGGTGTTGTGTATGTGCTTCAGTCGGGATTCAGATTTACTTGCCACTGGGGCGCAGAATGGCAAAATAAAGGTACAACCATTGATCAAGTCATTTAGATAAGATAAGATATGATAAGACAACCTTTTTTTTTTGCTCTCACAATATTGTGTAAAAATAAAAACTTTGCAACTTAAAAAAAACATATTTAAAATAACATTGAAAAGTAGATCAACAGATGTTCAGATTTTTCTCTTTTTGGTCACATCACATCACATTTTGGCTAGCAAAAATCATACTGCAATCAAACACACAACATGTACCTCATAACCGTTTTATGGACTGCATTTATGTAAGTACCCCTTTTGTACATACAGTATATGTAACACATACACAAAAGAATGACTTGTTATAATTATATATATTTATAATTATAATTATATATAATTATAACAAGTCATTCTTCACTTATTTTTATCTAGCTAGCTATCCAGCTATCTAGTTAGCTATTTACTATCTATTTGTTATTTCGTTGGCTGGCTAGCTATTTAGCTAGATAGCTATTAGCTAGCTTTGTGTGTATTTGAGTCACTTTCGGGTTGAGTGAACGCTTGCGTGTTTGGCTGCCGCTTCTCACCCACAGAAAAACTTATCTATGACTGTGAAGTGACCTTGAGTGTTTTGAAAGGCGCTTGAAAATGTACTGTATTGTTCTTCTTCTTCTTCTGCTTATTATTATTATTATTATTATTTATGTGTTAGGTGTGGAAGATCCAGAGTGGCCTGTGCCTGCGCAGGTTTGAGCATGCGCACAACAAAGGTGTGACTTGTCTTAGTTTCTCCGAGGACAGCAACCAAATCCTAAGTGCATCTTTTGACCAAACCATCAGGTCGGTTGCTTCATTTACTCTCTGCCAACAAATTACGAATTACACTCAAGCTGAATACATTTCCCAAGTCGCTACAATCTCACGAATAATAGCTCTACTTCTCGTGGTTCATCTTATGCCCAGTTGTGGACCAACAAAGCATTTTCTCCCTCGATAGATGGATATTCTGCAATAGTTTCAGCAAAACTCCTGGTCACAAAGTGATACTTAACTTCAGTTAACAACTGTTTTTTTTTTAATAGTTAGATCAGATGATACAGAAAATCCTGCTTGACATCAAAATAAAATCCGGTTCTGACAATTCTTAATGTCTTTTTAACAGGATCATTTAAAATGATTAAAAATAAAGGAAAGACAACCATTTTGACTGATTACACTTTTTATATCTATCTATCATCTGTCGGTCTGTCTGTCCATCTATCTATTCTATCTATATTGTTGACATTGTGTTATTAAAACTGTATAGGTAACACAGTTGGTATAAGTGGATATCTATCTATCTATCTATCTATCTATCTATCTATCTATCTATCTATCTATCTATCTATCTATCTATCTATCTATCTATCTATCTATCTATCTATCTATCTATCTATCTATCTATCTATCTATCTATCTATCTATCTATCTATCTATCTATCTATCTATCTATCTATCTATCTATCTATCTATCTATCTATCTATCTATCTATCTATCTATCTAAGTCATGCAGTGTAATAGCTGAAAAGAGTGCACTATTTACAAAATATCTTTTTTTTTTATCGTTCATTTTATCATTTTTTACATTCACGGCTGCCTTTTTGCCTGTGGTAATAAATTGTACTTTTCTCTCAAATGTGCACGCACACACACACACACCCACACACACACACAAAGCTCCATCAGCATGAAGAGGTTGGACATTTCGAATTCTGTCTCCAGGCAGTGGATGCAGACTCAGCTTCACCCCTGTTGCCAGCACATGAGCCTGCGTGGGGGTAGCTGAGACTCCATGTGCTCAGGAGCAACATCGCCACGTGCTCTAACATGTGCTATTCCTCGAGTCGCAATTTTCCGGAATGTAGCCAGTACACAGTGAATCGATGTGCGATTTTTTTTTTTTTGTCACCGCCCACCTCATCGTTCTGCTGGAGCTAAAAATAACTCACTGCTCAACAACACATTTTTTCCACTCTTTAGAAAAACAAAATTCCTTCTTGAGTTCAAGAATCATTTTAGTGGATTGTTATTTCTTTTTATATTAGTTGATCGATGTGGTCATGTCATCCTCAGGATCCATGAGTTGCGTTCGGGCCAAACACTGAAGGCGTTAAATGGACATCAGTCTTTTGTGAATGATGCCTCTTTCACTCAAGATGGATTTCACATTATCAGCGCATCATCGGATGGTACCGTGAAGGTAAAGTGATCACCTAGGACATGATGCAAAGTAGTTTTTTTTTTACTGTGAAATGTAATAGGGAAAAAAGAACAATAATTAAGTCGGTGCATCACACTCTGTGTGTGTGCGTGTGTGTGTGTGTGTGTGTGTATTTTAGATTTGGAACAGCAAAACCTGTGAATGCATCCACACAATCAAATCAGTGACTCGGGCCTCGGATGTCCCTGTGAACAACGTCATCGCTCTTCCCCAAAATCCACAGCTCTTTGTGGTTTGCAGCCATTCCAGCACGGTCGTTGTCATGAACACGCAGGGTCAGGTGAGATAGATATAATAATAATAATAATACATTTAATTTATAAGCACCTTTCAAACTCTCAATTTTTCTCAATTTCTCAACTTTTTTTGTGCGGGTGAGCAGCGGCAGCCATTCGCGCCAGCGTTCAATCTACCCGGAAGTAACACAGAAGCAAAGTTATGAAAGGAAGAGGAAAGGAAAGAAAGAAGTAGAAAAACAAAATCCAGGAGCTGAATAACAAATAATATGTGAACACAAAGACACAGAGAGTCATTCATTCTTCAGCACTTGCTGTACCCTCTGTGTGACATGAAGCAGTTCTAGATGAAAGAGGAGAGGATCAAAACATTATTTTCAGCAGTGGATCAGGGACATCATGGTGGAATGTGTGTGTGTGTGTATATATATATATATAACATTTCATTTATAAGCGCCTTTCAAAACTCTTAAGGACACTTTACAATCACAGGATATTATTTTTCTGCGAGTGAGCAGCGGCAGCCACACGTTTTTCTGATGTCAGTTAGGAAACAAAAAAAGTGATGTCCTTTAAGTCATTTTTATTGGTGTTTTGCATTTGACTAAAAATATCAGCATGTGTGTTTTGGGTATTTTAGATGCTATAAAACGTTTTTGTGATGTCAGTTTAGAAACAAAAAAATGGTGTCGGTTGTCCTTTAAATTGTGCAGACATACTATATAGCATCTGAAAAAATTCATGATTAACATATGACATACAGTAATACACACACAAAGAAAATCCAGCTTTACATTTGAGACTGGTTTTGCTTGGTTTCGTTTCAGACTGTCAAGACATTTAGAGCAGATAGAAAGTCGGGAGTAAAATTTGTATGCAGCACAGTTTCCCCACGAGGCGAGTGGATTTACTGCGTTGGAGATGACTTGGTGCTTTACTGCTTCAACTACATGACAGCAAGGCTGGAGAAAACTTTGACGGTAAGCTATTAGGAGAACACGTCTGTGTAAGCTTTCAGTCGTACAGGAATGGTCCATCGATGAAAAGGTTTCTTCAGCCGTCATCTGTACTTCTTTGAAGGTGTCGGACGTTTCGCTTCTTATCCAAGAAACTTCAGCAAACTAAAGTCTTACTGGTAGTTTAGGCCATATATATATATATATATATATATATATATATATATATATATATATATATATATATATATGACTCTGCTATGATTGGTCCCTGCTCTCAGGTTGGGGAGAGCAGAGGACTACTCCTGCTCCACTGATTGTCCTGACTAACGACTGACCTGATTGCCCTATTTGCTGTGGTATCACCTCATCATATGTGGCCTGAGCAGGCTGTTGTACGAACGATCCAAATTGAACCTCCCACCACCATATTGTTTTAGTGAAAGATGTAGCTGTTTTAGAGCAATACATTGGGGACACTAAACAAATTCTCAAACAAATACGTTATCAACATCGCAGGGATAGTACTAGTGGGCCTCAATCAGCAGTACATATGCACCTAAAAGCTAGCAACCACTCATTTGATGACAATGAGGTTAAAATCTTAGCGAAAGAACGTAGATGGTTTGAAAGGGGAGTAAAAGAAGCAATTTTCATAAAACAGCTAAATCCTTTGCTAAACCGATATGGTGGTGGGAGGTTCAATTTGGATCGTTCGTACAACAGCCTGCTTAGGCAACCAGTAAGACTTTAGTTCGCTGAAGAAGTATCTTGGATAAGAAATGAAACATCCGACACCTTCAAAGAATTACAGATGACGCCTGAAGAAACCTTTTCATCGATGAACCACTCCTGTACGACTGAGAGCTTACACAGACGTAAGGTCGCCAATGTAAGAATGTGAGCTATCTAACCAGACTATAATGAAGACGTGTAGAGGAGAATATGCTGATGAGCTTTTGTACGTACCGCAGGTTCACGAGAAAGATGTAATTGGCATCACTCATCACCCGCATGAGAATCTGGTTGCTACTTACAGCGAGGACGGCCTCTTGAGGCTGTGGAAGCCTTAGAGCCCCCGACTGAGGGTTTGGACACCCTCACATCCCAATGTGCAATAAATACTGACTCAAGTCACCACACAAACCAGATATGAGCAACTATATCGCAATGAATTCTTGTCGAGCCAACTAAAGGTGCTTCTACGTATGCATTCTTTAGCAAACCATCGTGATGTACAAATGTACTCAGATTCTTCAATGGAACAATGGTTCACATAGCTGATTGTGAAGCAGGTGGTTTGGTCTTACCCTTCATGTGACAGAAAGGAGAAGTAGAAAGTTAACATAATATTCTGAGTGCAGGTTGCCAAGATGACAGCAAACCAATGAAAGTGGATTAAAGCCTTTGGTGAGAGCTCTTTTTAGTACAGAGATCAGGTCTTATTTTTTTAAACTGGTGGAGGCTTTCTTTCACACGTATTTAAATTGTTGGTCATATTGTGTACAGTATGTGAATGTCAATCTAAATTCTTAAATACTGTAGCCTACTTTCTTATGGTTTCAACGTTACCAGCACAGTTTAAATTCCTTCATTTTCATCTCTTTTGTCTTTAGATATGAGAATGCATGATGGTGAACTGTTGTGACAATACAATAATATTTTAAAAAACGATGTCGGTACATTGTTTGACCGTAAACAAACAGCATCAGGAGTATAATATATCTGTTAAACTTTTTGTTTCGAAGACACTTTTGTAAATGTTTTTTTTTGTGTCCGTTTTTTATCAGTTTTGTCTGTTTCTGCATGCTACCTCAATGCTAGGTATCAGTCATATACAGTGGAGCTATTTTAGCATTTGCATGATAACAACACTAAAGTCTCAGTGAAGCTCCAGTGACGTCCCGTTGTATGAACTATCCGGCTAACGTGACGTGACATCACTCTTCTCTACGTCCGACGGTATTGCCACTCACCCGTCACCGTCATTGATTTTATGTATATAATATGTATTATAATGTGTGTACCTGTACTTCTGCTTGCCACAGTCAGAAATGAATACAATGGCGGACACGAGGACCATGCCTCTCACTCAGCAGGCGTACAGCAAGGTTAAATTCAGGTTGTTTTACCGCACTTTCTAATGCTTGTTTAGATCCACCTGTTAGCAGTTGAAATAAACGTGTTGACAGTCAGTCGTGTGTGCTCCTTCCCGACTGCTACAACAGTATCAGTGAAATTCCCCAAACCTTTATGTAGTTGTTCGCGGTTGTGTGCATAACTATTGACATGGTATTTTATTACATAGGCAAAGGAGGTCTTATTCATTTCTGTGAGTTACCTCTAGCCTACACATATGTAGGTACGCTACAGTGACCTCTATTCCACCGTGATTGTTTCTGTCCAGTGAATGATCTGCGAATTGGGCATTTTCAGAAAGTCCCGCCCCCATTTCGTGACGTCACGCCAAGACGTCTTGCATTGCTGAAGAATCAAAACAATGGCTTCAGATTCGGAGAATATGCTTTCTTGTTACACATCCAGTTATGAATATGATTCAAATAGTTCTGAAGAGGAAAGCATACATGTTTGCAATCGATTAAATAATGTATTCTGTGCCATTTTGAGGTCAGGGGCGTTCCTTCAGTGACGTCATGTACGGACTCGTCACCAACTCAAAAACAAGACTCGCGTAATATTCAGCACGAGTCTTAAAACGTAAAATATAGCTATATGCGGTGGAATCTTTGTAAAATACGCTCAGTAGCAGTCATTTGAAGCCATTTTACAAATTATGGACACAACTTGTCCGGAGACGTCGGTTGTCCTTTAAGCGAAGGCTTTTCTTTGGATATTATGTAATGACACACCCACTTTGCTGAGCATGGAGGCAAATAACTTCATGAATAAAACAATTGCAAAGTTCCTTAAGAGTATCTTTTATTGAGGTAAGAGGCGCACGGCCACCGGCCCACTTACCAACATGTGCAACAACCACCATGACACGAGACAAAAGTGTTATTAACTTGTTGATTAAAACGTGTCACTTGAATTTCCAGATGTATTTTGCTTAAGTTGATAACATGCTAATGTTTCAGCGATGGGCCGGGGGCGGGTTTCAGAGTAAACATTGAAGTAAAAACTAAACAAAAAAACCTATAAAATCATCCCTTTACTTAACAGTTACTAAAGCAAATCACATGACAGCCAACAAGTGTTAAAGCAGTTAAATATTGAAACTCATAATAAATTAGTTTCAAAGCAATTGTTAATTGCTTTGCTTTGTCAGTCATGTTTTCAAGATTAAGAAAGGTTTACAAAACAGCCCTTCTAAAAGGGAAAGCTTTCATTGTAAAATCAAAGACGGCATATGCACATCGCATTTTAACACATACACGCAATGCGCACGTTGGATTGAACAGGTCGCTGATTTAGTATGACTGAAATATTATTCCATATGGTATTTGCATCATAGCTTAATGACCCCCACACAAAAAAAAAGTATTAAGGGGACACACAGAAGATTTATGTTGCTCTCACCTTTTCTCACAACGTCATGATAGCAGCAGCAACAACTACGACCTTTGAACCTCCATCCAAGAAAGAGCATATTGAACACAGTTTTGTGGCTCATCTTGACAACTGAGAAGTCACACAAAAAATTTAACACAATGCATCCATCCATTTTCCAGACCGCTTTATCATTAGGGTCGCCGGAGCCTATCCCAGCCGTCTTTTGGCACTCGGCGGGGGACACCCTGAATTGGTTCGCAGGGCACACAGACAAACAACCAGTCACTCTCACACCGACGGACAATTTAGAGTGTTCAATCACCCTGCCATGTACGTTATTGGAATGTGGGAAGAAACCGGATAACCCGGAGTTAACCCACGCAAGCCCGGGGAGAACGTGCAAACTCCACACAGTGAGGCCGGACCGGGTCTTGAACTCACGACCTCTGCACTGTGAATTCAGCGTGCTAACCACTTGACTACGGGGCCGCCTCGAACAAAACCAAACATAAAAAAAAAAAAAGTGAAAAAAGGCGCTTAATTTTGAAGGATGAAGGTTTTGGAATGCAGGGTTGGTTCTTTAAGACGTCTGGCACTGAACCCCTCCGGTGCTGGAATAGTCATCTTCATCCATGTAGTAGTTTTGATGCCTGTGTCGTTTTCTATTCTCCAGGTCACACTCCTCAAGGTCGGCGTAGATGTAGAGGTCGTCGTCCATGTTCTCCGGCTGTTCCGCGTCCACCTTCAGCGGAAGGTAGCTTTCCAGCTCCTTCAGTTT
Source organism: Hippocampus bargibanti (assembly GCF_051943395.1). Lineage (NCBI taxonomy): Eukaryota > Metazoa > Chordata > Actinopteri > Syngnathiformes > Syngnathidae > Hippocampus > Hippocampus bargibanti. The sequence continues at coordinate 22,128,523 of NC_142743.1, forward strand.
GTTCTTTGGGAGGAAATTGGCTTTCGGGAACACCACCTTGAAGGGAAAGGCATCTGCATTCAACCTGAGTTCACGTCACGGCTCGGATGACATTGTGTGTCGTCGGTTTCTTGTAGGTGCAAACATGGTTGTCTTACGGAAAAGTGAATAATGAGTCTTCCGGTCTCAAACGGCCGGCGATGCGTTGGCATCCCCTCGTTGCAGACATACTTTGTGTCACCGGGTTTGATCAGTTCTCCTGTGGGAAAGGACAGTTTTGATATGTATCAACGAATTGTTTTGTCTAAACCATTTTTAGAAGCACTTTAGACAATCTGGTGTGGTTACCAGGATGGGAGGTCACGAGGAGAGTTCGGTTGTCAAGTGTCTGGACGGGCTTCTGGAAACCACACAAAGCTTCTACCAGCTGCAACTCCATCGACATTGTCAAATCCTCTCCTTTCCTGGAGGAACATTCCAAAATTAGAACTACAATAGTGACCTTTATGCTGTGGTAAAAGAATTTGATAAGGAAACGTCAACTGACTCAAACAAATGACCTGCGAGAAAGGAAGAAAAAAAAAAACCTCTGCCACTCATTTGAGGAACCGTTTTTTGTCTGCTGAACAAGACATTGCATGTTCAGTAAAATCACATTAAGAACATAGTGATAAAAAAGTAAGAACAATGAGAATTCTTCTTGTCTTCTTCATGAACAAAATGAGACTGAGAGTCATTTGTAGGATTTAAGTGCGGTAAATTTGGCATCATAATGTCCAGATGGTGAGGGAAAACGTACAGTTGGGCTAGTCTATGCGGCCTTAAAGGACAACCGACGTCTCCGGACAAGTTGTGTCCATAATTTGTAAAATGGCTTCAAATGACTTCAACTAAGCGTATTTTACATAGATTCCACCGCATATAGCTATATTTTACGTTTTAAGACTCGTGCTGAATATTCCGCAAGTCTTGTTTTTGAGTTGGTGACGAGTCCGTACGTGACGTCACTGAAGGAACGCCCCTGACGGAAAAAAAAGACACATTGTAGCAGTCCTTCCACCACGTCAATGTATTTTGCTATACTTGTTTGGTCTGAAAACCTCGTGTTGCACCCAAAACCCACCAGACGAGGGCGTCCAAGCTCCATGGAAGGAATTTATAAGCGTGTGGAAACGGGCTGATTAATTCCTCTTTTTTTGGTGATCAATTTCCCCCCCCAATGTTGCCTCAAAATGGCACGGAATAAATTCTTTAATCAATTGCAAACATGTATGCTTTCCTCTTCAGAACTATTTGAATCATATTCATAACTGGAGGTGTAACAAGAAAGCATATTCTCCGAATCTGAAGCAATTGTTTTGATTCTCGAGCAAGGCAAGACATCTTGGCGTGACGTCGCAAACTTGGGGCGGGACTTTCTGAAAACGCCCAATTCGCAGCTCAATTTTTTTGCAGATTTTGGACACCAAGTCATTTTTAATGGTGTTTTGCATTTGACTAAAAATATCATAGTGCGTGTTTTGGGTATTTTAGATGCTATAAAACGTTTTTCTGATGTCAGTTAGGAAACAAAAAAGTGACGTCGGTTGTCCTTTAAGTCATTCTTAATGGCGTTTTGCGTTTGACTAAAAATACGAACAGTGACCATGTTACCGAGTGAAAAGGGGATGTTCTTGCAGGTCCAGGACGAAGATGATGTCGCCCGGCTCAAGACCTGGTTCCTGGTCTCCTTCTCCGTGGAACACAATCTTCTGCCCATCTCTCATTCCTGTGCGGTTTAATGTTTGGTTGAGTTGGGGGATGATGTTTTTCACATATTCCAGAAATACATTTCGACTGGTCCTTCTTTTGCTCTCACCCTTTTCAATGAAGACCTCTAAAATTTTCTTCTGTCTCAGAATTTTCCGACCTGCGCAACCTTTGCATCGATCCCTCTGACTGATTCGCTGTCCTTGGCCTTGACAGCCATGACACACCGTGGACACCTGCTGCACCATACCAGGCATGAGTTGGTGGACGCGTACCTGCATGCCCGTACCGTGGCAGGACATGCACATCTGGGCTGCCCCTTTACGACTGCCACGACCTGCCAAAGGTACATTGAATATAATGACAAAGGCCTTGTGCCCACTAAAAACAGTTCTTAATATTCTGAATTATTGTTCATAGTCACATCACTTTTCAACACACTAAAATTTGACTTTTTGCAAAATGCCAAAGAAGTGTTTATGTGGAAAAACACACACGTACACACCCACCCTGTGGAATAGCCTGCGAATTCTTTAAAAAAGTAATTGTAATTATGTTTTATCTTCTGTTGACTCACTGCCGTTACATCAAAAACTAATGGACTGAAACCGATGACTAACAAATTATGTCACAAGGCTGTGTTAGCCATGATATATCAGTTCCACAATGGATAAAAATGAGCGATTCTTGCATACTGTAGCTATCCAAGTCATCAGTTAGGAAAGAGAAGTCAAAATCTACTGAACATTTTTGAAATAAAACAAAGAAGCTCAGAGACGGCTCTGGAATGTGACGATCATTAGAATGGCTATGGCTCACTTAGCAGAGTTGGTCTCCCAGTTTTTTTTACAATCTCAGCTCTGACTGTCCATTTGCCGCAAGTATCCTTGGGCAAGGCATTATACTAAACTGTGCTGCTCTAAACGAGGCTGGCAGTGTGTGGGATGCAAGCAGTTTCCCACTGTCGTGTGCATAAATGTGTATGTGAATGGATTAATGTAAGCGTCTGTAAAACTCTGAGCAATAGACGGTTTGGATTAAGCAAGTCAGAAAGTGCACTTCAGTTTCCATTTATTAATTGACTCTTTGGACATACCTTCACATTTCTCACAAATAGTATTCTTCTGGACAGAAAGTTTCCTTGTTGCTCCATTATAAAGATCTTCCAGTGTGACTGAAATCTGGTGCACGATGTTCTTCCCTGCCACAGGGGAAAAAAATAAATAAACATGATCAATAGTTTTCAGGAAATATGTTGTGTTTTGTTCCACAATTACTGAGATACAAGGTGAAGTTAAGTACCAGACTTATGAAGCACCCTGATTTACTACATTTAAATAAAATAAATACAAATAAAGCTCAGTGTGGGAAAATCATGCGATATATTTTCATCCACACCTTTTCTCTCTCTGTGCATCCGCCGTCCGCCTCCAAAAAACAAGTCGAAGATGTCCATCGGTGATGCAAAGGTTCCTCCTCCACCACCGGCACTGGATCCTCCTTCCTTTATGGCCTTTTCTCCTCCACGGTCATAAATCTCTCTTTTCTTGGCATCTGACAACACCTCATATGCTTGTGAGATTTGTTTGAACTACAAAGAATCCAAAAATACTTATTATTATTTAATCGGGGACTGCATGGCAGATGGGATGGTTCTCTGTAACGTGTCAGACATTATTTTTGGCAAATCGTCCACTTATTACCTTCTCTCCTTCAGTGGGATTCTTGTCAGGATGATATTTCAAAGCAAGTTTGCGATAAGCCCTTTTTAATTCATCGGGGGTTGCATTAGGTTTCACACCCAACGTGTCGTAGAAACCTGTTTCCTTCACCATGTTTGCCTTGGGATGATAAACCTGAATGAAAAATGAAAAACAGCGATAATAAAACATATGTAGTATTTAAGCCCCATAGGTAATTATAGGACATGCTGCAAACTCTAACATGTTTTGCTTTAAATGAATAAATACATTTATTGTCTCTCGAGGCGTACCACCTAGTGAGTTATTCAATTCATAGACAACATCTAACCAAGTCTAACCAGAGGCAAGACATTTATAGAGTACACGTTTAGCTTGACCAAAAAAATGTTTAAATGATTGACGATGATTTGTCACGGGTCGTTTCGACTACGCGTCCACAAGACAACGAACATTACAGCGATATTAAAATATTGCACGTGAAAAATCACAGTCGTTTGAGGAAAAAAAATGAAAGACGCAACTACCTCAACATCAGCTTTAATTCTATTTCTCTTGTTCGACAATATTTACAAATGTGTACAAAAGAGAAAACAACTTAGCACCGCGTTCTTATGGTTTCGTTTCTCCGGCCCTGCTTTCGTTTACCTCGGAGCCCGATCATTGTAGAGCTAACGCTAACATGCTAGCTTAAAATACGATGGTAATATTTCTGATACTGCGGAATTGATACAATATCATTCATTTGCAAGTTTGTAAAAATGAGTTCAAACCTTATTGGAAGCAACACGTTGACACCGACAATGAGTCAAGCAAGGGTTTCAAATTCCAGAATTTTCTCTGCCATGGGGCAAACACAGCGCAACGTCATCAGCAAGCGCCGACACTAGTCAACAAAGCAAGCGTGGGCCGGCCTGCTAAGTTGACTCTAATATATTGGGTCTATTTAAAATGGTAAGATGTCAATTTGTCAGCTTGTTAGTCGAGAAGAAACACATGAACCCATTTTGCTGCCTCACCTTCAGTCAGTTATCCTGGGTCGTGGGCCTCAAACCAGTATTAAAGACAAAAAATGCTCACGGGAACAAGGTAACCCATTCCTAGCTTTTCACTTGTCTATTCATATCGTGCTGAGTTTGTCACACATCATTTTGTCTCACGGTTTTCTTTTGGGAGTTTTAATGTCAACATTTAGACTTTGCACATACGTAAACAACGTGACATTTACTATAGTAGCACACTAAATACGATCAGACTTATCCATTACAAGTACACAATAACTCAATCTTCCCCTTACTCACCAGTTGAATTGAAAGCAGATTGCAGCAAAGGTTTTGTGAACGTTAAACAGGTAAGGGAAAATGCAAAACATACACTGCTTAATTAATACTTTTTAATAGATAACTGAATTTCTTTCCTGTTTTTACTCCACAGCTGGGTGCAAACCCCACCTCCATTGACTCTGTGGCCGTGGGTCAGGGGAACAAAGTCAAACTGATGCCAGGCCAATTACTCCACATTGTCAATGACTTGCACCCATACACTATACAGTTCAAGGAAGATCCTGGTAGTTGTAAAAGACCATTAGATATTTCCTCAAATGATAAAGAAGGCTGTCCGGAGGCTCCCAATCGAAAAGCGGCCAAAAATCACGAACACCTGCCCAAGACCGTCAGAGCTGAAGAGTCAAGGGAGATAAATGTAAGGCATTTACAATGGAGGATGTGATGATGGATATTTTTTTTTACTTGGCTTTTAATAATTAAAGTATAATTGGATAATTTAGTTGCATCACGGAGCCATCTTTGAATATCCCATTGACCTCATGATGCCCAGTCACGTGCAATAAATAAAAGACAATTATAGTTCTCATGCTTTCTCGTGTATGGTAAGGCACAGTCAAAAGCTAAAGTCCAATTTAATCTGTTGCAGCAAAGAATTGGACATTGGAGCCAGGGGCTGAAGGCTTCGATGCAAGACCCTAATATGCAGGTCCTTTAAAAATATCATCATCATCCAAAAATGTTATAATCACATGATTACTTTGTATTCTCTGATATTTTCTTGTAGGTGTTTAAGGATGATAAAGTAGTTGTAATCAAGGACAAATACCCCAAAGCGCGTTACCACTGGCTGGTCCTCCCATGGATATCCATCCCCAGCCTGAAGGCCCTTCGCGATGAACACTGCAGCCTGCTCAAGCACATGCAGAAAGTAGCTGACCATATGGTTCAACAGTGCCCACATGCAAATTCCTTGGACTTTCGCAGTGGCTACCATGCCATCCCAAGTATGAGGTAACATGGGTTTATGGTGCCGCTACTGAGCTCTTGTGGTCAAAATACATTTCTGAGTGTAAGCTTTTGAGAGACATCTAATTGCTGCTAAGACTTAAAGGACAACCGATGTCTCCAGACAAGTTGTGGTTCTAATTTGTAAAATGGCTTCAAATGACTTCTACTGAGCGTATTTTACAAAGATTCCACCGCATATAGCTATATTTTACGTTTTAAGACTCACGCTGAATATTCCGAAGTCTTGTTTTTGAGTTGGTGACGAGTCCTCATCCTACGTCACTGAAGGAACACCCCTGACCGAAAAAAGGACACATTGTTGCAGTTCTTCCATCACGTCAATGCATTTTGCTGTACTTGTTTGGCCTGAAAACTTTGTGTTGCACCAAAAAGAGGCAGAAGAGGGCGACAAAGCTCCGTGTAAGGAATTAATCAGCCTGTGGAAACGGGCTGATGCTACATTTCCCGCCCCAGATACCTCAAAATGGCACGGAATAAATTTTTTAATCGATTGCAAACATGTATGCTTTCCTCTTCAGAACTATTTGAATCATATTCATAATTGGATGAGTAACAAGAAAGCATATTCTCCGAATCTGAAGCCATTGTTTTGATTCTCCAGCAAGGCAAGACGTCTTGGGGTGACACCACGAACAAGGGGGCGGGACCTTCTGAAACTGGCCACTTCCGGGTTCATTTTTTTGTGCAGATTTTAGACACTTTAAGTCATTTTTATTGGTGTTTTGCATTTGACTAAAAATATACCGCGTGTTTTGGGTATTTTAGATGCTATGAAACGATTTTCTGATGTCAGTTAGGAAACAAAAAAGTGATGTCGGTTGTCCTTTAAAAATACAGAAAAGAGGACCTGTGTTGTTTTACAACTAATCTTCATATTTATAATTTCATACGTGTCTATGGATTAAATGGTAGCTTGTGTTAGAAATGAACGTGCCGTACAACCTGGGTCTTCTTTTATTTCTTGTCTTCTTATGTATGGACTTAGGGGGAAACATGTATTGTTTAAACAGAATGCTACCTATACAAGCCCATGTCCATACAACAAATTACCCAATGTTAATTAATTGGTAAGTGGCCGAACTGTCACTTTTTTATGACGTCTGGCCCTATTCGGATTAGGTTGACGACCCGAAACCAGACGTCAACGGTGATTCCATCTTCGTTGTAGGAAGAAATGCGTTAAAAAGGAAGACATTTTAACTGTAATATACATTGCTATATATAATCTTCACACATGCTTATGCACGCACATATATTTTGTGTTTTTTTTTCCTCCTACAGTCATGTGCACCTCCACGTGATCAGCCAAGACTTTGATTCTCCTTGCCTTAAGAACAAAAAGCACTGGAACTCGTTCACAACAGACTATTTCATTGAGTCTCAAGGTGAGATAAATACAGTAGACTGTATTGTTATTTGTAGGGCTACAACTGATGTTTATCAACTGATCTGTTCATTGTTTTGTTGACGGATTGGACAAAAAGAAAACATGTTTTAAATCCATTGTTTTTGTTCAAAAACAATATATTTATGGACATGTATTGGAAATTAATTATGTTACAATATAGTTATCGTATAGGTCTGCAATGTCAGAAAATTTGCAAAAATCGTTTTGACTTTTATCTTGTCATTTTACTAGTTTTATTCGTATTGGTACTAAAAATTGGGCTGCGCAATATTTTTAAAAAATATAATTCTTGCAAAAATAACCTATGCAACATGCCTATCCCAAAGATGTGCGATATTTCATATGGAAATGTACTACTTTATTTACATTTGACCAATAATAATAATAATAATAATAATAATAATACATTTAATTTCTAAGCGCCTTTCAAAACTCTCAAGGACACTTTATAGTCACTGGATTAATTTTTTCATTTTCATTAAAAAAAAAAAATATTTTAAATGTAATTCGTCATCCAATATGTGAACAGTATCTAAGGGTGTTATAATGATAACTTTTATGATATTTTCATGTCACTGGGAAATATTCTGATGGTTAAGATCGCCTGCTAAATTAGTGATATCATACTACATGATTTATTTTTATGTAATATACTTTGCTATAATCTTCACACTAAATACTTGGTCATCCCCACTACTCTTGCAAATTATTTAGTCAGCTTTACCACAAGGATTTTTTTCCCCCCTTGTTGTGGTTTGCCTTTTTGTCACTAATAAATTGGCAACATTTATTATTTTGTGCTCTTTTGTTGTGATTTCTCTGCAGATGTCATCCATATGCTTGAAACTCATGGAAAGGTCACAGTCAAAGAAGGCACCAGTGAGTTGTTGAAGCTGCCTCTACGTTGCCACTTGTGTCGCAAAGAAATTCCCACTGTACCAGCTCTGAAACAGCATCTCAAGTCCCATTTCTTGGCTAAGAGTTGAATCTGAAATACATTATAGTACTTCAAATGTTTATAGCTTCATTGTGTGACATCGAGGATTGGTCGGCACCCTCTTAGAAAATGTGTGGATGGAAGTTGGCGTACAGTATCGTGCTTCTTTTTCCACGTTCAAAATCTTGGGTTGTTCTGTAAAGGATTCAATGTAGATTAAACATTAAATATGTACTATTTTGGTACCACTTTGTAAATGTTTGAGTCTATATTTCTAATTTGTCTATGTGTCTTTTGAAAAATGAGCATAATGTAATAACTTTACTCCACAAGATTTGTGGAAAAAGTGGTCATTTGACACACATGACTGTGTGTTGTGTGTGTGTGTGTTTGTGGTGTCATATTATTTATTTTGTTGTTTTGACTTCAAAATGGCGCCGTGAGATTGGCTGCCTATCAGAATCAGAATCAGAAAACCTATATTCGTCCCACAATGGGGAAATTTGCAGTCAGTAGAAAATGCGAGAAAAGATTAATTTACTTTAAATTTGACATGTTCCCTAACAAGCGCAACATTTCAGAAAGAAATCTTTACGTCCGCAAAGAAACCACTAAAATAAAAAAATAAAATAAAAAATACACTGTGGCCCGTACGGGGATCGAACCCGCGACCTTGGCGTTATTAGCACCACGCTCTAACCAACTGAGCTAACCGGCCACTGTACAAAAGTGAGTCAAATCAATAATTAATAGATCAACTACACAAATGTGCAAGATAAAACACTTTGGCAAGAGACGCTCATTGTATTTTTATGTAGTTGGGAAGAATTGACTTTTGCTTGAAGCCCAAGTTTATCACCGGACTACCTTTTTTACCATGACAAAAAAGTCTCGCCAAGCCCCAGCGGCACGCTTTTCCACAATGCACATGTCATTTGTCTATTAGCATCCCCTACCGGTAAAACGTCATAAAAAGCGCTGAAAGACGACAAGCAAGCACGTCGTGTTTACTGACTGACGATCTTGAATATTTAATTTACAGCGGTTGTATTAAATTTATCCGGTCTACTTGATATCTAATTTAAAACAGATTATTTCCTTACTGACAATGTATTGTAGGTGTTCAAATAACTGACATGTTTCGGCGTATACTTCCGTCGTCGTCAGAGCGGGGGCGTGTCTTGCTTGTCAGATCTGATAGGTAGGTCACACCCTCATAGCAACACCAACTGAAAATGGCGCGTCACAACAACATCCGTGACACTCTGACGAACGCGGAAGTATACGCCGAAACATGCCAGGTATTTGAACACTTACAATACACTGCCTGTAAGGAAATAATCTGTTTTAAATTAATTTACAGTGGGTTATTTCCCCCAAGAGGGTTTTTTTTTGGAGGGGGTGGAGGCTAAAAGTCACAACAGTTTAATATTTTTCATAGGGTCTGCACCAAATGAGTGTTTTGTATTATGGACCAACATAAATTATACCAGACTATAGTCTATTGCATATTTTTGCAACTGGTATTGCTTATATATTATAGTCGGTTGTTAAGGTTTTTTTACTTGTCAGAGAATTAAGTGTAGGATTCATGGTAATGTGTATTTTAGAACACTGGTGTATTGCTTCAAATTAAGACAACCGATTTATTGAGGTAGCATTTGCCTATGTTTCCTGATGAGTGAAGAAGATGTGGAACTTAATGATATTATCTTTACTGTATAATAAATAATACATTTTTAATGTTCGACAAGACAAACCAAACCCAACAGCATGTCCCATCAATCCTGCTTACTGGTTATGTTTAAGGATGACACAAGCGAAATAAAAACTTAAAGATTTATTTTCATAAGGCACATACAAATTGTAGTAACCCGTATAGATACACTTTGCTGCCACGTAGATGACAGGAGAACAAAATCATTTCAGTAAACACACATGGTATGATGCCAAAATTAACATTCAGGAGTAGTAAAAAATAGCTTATGGTCCACCTGATACCACTAGACAGCTTCTTCAACAGTTTTGAAGTTAATATGAGTGAGTTGTTTTCGGTGAGGTCATCTTCTCCGCAAGCGAAACTCCATGTCACCTTCCTCTGGCACCATGAGATGGTTCACTGAGTAGTGGGTGTCGTCTCCTATGTCCTGGAAGAAATACTCTTCACTTTCACAGCTCTCATCCCCATCCTTGCAGTCTTCGTCTTTACTTTGATGCACCTCAGTGCTTTCATGACTGTTGTTGTCTTTGGCCTCACTACTTTCACTGCTCTGGTGGATTTTGCTGTCGCTGTCTTTGCGGCTTTTACTGCTTTCCTGACTGGATGCATTGCTTTCACTACTAGTGGAGTCATCATCGTTCATGGTGTCACTGGACTCACTGCTTTCGTCACTTGTCGAGTCACTATCCTTTGTTCTTCTGCTGCTTTCTCGGCTAGTAGTGTCGCTGGATTCACTGATTTCGTTACTTTTGCTGTTGTTGGACTCGCCGCTTTTATGCGCCGTGATGGCACCGGCCTTTGTGGTTCCGCTGTTATGACGAGTGGAAATTTCACTGGACTCGCTGCTTTCATTACCGCTCGTGTCACCGGATTCACTGCTGTTACTTGTGATGTAACTGGTTTTGTTGGTCTGAACGGTTTCTTCACTGGTGCTCTCACTGCTGTCAATCACACTAACCAGTGAGGTCTTGAACTCATAGTTCATTTTACTGAGCTTGACTGCATCACGAGCTTCACTATTGGGGTTATGACCGGACCTAGTGGTTTCCTTACTGTCTACACCTGCACTCTGACCACCTTTGCTTTCATGACTTGTGCTGTCGCGAGTGTCATTTGTTTCACTACTTTCACTACTGGCACCATCGTCAACCTTGTTGGCTTCCCTACTATTGTGTCCACTTTTGCTTAGAACTTTAGTATCTAATGGGGCTTTAATAGCATAACCTTTGCCATTCATTTGACTCGTCCCACTGCTGGTGCTCTCATTGGACTCACTACTGTCAACGGCCTTACCAGTATCACTGATGTCGCTGGTCACATTTCCATTGCTGTCAGCTCTAGCTGTTTCAGTGGTCACGCTGGTCTCAACTGTTTCTTCGCTGCTGCTCTCACTGCTGTCGGTCACATCAGTTCCCAATGAGCTCTTGGTAGAATAGCTAACTTTGCTGACCTTCAATGTCTGATGGGCTTCACGGCTGGAGCCGTGTTGAGTTTTAGCAGACTCAATGCTTTCCTCACTGACACTCTCACTGCTGTTGACCGTTTCAATGCTTTCTTGACTTGTGCTGTCACGAACGCCACTTGATTCGCTGCTTTCACTACTGCTTTCGTTGCTGGTTCTGTAATTATCCTTGCCGGTCTGACCAATTTGTCCAATGATACCCCCACTTTTGAAAATAACTTTATTCACTAATGGGCTTTGGATGATAGAACTTTTGTCACTGGTATGATTTAATCCATTTCTGTCACGGGTGCTCTCATTGGACTCACTGCTATGACTGGCCTTCATCGTATCACTGATGTCACGAATCCCACTTTCATTGCTGTCATCACTAATGATATCCGTGGTCACGCTGGTCTGAGTGGTTTCTTCACTGATGCTCTCACTGCTGTCAATCGCATCACTTACCAAAGTGCTCTTGATGGCCTGACTCACTTCACTGACGCCATCTGTCAACTGGGCTTTATGACTGGCTCGAGTGGACTTGATGTTTTCACCAGTGGCACTCTCGCTGCTGTTATCCACCTCAATGCTTTCATCACTCGTACGGTGATGAGTGTCGCTTGTTTCACTGCTCTCACTCGTGGTGTCCTCGCTGGCCTCATGGCTTTCACTGTTGGTTCCATGAACACCCTTGGTCTGACCAGGTTGTCCGTCGTTGCTGCCACTTCTGTAAATAACTTTGTTCACCACATGATTCTTGATGGTATAACTTTCGTTATCAATTTGACGTGGCCCATTATTGTCCATTCTGGTGGTCTCATTGGACTCGTTGCTGTCACTACTGGTGGCTTTGCTGATGTTACTGCTCTCTGTGCTTTCATTTGAGCCGTCTGCGCTCTGTTTGGTTTCACTGCTGATGCTCTCACTGCTGTTAGTTTCATCGCTTGCTCCCTGGCCCTTGATATTATGGCTCATGTCACTGGCTTCAAGGCTTTCGCTACTGACACTCTCATCACCGTCACCAGTGTCAGCTGTGTTGCCAGTATTTTTTCCTGTGTCCTCTTCTTCGCTGGTGGTGTCACTGATGTCAGCTGTGCGCTGCTCTGACTGACTTAGGGCTTGGTTGTCAGTACTCGTAGAAGCTGGATTCCAACTCTGAATAAAAAAAGCCTTTGTGTTACTTGAGACATTTTTATATTGTAGGTTACATGTCAGTATGCCACAATATGGCCTGCATTGCTACATTCAGGTGTGCAGAAGCCAGCGGCATCCGTTCGTTTCCTAGGCCTTATTCACTATCCTTTTTTAAACGTTTTTGTTCAAAGCAAGATGAGAGTTATGGTACATCTTAGACTGGTTGCCAGCCAAACACGAGGCAGCTATAGCCAAGCAACTATTCAAACGCACATTCCAACATAATGATGACCTTGAGTCCTCAATGAATCAAATACACATGTATGTAATAGGAAGTGAGAAAATACTCATATATATATATATACACGGGGGAACGTGCACACGCCTTCAGAAAGGCCGGATCTGTGATTTCAACCCTGAACCTCAAAAATTTGAGGCAGTCTTGCTAATTACTTGACCAATGTGCTGCCTGGATGATGGATTATCGACATAAATACATTTGCATCATGCCAGCGCAGCAAGAAAAGACCTTTTACCTGAATCTTCAGTATTTTGTGAACACAGCCTTTAGATGTTCTTATTATTCCCATTGCTACATGCAAATTATTTTACAAGAAGACACATTTGGATGTCTAGGATTTTTGACAAATTTTTTTTACAACATATTTAAAAAACTGTAATGCACCATAGATCCAGGGCAAAGTCAATTTCCGTCACATAGTAGAATATCTGTCCAATTAACTTTCCATGGAATACTCATTGTGAATTTTGAGGCAGATAAAAACAACTGTGGACACGATAAAAGTCTTAATTTGAAGTTTGTATGAAGCGGAATCACAAAAGAAAACAACATGCGTGTAGTTGTTTAATTTCTAAATAACCTCAAAACAAGTGGAATCAATATCATTCAAGATAATGCCTGAAGTTACCTAAGTCTTATTAAGTTAATCACCTTTTCATACTGTTGGACGTAATATTGATTGGACTGTGGATCGTGGGAACCTCCACTTTGAGCCTATAAGAAAAAAAGAGGCAATTGATGAACATTATTGTCATGTTCTAACAAAATGCAATGAAACATCTCAAAATTGTATCCTCAATAGGAGAAACTCATTACTGAATAATGTGGACGTTACCTGCTGGTAGTAATGGTACAAGTACAGCTGATAAGCCTGTTGATCATACGAGCCTCCAGTTTGAGACTGGAAGAAATGAACAGAGATTGAAACAGTTAATTATACTCTTGAAAATAACCACCATTGAAGGCTTAGTACTGGCAGGTGTAAAGAAATACAGTATGCTGAATATATTTTAGTAAATTACCTGCTGGGTGTACTGGTCGGGGTAATGTTGGTCGGATTGTGGATTATAAACACCTCCAGTTTGAGACTAAAATAAATTAAAAGAGACATTTACTGAAACTCTTCAAGCATCTGGTGTATCCATGGAAGATTCACGGTTGTAAAAATACCAAAAACACTCACTTGTTGATATTGGCGATTTTCTTCAGAGCTCTGAAAGCAAAAAGAAGAGGAAACCTCAAAATAGTGATTTCAAAACAAGAAAATCATCATTTTAAAAGGTATTAATGTACCTGCTGATGGTACTGGGAGGGGTTATGTTGATACGATTGTGGATCATGTGCACCTCCATTCTGGATGGGAAAAAAAATAAGACAGAAATAGGGGACCTTTCATGATTCTCTTTAACATGAACAATTTCTGCTGTAATCTTGTGAGGTATCAGAAAATCATTAATCGGCCCACGCTGGGGAAATTTGCAGTCCACAGCAGCAATTTGAAAGGGGATGGAGTGGTGGTGGTGGTGGGGGGCATACAATGCAATTTCCCCCCCAGATATCCCTCCCCCCTGCAAATAAGAAAATATTTTGAATATAAAATTATATCTAAGTTCAATAAATTACCTGCTGGTGGTAGGTGGAATGTTGATAGGATTCTGGAACATATGAGCCTCCATTTTGAGACTGAAATAACAGGATGAGAATGAGATATTCAATGGTACTCTTCATCAACTCCAGTGCAATCTATGAAATCTCTTGCTTTCTGCTGCAGACGTTTTAAAAGTGCGTAATGACCACAGCATTAATCTAATGATATGCTTTATTCCAGCGTTAAACAAATTTCGCAAAAAAAAAAAAAAAAAAAGCAAAAAGCACTCACCGATTCACTTGATTCGCTTGACTCCGCCACGCCATTAAATGAAATCTGCCAGAAAAAGCAATAACATGACCATCTTTTGTATTGTTCTTGAGACCCATTTAACATATAGCCTTACGTTTAACATGTCATATTAAAATCAGGTTAGCACTGACTTCCTTGTTTTTCTTGAAAAAATTAACAAGTTGACTTGAAACTAACAATTGTACTTATTTTTCCCCAAAATATGTACTTACAGGTTTGGCAAATACTGCCCCAATAAGGCAGATTGTTAGTCCGATGACCCTCATTCTACAATACACATTTAAATCACATTAAAGTCAAAGTTAGCTGTATTGTCAAATATGCTCATTTGCATGACATACAGCACAGATGGATCATACTCAACAGAGAGAGAAAGCAGTGAGTGAGTACGGTAACGTCATTCCCTTATTATTGTTAGAGACATAGCTCAGGTTAATAGAGAAAAAAAGCAATTAATTGCATTTAAATTTCAACTACTACATAATTGTAAGATGATTCAATGTCAAGAAACATGCAGATACACTGAACTGACTAAAAAAAATACAAAGTCAATATCCAATCTTACCTGATTAGAAGCGATCAAAGCTTAATGGATAATCTTTTATCGGTCAAACGGCAAGTGAAAAGCTGTCAGAGCTTTGGCTTATATGTGACAGTGAGCAGGAGAAGCCAGCGCCTATTCTGAACTGCGAGTTGGTAGTTGGGACATGCTGGAGGACACCCCAACAGCGACTGTATATATGCGGACCAAAAAGATGTTTCAGTTACATCACTTCCTTCCGGATTTCTCCTCTGTGGACACGCCAAGCTGTATTTGTGCCACAGAGCCAACTCAAAACACATTTTGGCGGGATGGATGATGAGTACACACACAAACCACAGACATACACAACAAACACGCGTGTGTGCGCGCTCACAGACATACACAAACACACACGCACGCACAGACTTGTAGCAAAATCCAATTGATGCACTTTAAAAAAGTGTCATAAAATTATGGAAAAAAAATATTGTCATCAAGTACATTTTTACAAGTCCAAAACCAAAAATTACAGACACTTTAGCTGGAGCCTAAGAGTTAGAAGATAGACACATAGTGTTGAATTTTATTCAGACTCAACGCCCAAGAGGCACATTTAAATTTTAGTCATACTCTGCCCCCTCACATATTTCACTCAAAAGTGAAATATGAGCAAACTATTGGGCTTGTGTCCCTTTGGAGAGAAAATAAGAAGCTCACACCTACACAGAACGGAAACATGGCATAGGCGACGTTATGTTTGTTTCCTGTTAACTTACATATTCACCACTTCAACCAAAAACTGCCATCTTGTCTATGATGACAAAGTTTAGCAGACGGTGTAATTTGTTTGTACTCACTGTTCTATATTCTAAATATATGTACAAGTTTTGAGTCTAATTCAAATATGATCTTGTTTTTGTGACATCATTGTTCATTTTATTTTAATGTATTCGCAAGCTAAAGCCCAGCATATACATTTCGTCCCTCGTGGCTTTAGAAAAAGAATGATTTAATCTTCATTACTTAAATTGCTAAAATAATAACAGTTGTCTTCTCTTCCTTTCGCGTCAAGAGGTCGTCGCCACAGCAAATCGGTGTCCTCCAACTTTCGAGGTTTGATTCGCATGTTTGTTTTGGCCAAGCTTTTACGTCGGATGCCCTTTAAGCACACAAAACTGATTAAAAGGAAAATAATAAACAGAAGAATAGACAACCATCAATAAATACATAAACAAACAAACAAACAAACAAACAAATAAACAAATATTCAAACATTTCCCTTTAAATTTAAACAGCATATTTTACTTTATTTTCTAGAAACATGAAGAAGTGATATGTTAAGAAAACGACATCTGAACCATCATAACAATTTTGCCGGAAAAAGTAGCACATTTGAGTAAGCCTGATTAAAAAAATAAAATGCAACCATCCACATCCATACATCCACCCAATATCAAAATCACTTATGATTTTGACCTATTTTACTCCTCTATGAAATGAAGTCCAACGGCATTTTGCCAGCCTATATGGAGCATTCGTGTACCGGCGAGCTGCAATTGTCGTCGCATTCGACAATGTAATGAATTATTTAGCATCCCGAAATACAGTATAGGGAGGAAAAAAGGAAGGGACATTATAGAGTTTTAAACCAAAAAATAAAAGTGAAAAATAAAAGAAAAACATTAAAAAAGGTCAGAAAATGGATAGAAAACAGTGAAATTTAGACTCGTTTGAACTTTGATAATTTAAAAGCAGAGTGTAGACTGGAAGGTTAAAATATCCCATCAATCAGGCTCCACAAATAACCCGCACAAGTCATCTGTACGCTTGATGCAAAAAGCTATCAACCCAGCTAAACAGATCGCAATTGATGAAGAACTCGATACAATTATCACAGAGAAAGCCCCTAGAAGGGGATCATTCCTCAAGATGGTGAAAGAAGCCAATGTTCCTCACCAAGTGTTTAATGCTGATGAAACCGGCCACTCCATTCCATCAAGCCATCAACGACGACCATCACAAACGTAAATAAAATGACTTTATTGTACAGTACAGTTTATTTCTTTAATCATAATACTATAGCACATTTATTATACATAAAATAAGGTATATTTTGTGTAGTTTTGAAGCTTAGAAAATTAGAAAGTAGAAAATTATGTTTTCTGGGAACGGATTATTCTCATTTTAATGGTTTCCTATGGGAAATCAATTTTTGGGATACACACTTTTCGCCTTACACACTCTGTCTGGGAACCAATTAAGTTTGTAAGCCAAGGTCCCACTGTATAGATATTATATGTCGTCAGGTTACAGGGTGATGAATAAAACATGACTAAATCATCATTTTATTATGTAACCCATTGTGTGTGCGCATTCGGAAACCTATGGTGAAAGATATAGGTTTGTTCCGATGTAACCAAACTCTGTTTTTGGAACTGTGGGATTTGTCTGTGGAAATAAGATATGTAAAGTATGATACCTAAATAAAAAGGTCTACGCTTCCTGCCAGAGTCTTCTAAACGTTTCCTGACTGTCCATATATGGTCCGTCTTTAAATAAAACGAAATAATTCCTTGTTTAACCTCCTTGGAGTTTGGCTATGTACGCGAAACATGTAATTTGGGTTGGGGATGTTCACTGAAGTCTGGAGCACTTTTTTTGAGAACCGCAGCCACCACTCGGTGTCCTGCTTTAGAAAGGGGCGGAGTGAGACCAGGTTGATTGATGCTTGTTGTGGCATGCAGACCTGCGGTTTACTCTGTCTGGGTGTTCGCCGTGTGGTTATGTGAAGTTGTGTGATGCGTTTGTCCTTCACAGTCAAGGATACTGTGAATTTACGTAAGGGGAATAACTTGATGCAAGTGAGCATTTGCCACACACTTGACTTTCTCTGTATCATCCGTTGGATCAGAGGGAAGAATTACACTTTTTCAGAAAAGTGTAAAAACCATTCGGTTTTCAACCAAAAATGTCATATTTTTTTATGCCCCGGTATACAACCGAAATTTGGTTCTCAACCAAACTGAGTGCATCTGAATGCATCACTCGACTACCCTGTGCTTCCTCATACGTCACTTCCTTATATGTCACGTCTTCCTCATTGTCTCATTGTGATCGACGCATTAGTAGTGCTGTTGTTTTATTTTAACGAAAATGCAGACATATTTGGTTAAGATCTCCCGAATAGTATGCTTTTAAAGCAAGCAGAGGATTGTTTGAAAAGTTAGTGTGTCCTGTGTTTGCCCAAAGACAGCTGGGATAGGTGCCAACACACAAGAAAGATATAGAGATTTTTATGTACTGTTGATGTTAAAAATTAGTGAAAATAAAAGTTTGTTTTTATAGACTTTTACACATGACGTGCTCTATTATTACGTTTTTATCCGGTTTATGCGATGAAATAGTTAAAAAGTTGTTTTCTAGACTTTGAACGGATTAAGATTTTTCACATTGATTTTAATGGAAAGTGCTGTTTCGGTTTTTGAACAAATCGCTTTTTGAACAGGTTTCTGAAACGGAGTATGGTCGAAAACCGAGTTATCACTGTATTTGTATTGAGTGTGTTGAATATATTTATTGAATTTGGATTGGATTGGATGCACCTTTATTCGTCTCGCAGTGGAGAAATATACTATATAATAATAATAACAATACATTTCATTTATAAGCACCTTTCAAAACTCTCAAGGTCACTTTACAGTCATTGGATCTGTTTTTCTGTGGGTGAGCAGTGGCAGCCACATGCGCCAGCGTTCACTCAACTCGGAATAACTCGATAAGATAGAAAGTTAGCTGGCTAGCTAATAGATAACTAATAGCTAGCTAGATAGCTTTCAGATAGCAAATAGCATATGGCTAGCAAATATATAGCTAGCTTAGTAGCCAGCTAACTATCTAATAGATAGAGAATAGAATGACTTTAGCAGAAAAAATGAGTTTCTCAAAGTGAGAGTTTACAGCCGAGGAAGGTTGGATGCATCACAACTAATTTTTGGAACTCATGTGTATACGATTCATAACGAATTAACAAACATGGCCACTGTCACGATCTGGTTGGCGACCAACGGGTGGCGCTGTCGGCCCTGCCTGCAGCCGCACAGGTGTTGGTCGTTCCAATCAGTGGCAGTTAAAAGGGCTCCCGGCATGATCATTCGGTGTCGGGTCATTTTATGCATTGTGTACTGTGTATGTGTTTGCTTCACCCTGTCAGGTTTGTTTCATCTTGGCAGATTTTTACTCTCGGTTTTCTTTGATACTTTGTATTTTTTTTTTGTCAGATGATTTTGATGTTTTATATTTTGTTCCTGCTGACTTTATTTTAATACAATTTGTCAAATACAACCTGCTGCTTGTTTTGGGATCCACCACCATCACCACCTTGCAAACCGTGACAGCCACCAACATATAAATCCTTTACAGTATTATTATTATTATTAATATAAAATTGTTAGCTTTCAGTTCTCTACACGTCACGTCTCCACTCCCTTCTCATTTATTAGGACTCTAATGCATGAATGTGTCCAGTTTAAAGGGTGAGGGCTGCTGGGGACACACTGAACTTGTTTGACAAATTGTGTCTTTGTGAGTGTATATTCCGTACATGTGGGCAATTATTTCCGAAACATCAAGTTACAGCTGGTGTTGACAGCTCCGCCCACGTCTGACCTTGCTCTTGTTTTGTCTTCATACTTTCCCAGAAAAGTGGTTGCATCCCTCAACTTCCACACAGTTCACTAAATATTGTTAGATTATAAATGTGACCATATATTCCTGAACAGCATATTTTTATTAACATCATAAGCGTTCTTCATTGCCAGCATAACCAATTACAGTAAAGTCTCGTTATATCGATATCGGATATATCAATAGTCCCGGTTATATCGATACTATTTCTATGCACGCACGGAGAAAATTACATGCAAACAGGGTCGGATATATCGCTAGTCCCGGTTATATCGATATTTTTTCGGACTCCCTTGAATATCGATATAACGAGACTTTACTGTATCATTAATAATATGCACATGATTGATAACTCAAAACAATCAACCAAACAAAGAACCAATGTTCACACTAACATTGTGGCTCAAGCACACACTTGAAATGTTTATCCTTCCTCTCTTATCCAAATGCACTCTTTTAATATACAGTAGTAGATTCTGGTTAAGAATTTGAACTCTGTGTTTTGAAGAAATGATCGTTGATGACCTTTTCTTGAGCAATAGGTCTGCAAAGTGGTTGAATCCCTCCCCACAGACTTCAATTTGACCAAGCAAGTAGCACATCATGTTTTCGGTGACGTGTATTTTTTAGTCACTTCAACTGGTATTAGAGCAATCATGGTTAGGGAACGAAAGGACACCTTAGTTTTTGCCCATTTCTACTTTGGGTCTACTTTTCTGAGCAGGACAAACATGCATTTCTGCCTTACACAGTTATCCATTTTGGTTTCAAGTTCGAACATTTTGTGACTTTGGTCCTATATTTTTAATTTACTGTGTTGAGTGAAACGTATTCTTTCCATTGAAGCCATTCTCAAAGAGCAGTTGACGGCTAAGAGCTGACTGCGGAACCAGATCCAGACCTTGTGTCAGCATCTTGGTCAAGGGAACCGGCCGGATATGAACTAACATGTTTTTGGAATGTGGGAGTAGACCGGGGAACCCAGAGAAAATCCACAAGGGCGTGGATAAAGCATGGCACTAGAAAGGCCAAAAAGTCCGATTTTAAGCTGCCATGCCATCAAAGAAGTGGGATGAATTCTCAGTATGGTTACTGATTTACTTTAGCAAAGCTGACTTTGTTATGTATTCTATTTCTTTTATAATGAATGTTTATATTGTCTCCTTAATCAGACTTGTGAAATCACAATTTACTTGTCAAAGAAACGTGAGCCTTGCAGCAGAGTAATGCATATTTTCATTTTTCTGTCCAACGCAAGCAGTAGAGATGTCACGGATTCAAATACTGGCATGAGACTTTCATTGAATTTCATTTTGTTTGGGAAGTGAATTTATACTAATAATACATTTAATTTCAAGCGCCTTTCAAAGCTCTCAAGGACACTTTACGGCCACAGACAAGCATAGATACAATAATCAATAAAATACAATTATAAATAGAATACAATACAATTATAAACAGAAACAAGAGATAGAGCTACACAGAAAATGCATGTTTTGAGATGGGATTTGAAGGTGGGAAGAGAATTGATGTTACGAATGTTGGGGAGGAAGTGAGTTCCAGAGTTTGGGGGCAGAGCAGCTGAAAGCTCTGTCCCCCATCGTGCTGAGACGGGCAGGGGGCACACAGAGGAAGAGGATCTGAGGGAACGATAGGGAATAGAAATTTGAAGAAGGTCAGATAAGTATGGAGGGGGGCAAGGTTATGGATCGCTTTAAAAGTATAAAGAAGAATTTTAAAGATGTTTCGATGTGAAAGGTTGTTTGTTTTTCTTATGTACATGTACATCATTTCTTGCTCAAAGTGTTCAGAATATATGAAGGCAGCCAATTAAACGGATGCTACGTAGGATTTTGCTCTTGCTTTCTTGTGAGCCCCAAACCATTTGTTATCAATGTGTTGGCGCGACAGACCCATTCAATGTACGTGTGTGTGCGGGTATGTGTGTGTGTGTGTATGTGTGTGTGTTTGTAAGTAAGATCCCCGATTGGGATACAAAAGGACTTCTTCCCAGGTTGAGCAGAGACACACGTTGATGCCCGTGCAGGAGTCCTATTCTTCTTCCAGCCAATTTCAGGTATTTTTTTCACCACACATCAATGTTTTATACAAACATCAATAATTTGTCGCACTGGCCAATTTGCTCACATGCATTGTAGCATTTGCTGGTATGCTTGTATTATGGCTTCTTTTAGTTGAGGGTGACTATTTTTCATCTGATACTTTGGGATATCTGTGTATCACCAATAGGGAATAGATACTGCTGTGATGTGAACTGCAAGTCCCATTGTCGAAACTGATGGTGAAAATGTGCATGTTGATAAATGCGGTGTCTGAACTGGAGTCAACAACTAGTTAGTAGTCACATCATGAATACCCCTCGTCACCAGTACATAATTATCGCCGTTTATGTAACCCATATATTAATGTGACAGACATTCTCTCAGGTAAACACTTTTCTGTAATTGCAGCGTGAAGAATTTGCAGTCATCACCAGAGTCGATCAGGTTAAAAGATTCTGTCATCAGGCCACAAACGATAGATCATAATTACACTGTCTTACTAGACTAGGAGTTGGTGAAGTATGTCTGAGGGAGAGGTATGAGTCGCTTTGTTCTTTAATCTGTACAATAATCGATATTCCCGCCATATTTGTTTTGTCAATGTAGCCGTTTCATTCTAAGATCCATGAAATAGATCATATTTGTTAATTGAAAATGAATTTGTGGTAATTTCTTTGAATACGTGGCTCATTTGTTTATTTTGAAATCGCAAAAATTGGGTCACATTTATTTCACATTTACACTTGATTTTTTTTAATTTATTGATCAATCTAAAACACTCTCTGAAAAAATTCCTGTATAGTGATGGTTTTATCGCTGTAAGGATAAGACTTCCATTTTATGTAATAACTGGCCCATCTTCTTGTTTTGAAACGTTCTTGAGCAGATGTCCCCACACTTCAAACTCCTTTCATTTTTATTTTTTAATGAATGAATGCATGTATGTGATGACACGTTTAAAAGACATGTTCAAGGAAAGGATAATCCCTTTTATGGTACTAATAAAAACTCAATTGACAAAGTGATATTTAAGAAGGTGGATGAACACACTATAAATTCTAAGCATTACAATTACTTGAATAAGAGTATAGACATAATATTCATACCATATATTCTGATTTAATTTTTTGCACACTACATAGCTGTGCCTTGACTTGATCTGCTTGGGTTAACTGGATCAGACCAGACTATTTTGTTCCCATGAACAGACCCGCCAACGTCTGCTTTGCTTCTGCTTTGAAACAACAACCAAAAGTGACTGTGGACTTAGTGGACTTTTTTCCAGTCTGGTAGCTGCGTCTTGTTTACTTTAGCCACGAAAGTGACTTGAGGTGAAGCCTGGGCTAGCTGCCATGATGATGGGGGACGGCTTTGCACACAAAAAAATATTTGTGGCAGTGATGTAGTCTCTCTATTGCACGAGCATCAAAGTCAAGGCTCGGGGGCAAAATTTGGCCCGCCACGTCATTTTATTCGGCCCGCGAAAGCAAATCAAGCATGTCAAGTGCCATGATGCTTGCTGAAGTCCAAACCAAAATGTCAAATTGTCGCATGTAAGCCACAATAACAGTCATTATTTTTTACTTCAAATTTGAAAATGCGTTATTAATTAATTTGTTGTGCACTCTATATGTAATATGTGGAGGGGATTAAACATTCTAATGGCTTTTCCAAATTCATAACGGCCCTCGAGATTAAACCATAACTATAATGTGGCCCGTGGCAAAAAAAATGAGTTTGACACCCTTGGTCCATGGGATATTGGTTCGAGTTGTCCTTCTAAGCATTTTGATTCTCTTTTTTTTGTCAGTAGTGATTGATGAAAAATTGACATGCATGTTTTCTTTTGTGTCTATTTTCATCCTTTCAGGCATGAAGGCCTGCGTAGTATTTCTTTGCCTTCTGGCTGCAGTATTCCCTTTATCTGTGAGTGAAAAATTAATTATTTCAGACAAGTGAATGAAGTTGCAAAATACAAAGGCATACTTATTCACATTTAAAATGCTATACAGGTAGAAAATAATCGTCATGGAAAGCAGAGAACGTCACACAAGGTCAACAAAAAGGTGAAGCCAAGTCCTCCAAAATATTTTTTTTTAAAACATCATTTAGAATTTTGAAAGTCACTTATAAATTGAATATATTATGATTATTATATTATTTTATTTTTATTTTATTTTTATTTTTATTTTTATTTTTATTTTTATTTTTATTTTTATTTTATTCTTATTTTTATTATTATTTTGTTTATAATTATAATTTTAATTTGTATTATTATAATTATTATTATAATTATAAAATTGCTTTATTTTTCCTTGCTCAATTCAGGACATTGCCATTGACGAGTCCTACAAAGCACCAGTCTTACCCACTATCGTAACTGTTGAAGCCAGTAACCAAGAGCAGGAAGAAGGTGAAACAAGCGCGGAAGACAACATTGCTGTTGATAAAAAGAGCAGCGCATTTGAGATGACGACGATTAAAAGTGAGGCCGTGCTCCTGAGTGAGGACGATTTTGTGGGCCTCATGGAAAAGGAAGTAGCAGAAGAGGAAAATGAAGAAGAGATGGAAACGGACGTTGAAAAAGAAAACTTCAGACTTCCAGAAGAAATGCAGGAAAAGATGATGAGAGATGAGCGGTTCAAAAATGAGAGCGTGGGGAGTGGCGAAATGTTGGTGGAAGAAAGCAAACAGTCAGAAATGGTGATGAAAACCAATAAAAATGAGGATGACTCATTGGGAGGAGACAATGTTGCATTTTTGGAAGAATCTGAAGACACCACAGAGTCAAAGATATTGTCTCCTCTTGACTATGCTGGTGACAGTGCTATAATGCCACCTGTGCGGCTAATTCCAGACAACGGTGCCACCCACTCTATTTCTACATTGGCTACAAAAGAGGATAAATATGCTAGTGGAACCTTAGATGACCACGTGATGCAAAACAGTCAAGGTACAGAACACCAAGGAGGGTCAAATAAGGATCAAACCAAAGATTCTCTGGCACAGTTAGCTGGAAAGGACGAGGTGATAAGTAACGTTGAGAGTGGAGACAATATCCACGGAAAGACACAGAGACCAAAAAAGCATCAAAGAACAAGGAAACACTCGCCACAAAAGGAACAAAACCAAAATGATCAGAAAGCGACTCATGAAATGAGAGGAGGACCCAATAACAGCACAGTACAGAAGGCCAAAAGGAGAAGAGCAGGACAATGGGTATGGCACACACAGTGTCGCATCCAAAGTGAACACTTGTAACTCACTTCTATTCGGGATCAATCAAAAATTTCTCCATAAACTCCAACTAGTCCAAAATGTCCTGGACTAAAACAACATTTTTTAGTGTTCTGATTGAATTACAGTAAAGTCTCGTTATATCGATATTCAAGGGAGTCCGAAAAAATATCGATATAACCGGGACTATCGATATATCCGACCCTGTTTGCATGTAATTTTCTCCGTGCGTGCATAGAAATAGTATCGATATAACCGGGACTATCGATATATCCGATATCGATATAACGAGACTTTACTGTATAAGCAGATTAAACTGCTAAATTTGTCTGCATTGAATGTTTTCCTATGTCTGATATATCCAACAGAGCCATTTAGTAGGTGTCAACCCAGTGCAGATAAGGGCCAAAGTGGATCTCTACCCGAGCGCAAGGTTCTCTCATCCCCCAGAAGCCCCTCCTGGTAGGTGTCAGCCTAATACTGCAGCATTCTCTACATCAACGGTGTAAAATTCTTTTTTTTTTGGCCACAGGCCCGATTGTAGTTAAGGTTTCCTCTAGGGGGCTGTTTATCAGAATCAGAATCAGAATCAGAATCATCTTTATTGCCAAGTATGTAGAACACACAAGGAATTTGTTTCCGGTAGAACACGCTGCACTAGTATCGTTGTCAAAAAAACTGCTAAGTGGCACTATACAGTTCCATTTTGGCTACTGTTGAAAGAGTTCAAAGAGTTAATGGCTTGGGGGAAGAAGCTTATGAATTTGGGGAAACTATTAGAATGTTTAATTCCCTCTGCATATTACATACAGAGCATACAACAAATTAATGAATAACTAGTTTTCAAATTTGAAGTAAAAAAAATAATGACTGTAATTATAGTTTTGCACACAACAATTTGAAAATTTTGTTCGGACTTTAGCAAGCATCGTGGAATTTAACTTGTTTGATTTGCTTTCGCGGGCCGAAGAAAATGTTGTGGCTGGCCAGATTTGGCCCCTGGGCCTTGACTTTGACACCTGTGCTCTACATCGTCTCAATCAACAGTCTCACAAACTGCTGAATGGCACATCTAACCAAAACTTCAGCATGAGCAGAGCCATTCTTGCTTCACGGCTGCAAGCAAAACACAGCTCTGCCAGCTTAACGAGTGAATGCGGAGAGATCAGGTTGAACTTTGTCACTGTACGAGTTTGAAGGCAGATGGAATGCAGAGAATTGTGTTTTAGTGACAGTTCACTGGTCTTCCTAGCAATCACATACATAGAAGTCAAGCCAACCAGTCACAAAACACCATGACTGACATTGAGCCAAAGGAATTTGGAATATTGTTTTATGTTTCAGATCCCTGCGATGACTTCCGCTGCAAGCGTGGAAAAATGTGCAAACTTGATGAGGATAAAAAGCCGAGCTGTGTCTGCCAGGAACCTTCAGAATGTCCTCCCAGTTTGAATGAGTTTGATCACGTAAGTCTGAACCACAATTCATTTTATAATATTGAGCAGTCCTTTATTCAGGCGACAGTACGCGGAAGCTCTGATATGAGGAGGCCGAAAATACCAATCTTTTGGGAATGTTAAATGTATCCTAAATGGCGCCAGAGAATATCTGTCCATTTATTTCAATAGCAAACGTCAGATGTGCCAAACTTATTTTTTTTGTCACGGTCCGCATCATAGTTATTTGGGTCAGTGTAGGCCACCTTATATCAGCTTCTATCAGGGGTGTCAAACTCATTTGACATGGTCTGCCACATATGACCTCGGTCAATGTCAAGTGGGCCGCACCATTGAAATGATAGCATACATGCTATAAATAAGCAAAATATCATGTCTTTCATTAGTTTCGGTGTATTCTGCGATGGTATTCCTCGTCAGGCTAATATTGGCAAAAGCGTGTCGCTTGTCGGGGCATACAAGTTAAGCTGCCTTCAACATGCATCGTCTAACAAAGTCATCGCCGGAATACAGCTTTGATGCTAATGCTATTTTGCTAGCAACTACATAGTTGGCTTTTACTGCTGCTTCACTGACTTTTTGGCTCTGGGTGACAGTTGACTACTGTTTCCTTAGCCCCGCCAGCAACTCGTCCAACTTGATGAATGGCCGAGTCCTATTTTTTGCTGTGACGAGTCTGACATTTTGGCTAATGAGGGTGTTGAAACCGCGATGGAAAAAAATCACAGCGGTTGAAAAAAAAGCTGCTGTTTTCTTCAACGCTACTCGAAACAGCACCAGTCTGCCCCCTAGTGGACAATCCTTGAATTCCACCTCATTAAAATATGAATTCAGTGTCGTTTGTGCATTTTTTTTCCACTTCTAAATTATCTTGCGGGCCTGATCAAACCACCTTGGGGGCCGGTTCCGGCTCGTGGGCCATATGTTTGACACCACTGGCTTATATGATCACACAATACCCAACAAATTGATGGATATATAGTTTTACAATTAGAAACCAATAAAAATAAATGATCCATTCATTCACACTCACATTCACACCGACAGTATAGATGGAAAACTGAGTAGTTTTTGCATGTGTGTTTTTGATCATGAAAGAAACGATGCAGAAAGGCCTCAGTTGAGATTTTGACCTTCTCAAGTGTGAGGCAGAAGCACTAACCCCTACCACAGTATATTGTCTGATAAATGAATGCATTTTTATTCATATCAGTATACTTCAATGTCATGGGTTCCCCAGTCAAACAAACAGCACTTCATAATCAGACAATCGCTTACATTTCTCATTGCCTTTTGATTGCTGAAGGTTTGTGGGACAGACAACAAGACGTACAGCACTTCGTGTGAACTCTTTGCCACGAAATGCAATTTGGAAGGCACCAAGAAGGGGCACAGACTTCATCTGGACTACACAGGGCCGTGCAAATGTGAGCTGGCATATACAATCTGTTTAAATACAGCTTCATTGCAAATGAATATGACCTCGAGCTCTCATCTTCTGTCTTGTTTAGTGATACTTCCATGTGTGGACACCGAGTTGGTCCAGTTCCCGCTGCGAATGAGAGACTGGCTAAAAAATGTGCTGTTGCAACTTTATGAACACGACTCAATGTCCCCTGGCTACCTCACCGCCAAGCAGCGATTCAGAGTATGTTTAGTGCTCTAAATAATATGGAATGTCCACAAATGTTAAAAATTCTGCGTCTTCTATCCTTCTAAGTCAAGAGTGTCAAAGTCATTTTTTTGCCGCGGGCCACATTGTAGTTACGGTTTCCTCTCGGGGGCCGTTATGAATTTTGGGAAGCCACTAGAATGTTTAATCCCCTCCACATATTACATATAGAGCGCACAACAAATTAATGAATAACTTGTTTTCAAATTTGAAGTAAAAAATAATGACTCGTATTGTACTTGACAATGAGACAATTTGAAATTTTGGTTGGGACTTTAGGAAGCATCATGGAATTTCACACGTTTGATTTGCTTTCACGGGCCGATTAAAATGATGTGACGGGCCAGATTTGGCCCTCGGGCCTTGACTTTGACACCTGTGCTCTAAGTTCTCTCTCACTATCGAAAATAAGTGACAAAAAGAAAAGCAATCAGCCACATACATTTAACTCATGGCTAGGAAGTTGTTTGGACTGTATCTTACAGGTGAAGAAAATCTTTGAGAGTGAAAGACGTCTTCATGCTGGTAATCACACTGATGAGCTACTGGCTCAAGACTTTGAGAAGAACTACAACATGTACATCTATCCAGTGCACTGGCAATTTGCTCAACTGGACCAGCATCCCTCTGAAAGGTCAGTTTTACCACATGTGGTGACACTGACACTGAGCAAGGCCACAATCGGAGTGTTGTCAAGTTTACTTTGATTGTGTATGCATATCACAACTATGTTAGTGTATGTTGGATATTAGTGTAGCTATTTTTTTGCTAGCAAAGAGGCAACTCCGGTGGGTTGGACATGTTATCCGGATGCCTAGCTGCCGCTTGCCTCGACAGGTGCTTTTTGGACAACTCTTGTCAGCGAATAGGAAGCCTGGTGGTCCTAAGCTGCAATACAAAGAACAGCTTAAACATACTCTAAAACACGGGTGTCAAAGTCAAGGCCCGCGGGCCAAATCCGGCCCGCCACATCATTTTTTTTCGGCCCGCGAAAGCAAATCAAACTTGTTAAATTCCATGATGATTGCTAAACTCTGAGACAAATTGTCATATTTTTGGATGTCAACCACAATAAAAGTCATTATTCTTGACTTCAGATTTGAAAACCAGTTATTCATTAATTTGCTGTGTGCTCTATATGTAATATTTGAAGGCATTTAAACATTCTAATGGCTTCCCCAAATTCATAACGGCCCTCGAGAGGAAACCATAACTACAATGTGGCCCGCGGCAAAAAATGACTTTGACACCCCTGCTCTAAAGAAATGCAACATCAAGCCCAGTGATCTGGAGTCTGCTGCAGCTAACAGGCCACTTTGGCGTTCCTTATGCCATGAAGGTGTGACACACCTTGAAGACAAACGCATCCAGAGGATTATCGTGCAGCCTGGTCCGGGCCTCACGTTTCCTGAATGTGCCAGGATTTGTGGCTCCAGAATCGGGCTTCATAGTCACATACAGTGGCATCGCCGCAAGCAACAATAACCACTGTCCAATACCCCACATAAGAATGGAAGCTATGTCATCTTCGACTTCGATGGACTGCCAAGAGAAGAGAGTGTAGCTATAGCAACATCCTGCATGAAACATGTACTTTTGGACATTCTCTACAGATATGAACAACATTTACTACATTGATTTATAATATCAATAGGTTTTAGGTAACATTTCATGAGGTGTAAGTACGTACGATGAAGTCCATTTGGAGGGGCTATATAATTTCTATTCCCACTGACTCAGTGAAGTGCAAATGGATATGACATTACGAAATTTTGAATTTGGCTAACCGCTTAGCGGTTTGAATCAGTCTTGGGTGTATCCCTCCTCTTGCCTGAATTGATCCCACCCCAAACCCAAATGAAGTCAAGTAATACAATGTAGTAATAGTCAAGTAATAAAATGGATGGATGGAAGAACTATACAGTTAAGACCAAAATAGTTGATGTTACTCTCTCCCTTGCAGAATGCTGTCCCATTCAGAACTGGCCCCACTCAGGGTTCCTCTGGTACCGATGGAGCACTGTACCTCTCGCTTCTTTCAAGAGTGCGATGCCGACAAGGACAAGCAAGTGTCCCTTACAGAGTGGACTTCCTGTTTTGGCATCAAGAGCAGTAAGATCACGCAACACACACTATCTTCAATTTGTCTGAAATTTCATTGCAAATAATTTAATAACTTTGAGAAAATCATTAGGGGGAGGAGAGGAAACACTTGTTAGCAGCCTTTCTTTAGCACACCGTATTGTCATTGATTTATTGTTTGGATTTTCTACTTCTGAATTCATGCACATTATTTGTAATTTTCAAACCATTACTGCAAATGATTCTGTCTTTCCACAGATGACATCGATGTCAACCTTCTCTTTTGAGGATACACAGTAGCTCACTAATAGCTGTCTAAACATGGCAGAAGCTCCAACAGTTCTATTAAAATGCCCCAGAGTTATACAATAAATGAGTCAAGGTACTGAGACACACTTTTAATTCCTTAACCAAGGGTTAGGCGAGAACTCATAATTTCCTATAATTCAAGTATTATACTGTAATTAAGACATTTTGGGAAAATCAGGCTATTAGCTGTGTGGGTAAAGTTTTGGGAATATCATTTTCTGTTCCAGCATGACTGTGCTTAAATATGGAACAGTGATCAGCAAACAGTTTTTGTGGCTAGCTTACATGTATTAAAATGAGCAAAGCACAAATTCCAACATCCTGTAGAAATCTGTTCGAGTTGCAAACGACAGTTTACATTTTCTTTATTTGACTATACAATGACCTGGCATCCTAGTGCCTTATATACGAGAACAATATACTTCCTTTTATTTTTTACATTTGATATTTTAATGGTAGTCACCACTGCGGCAATCACTTTTTTTGATTGTTTAATGAAAGGTTAGAATTAAACCCCCCTTTTTTAGCATTCCAAGCAGGGTAGACCTTTAAGTAGAGAGTGTGTCACGTAGCACTGTCGCAGGCTTCCTAATTACTTTAATTAGTGTTGAATAGATTATTTTGCAGCCTAGGTTATATTGGAAAATTGCTTCTGAACTATATGTTACTTTGCTTTAGAATGTGTTTGTTTTTACACACTGTATCATTAAAAGATAAATGGAACACACATTGTGTAGTTTTGTCATATTGGTAGATCCCTGTTACAAAAAAATCTACCATGTTTCGCCCGAGGATTAAAGCTCAAGATTCTGTAATGGCATCAGCTCCAATCCTTCATTGATCCATCCATTTTCTAATTTATTGATTATCGCGAGGGTCATGGGCGTGCTGGATTTGGACACCCTGAACAGTTTGCCAGCCAAATGTAGGACACGCATATATAAAACAACAATTCGCACTCATAATCGCACCCATGGGGCAACTTCGAGTGTCCAATTTACCTACTGTGCAAGTTTTTGTAACATGTTTCCTAAAAATGATAAATATTGTCCAAATGATTGCCTTGACATCCTGTGTTGAGCTCCAATAGCTCCATACTGAGAGTTGGTAATACAATACAATCAGAGAAAGGAAATCCAGTCTTCATTTTCTTCTCCCGGATAAAGAATGTCTTGAAATACCTTCTTTTCTTTCTGTACTGGAAGCTGGTTTGTCCTCAGAACGTGCTGAGGCATATCTCAACAGAAATAAACCAGCACCACAAAACAGTGACAATTTTGCTCACACACTGACCTAAGTCAATGGATTGTACCACGTATTTTCTGGTGGAGTGCCTCAGAAGGTTGAGACCTCTCAAGTACGCCAAACAGGACCTGAATGAGTCGTAGCGGTTGGTTGCAGTAGTCAATGCTGGTGACGGCCCACAGGTGATTGTAGGACGTGAATAGCTCAGCACTCGATGGTGGCTTTAAGTTGGACGTCAAAATCAGGAGTCAGCGGGCAGCCCGTCACAGAAGGATCACTTGCCACATGGATGATGATAAGGAACGATCACTGAGGAGAAGAAAGAATCAAAAAGCATGCAAATAAAAACAAATAATGAAACAAATTCAACAAACAGGACTCCAGTTGCCTTGATTCAACCTTTGCAGATTACTATGACCTGAAGACTACAGACTCTACAAAGACATCAATAAAAAGCTACATTTGTCATCAACTCGAGGGCAACTACGCCACCTGTGTTTTCCGAAATTCTAGAAAGACATTTTGAAGGCTGATTCCTTTGATATCTTCAAAGGCTCCTCCTCAAGTAGCATCGAGGACCACATAAACCATGGAGGATTTGTACAGGCCTAATGTGAATTTGGACACCACGTGCAGCCAAGTCCAATCGAAAATGTGGCCTTTGGTTTTGGCCAGCCTGTGGATTGGACACAGCCAATGAGCACGCAAGCGTGTGCGCTGCTTGTTATAGGTAAACATGTCGGAAGAGATGTCATAATGCATTCTTTTCCAAAATATTGCTCGCTGTGACCAGCGAGCAAACCTCAATGTAAGCGAAATACATTGGATTGAGCGCCTCATTATATACAAAATAGCTAAAAATACTGTTAATAACACTCCACAAAAGTTGTCATACTAGACAGACTATTTGAACAGTGCAAGCACAAATAAATGACATTTTACCGAGCTGTTTGTGGTCAGCCTGGGTTGATTAATGTCAAATGCACTTGGTGTTTTTTCTTAATTGGTTGTGCGGTATGACTCAACCGATTTTTTTTTTTTTTATTTAAAGGGGAGTGAGGAAGACTGTGGGACTGAATTCTAAATTAGTGATTAAAACATGTACACACTCTATAGTATTTAGATTTGATAGATTTATTGCCAAATGTAGGAGCAGCAACTTGGGTGGTAGCTGCCCCAATTCCTTGCCACCTTGTAAAACCACCTCTGATTTTGGCTCAACAAAGAGTTGGAAAGCAAGGATTTCAGAATCTGGATCTCATAATGCGAAAAGACAGAGTCCCGACTGTTGAAATGAGTTGGATTGAAATTGAAATGAGTCTGGAATCACTTTACTGACCAAAAAACAGACCTCCACCACATAGGGTGTTTACGTTGTTTACTGCGGTCCGTGATGTCAACAAGCAAAACCCCATAACATTTTGTCCCCAGACAACTTCAGCGTGGAAAAACATAACCAAGTGACCGCACCTAAAATAAGATAAGCTGGCATGCATGCATTAATTAATGTTAAAAGCTGAAGCGAATGCTGTACAAGTATGTTTCAGATGCTGTTTAGGCTTTTCTGTGTTTTCTTATAATTTATGTCAATAACAACAGACCATCTCACCAAGCTGTAAACACTTTTATGCTTTTATTCTGACAAACTGAAGCGTCCGGTGCAAGTCTAGAGCAAAGTGCAGTGCAACTGAACATTTGGGATACATGCGGAATCACCAACGACACCACCACCGTAGAACTACAAACTAGTATAAAAATATAGCTATTATTGACACAAACATTTGGACTTTACATCAATAAAATAAAACGTATGCAATAAAATCGTACAAACCACTTTGCCCGCTCTCGAATGCCACAAAGATGATCCAGGAGACAATTACGCTTCAAGCTTGAATGCGAGGCCTCTTGAGGATCAGGCCTGACTGCAACTCCACCAGGGGGGGCAATATCTCCAATGGACCAAAACAGCAATGAGTGTTTCGTGTGAGGCACAACAGGAGATGACAATGATGACATACGTGAAGAGGACAATGAATCAAACACAAGTGATGAAGTCTACAGCCAGATGAGCCACCTCCAGATGCCAGCCAATATGCGGTGGAATCTCTTTAAAATACGCTCAGTAGAAGTCATTTGAAGTCATTTTACAAATTATGGACACAACTTGTCCGGAGATGTCAGTTGTCCTTTAAGAATAGCCTGGATTCAGGTTCTCGCTGAAAGTGGAAACCTGATGTGGGGATCAGTCATTATTTAAATGCCAATTACTCTGAAGTACTTCATGAGGACATCCTTTGAGAGCGAGCATTGATCCAGAGGGAACTAATCTCCACTCTATCGATTTTCATCCGTTTTTCCCCAATGATGCTTGCATTCCTGACATCTTTTACAATAACATTGGGAGGAACCCCAGTGAGATTAGACATGAAGCCAAGTGTGATCGAGATTTGAATGTACTGGGTGGATGTCTCGTTTCAACATTGTGGTTTTGTCATAGCAATAGCACCATATGATGTCACCACGGCTTGACATTTGCATCATATATAATATGTGCACTTCTTTTGTCTCACTTCCTCTGTTGAGAACTAGCTCGAGGCATCACGCCTTCACGGAGTAAAAAGAGCTCAGAAATGACTGGTAAATGGTAGGGAAAAAATGACTACCTGAGCAAAACAAAATAAAACCAACAAAACAACACAAAACAGTAAATACGTTTCCTCTTGTATGTCATCAATCTTCTTTGACTCTTCTGTAAATTGTGCCCATGCTCCAGCAGTCAAAGGCAATTGTGTGTTATCAAATTGGATTGTCAAACATCTGATGTGTATTGTTTGATTTCATGGTTTATTTTTCTATACTACTGTGTGCAGCGGCCCCCACATTCAGTCCATTTGTGTTTAGAGAAGCTCGAGGTGAGATTCCCCCCCTACCCTCTCGATGCGCTCACTCAATCAGCTCAGTCGAATCTGTGATGGTTTATTCTTCATCCTTACTGGGCCCTGACTACATCTGTAGCCTCCCCCGTGCTCCAGATGGTGGCTCAAAGCAGCCAAATGGGTGCCTACCTGCCTGCAGGAGCAGTTCAGTATGTAAGACAGATTGCAGGCTTGACTTATCCAGGGCAAGCAAACAGGGACCAGAGGGTAGCACAGAACAAACACCACTCCAATCCACACAAGGGAACACAAGGGTTTTCAGCTAACATAAATAGCTTCTATTTATATTTGTTCTTGATGTCGTGTGCTGTCAATGCCATCAACAACCATCACAAAGGTCAATAAAACGACTTTATTATACAGTACAGTTTATTTCTTTAATTACAATACCATAGCACATTTATTATACATAAAATAAGGTATATTGTGTGTAGTTGCAAGGTTTATGCTAATTTGTGTTGCCACAATCCAACAAAACCTTATGCATCACAATAAAAAATTTTGATTAGTTTCTGACTTGATGAGTGGTAATATCATTCCAAGACGTAACTATTTGGATGTAAACAATTAAAAAGTTAATTTCCCAATGTTTATCCGTTTAAATGCAGACGAGCAAGCAATGTCAGAGTAACCTTGCAGCTTTTGCGTCGGGTTAACCTTTTTGTGTGAAAAAAAAAAAAAAAAAAAAAAGCCCAGGATGTAGATGAGTTCCTCTTCAAAGCTCTTTTTTTATGAACACATACTGATGGCTACAAAGTACAAAAAGATGACAGTTTCAGAAGAAAAAAAAGGACAGAAAAATTTCGCGATTCATGTCCAAGCTGATAAAAAAAGCCTTTATTCAGACAGAAAAACAGCCGCGTTTCAAATCAGAAAGGTTCTTCCAGGCAAAGCACGCATAATGATACGGCCTTCTTTCGACTGTAGGAAATCAACATCTGTGCTTTTGTCCCAAAGGATCACACATTGGTGCATTGTTGGTTTACTGAATGTGAAGAAGCCATTTTTATTATTCCCACAGGCAACACATGCAGGCAGATGCTCATTTATTTTTGTACTTTATAGATAAGAAGAAGAGAAACTGAACCGCACGTACCAAAGCATCCAGTAAATTGTGTTTCCTCATGAACTCAAAATCTCAAATCAAGAGGGATGATTTTGGAATCTTTGAGATTTCCATAATCCTGAAAAGATACACGGTGCACCATGACTGTAATGATCAAAGTTAATTGGTATGTTTTCGCAACAATGCTTGTATGTTGGAAGATGAACTGCTGTATGGTGGCAGGTAGCGTGCTCGAACGTTGTACAGGTATTTTCAACTTGCACAATACATATTACTAAATTTGATAGCCTTTTACAGAGTGAGTTGCTTGTTCTGTAGCCACAAACGGACATCAGTCTTCTTGTGCCAAGCTCGGATAACTACAGAGGGTTGTGTCAGGAAGGGCATCCGAAGTAAAAGCTTGGAAAAGATGGAGGACACTGATTTGCTGTGGCGACCCCTTGAAGGGAAAAGCCGAAAGGAAGAAGAAGACAAAGGGAAATCATTTTTTTAAATTTAACCTTAACCCAATCAAATACCCTTTGAGGTGACAAGGGTGATATTTGTACAAAAAAAGTGGGCAGCTTTGATAACAGCAAATTGTAAACCAACTTACCATATTTATTCGAGTATAACGCGCAAAATTTCTACCTAAAAAAATCCAAACTTAGAGTTTGGGTGCGCGTTATAAATGAGGCCTGGGAATTTTTTTCCTATATATTTAATGCTTTATCCCTTCCAGGAGGGGGCAGAATTTACGTGGCTATTCTCCATAGGCCTTTCAGTTTCGATTCTCGGAAAGACCCGGATCACGCGCATTCCTTTATTTTGGATTGTTGATTACCATTTCTTTAGCTAGGCTTCATTTCCTTTCCTCGCCCCGCCCACACTGACACGTGAGTTAAGCATTGCTGTTTTGCACAATTACAATATCCAGAGTTTCGGTTCAGTGTTCTTCATATTTTAATTGAGATACTGTTACCGAGCTGAGAAAAAGTGAAACAAAATGTTATACCGATTTTTAATTGAAAATTAGGGGGGTGCGTTATCACGTGTGCGCGTTATACTCGAATAAATACGATAGCTCAAAATATGTAGCCCTATGTCGTGTAATTCCAAAGGCTGTTGAATTTACACTTTGCCCTATTTGTCTTTTTTTTCAACCATATCCGATGAAATGTAGTGAATGTTCAACATACACCCACTGAAACTCTTGAAAAGAGCCTTGAGTTTCAGAGAGTTCTGACTTCAAGGCTAATCCTGATCAGTGTGCTTCCCGGGTAACATAAAGGTTCTTATTTTTATTGAGCCACTCGTCTGTCAACATCAATACAAAAAAAAAACCCTCTGATCCATCTTTCTTTTTGTTGTCTTTTGGGGACTGTACATGTCCTTGATACAACACTCCCACAGCGGTGTCGTTCCCAAAGCGGCAGGGAGTTTTATAGTGATGAGTCTCCCATTTTTGAGGTAAGGCCACAGATGGCCATCAAATGATCTTTTATGTGGTACATGGACGTGTTTATTTTTCTTGTTGTTGCCGTTCAGACAGAGAGAAAGGGATCTTGGGCCGTGGCCTGCGCTCCTGGGTTGGTCTCTATTTCCCAATTTGTGGCTGGCATCTGCATCTGCTCCTCCACCTATCGAGCCACCATCACCGCCAGTCATGACCCAGAGTCCAGGTTTACTAGGATCATGTTTGGTCCTTTAAAGGGTAGGACAATCCATCTCTACACTGAGCATTCCGGTTTCCATGACTTAGCATCACCTGCAGCTGTCTTAAACTATGAACTACATTCAGCCACAACTAAGTATGACAACCTTGACAAGTAGTTGTGAAAGAACAATCCATCTCATAAATAAACATGCAAGAGATGCAGTTTGTAGCCAAGCCACGACTCGTGACTGTACATGTCTAAATGACATCTCTGCAATGAGCTGGAGGCAGTTGATTATATGGGCTTTGTTTAGCTTAGTTCTGTTACGGTTTGCATTTGGTGGATCCCAAAAACACAGGCATTAGGGAGCAGCACGGTATAATTGACAAATTGTATTAAATAAAGTCAACAGGAACAAAATCTGACAGGGTGAAGGAAACACATACAATGACCCGACGACGAATGGTCGAGCCGGGAGTCGTTGTAACTGCCACTGATTGGAACGACCAACACCTGTGCAGGTGCAGGCGGGGCCGACAGCGCCACCCGTTGGTCGCCAACCAGATCATGACAAGCAGCAGTTGTTTTTGTTTGCGTTGAACGGTATTGTAAACACAGCCTCCTATACAGCCTACGTGTACTATAGTTGCATCTATGCTTATATCTATAGTTTATATTGAATTTTGTACTGTGTACAGTTCGTTTTTGTTAAATATTACATAGTGTATGCAAAAATGTTCTTTGTCAACTTTCAAAACCCCATCATTTTTACTGCTGGATGGTAAATTGTGATTTTCTCCATTGTGGGACAAATAAAGGTGTTCTTAGGTTTTTTTATGCATTATTCTTTGAAATAGGTCCAGCCAGCGAGTGACTGTTTATACACCACTTGTGAGACAATGACACATTGCCTGCACCCACAGGTACTCATGTGATGTCTTTCGAACTGCACCTGTATAAGGGTGAAAAATAAGCAGATGTGGGGTATTTACTGGATTTTCTCCTGGTTTCCACCTCATTGCTTCACTCTGATGGAGATATAAGTAGCAATTTGTCTTATGATGCTTGATTGGTTGTTTCGCTCCATGAGCAGCATGAGCAGTGCATAAGATAGCGTGCCTGCCGCTACTTTAATTGAATTTACTCTGAAGTACTTCATGAGGACATCCTTTGAGAGCGAGCATTGATCCAGAGGGAACTAATCTCCACTCTATCGATTTTCATCCGTTTTTCCCCAATGATGCTTGCATTCCTGACATCTTTTACAATAACATTGGGAGGAACCCCAGTGATTGTCAAGGCTTCTGATTGGCTGCCGTGCCGAGTATGCAAATTTCACTGCTGGTAGCCTATGTCTGTGTGCTCGGCGACGGTACACGTGTATTGTTTGCGCGTGAAGGCGAGGGCGTCTGAGAGGAGTTTGTTGAGCGCGCGGTCAGGACAAACCATCTATGATTTGGCGGAATTTAACACAAGTAGGTATTATTGAGCTTGAATATTTCGTTGTGGAATAATATGTTTTGAATGTTGAAAGTGATTCCATTTTTCAATAAATGTTGATTTCTTTAACTTTGCCCCTTCAATGAAAACTTATTAAAAACAGACGCAATCTTGATGAATCACAGTGCATATGTTATTTTAATGTATTTCCATTTCCTCCTCCAAGTATCTGCGAAATAGTATGTAAACGCCATATTCCTTGAGACAAAACTACATTTAAAGGACAACCGGCACCATTTTTTTGTGTTCCCCACTGACATCAGAAAAACGTTTTATAGCATCTAAAATACCCAAAACATGGATTAGACCCATCCTGCTCTGTTTAGAATTTTTTGTTTGTTCTCGATCACTCGTTGATGCTCAAATTCACAGACAGCTCCCTGACATGAATCTCTTTATTCGACTTTCTTAATAATTTCCGATTTTTCAGAAAGTAACAACTGTATCTTGAGGCAGACATTTTTCGAAATCAGGCTTTTTAACACGCCAATACCGTGAACTAGAAACCGAAGTTTCACTCATGGATCCCAGTGTCACTAGACAATAAGCTGCTACAAAATTCTCACATTCTCTGTCAGAAACACCATTCTTACTCTCCGCTTGAGAGCCTGCTCATTGTGCCCACAAAACTGGGTGGATTTTAACCCACATAACTTCTTCTGTACAGGTTTTATGGAACTTAGAATTGAACTTTGGGAGTATGTTATCATATATTATTGTCATTATTTAAGTGGATATAATTTGAACCATCATAACATTTGTCAACAAATTGTGGCTCAGTCTTTCAAAAAACAAAGTATTGTAAAAACCTTGATGTGCTAGTTTTAAATCAGTGTTAAAAATACATTAAGGGACACATGAAGCCAAGTGTGATCGAGATTTGAATGTACTGGGTGGATGTCTCGTTTCAACATTGTGGTTTTGTCATAGCAATAGCACCATATGATGTCACCACGGCTTGACATTTGCATCATATATAATATGTGCAGTTCTTTTGTCTCACTTCCTCTGTTGAGAACTAGCTCGAGGCATCACGCCTTCACGGAGTAAAAAGAGCTCAGAAATGACTGGTAAATGGTAGGGAAAAAAATGACTACCTGAGCAAAACAAAACCAACACAACAAAACAACACAAAACAGTAAATACGTTTCCTCTTGTATGTCATCAATCTTCTTTGACTCTTCTGTAAATTGTGCCCATGCTCCAGCAGTCAAAGGCAATTGTGTGTTATCAAATTGGATTGTCAAACATCTGATGTGCATTGTTTGATTTCATGGTTTATTTTTCTATACTACTGTGTGCAGCAGCCCCCACATTCAGTCCATTTGTGTTTAGAGAAGCTCGAGGTGAGATTCCCCCCCCTCCCCTCTCGATGCGCTCACTCAATCAGCTCAGTCGAATCTGTGATGGTTTATTCTTCATCCTTACTGGGCCCTGACTACATCTGTAGCCTCCCCCGTGCTCCAGATGGTGGCTCAAAGCAGCCAAATGGGTGCCTACCTGCCTGCAGGAGCAGTTCAGTATGTAAGACAGATTGCAGGCTTGACTTATCCAGGGCAAGCAAACAGGGACCAGAGGGTAGCACAGAACAAACACCACACAAGGGAACACAAGGGTTTTCAGCTAACATAAATAGCTTCTATTTATATTTGTTCTTGATGTCGTGTGCTGTCAATGCCATCAACAACCATCACAAAGGTCAATAAGACAACTTTATTATACAGTACAGTTTATTTCTTTAATTACAATACCATAGCACATTTATTATACATAAAATAAGGTATATTGTGTGTAGTTGCAAGGTTTATTTAGTAGAAAATTATGTTTTATGGGGACCTGGGAACGGATTATTCTCATTTTAATGGTTTCCCATGGGAAATTAATGTTTGAAATACACACTTTTCGCCTTACACACACTTTCTGGGAACCTATTAAGTTCGTAAGCCAAGGTATCACTGTACAACATTTCAATAAAATGAACACCGGAAATTTCTTGGTGAAACCGCTGTCATGGCAGTTAATAAAGTCCGTGGCAAAAATACGTTTTGCATTATCATCAGTGGTTAATAAGCATTTAAGCTTGCATGTCTGTAAGGAGTGTTTAAACACATTTAAAGCCTTTCCATTAAACATTGCAAATATAGTGAAGGTAGTTCAACCCCCTGACCCTCTTCCATTTTTTTTCCTTGCACCAATTCCCTTCATGGTTTCATCAAATACTCTCTGCCACAGACACCTGGCAGGCAGAGTGTGGAAGTGGAATATACACTCATCTTCAGTCTAGTCTCTTTTGGGACCAATGTTACTGAATGACTGCAATAATGTTTATCACAATACGCTTTAACTTTAGAAACCCTTTTTTATTTTTTCATTCACATCACAACCCATATGACTTCTCCCAGCAGCGGCCAAACAAGCCATATGTACAAAATTGCATTTCAGTGGCACTGAATGCACAAAGAACAATTATATTTTCTGTTATTTTTGCTTCAGAGGCCAAAAGTTCTTTACATTATAGTTGCTATCATTTGTATTTTCACTTCATGACGCGCACCCCCAGCAAAAAGTGTACATGAGAGAACACCAAGATGTTGTTGTGATGCTTCAATGTGACTTCAATTTTCTACCTTGAGAGGTTTTTCTTCCTCTTTTTTTCAGATTCATACATCTGAAGCCAACCCTTAATCATTGCAAGAACCACAGCGAGTTTCAGGACCAAACCTCCAGTTAGAGCAAAATGTGAAAGGACACACAGTTTGAACATGGTGAAAGCATACATAGTGAAAGCTCAACCAGCAATCACAGCTGTGGTGAAGATTACACCCAAAAATGGATGTATGGATGTATTTGCTGACAGAAAATAGAGCGTTCGTACTATAGACTGCTTAGGCAACATGGGATTAGTCATGCTGATGAGGTGATACCAGGGAAAATTGGGCAATCAGGCCAGTCGTCAGTCAAGACAATAGAGGCAATCAGTGGAGCCGCAGGAATTAGTCCTCTGCTCCCCCCCAACCTGAGAGCAGGGACCAATCATAGCAGAGACCGGCACCGGCACGTCTGCAGCCTTTTCGGCAGCATGAATATGCCAGCACTGTTTTTGATTAGGGAGGAATGTCAGTGCCATTTAACTGTCATCAAATTGCTTTTATTGCATCTGTAATGGGCAATATTTTCACAGCCCCACTTTGTTTACCGGAAAGGTCGGTGTTGTGGGACAGTCTGTGGCTGGATGGATGGATGCATGGCTTGAGGAGCCAGCGCTGAGTAGAAAGGAGCGTCAGCGCAAAGCGCTGATATATATGTGGATATGTCGCGGCTTGGAATTGAAGCGGATTTACATGGGGCAGGATATGTGAGACAATATCTTTTCGTCAATGGATAAGACAGCTTTATGTTTGCTTTCAATATTTAGCTTGGAGCAGACGTGCCTGATCCACTGGTGAAAAGGACTCTTTGATCTGCTCCTCTTTCGTCTAGAACTGCTTCATGCAAAAAAAGAGGGTGCAGAATGTGCTTAAGATTGAAAGACTGTCTGTGTTTTTTTGTTTGTGTCACATTATTTGTTATTTAGTTGTTTTTTTTGTACTTCAAGATGGCGTCGTGAGATTTGACCACTTTACAGCAACTCCTGTAGTTGTTTTTCTACTTCTTCCTAACCTTTCCTTTTACTTTCGTAACTTTGCTGCTGTGAAATGTAAATTACTCCACTGCGAGACAAATAAAGGTTAATCCAATCCAATCCAAAAACAGAATAAAAATGCATTGAAAATTAACCATAAACAATCAGACAACGCTTTTGAATTGTGTTTCAACTGAATTCTTATACAAGACAACAACATGAAACTCATAAAAATGAGAGTATACTCAATTTTGGTAACTTTCAATGAGACTTCCGCACATGTCGGCTGATATTTTTACCCACTATTCATAAGCAAATTGTTCAATTTGTCTCAAGTTTGAACAGCCCTTTCTTTCGACTCTTTCCACCAATACTATTGAGATCAGATTGAAAGTCAAAAACAGAACAATAAAAACATAAAAAAATGAAGCTATCACACGTTATCACTTCAAACCCATTTGTACTTTTGAGAAAGGAGACCTCTTTTTCAGACTTGCATTTCCCATTATTATCGTAACCATGACAACCAACCCCAAGTGCTTGGAGTGCCTTCTATGCATAGATATTGGAAGGAACATGTGGAGCGTGTGGGAGACCAAGGCTTTTGTCATCAAGATTCTCATTGTTCCGGTTATATTCACATGCTATTGTAAAGTAGAGGTACACCATGAGTTGGAGGGAGCTTTGCCTCAAGGTTGTTTGCAAAGTGAACTGACACGTCCCCATTAACCTCCTGATGCTTCTTATGGTTTATTGGATTTTTAGGGCGGTCTTTTTCTTACCCGAGTCTGCCTGCATTCCGTTTGATGTGATTTGGGGGGAGTGCAAAGGCATGTACTATACTATAAAGTGGCAGTATTTACCCATACTATATGAAGTACAGTGATACCTCTGCTTATGAATTTAATTGGTTCCCAGAAAGCGTGTGTAAGGCGAAAAGTGTGTATTCCAAACATTAATTTCCCATAGGAAACCATTAAAATGAGAATAATCCATTCCCAGGTCCCCGTAAAACATTTTTCTAAACAAAATAAGCCTTAAAACTACACAAAATATACCTTATTTTTTGTATAATAAATATGTTATTGTATTGTAATTAAAGAAATAAACTGTACTGTCTTATAAAGTCGTTTTATTTACCTTTGTGATGGTCATTGATGGCTTCATGGAATTGATAGCTTTTTGCATAAAGTGTCTCAAGGAGCTCTGGGTTGTACATCTTGCAAGTTGTGATATTGCTACAGCAACAGATGCAGGCAGAAACACTAGAAACTTCAGTAATACTACTTTAATAAACTTTGCTGCTGTGAAATGTAAATTTCTCCACTGCGAGACTAATAAAGGAAAATCCAATCCAATATAATATCTGGTTCCCTTGCTCGTCTTTTCTCTTCAAATTATACAGACGGCTTGTGCGGGTTATTTGTGGAGCCTGATTGATGGGATATTTTAATCTTGCAGTCTACACTCTCCCTTTGAACAAGCAATAAATTCCAAATTTCACTGTGTTTTCTATCCATTTTCTCACTTTTCACTTTTGAGTTTTTTTCACTCATTTTTTTAATTTTTGTTTCAAGCTCTGTCATCTGCCTTTCCTGTGTCATGTGCTCACACTCACCCCTCCCCCAGCTCACTGCTGTGTGTATCCTGCTGCGTGTGTCCCCTCCCTCCTCGACCACTGATCTTGACCAATCACGTGCGGCTTTAACCGAAGACTGGGGGCGGGGAATAGAGGAAAAAAAAGTCGGCTGCCATTTTCA
Organism: Hippocampus bargibanti; assembly: GCF_051943395.1. NCBI lineage: Eukaryota > Metazoa > Chordata > Actinopteri > Syngnathiformes > Syngnathidae > Hippocampus > Hippocampus bargibanti. The sequence goes on from NC_142743.1 coordinate 22,172,902, forward strand.
ACTCTTTTTTTTTAGGAGCACCAAGAACCGGCTCGTTCGCGAACGACACATGACTCATTGTGGCGCTCCGTATGTTTCCTGAAAAATATGCCAAGATTATATTTTCGCCAATTTAACGTTAGTAAAGTGAAAAGTTAATTAGCTAAAGCGTTAAATCTGGAGGCAACATGAGAATATGAATGCACTTTACTTACAGCTGGAATTTTTCAGTGATAACTAACCGCCTACTCTGTTATGTTTGCTTGGATGTATAGCAAATGTCAGAGTGGATTACATACCACCTACTTTTTATTTTGACTTACAGAAGAAACATTACTCTTAATCCATCACATTGGGTGACATTCAGCTGGCCACTTTGTTTTCTTCTGCAGGTCGCCGGCGCAAGTGAACATTTGGTGGCAAAAAGGGTAGAATTTAGAGTAGCTTAAATTGGAGGCACAGGTGGTATAAAGCAATTCTGGCGGATATGAGCAAGATGCAGGCAGGGAGATTTTCAGCTCCGTGGACGTGATGGCGGCGCAATTATGGGTGGGTGTGAGTAAAGCTGTTCACACACAAACACAGGTGTTTGAAGGCTGCGACCAAGTGTCCACGCCAACGTTACATCATCCACAATGGGCGCTCTTACGGTTCCTTTGGTGGAACGGCATTTCTTTCCTGCACTGAATTTAATGGGAATGAAGGGAGCCGCTTCGAATAGATGGCAAAGAAATCATCAAGTGTTACCTTGCATATATGTATAGTGTACAACGTTGTGCAAAATAATAGCTTTTCAGCAAGTTAAATCTGGAGGCTTCATGAGGATATGAACGTATTGGATTTATTCGAGTATAACGCGCACACGTGTATCACGCGCACCCCTAATTTTCAATTAAAAATCAGTATTTTGTGTCACTTTTTCTCGCCTCGGGAACAGTATATTAATTAAAATATGAAGAACACTGAATCGAAACTCTGGATATTAGTAATTGTGCAAAACAGCAATGCTGAACTCACGTTTCAGTGTGGGCGAGGCGAGGAAAGGAAATGAAGCGTAGCTAAAGAAATGGTAATCAACAATTAAAAAAAAAGGAATGTGCGTGATCCACTCCTGTACGACTGAGAGACGTAGCGCACAACGTTGCAAACACCACTTTATATCATTTCCGTTGATCAGAATAGCAAAAGAAAGAAAACCATCAGTTCGACGGAGCTCGGCACTCGATTTGTGTCCGCATGAAAATGACCAATCTAAAATACACAATACTACTATACACAATACTAATAAAAAAACAGTTATAAATAGAAACAAGAGAAAGAGCGACACACAAAATGCGATTCTAAATAGGTGGGTTTTGAGATGGGATTTGAAGAATATAGCTATATTTTACGTTTTAAGACTCGCGCTGAATATTCCGGAAGTCTTGTTTTTTGAGTTGGTGACGAGTCGTCACATTACGTCACTGAAGGAACACCCCGACCGTAAAAAGGACACATTGTAGCAGTCCTTCCATCACGTCAATGCATTTTGCTGTACTTGTTTGGTCTGAAAACTTCGTGTTGCACCAAAAAGAGGCAGAAGAGGGTGACAAAGCTCCGTGTAAGGAATTAATCAGCCTGTGGAAACGGGCTGATTAATTCCTTACACGGAGCTTTGTCGCCATTTTCTGCCTCTTTTGGAGCTACATTCCCCCCCCCCCCCATTGCCTCAAAATGGCACACAATAAATTCTTTAATCGATTGCAAACATGTATGCTTTCCTCTTCAGAACTATTTGAATCATATTCATAACTGGATGAGTAAAAAGAAAGCATAACCTCCGAATCTGAAGCCGTTGTTTTGATTCTCCAGCAAGGCAAGACGTCTTGGGGTGACACCACGAACAAGGGGGCGGGACCCCCTGAAACGGGTCACTTCCTGGTTCATTTTTGTGCAGATTTTGGACACTTTAAGTCATTTTTCTTGGTGTTTTTCATTTGACTAAAAATATCATCCTGCGTATTTTGGGTATTTTCAGATGCTATAAAACGTTTTTCTGATGTCAGTTAGGAATCAAAAAAGTGATGTCGGTTGTCCTTTAAATGTATAAAGCCTCCTAGTACAGTCCCCATGGAAAAGAACGGCTGCCACTTGTTGCCACTCAGGACGACTTGAAAAAGCACTTCAATTTCGGGGCATTTTGGTAGGTCGACCTGCCATTTAACATAATGACACCCACTGACGCCATGGAACCATGGAATGCAAACTGCAAATCCAAAAAAACAGACACCAAGAAAGGCAAGAAGATGGTTTCAATGTGATTCTCCCTCCGGGGGACAAACATGTCACAACATGACCTCTCGCATTTTTAAGGGCACAGGCGCCTTACTCTCAAGTCACAACTGTCTTTTGACTTTGTCCAATCATGTCCTGCAATGTGTTTGTCACACTCTGCCACTCACTAGTGCAATAAATCAATCAAAACATCTTCTCTTACCCATTGGCCTCAATTGATTTAATCATTGTGCATCTGTAATTATTATGTCAGTTAGAAAGACGCGCACGCAAGTGCTCCTTACACAGCATGTAATTAAAGATAAGAAGCGCCTTGACCCCATCCACCTTTGTGAAGCATATTTATCCCTTCAAACACATTCTTCTTTGCGCTTGGTGGGATTTGATTGGCTGTGGGAGCACGCTCAGGTACAGTATATAAATGTGAAGAAAAAAAAAGCAAGAAGTAGGTACTTTCCACGCTCTCAACGACACATCATTTCCACACTACAATAAAGGTGAGACTTTAAATGTGTGACTTTTCAAGGAAGCAGAACCAATTGAATGACATTTCTTATCTAGAGTCCAAATGGAGCGAGCGCTCGTGACCATGTGCCTGTTTGTCATATGCTCAACTGCTCCCGTAAGTCTGTCCTCAGTTTTGAAAGATTCCAAATCGAATGACGTGTTCACGACGATGTTAACTTCATTTATCGCTCTCTCGCTGTAGGTTCGGGAGAGTCAAAGCAAGGAGGTAAGTTGGTCTCACCGCTGTGCTTTCGCTCCATATGATATGTCCTATTTATGATGTTAGGCTAGCGACATTACTAGATAATGGGAGTTTGAGACGGTAGTCGTAATCGCCTTTATTGCGTTTGCGAGTATGAAGGTGTCTGGTATTTCTCCAGCAGATCGCGGCGCACGCGAGCGAGGCTCTCAGGTTGATGGAGATGTACAGGTTATACCAGCAACAGGTTTGTAATTGATCATTTCATTTGGATCCAGAAGAAAATCGAAATCTGTAAATCCAATGTGTCATTTTCTTTTTTAGGGGATGGTGGCAAACCCTTTCCTTCCTGCGTCGCAAGCATCCGGAGCAGAAACTGCAGTTCAAGCTCCTCCAGTAAGATTCCAAACAATTTCAAAAGTAGAATAAAGGCAACAAAAGTAATTTTGTTTACGGAGGTATGCTTCACTTTGAATTCAAAAGGCTTCATAATTTCTAACTTTTTGGCATCTTATTTATTTCTTGGCTTTGATCGCCGTAGTCTGCTTTTTTGAACTGTTAAAGGAAATGAGCTATTCTTTCGGGAGGAATTGCATAATAATACAAACAATTTATTATTTCTGAAGATTTGTATTCATTCAAATATTGTAAGTGATTTTCGATTCACTTCTTAACTCATTCACTGCCAGACGGTGTGCAAAAATGTGCCTACTTCGGTGCCAGGGTTTTTGTCATTGTCACTTGAATTCCAGTGACATTTTGTAGCTCTTTTCGTGTGTTCATGTTTTATTGTAGTTAGCGAATACCATCCTATTAAATAAAGATGAGATACCATAAACGACAGCTGATATACATGTTTTTTTTTCTCTTTTCTATCGGTTATATCAGAGCACAGGTGTCAAATCAACAAAATATCATTTAGCCTCTGAGTCAACATTTGAACGAATTTCGACTTACCACCATTTCGACTTACGACCATTTGACTTATGACTGTTTGGTAAGTCGGATGTTACCTGTAATTATCTATTAGCTATATGGCTATCTAGCTGGCTAGCTTTCAAGCTAGTTATCTATTAGCTATCTAGCTGTCTAACTATCTATTAGCTATCTGACTGGTTGGCTAGCTATCAACCTAGCTCGCCATTAGCTATCTAGCTGGCTATCTATCTATTAGCTATCTATTAGCTAGCTAGCACGCTTTCTATCTATTTGAGTGATTGATGAGTGAACGATGGCGCGTATGGCTGCCGCTGCTTACCCACCGTAAAAAAACTTGCCCTGTGACTGTAAAGTGACCTTGAGAGTTTTGAAAGATGCTTATAAATGAAATGTATTATTATTATTATTATTATTATTATTATTATTGTGTCGAGGCTCAGCCTACTGAGTCAGTGCCCAGGTAAGTGTGTTTAATGCAAGCTTTTCCTAATTACAAACACCCCTGTTTCTTTCTTTTTAAAGCAGGTGGATGCTGCACCGGCTCAGGCAACCGCTGTTGATCTTCCTCCTCCTCCTGCTGTTACTCAGCTGGTTGGAGATGCATCAGAGGAGGAGGAGGAGGTGAAAACTTTGACATTTAGCTGAGTATCAATTGATCACCACTGTGTGCACTCCCTCTTATTGGCGCAAATGATCAAGCTTTCAATATCTTGGCATGCAGAAAAACGTCTTTAAAATGACATTTTAGATTCAGATAATCTGTTGAGAAAAAAAGGGTATTTAAAAACAAAGCAAGGGATCAATTCACACACAAAGCAAATCAATACTGTTGTGATTTCTATGGAACACAGAATGTCATTCCTGCCTCAAAAGCTGCCGCTCCTGTTGCCCCTCTGAACTCTGACGAAGCGGAAGAGGCAGAGGAAGCGGAAGAGGCTGAGAAGGTGACTACGGTCGAAGTAGAAGCGCTTGCAGCGGGACCTGCAGCAGCCCCCGCAGCACCTGTTGATGTGCCATCAGTTGTTGATGCGGCAGCTGCGGAAGCTCCCGCTACATCCCCCTGAAACTGCTTAAACGGCAGTCGGGGAAGTCGGCCCAGAATCTGACGCTCCACCACCAGCATAGGCCGACGTTGCCGGAATATGATTGTGTCCTGCATATTTCTAGTAGCTAAAAATGTCACCGTGTTGGTCCAGGTGTAAAAGGTGCAGTCGAATGTACCGTATTTATTCGAGTATAACGCGCACACGTGTATAACGCGCTGCCCTAATTTTCAATGTAAAATCGGTATAAAATGTTGTTACTTTTTCTCAGCTCAGACCAAGCATTGGGATAAAAATAATTTATTGACAATGTAAACACTGAATCGAAACTCAGGATATTGGTAATTGTGCAAAACAACAATGCTTAACTCGCGTTTCAGTGTGGGCGAGGCAAGGAAAGGAAATGAAGCGTAGCTAAAGAAATGGTAATCAACAATCCAAAATAAAGGAATGCGCCTGATTCGGGTCTTTCCGAGAATCAAAACTGAAGGGCCTATGGAGAATAGCCATGGAAACGCCGCCCCCTCCTGGAAGGAATAAAGCAATAAATGTATATGAGAATTTTTTTTTCCCAGGCCTCGTTTATAACGCGCACCCAAACTTTGAGTTCTTTTTTAGGTAGAAAATTTTGCGCGTTATACTCGAATATATCCGGTATACACAGTAAAACGAAGAATACGCTTTGCTGAGTGCATATTGACATTGTACAACAGTCGCAATACTGCTTATGCAAAACAAACACGATTTTGTAGCTCTTTTCGTGTGTTCATGTTTTATTGTAGTTCATCCTATTAAATAAAGATGAGATACCATAAACGACAGCTGACATACATGTTTTTTTTTTCTTTTTTCTATCGGTTATATCAGAGCACAGGTGTCAAATCAACAAAATATCGAGATTGTGTTGTAGTTGTAGTAAAAATTGGCTTTCTCATACTTGACTGCAAAGAAATAAAAGGCCATTGTATTGTCCCCAGAGCTTCAAGATATCAGTCAAAACCATTCAGCAAATCGTTTTAGCGCAAACAACTTGTTCTGCTGCGCAAACATCGTTGTCAGAAATTTCTATAATTTATATTTTGAAGTTTGTCACTTACAGTTTTAGCTCCTCAGTATATAAATTGCGTTTTTTTTTTTTTACAGTTGTCATGTAAACAGATGTGATTACATTTGTGACAAATTGAGAAGCAGCATCTGGTATGAAATCCAAAGCACTGGGCAGGCAAGATTTTGATTCGACACCGATCGAGTGGGGAGGAGTGCCTGGGGTGTAACATTTCGCACCCTGTGTGCACTGCCTTTCCCTTTTTTTTCCTTACACCAGTGGGTCTCAATTACTTTCTGTCAGCCTCTCCTCCCAGAAACAAGAAAACAAAGATGAGAAAATAACGTGAAAAAAAAAACATTTAGTGCATCGATTTTCCTAAAATAAAATGCTAATAAAATTAATGACAGCGCCACTGCCACCTACTGTCGTGGATGTGCAGTTACACTTTGTTTTAGTACAGAAGTGAAAGGAATATTTCCATAAAATATTGCCATAAAACCAACAGCCCAGCAGCTATTAACTTACCATACGGCCATTCAGTTTGAAGATTTACAAGGCTAGAAAAGCAAAGAAGTTGGCAATTTTTTTGTAGACATTAGTGGTTAACTCATTCACTGCCATTGACGAATTCATTCGGGAATTGAAAATATGACGTAGAGTGCCATTCCCGAATTAGTTTGTTTTTTGTTTTTTCTTGCTTCGGTGCCGATAAAACACTGCGCCAGATCTCTGGCAATGTTTTCCCCTTCCGCAAGAGGGCATCATTTCCCTTTTTTTCCATGTTAGCGCTTTGTTCCAGCTTCAGCTGTTGTTAAAGCGTGATATAAACCGATATGTATGTATTGCATTGTATTTTTCACAGCCGCCATCTTTTTTTGATGAAAGAAGAGAGTCGAATGTTTCTTATGCTGCATTGAATGTTTATGTAGTCCGAAAACTCAATATTCTGTGGGAACTGGAATTCAAGTGACAATGACAAAAACCCTAGCACTGGAGTGGACACATTTGTTGCACATTTTTTCTGGCAGTGAATGAGTTAAAAAGTAGGAGGACAACATGTCCTAGCGCAGCCAACAGGGAGAGCCACTGAGCCAACCTTCGTTGCCCCAAAAAGGAAGATAAAAAAGGAGATAAAAAAAAGCCACCGCATCGCTCAGCCCTGCCAGGGCTTCAGAGACCACTTCTGTCACTATTCTTTAATGAAGAGACATGGGACGGTCGACCTGATGTGAATCCTCCACTAGTCCACATGTAATCGGATCAGAATTGGATATGGCTGAGATTGCTGACAGAGCACGAGTGTGTGTGTGTGCGTGTGTGTGTGTGTGTGTGTGTGTGTGTGTGTGTGTGTGTGTGTGCTTGTGTAACAACAACAGCGTTCTAATGTTTCATCGCTAAACACACACACACACACACACACACACACACACACACACACACACACACGCACACGCACACGCGCGCACACACACACACACACACACACACACGAAGAATAAGAGAAGCTTCATTACTAAATGGGTGTCAGTACTTTGGTCGTCCACTTTGTGAAGGTATCAATCACTACCTGGCAGCGACAAGGTATACATTGCATCCTCTCCTTTCAGCCACCTCTAATCCTCCTAATCTGTATCGGGGTCAGTAGATCTCTGTTACATTATTAATTTAGCCCCAATACTTTATCTCATGTGGTCAGTGTTGCCTCTAAGTATTTTTTTTGGTCCAAATAGCTTCTGAAGAACATGCCGCTACACACGTCAGCGCTTTTTGCTGACAAGAAAATTGACTTGTTAGCTGGAGACCAAGGTAGGTTAAAAATAACAATACCACCCTCCCCTTCAAAGACCGATCTCTGTTCATTTTGTTTTTACCATGTCGGCTGATGGGAAAGATATTCCCATCATATTTTGCTTTACTTCATCTCAAGTGAACAGTTGTAGGCTATTTTCCCTTTCAAAATATCAATGGACACTAATGTGATTCTTTGGCCTAATTATATAATTCAAAGGTATTTTTTTTCAAGGACTAAAAACATGGAACAAACTTCATGGTGCATTGTTGGATGTTTTTTTCCAGATTGTTTTATTCATTTACCGAGACTTTATGAAGCTACTGGTAATGAGCTCAATTGAGAACTGATTATAAGGAGAGTCAAATGATTGTGGAAGCCAGGCTCTTTTGTACATGATCTGGTGACTGCAAATAACTACTGGTGGGACTAATTATCCCTTTATGCTTGAATACAGTATTATTAGAAAGAAATGAAAAAATTCCATTTTAGTTATTGTTGTGAATCTTACAATATCAATGTGTGCTTGATGTATTTCTTGATTGCTAATTCTGCAGATTTGCTGATATGACTTCATCCACCGCCACTTGACTCAGGACAAGAAGTTGTACCAAAACAAGCGGGTCAAAATGTGAGTGAACTTTTAAATACATAATAAGCCAGATGGTATTTTTGAATTGTTATGAGTGCATTTACTGACCTACTACAAACTATATTTCCTGCAGGATTGCACCTCAGCCAGTCCCTAATCGCCTGATCAATACAAACAACAGCAATAATAATGATGAGTACGTATAATTCTTTATCATTACGATATACAATTGGACAAGACCTTGATTTTCTATTGAGAGACTCACTATTGAGAGATGGTGGAAAAGTGTGAATACATTTAAAGGACAACCGACGTCACTTTTTTGCTTCTTGACATCAGAAAAACGTTTTATAGCATCTAAAATACCCAAAACACACAGTATGATATTTTTATTCAAATGCAAAACACCAATAAAAATGACTTAATGTGTCCAAAATCTGCAAAAAAATTGAGCTGCGAATTGGGCATTTTCAGAAAGTCCGTGATGTCACGCCAAGACGTCTTGCATTGCTGGAGAATCAAAACATCCAGTTATGAATATGATTCAAATAGTTCTGAAGAAGAAAGCATACGTGTTTGCAATCGATTAAAGAATTTATTCCGTGTCATTTTGAGGAATCAGGGGTGGGAAATGTCGCACCCAAGGGAGGCAGAAAATGGCGACAAAGCCGAGTACGGAATTCGTCAGCCCATTTCCACAGGCTGATAAATTCCTTCCATGGAGCTTGGTCACCCTCTTCTGGCGGCTTTTTGGTGCAGCACGAGGTTTTCAGACCAAACAAGTACAGCAAAATACATTGACGTGATGGAAGGACTGCTACAATGTGTCTTTTTTTTTTCGGTCAGGGGCGTTCCTTCAGTGACGTCACGTACGGACTCGTCACCAACTCAAAAAAAAGACTTCCGGAATATTCAGCGCGAGTCTTAAAACGTAAAATATAGCTATATGCTCAGTAGAAGTCATTTGAAGCCATTTTAAAAATTATGGACACAACTTGTCCGGAGACGTCGGTTGTCCTTTAATAGAAGAAACAATTCACTGCTGACAGTGTCAACTTGTCTTCTAATGTGCAGAAAAAAGGAAAATCAAGAACAAGGAGGAAATGAAAAGGAAAAAGACACAGATGTCAATAAGTAAGTGAATTCACCAGAACTGGCGTAATGGACAACGAATGAGGACTGAAAGTGAATTAATTGAATTATCATCCTGTTCTGTTTCTGTTTGCTTTTTTTTAATACAGGCCCAAGGATATATTTGCCATTAACCCTGCAGGAAATCTTTATTACAACTGGCTTTTCATCGTTACATTGCCAGTCATGTACAACTGGACCATGATTATCGCTAGGTGACTACTTATCCAACATATCAGAATCAGAATCATCTTTATTGCCAAGTATGTAGAACACACAAGGAATTTGTTTCCGGTAGAACACACTGCACTAGTATCATCATCAAAAAATTGCAAAGAGGCACTACACGGTTCTATTTAGGTTACTGTTTACAGAGTTAAAAGCTTGGGGGAATAAACTGTTTAAATGTCTGCTGGATTTGGTGCGCATGGATCGGTAGTGCCTATTATATTTATTGGCATGGTCTTTTAGTACCATTTTTTGAAAATGTCATTTGGTTATGTGATGAAAAAAGGTCATTTGGCATTAGGAATATATTATTTTACATTTGATTGAATACAAAATGTCATTGTTTGAAAGTTGTTTTTTTTTCTTTTGTATTTTATTTATTTATTTATTTATTTTTGCACTGTTTTTAAAGCTAAATGGCATTTAGCTTTAGGATGATTATGCATTGTTGAATTGTTTTAGTCCTATAGGGAAACATATATAAAAAGGGCATATCGAAAGTTAAGTAGGCTTCCAAAATTAATTGTGTTCTACCTTCTTTTCTACGACTGCATTAGAGTGATGTGTATGTTCAGACAAGAGCTGGTCATGGCCTATTAGCTTTTTTACAAATTGCACACCAATCTGTCGTTATTAGTAATCTGTTTTTCCCGCAAGCAGGGCTTGCTTTGAGGAGCTACAGCACAACTACATCCTTTACTGGGTTTTATTAGACTACACCTCAGACCTCATCTATCTGGCTGATATGTTCGTCAGGACAAGAACAGGTGAAAAAAAAAAAAGATATGATCTACAATCGGTGATGTTTTAAAGGGGAATTGATATGGGAAGATAACTTGACAAATGTGTATATGTAGTATACAATGTAGTAAACTAGTGTAAACACTGCATTCTGATTAATATTGCATTGCATCTGGGATGCGAGTGAAGGAGCAAAAAAACATCTGTTTTTTTTTTTTGTCGGCTGAGGGGTATGGCCATTTTGCCACTTTTTGTTGACTGAAAAAAAAAGTGAAAATGTGATCCCACATTTGCTCTTGTCTCAGGTCCCGACCAATCACACTTCATCATTTTTCTGAAGCTGAGGTATGATTGGTTGTTACCTGACTTCTAAGCAACTGTCAAATCTTTTTTACTCTTTGACACCAAGCGGCAAAGCAAAAATGGCTGGATTTTGCTGCTCTGATGATATTTCACAGACACACAATTAATCAGGGTGCTGTGTGGGCCTCCACATAACATATTGTTATACAGAATTTTCTTAGGTTGAGTTCCCTTTTAATCCAATGTCAAACATTTCTGTGATATTTTAAACTTGCATATCTTCTTTATCTGCTCTTTACTCAAATCTCCCAAGTATTAACATCTTCTCGCTTTGACTTTGGACGTTTGAAGGTTACCTTGAGCAAGGCTTGATGGTCAAAGATGAAAAGCTACTCCGCGATCGCTACATCAAAAGCTTCCAGTTCCAACTGGATGTTGTCTCCATGTTGCCCACTGATGTCCTATATCTCTTTCTGGGTCTGGATTACCCAGAAATTCGAGTTAACAAGCTTCTCAGGATTGGTCGCATGATGGAGTTCTTCACAAGGACGGAGACCAAAACCAACTACCCCAACATCTTCCGCATTGCAAACTTGATCATGTACATCCTCATCATTATCCACTGGAACGCCTGCTTCTATTTCTCATTCTCCAAGTCGATTGGCTTTGGGTCAGACGAATGGGTTTACCCAGCCGTCGATGATCCGGATGAGCCCGCTTTTGGCCAGCCCATGCGGAAGTATGCCTTCAGCCTCTACTGGTCCACATTAACCCTGACCACAATTGGAGAAACGCCACCACCGGTCCTCGATTCTGAATTTATCTTCCATGTGGTTGACTTCTTAGTTGGGGTTCTAATCTTTGCCACGATTGTGGGAAATATTGCTACCATGATCTCCAACATGAATGCTGCCCAAGCCCAGTTTCAAGCTCGGATTGACAACATTAAACAGTACATGCAGGTAGAAAATCGACTGTTTTTTGAGGACTGCAAGATTGAGTGCGCCGCACCTTTGTTTGATTGTTTTTGATTGCATGAATCTCTGTCAATTGCAGGTTCGGAAGGTCAGCAAGGAGTTGGAATTGCGTGTCATTAAATGGTTTGGCTATCTGTGGGACAACGGCAAGGCACAGGATGAACGTGAGGTGTTGCGGTATCTTCCAGATAAATTGAAGGCAGAGATCGCCATCCAAGTTCACATGGAGACACTCAAGAAGGTTCGCATTTTTGCAGACTGTGAGGCAGGCTTGCTGATCGAACTGGTGCTTAAGCTCCGGCCTCAGGTGTTCAGCCCCGGAGATTACATCTGCAAGAAGGGCGATATTGGTCGTGAGATGTATATCATCAAAGATGGAAAACTGGCCGTGGTGGCAGATGATGGCGTTACTCAGTTTGTGGTGCTGGGAAGCGGAAGTTATTTCGGTGAGATCAGTATCCTGAATATCAAGGGCAGCAAAGCGGGCAACAGGCGGACAGCCAACATCCGCAGCATCGGATATTCAGACCTCTTCTGCCTGTCCAAGGATGACCTCATGGAGTCGCTCTTGGAGTACCCGGATGCTAAAGGCATGCTGGAGGAGAAGGGCCGACAGATCCTGTTGAAAGATGGCCTGATTGATTTGGACCCAGCTAACATCAAGCCGGAGGCCAAGGACCTGGAAGACAAAGTCACCAATTTGTACAGCACGATGGATTTGATGCAGATCAAACTGAAGAAGATTCTGGAGAAATACAACAAAACCGATAAAACTTTGTGGCATCGCATTAATGACCTGGAGCGCCTGACGGGGGAGGAAATCGAGGAGGAGGAGGATGTGAAAAAAGAGGAGGTTCAAGTGGGAGAGAAGAAAACTGAAGATATGGGTGGGTTGCATGAATTAGGAGAAGAGAAACGGGAAGATGTGAGAGAAGAGCAAAAGAAGCCTGAATCAAAGGATGCGGAAGAAAAAGGCACAGGTGTAAAAAAAGACGACAAAAAATAACTGAGTACACAAATCATTCCTCTCTGTGGATACAACTTTCAACACAATCATATTTCGTGTAATCCAACCCAACTGACCGAAAATAGCTGAACACGCCGACGTAACTATGGAAACTATATACCGTGCAGTCAAAAGCCGATGGATAAAGACTGTATTGTCATGAGAGCTGCACTATATTTTGTGTGATGCTCCAGCTATTGCTATTTGTGCGGTACTATTTTTTTTTTTGTACATGTCATTTAATCACTAAAATGGTACCGTTTTGTATAAAACACATGTGTCAAAGTCAAGGCCCGGGGGCCAAATGTAGCCTGCCACGTCATTTTATGCGGCCCGCGAAAGCAAATTAAACTTGTAAAATTCCATGATGCTTGATAAAGTCTGAACCAAAATTTCAAATTGTCCCATGGTAGGAGCTCTCTACTTGACCAATCACGTGGCTTTAACCAAAGACGCCATTTTGTTTTTTGGAGAACGGCCTCACTCTCTCTCTGTCTGTAACCCCATCCCCCACTGCTGCGTTCTTGACCAATCACGTGGCTTTAACGGAAGACTGGGGGAGGGGAATAGATTACAAAAACCATTTTCTTGGTAGGAGAACGGGCTCGTTCGTGAACGACACATCACTCATTGTGGCAGCTCCGTGTGTATCCTGAAAAATAGTTTGTATGCCAAGGTAAAATTTTCATAAATGTAACGTTCGTAACCGAAAAGTTCGTAAGCCAAGGGGTTCGTAAACTGAGGTTTCACTCTACTTTGTTTTATCTTTTGACACCCCCCCCCCACACCAACCCTTTTGATTTCGCTTTTGTCAATTGCAAATTTCACCATTGTGGGACCATTAAAGGCTTTCTGATTTTGATTCTGATTAATTTTTGGGCAACAACGAACATATGATGCGAACACAATAACAAAAAGAGGCTCAAAAATCCCAAAGAAAAAAATGGTCTTGTCAGCAAACAAATGTTCTTGATGGGCACTCTGAAAAGTTCAGTTTCCTCTGTTATTTGTTGACTAAAACACAAAAACACACTTGGTGGTTTATAAGATTCACAAGTCACCGTTGGTTGCAAGCCTTTAAGACAAATGGCGGCACAGCTGAAACTCCAGCTGAAATAATTGAGGTTGAAAACAGAGGGAGCCAAACATTTTTCATGCAAATCTATCCAAAATTGGTCATTTCAAAAACATTCTGTTACCATGGCAGTTTGACGTGAGCAAGAGCAGGTAACAGCATGTCGTATCAAAGACGTGGTTGACATCACATTCACAACGGTAGTTTATATTTAATACTAGAAAAAAAAACATGGCATACCGCTGAGCAAACTCAAGTACAAGCAACAATTTGCAGAAGAGATACTTGCGCTATTGCTTGGCCAACGCGGCTTTTTCGAAGAGGGGCTTCATCTGCCTGAAGCAAAAAAGTAATGACATGCATGGCAGTTCAATTATGATGTGGTCACCCAATTGTCCCCCCCCCCCCCCCCCCTTATTCGTGGTGGTGAACATACATGTGTATAAAAAAAGGACTGAGCTTTACATTGTATACAGCCTTTCCAGTGACCCAAGCTCATTAATCATTGTGTAATATATAAAAAACACACACACACAAAACACAGACACACAAAACACACACATGCACACACATGGCACATTTACATGGCAGCTATTTATGACTACAGTTTGGTTCTTCTTTTGGTAGCCTTGTAAGTGAATGCTGAGCGTGTGGCTGCCACTGCTCAATCGCAGAAAAACTTATCCTGTGACTGTAACGTGACCTTTACAGTTTTGAAAGGCGCTTATAAATGAAATGTATTATTATTAAAATTCTTATTATTATCATTTGCTAGCTATTTGCTATTTATCAGCTCTGGCCGGCTAGCTATCTATCTATTCACTATCTAGCTTGCTGGCTATCTAGCTGGGTAACTGTTGGCTAGCTAGCTAGCTTTCTATCTCTTCTTCTTTTCCTTTCGGCTTTTCTATTTGAGTTAATTCCAGAATATTGCTTTTAAGGACGACATCAACATTTAATACAGTTTTAGGAACCATAGACTCCCTTCTTTCATCAGAAAAAAGAGTTCATTCCTAAATGATGTGGATCTTGAGTTAAATGAGCTTGAAATGAGGGTGGCAGTCCGTCTCCAGGAGAAACAAAAGTTTCTTCTGAAACAAAAGAAATAACACAAGTTTTACTAGGTATCAAGCTGGCTGGCTATCTAGCTAGTTATTTATTAGTTATATGGCTATCTAGCTGGCTAGCTTTCTAGTTAGTTATCGATTAGCTATCTAGCTGGCTAGCTATCTGTGCCCGCCGCTTGCAATTGTCTACGATTTTGAAAAATGTGCGTTTGTGTTTACTCCAAGTAGCCAGTAGCAGTAGTTTTCTATTTTTTTCCACTGTGGCTTTGTTTATGTTTGGCACAGTACGCCGTGTGATGCGTGTATGGGCTCATTGTGAGTTCATATTTTCCTCCATTTTCAATCAATCGTCAAATTTCACCGCTTGCAATTTTGCAGACATACTGCAAAAAGTCAAATCAACAACTTGACTCAGATTTTTGCTGTCCTTTTTTGTGTAAGAATGCTTTTTGGGGTCCAGTTATATTGGAAACACAAGTTCAATTAAATATGGGAGATTGATAGATGATTTCACGCCGGTTACACGCACTGATTCTTTTGTGCATTTTTTTTGTGCGTGAGTCATTAGAATTTGAAAGTGTAATTGTGTAACATAACAGCCATTGTTCACGATTCAGCGTTAATTTCATTCACATGATGAACAGGTTTTTGACGGGTTTGCTTTCCTACCCTTGGGCCTTTGTCGTCAAGCCACCAGCCAGATACGAGCACTGGCAACAAACTAATTGTTAATTTGCATACTGCTCTCACATTGTGCGCGTGTTGGGGGTGGCAAAGTTACTGTGCAATATAGTGTTTGCGTTCCATATCTGGAGAATTGCATTCGGCACAGGGTTAACCGATGAAATTACCTGCTTAATTAAACATTTCCTGCGTAGTGGTCTTCAATTATTTTTCAACCTTACACTCACACGGAACGAGAAACTCATCACATCTTCGCACAAAAGAATCCTACTGCACTCTGGAATGAAAGAGCAGTACTGTTACAAAATGACTTCAAATGCCTCCCTAAAGGACAACCGACGTCTCGGTTGGGCTCGTCACCAACTCAAAAACAAGACTTCTGGAATATTCAGCGCAAGTCTTAAAACGTAAAACATAGCTATATGCGGTGGAATCTTTGTAAAAATACGCTCAGTAGAAGTCATTTGAAGCCATTTTACAAATTATGGTCACAACATGTCCGGAGACGTCGGTTGTCCTTTAAATATACAGTAAAGTCTCGCTATATCGATATCGGATATATCGATAGTCCCGGTTATATCGATACTATTTCTATGCACGCACGGAGAAAATTACATGCAAACAGGGTCGGATATATCGATAGTCCCGGTTTTATCGATATTTTTTCGGACTCCCTTGAATATCGATATAACGAGACTTTACTGTATATGAGAATTTTTTTCCCAGGCGTTGTTTATAACACGCACCTAAACCTTTAGTTATTTTTTAGGTAGAAAATTGTGTGCATTATACTCGAATAAATACGGTCAATAGATTCTTTCTGTTATTTCTGCGTACAAAAAAAAAAAATACTTGAGAACAAAAAGTTGCCAATGTAATAAGAAAGGAAAGATAAGACGTTGCAATTTCAAGTCCAACATAGTTCATATTATTGAGAAGCATATTTAGTGAATTTGGTGTGTATCATCCAAAATGGATTTAGAGGAAGAGGACAGTGGCCAATCTACCCAAAAATGACCTTGCCACCAGATCAACACTCTAAAACAGGATTTCATGCATTGAGATAAATTTGAGTATTCCTTTGCATTTTCTGAGTTTAACTCTGCCTTGTTTCTTTTGTTTCTTCTCCCTTTCCAATCGTATTCACTGCTCCCCGCCAAGTGCAAAGCACCACATTCATTTCCCAAAATTGGTCTTGGAATCCTCCTTTGCTTTACTCGACCTCCTCTACCTCAATAAACTTTTCATATATATGTTCTTCTGTCTCTTGGAATTGGGGCCTCCACATGCCCAGAGTCTCTCCAAACAGGTGGAGAGTGTTTGCATTGCAGGATTCAAAACAAGTACAAAGGTTCGCGGTTCGAGAGTGTGTGAACGTTATAATCGTTTGAATGTGAATTGTGCATTAGAAGCAGGTGTCTGTGTTTGCCACTCTCATTTTGTACATTTTGAATTGAGTCTATCATCTGATATTGAAGTATGGATTCCAGCGTGCTATCGTGAAGTGCTCTGATTTCAATTATGTTTTTTTTTAAAGTCAGGATTAATTATCAGTTCAGATAATGGATGGAGAAAATTGTTATTTGATTTAAGGGAATAATATTTACTGGATGGAGCGCAGTGTTGATGTTTTTCTGTATTTGTTATTTGGAGTAGAAAATATTTTCGAATAATTTGTTGGCTATTTCAAGACAAGTTTGTTCTTTGAAACTCATTCACTGCCATTCACGAATTTATTCGGGAATTGAAAATATGACGTAGAGCGCCATTTTTCCTTTTGGGTGCCGATAAAGCGCTGGTCAGACCTTTGGCAATGTTTTTTTCCCTTCCACAAAGGGGCAGCATTTATCTTTTTTCCCCATGTTAGCGCTTTGTTCTAGCTTCAGCTGTTGTTTAAGCGCTATATAAACCAATATGTATGGTTTATTGTATTTTGGACAGCCGCCTTCATTTCAAGCTCATATAACTCCAGACTCATATCATTTATAAATTAACTCGTTTTTTTCAGATGAAAGAAGAGCGTCTAATGTTTCTAACGCTGAATTGAATGCTTATATCGTCCTAAAACTCAATATTCTGTGGGTCCTGAAATTCAAGTGACAACTGGAGTAGACCCATTTTTACACGTCTGACAGTAAATTAGTTATTTTTGCAAACTAAACACACACACGCGCACACACGCACAGAGAGAAAGCTGGCATATTTCAATCCCCTTTATTTGGCTGCTCGCAAATAAGATTAGTTGGGTTGAAAACAAAATTATGGCAGCACAATGTGCTCTGATTGATACCACGCAGTCCTACTTGCATGTGTTATTCATGAGGTTTAAAAAGCAGCCACAAGTGTCGATCAATCTCCTCCAGTTTGTGTGCCTATTCCACTCGTGCGTCAGCGAGCGCGCACGGCGTCCAGCGAATGTTGCTGCTGCTCTCTCAACAGGCATTTGGATCAGTCGCGTGTCTACAAGAATTATACGGCAGACATAATTCGGACGAGATGGCTGTGTTTAGTAATGGTTGTGATCCTGTTGCTCACCGCGGTACTTAAATCTCTGCAGTCTCATTTTGTCCCGCGTCAATCTTGGTAGCTCATTTTTTTTCTTTTTGCAAAGGAGACAAGAATGGCAGCTTCCCAGAACGGATCGAACCTTACCTCAAACTACACTAACCAATTTGTGCAGCCTCCCTGGCGTGTCGCCCTTTGGTCGGTTGCTTACAGTTCGGTGCTGGCCGTGGCCGTGTTCGGCAATCTGATCGTCATTTGGATCATTTTGGCTCATAAACGCATGAGGACTGTGACCAACTACTTTCTGCTCAACTTGGCCTTCTCGGACGCCTCCATGGCCGCCTTCAACACTTTGATCAACTTCATCTACGCGACCCACGGGGAGTGGTACTTTGGAGGGGCTTACTGCAAATTCCACAACTTCTTTCCGGTCACGTCCGTGTTCGCCAGCATTTACTCCATGACTGCAATCGCCGTGGACAGGTGGGTTCGTCCATGTCGCCTACTGACCGTGGCCCTCGTTCATAACATTCAAAAGACCAGCCTCATAATCATAGCCAAGTATAAACTATATATGAGCTCATATTCATATCATGTACAGTTCACGGTTGTAGATGGAAATTGGAGCAGCGCTTATCACACTTGTTATTTATTTGACCCTGATACAATCATAACTAATTAGGCATCTGACTGATTGGAAACCACTATAGGTGAGTTGTTTTAATTGCATGGAATACGCTCTTCCCATTATACCCCCTTTCATATTAGGGAACTCATATAAAAACATAATTGTTGGCTATAATAAAGACCATAAATAATTGTTAACTGTGTCCCAATTAATGCTCTGAAGAGATTTGCGATGTTGGAATTTATTTCGAAACTCTCAATTGTGCACGTGTATCTCATATTGCGATTGCTGTGTTAAAGATTTTAGCATCAATGCCACACACCATTGTAAAATCAAGAGTGGAGGAATTCTGTCCACATGAAATTGAGCCTCTTTGAAGCACGATTACAGCAGCATGTAAATATTTCAAGCTCCAAAACATGTCAAATGACAGAAAAAAAAAACAAAAAACTAAATATGCCAACTTCAATCTCAGCATGAATTCTAAATGTCTTCTTCACCCATTCATGCTTTATAGGCTGTGCCGTTTTTCATCAACAGTGGCTCAAAATGAATTCATTAGCTTAAAATAACTCAACTTGCGCAAAAGCTGCTGTTTCGATGGCATCTGTTAAATGTGTTGCGCAATTAATGTGCAGTGGCCTGATGGGGTGGGGTTGATCATACCTACCATAGCAGTTTCAAATGTGACTGTCCACTTTCTTGCTCACTGTATGGCACCATCCATCATATTTTCGCTTGGACTAATTAATAGTTGACACTGAGTGACTGCGTGTGTACAAGAGATGGGCATTACACTCGATTTTCATGATTTACTTCGGGGTAGGCGGCACAGAGGATGACTGATTATCAACTCCATTTCACAGTTGAGAGCTGGTCTTCTTTTGGGGTCTTTGCAAGTTCTCCAAGTGCCTGCATGGGTTTTGTCGGGGTTCCTCCCACATCCTAAAAACATGCACGATTAAAGGACAACCGACGTCTACGGACAAGTTGTGTCCATAATTTGTAAAATGGCTTCAAATAACTTCTATTGAGCGTATTTTACAAAGATTCCACCACATATAGCTATATGTTACGTTTTAAGACTCACGCTGAATATTCCGGAAGTCTTGTTTTTGAGTTGGTGACGAGTCCTCATGTTACGTCACTGAAGGAACGCCCCTGACTGAGAAAGGACATACCTTGCATCACCTCGATGCATTTTCGGTACTTTGTTTGGTCTTAAAACTTCGTATTGATCCATGTTGATGGCGAAATCAGAAGGAAAAGACATAAATAACACAATGGTGAATCGTTGTATGTTATACCGAGACAACTCTTTAATATTCATTGACAAAAATTCCGAGCTGAAAAATAAACCAATTTCCAACGGGGCTCTGCCGCAATCTTCTGCATTTTCTATGACGCTACACATCAGTCTTGATCCCTCAAAATGACCCGGAAGAGGTTCTTTAATCGATTGCAAACATTTATACTTTCCTCTTCAGAACTATTTGAATAATATTCATAACTGGATGTGTAACAAGAAAGCATATTCTCTGAATCTGAAGCCATTGTTTTGATTCTCGAGCATGGCAAGACGTCTTGGCGTGACGTCACGAACAAGGGGGCGGGACTTTCTGAAACTGGCCATTTCCGGTTTCATTTTGAAGTCGTGTTTGGACACTTTAAGTCATTTTTATTGGTGTTTTGCATTTGACTAAAAATATCATACTGCGTGTTTTGGGTATTTTAGATGCTATAAAACGTTTTTCTGATGTCAGTTAGCAAACAAAAAAGTGATGTCGGTTATCCTCTAATTGATGAATCTAAATGGTGTCATTGCTCATAGTAGTTGCCTCAATGAATGTGCACTGAATGTCTTCTTTTCCTTTTGGCTTTTCCCTTCAAGGGTCACCACAGCAAATCAGTGTGCTCCATCTAACCCTGTTTTGTGAATGTACCGGTAGTTTAAATTCTAATAGTATTCGTTTTTAAACTGTCGACTGAATCAAAAGCAACTATTCTGCTGCCAAGTCATTGCCTCACAATTAATCACTCTATTCATCAATTATTATGGCCATCCATTGTGTGCCTCCTGCTCATCTGACTTCAGGTAATGTGGTGATCGCTATCAGTTCGGCATCATCTGTCATGGCAATGGCCTGATCATGCATGCATGTACCTGCGTCACGGTTGGAATATGGTGTGACGTATCGTCCTTGCTGCAATACACAGAGGCAACGACCTGTTTCCCACAGTCAAGCTAACTTTGGTTTCTGTAACCGCGGGGTATATGATTTCTTTTGTCCTTCCGATTTCCTCAATAATATATGTTTTTTTAAATTAAAAAAAACGACGTGAACTGAGTGATGCCGATGCAATGCTCATTTTTGTACTTTGCTCTTTGCTCTCTTGAAATGGCGCAAGGCCATAGTTCACGTTCAGACATGAATGTCCTTCTTTTCACCTCAATGTAACTGGCAAGTGTGTTTGAGCAGCCAGAGCAAAAAAAAAAAAAAGGAATGTCCTGTATTCCAATATTTTCCAATAGATATCACAATGTTTCTATAACCAATGAACCAGTCCGCTAGAGGTAGTGGAAATACTAATAAGGACACTGTTGACATGACCTTGATCAAGAAGCTGAAGACCACCCAAACTTAGCTCAGGGGAGCAGTCACATTTTCTGAGCCGAATTGCTCCGACAGTTCTAATAGCAGGCCTGGATGTGTTAAGCCTACTTCCCTCTTTGTTGTGCAATAAATATATCGAATGCGGCAAAGTGTATAACACAAATGCAATTATCATACTGTAAAAAAAAAACAAAAAAAAAAAATACATATATATATATATATATATATATATATATATATATATATATATATATATATATATTGGCTTACGAACTTAATTGGTTCCCAGAGTGTGTATCCCAAAAATTAATTTCCCATAGGAACCCATTGAAATGAAAATAATCCGTTCCCAGGTCTCCATAAAATATAATTTTCAACTAAATAAGCCTTACAACTACACACAACACACCTTATTCTATGTATAATAAATGTGCTATTGTATTGTAATGAAAGAAATACACTGCACAGTATAGTAAAGTCACTTTATTTACATTTGTGATAGTCGTTGATGGCTCTTAATTGACACCTGTTGCTTTCTGACTTGAAAGGTCTTACGAAACTGAGGCATCACATTATCATTCATTATGTTGATGATTCTCATAGCCACAGTCTTTTCTGGCTGGAACTGTTCAATAAAAGCCTGCATATCACCATGCTGCTTTCAAGGATCCAAGGCTAACATCATGCCATGTGTCAGGCTGAGATTCAGAGAAAGGAGGTGTGGAAAGGCAGACCGGCGACGTCTCTCTCTCTCTCTCTCTCTCTCTCTTGATCGTGTGCATTCACAGAAAGGGGGTGTGGAAAGGCAGGGCGGCTGGGGCGCTGTTCATGTGGTGTTCTTCCGCCAAAGATTACCCCGCCAGCCGTGGTGGGGGGTGCGTATCGCGAAAATAGTTTGTATGCCAAGGTTTAATTTTCATCAATGTAACGTTCGTAAACCGAAAAGTTCGTAAGGCAAGGTGTTCGTAAACCGAGGCCCCACTGTATATATTTTTTCCCTTCTACCTATTGTGAGCTATCCCACTCATGGTGTCATAGCTTGAATGTTATATTGGTGTTCCGCCTGCAAAATCATTGATGCAAAAATGTGTATTCTATGGTGCCTAAATTGAACATCAGTTTTAAAATTCGGAATTATCATTCAAGCGATTACGCAAGTATTAAGACAGTGCCTAAATTAAAGCATTGATATTCATGGTTGTGGGGACTGACATTTTTGATTTATGTGGAGATGATCATTATCTGTGCCCTTGCGTTTTCATCCTATTATCTTCAAGAAGAAAAAAAAAAACAACAGTCAAAGATGAAAAATGGCTGAAAATGTCACGGAGAACCCTGACAGAATTTACGTTTGAAAAACATTTACAAATAAAAGTGCAGCATGACCATCTTCCCTCTCTATTCAGGGAAAGGACAATTTGGCGTTTAGTGTGCTCGCAGATACTTTTTCCTCGCAACGTAACTGCTGCTAGTGAAACATTGGGCAATGAAAAAGCGTTTGTGAGTCGTCATTGTCACTGTGCTTTGAAAAGCTTTCGAATGTGACGATTCCCGAAAGTAGCCAGTCACTTCAGGCATGACGAGATTTTTTGGTTGAGAGTTAAAGACGACAGGGGTCATTAATCTGCCTCTGGGATGTCTTTTGGAATGACTATTTGCCAACATTTCTTGATCTCTTGATTGTGAATTTGCTTCTTCTTGTGGTTTAAAAAAAATCAGTAATCCTTATGTAGTGTACACTTGGTGTGCCACAAATATATCTTGTAGTTGTCACGTTTCTGTTTGTGACCAACAGGTAGAGCTGTCCTGCGGCACACCTGTTAGTCATTAGGAGTATAAAAGGACTACCGGCATAAGCACTCGGTATTCATTGTATGTTAGACCCTGTCATGTTTGTTTTATCCTGTCCGGTTTGTTGATTCTTGTAATGTTTGCTTTTTCAGTCATTTTTCGGTCATGGTTTTTGTTTGTTACTTTGGACTCTTTGTTCTTATGACTTCGCTGTTTTCGACTTAGTCGTTGTCTTTATTAAATACAATTTGTCAAGTACACCCTGCTCCTCCCTCCTGCCGGCTTTTTTGGGGGGGCCACCTCCACCTTGCAATCATGACAATAGTGCTTTATCATGCAAGGACCGCTGTGACTCTTTAATTACGGGGAAATAGATACAGTCGATTGTATCTGTGTTCCAGACACTAAGTTGAAAGTAGGTCAGTGGCCTGTGATAAAGACTCAATTAAGAAATGTCAGTCTTGGGAACTGGAACTCAAATATAAACCTCGCAGGTTCTTTGTAAACACGCAAGGCCTGATAAACAAAGGGATTGTGTGTGTGTGCTTTTGTGTGGTGTAAACTGGTGAAAATGAGCAAACAGATAGCATTTCAATCACAAAGCACACACAGTTCTTGAAATGGTCGTTAACTGAGATGCAGAGCAGAATGCTGTCGCGATCTTGTTGGCGACCAACGGGAGGCGCTGTCGGCCCCGCCGGCACCTGCACAGGTGTTGGTCGTTCCAATCAGTGGCAGTTGAAAGGACTCCCGGCACGACTATTCGTTGTTGGGTCATTGTATATGTTTGCTTCACCCTGTCAGGTTTGTTTCATCTTGGCATATTTTTACTCATGGTTTTCTTTGCTACTTTGTACTTCTGAGTACTTTGATGTTTGAGATCGTGTTCCTGCTGTCTTTATTTTAAGACAATTTGTCAATGACACCCTGCTGTTCCCTATTCCCTGCTTTTTTGAGATCCGCCACCATCACCACCTTGCAAACCGTGACAAATGCATCTTGGTGTGGTGGTGATATTTGCACATGTTTAAATATGGGAATGTACATATATTTAGCAGGGTATTTTCTAAGATTATATACAAATGAGCCTTATTATTAAACATAATCCGCAAACACCAAAACTTTGAGCCATACGCAGTTTCAGTGAAGCAAATAACACTCAGAAAGCTGGTGTAAACTCCGTGCCTCCCTGTAGGGACGCATTATAATCTATGACATCTGAGCAATGTGAGGGAACACTCCAACATGTACAAGACATGGCGTCATAAATTATGCTTCGAGAAGGTACTTGGTTCCCTTCCTCCACTAGCTTAACAAAATAAGTTTGGATCGGTCTGATATTTAATAAATCCAAATTTCCAATGTGTCAAACTCGTGACATTTTGTGTGACTGTGGCTAAAGCAAGGACTACGAAGGGAAGTTCGGTCTGGTTTTCGTGAGGAAGGTTTGATTACAGCCAATCAGAATCAGAATCAGAAAGCCTTTAATAGTCCCACAATGGGGACATTTGTGTCTTTGGTTCTCAAGTGTTCTAGTAATGGCATGAAATTCCAACATTACGATCACTTATTG
The DNA here is from genome assembly GCF_051943395.1 of Hippocampus bargibanti. Lineage (NCBI taxonomy): Eukaryota > Metazoa > Chordata > Actinopteri > Syngnathiformes > Syngnathidae > Hippocampus > Hippocampus bargibanti. Next base: position 22,197,596 of record NC_142743.1, read on the forward strand.
AAGCAATGCATTGACCTGCAAGTTGAGTATTAATTACCTAATAGCCACTAAAGCGTCTGACCATTGATCCTACAGGTACATGGCCATTATCCATCCATTAAAGCCTCGTTTGTCAGCCAAGGCCACCACCGGAGTCATTGCCTGCATCTGGAGTCTTGCCGTGGTCCTGGCATTTCCTCTCTGCTACTTCTCCAGAATTCGAGTTCTGCCTCGAAGGACCTTGTGCTTTGTGGCGTGGCCCCGTGTGGAAGACGACCCTGTCATGTGAGCAATTTTTTATTCAGTCTGTTTCAGCCACGGAGATAAAAATGGTGACAGTCTCTATTTATTTATAAAGAGGAAATCGTCTATGAAATGGAGATACTAACACCTTATTTTTTTGTTATAAATACTCCTCAAGGTACCACATCATAGTGACAGTGCTGGTCTATGTGCTGCCTTTGGTGGTGATGGGCATCACCTATTCTATTGTGGGAGTCACCCTGTGGGGAGGGGAGATACCTGGAGATTCTTCTGACAATTATCATGGACAACTGCGAGCGAAAAGAAAGGTGAGCATGCTTTTCATACGGTCAGATATACATCAAAGCACACTTGGTTGCAGGATAATTGGCGATTTAATCATTGCAATTAGCTGCTTATTATCAGAAACGTTGACAAATGTAATTGTAAACGACACCAAAAGACAACTTGCATATGCAAAACTGAACCACAGGTTGAGCTTCCTTACATTCTCTATACCATTCAACTCGGCACCAACTAGGGAGAGGGAGAAGTTGTGTCCATAATTTGTAAAATCGCTTCAAATGACTTCTACTGAGCGTTTTTTTACAAAGATTCCAACGCATATAGCTATATTTTACGTTTTAAGACTCGCACTGAATATTCAGGAAGTCTTGTTTTTGAGTTGGTGACGATTCCTGACGTCACGTCACGGAAGGAACGCCCCTGATTGAGAAAGGACACACAATGCATTTTGCGGTACTTTGTTTGGTCTGAAAACTTCGTGTTGATCCGTGTTTGTGGCGAAATTAGAAGGAAAACACATGAATAACGCGGTGGTGAATCGTTGTGTGTTGCACCAAGACTACTATTTGATATTCGCTGACACAAATTCCCAATTCCACGGAGCTCTGGCGCAATCTTCTGGTGCTACATTTCTGTCCAGATGCCTCAAAATGACACAGAATAAATTATTTAATCAATTGCAAACATGTATGCTTTCCTCTTCAGAACTACAGTAAAGTCTCGTTATATCGATATCGGATATATCGATAGTCCCGGTTATATCGATACTATTTCTATGCACGCACGGAGAAAATTACATGCAAACAGGGTCGGATATATCGATAGTCCCGGTTATATCGATATTTTTTCGGACTCCCTTGAATATCGATATAACGAGACTTTACTGTATTTGAATTATATTCATAACTGGATAAATAAAAAGAAAGTATCTTCTCCGAATCTGAAGCAATTGTTTTGATTCTCGAGCAAGGCAAGACGTCTTGGCGTGACACCACGAACCAGGGGGCGGGGCCTTCTGAAACTGGCCACTTCCGGGTTCAATTTGAAGTAGTTTTTAGACACTGCGTGTATTTTGGGTATTTTAAATGCTATTAAACGTTTATCTGATGTCAGTTAGGAAACAAAAAAGTGGTGTCGGTTGTCCTTTAAGAGTCCCTGTCCAGCCTGTTTTCAATGTCTTCCTCATCCAACATAACTGATTTGAATGATGAGATCATCAGAGAGCTAGGGAGCTTCATAACATTATTGCCATGGAGCGAGCCTGTGTGTGCTTGTTGTTGGGACAACCGAGTAACGTTTACACAACTTAGCCAAAGAGGGAAACCCGTTTTCACTCTGGGCACGCCACAGTAGTGGCTTCTGCATGGTGGCCATTTGCGGCGTTTGCAAGTCATTACAGACCTCTTTTTGTGCTTTTCATTCTTTCCATGCTTTCCTTCAATTTGCGCTACTATGTTTAAAATCCTGTTTGAGTGTGATGGCTTTGTTACACTGAATTGTGTCTCACTCGCCAAACCCGCATATTCAGAAAGGAAAATCGATTCGAACCAATTAAGGTGGTGGGCTAATTTCATTCACCTCACACACTTTGTAGCAGCAAACGACCCTCTGTCCTCGAAAAGCCAAAACATGTGTGCCTAGAGAATATTTGATGTAACATTAGACACCACTCTGGGGAAATAAACTCGACGCGCCAACTACTTTGTATAGCTTGTAATAGGACGCTTTAATTCAGTCAAACAGATCACTAACTAAATGGCATCAAAATGTCACACACACACAGTTCCTTCGACAAGAAAGGAGTTGTGAAATCATCATGAACTCTTGAAAACTTCCTTTTGCTCGTAGTTTCAGACTTACCCTCAAGTGTGTTAATTTAATTTGTCTGTTAAAATATTGATCCCCTCATGAGGGAATAGCAGATGTGATTAACAAGTCTGGCCCACGGTAATGTGAATTTAGTTAATGTGCTTTTAAGTCTCCTAATTGACAACCTGGTGATAATACGGAAATAAAACAGAAGTAGATATTAAAGCAGTACTTCGTAGCAATGGCCTTTCAACAACTGTCACGAAATGTTCAGTAGTAAATCTAAGCAAACACAGAGAAGACATGCAAACGCCATATAGGTGGTCAATATTCGAGGAAGTGTTACGCTGCTTGATCGTGTGTATTAATTAACACTGGCCAATCCCTTGAAATCTCTTAAAATGTCATCATTGCAATTTTTTATCACAGAATCAAAGACAATTCTGAACAGGAACAGCTCATTTTAATCCGTTCGTAAACTGAGGTATCACTTTACAATTAATTCTCTATGTATTTCATTCCACTCCTATCTACTTTTTTTCTTCCTGATATTTCTTTGCTCGTGTTTTTTTCAAGTATTTCTAATATTTTGGCTTGCCTCATGCATTAATGCATCTATACATATATGCATACAGAAAGACATGTCAAATGATTGTTACGTTTCTGAATGTGTCAAGTAAAACCTTGGAAACCCATATTAGACTGTACAACATTCTACATGTAGCCCCTAATCCTCCCATATAATCTATCAAGAGCGATTCAATTGGATTAATCTCATAAACTACAAATCATTTCTGCAACAAAACGGCAAAGATATTCATTTATTATTTAGCGAGAACAGCAGTGCAATAGTTCAGATGGAATACTGGATTTCAACAAACATCTTTGAGATTTTAGTGCAGGCCACCGCAAATGGGCATTTTCATGATGTTGAGTAGAACATATTGTGGTGGGTTCGTGTGTGTGTGTGTGTGTGTGTTTGTATGACTAGTCCTGTGAGGACCACTAACATTGATTCTGCACTATGTACAGTCTTGTTTATAGAACGGTTTTTGCACATCTACATTTGCACAGTATACAGTTGACATTTTTATTTTGTTATGCTTAGAATATCTTGTTTTCTATCCTTTCACTCCCACCCCAACCCCATCCCTCTTCAATTGCTGCTGTGGACTGCAAATTTCCCCATTGCGGGACGAATAAAGGTATTCTGATTCTGATTCTGATTCTGATTTATACCATACGAATTGAGGACATTTTTGACAAGTGAGGACCTTTTGGCTGGTCCTTACAAGTATTTCATTCTAAAGGCTTCTAGAGGGTCTACATATGCATCTGTTAAAGTTTCAGAGAGGTCCTCACAAATTCACCCAAAATGATTTTTTGGTGTATTTTCATTTCACTTGGATACACACACTTTTTACTCACTGTGTGTGTTTATGTGTGTGTGTGTGTGCGTGGTTAATGAGAGGAACAAGTTAATAGCACAAAAAGTAAAACGATATATTAACCAAATTGACTACAGGGGTGAGGACTTTGAATGTACCCATTCAGAAACCTCACTCCTGCTGTTATTTCAGTTGAAATAACAGTTGAAGTGGGAAATGGGGTGACATTTAGTGTTCAAATGTAACACTGGTTCTTCTCTAAACTTATCAGCAACGGTGGTCCTCACTCCTTTATATGGAGTTATCCAGACCTCACAAAACCATTGAAACAGGAATTTATGTGTGTGTGTGTGTGTGTGTGTGTGTGTGTGTGTGTGTGTGTGTGTGTGTGTGTGTGTGTGTGTGTGTGTGTGTGTGTGTGTGTGTGTGTGTGTGTGTGCGTGTGTGCGTGTGAGTGTGCTATTTTGTTTTGGCTAAAAGTCAGGTATAAATTTGCTTTCAGTCAGCTGTTTTTTGTTATGCTTGAAAGTGTTGCCTGAGGCTGTTCACTTTTGTAACCAAGCCTGACTGCAGCCTCCAGGCCTAAAAAGATCTCTACCAACATGACATTCATGACAAAAAAATACCGCACTGTGCACAATGACCACATATGTGAGGAAGATTTGTGTTAAAAGATGCTACAAGACCAGATGAGGCAAAGACCAATCACTCTGACTGTAATTAATATAAAATCAATGGGTATATTAAAAACTTAGTCCTTATCTCATTCACTGGCAGACGTGCAAATACGTGTCTACTCCAGTGCTTTTGTCATTGTCACTTGAATTCCAGAACCCACAGACTATTGAGTTTTAGGACTACATAAACGTACAATACAGCATTCGAATCCTTAGCATCTTTTTTTTCATCAGCAAAAAAAAGAGTTAATTCCTAAATTATATGGGTCTGGAGTTATATGAGCTTGAAATGAACGTGGCTGTCCAAAATACAATGCAATACATATAGATTGGTTTATATAGGGCTTTAAAAACAACTGAAGCTAGAACCAAGCGCAAACATGGAAAAAAGGGAACTACTGCCCCCTTGTGGAAAAGAAGAAACATTGCCAGAGGACATGGCCAGCGTTTTATCAGCACCCAAGCATGAAAAAACAAAACATCAATTCATGAATGGCAGTATTCTTGTCAATCATCAAACATAGATTACGCATATATTGTTGCTTGTCAAAAGAAAACATATTTAGCAAGCTTTTGTTGATTCAAGTTGACAAATGTGCTAAATTTCATCAGCTTTCTATCAATGTATTCAAATTGATACAGTTTGACCAACTCAGGATGTTTTTCATCAGCAAAACTGTGCCTTTATATGTGTGTCTTTCGAACAATTTTTAAAAATATAACTCGAAAGAAGAATCAACCACGAACGCCTGTGAAAAAAATGACTATAGGATTTATATCTCATCACAATAATATTACATGAATGAAAAACAAACAATGTTGTTCAAATCACGAATAAAATTAAGTAATGACTTAAATTGAGTGTTATATTATTACAGTGAGACTATGTTCTTATGATCAACAATATTTGTTCAAAATTCAAACCATAGTCGTATTAACTGAAATAATGGACTCCAATCAAATTATTTGGTCAAAATTCCACGTTTAAAAATACATATTTCCTCATTTTATATTTCAAAATACAGAATGTGTGCACATATCAAGATGTTTATATGATGTTGTTGAATGATTGTTTCATTAAAAACATAAAATATGTGTAGGGGGTGAACTGGTTCGCCCGTCGGACTCGCGGTGCAGACGTTCAATGATCTTGCTGATTGAATAGAGCTGGTCCATTGTTCCATGGCCCGTACGAAAACCCAATTGTTTCTCTTGAATCCGAGATTGTGTAAACCACTCACACCCCACAAAGTAATTCAGTTGACAAGATGATTACGGAAGCCGAGGTCACTTAGATGAAGTGGATGGGAGGGAGGGACGTATTGAAGCAGAACGTGCTCCTGTTTCACTAACATAGTCTATAAAAATAGAGTTCCTCCATTTCACCCTCAATCACGCACCTCGTGGGAGAACATAGCAGGTCAGCGAGGTGGCCAGTCACTGATTCTTTGCTTGTTGTAGTTTCTCATCATCTTCAATGGTAGACAGACTAAACACAAGGGGTTCCCTATTTTCAGTCCCTGCCCAGGGCTTGGTATTTCAAATGTCAAGCCCGGGTGCAGCACTAATAATATTATAAGTCTGCCTTGACTCTTTCAGACAGGGAATGCTTGTTGTTGGCAGCTGACCTTTCCCCTTAAGGATATTTGATTGTGAGGAAGAAGACAACTTGGCTTACGTTTTATTGTATGCCGTCGTGCGACCCAAGAGCATTTTCAGGCATGCCGCACTGGGAATGCTCTAATCACAATTCCTGTCTGCAGGGCAGATGGTCATAGGCAATGATTTAATGATCTAAAGAAGCAACTTTAAACATTTCATGCACCCTGTAACCTGATAACACGATAAGCTGCCCTTTGCAGTAACCGATGTCCCAAAGGGGGGTTAAGCGTCGACCAATGATCCACAGGATAGTTTTTTTCTCATGTACAACTGTTTTCTCACCATTGAGACTCTCTTTTGATTTGTCATTTGTCTGCGGTTGGATGGATGCATGGCTTAAGGAGCCCGCGATAAGAAGAAAGGAGCGTCAGCGCAGAGCGCCCATGCGTATGTAGAACTGTCGCGGCTTGGAATTGAAGCGGATTTATGTGGGAGAGGAGATGTGAGACAATGTCTTTTCGTCAATGGATGCTACAGCTTCGTGTTTGCTTTCAACATTTAGCTTGTAGTAGACGTGCAAATTCCACCATGACGTCCCTGATCCACTGCTGAAATGGATGCTTTGATCCTCTCCTCTTTCATCTAGAACTGCTTCATGTCATCACAAAGAGGTTACAGAAAGTGCTGAAGAATGAATGACTGTGTGTGTCTTTGACTTTTCATATTTTTTATTATTTTTGTTTTTTTGTTTTTCCCAAGATGGCGGCACGTGAACACGGAGCGGCTCCCCTCTCCCGGCAAATTGGCGTTTTCATGTTTATTATGTTTGCTAAAGTCATTATAAGTGCCTTGCACGCTGGGTCCGAGAGGACAGTAATTTCATCTGTGCTATATGTCATGCATATTAGCATATTTGACATCTGAATTGTTTTAACTGCTGTTTTTTTTCAACATGCTACATGTATTTGACATCAATCACAGCATATTTTCAACAATAACACTTTATCGATTTCTCCGTTATTTCACAGAACACTACCCGGCAGAAACCAATTTCATGGATTTGTGCTATCCTGTGCTGAGAGCTTTTTACGGAAGGCAATCACGTCTGTAAACCACTCACGACATTCAGCGGTTCAGTTGACAAGATGATTAAGGAAGTAAAGGTCTCTTAGATAAAGTAGATGGAGGGACATATTGATGTAGAAAGAACTCCTGTATCAGCAATGTAATCGAGGAAAATAGTGTTACAGTACTGCATTTTGCACCAATAACACACTTTTAGAGAACAGAGTGTGTCAGTGAGGTGGTCGGTCACCGATTCGTTGCTTTTTGTGATTTCTCATCATCTTTGTAAGCACAGACCTAGTCAGTGACTTCTGCCCCGTATGAAACTTCTGCAATCAAAGCTTACATGTGTGCTGAGCGGAAAGAAGTTTTATCTTATTGATAATAGGAGTCACTGTTGATCATGTCAGTGGTGGGCAAACTACATATTACACATGGGAACAATTTCGAATAGGGTTGTACAGTTAATTATTTGGCCGGACGATTCAATGTGGCTTTTTAAAGGACAACCGACGTCTCCGGACAAGTTGTGTCCATAATTTGTAAAATCACTTCAAATGACTTCTACTGAGCGTATTTTACAAAGATTTCACCGCATATAGCTATATTTTACCTTTTAAGACTGAATATTCCGGAAGTCTTGTTTTTGAGTTGGTGACGAGTCCTCACCCTACGTCACTGAAGGAACGCCCCTGACTGAAAAAGGACATACCTTGCATTACCTCAATGCGTTTTGCGGTACTTTGTTTGGTCTGATAACTTCGTGTTGATCCGTGTTGATGGTGAAATTAGAAGTATATTATTATAATAACGCAATGGTGAATCGTTGTATGTTACACCGAGACAACTCTTTGATGTTTGTTGGAAAAAAATCAAAGCTGAAAAACAAAACTATTTCCAACGCAGCTCTACCGCCATCTTCTGCATTTTCTGTGACACTACACATCAGTCTTGAGCCATCAAAACGACCCAGAAAACCTTCTTTAATCGATTGCAAGCATGTATGCTTTCCTCTTCAGAACTATTTGAATCATATTTATAACTTGATGTGTAACAAGAAAGCATCTTCTCCGAATCTGAAGCCATTGTTTTGATTCTCGAGCAATGCAAGACATCTTGGCGTGATGTCATGAACTGGGGGCGGGACTTTCTGAAAATGCCCAATTCGCAGCTCAATTTTTTTGCAGATTTTGGACACTTTAAGTCATTTTTATTGGTATTTTGAATTTGACTAAAAATATCCGCCTGCGTATTTTGGGTATTTTAGATGCTATAAAACGTTTTTCTGGTGTCAGTTAGGAAACAAAAAAGTGATGTCGGTTGTCCTTTAATTTTATGTAGTCGAACAATTTACTGGATATTTACACAAGGGCTATTTCTCTTTTTGGACACTGATAGCTATATCATTATTCCTTGTGTCTTCATGATGAGCTTAATTGATAAATCAATTATTTAGTCTTGCCATTTTACACAACGTGAGGCTTTTCTTTTTTTCTTTCTTTCTTTTATTTTCTCATTTTTTTTTAACAAGCAATGGATGGGTGAGCAACGTAAGATGAGAAAAGAATTCACCTGAATATCGGTATTTTTTCAGACAACCTGAAATAACACCAAAATAAATGAATTAACACAACAAAGTGAACGATAAATTAAACATCTTTGCATCCATTATCTGAGCAACAAATCCTCACAGGTACTGGAGCCTATCCTATCCCCTAACTTTGGGCACGAGCTGAGGTGCACCCTGAACTAGTTGCCACCCAATCACAGGGCACATGTAGACAATCACACTTTGTATCCTGCCCACATCAATGTAGACCATTCACGTCACTATATAGCACTCAAACAATGCTTTGAAAAGTTTTATGCATGATAGAAAATAAAGACAATTTAGTCCAGCTAGCACAAATAAGGCACTAATCGAAACATGCTTTTCAATTCTCACACACTGCGAATCCTCATTCAAATTGAAACGTGTGGTTAAGGTTGATTAAATAAAGGACACGTGACCTCCATGTCTCTTTCCAAAGGATGACAACATTATTATAAAATCCTCTTATTTTTATAACCCCAGGTTTTCTCCACCCACTTTCGTATCATTATAACAGTCTCTGCTCGCTGTATCACGTTGCAAATGGGCTGTAGATGGCGATGCTCATTCTGACCTCAAGATAATTGATGGATAGTCATTTATTGGTATAATGAACGAACATAAATCTAGCAGTGGGAAAAGCCCCAAGACTGTTTTGGTCAATTATATTGTTACTCGGGAACCTTTTTCTGCATTAAAATGCTCATTAGCATTGAGTTTCATTAGTTTTGTTCAACAACGCACTACAAATCAGTATGATTGTAGAATGTTTTCCCCTTAGCTAATTTCAATTGAATGCAATAAAGTGTAAAAAAAGGACATAAGATATTTTGGAATAGTGTGTCGTGTATCCATGTTAGCTACAGTGTACAACACTTCTAGCTATAACATGTGCGTGATGCAATGTAATTCAAAGTTACGATGCTTGTTTCTTTTTTTACTGGGTTTGACTCTTGAGTGTGAGTGGTTGTTTACAGTGTCTTGAAAAAGCATTTATACCATTCGCATTGACCTTACAATCTTAAACTTGGGTGTATTTATTCAAGATTTAACATGAGAGAACACGTGGTTCTGCACTACAAAGTACATAGTCGTCAAGTGGAACAAAAATGCTTTTTAGATGAATATAAATCTGAAGTGTGGTTCTTATTTCTATTCAGCTGCTCTGCTGCGACACCTCTAAATACAACCTAGTTGCAGTTAATTGCCTTCAAAGTCACCTAATTAAAAAAAACTACAGGCCTCTCTTCCGTCAAGTCTCTGCGGTTCTCCGTAAAGGTCTCAACGGTTTGCTCGAGAATATTCGTAAACAACCGCATCACGAATACCAAAGAGAACTCATCAGACAGGTAAGGGATACAGTTGTAGACAAAGGGTATGGCTAGATTATTATTTTTGTAATAATACTTGAAAGTCTCATGGAAAGTGTGAATGCAGCTCTGAGGCCGATCCCTGAGCCTGTGCTACACTTGTGTATTGAGTCATAAGTGTTGACTAAGCATACAACAGCATGAAACTTTTAAATATGATAACTTCTTATTCTCTTATCTCTATCAATCCCTCATTAAATTGACTGAATTGAATTGAGTTGACACATTTTGAGTAACTCTTATAGCATGGAAAACATTACCACATTCTTAATTCTCTCATCGCAGACTACACAGCCTGACTTGTTGTACGCCGTGAGTATTTGAATAATACGCAGATGTGTTCTTTTGTGCACATGTTTCTGCATGAGTTTACATTTCCAGCGAGAGACGCTGATGTCTGTTTTGTCTCCGGTAGTTTGCTGCTGAGCAGACGCACGGTAGTGACCAAGAGTGTTTTGCCAGGGATCAAACAGTTGCGAGTGACTTGTTGAAAGCAAGTTGTCAGAACACCGGCCCCGTGATTGAATGTTGGAGCAGGCAACATGGCCTTGTTAACATGTAGATTATTGGTGGTGATCTGGACCCAATATGGATTGTAGTACGATGCAAAACACAAATACAATGAATATGAATACGTTTCTCATCACACACATACAGGTTAGAGAGTTTAACATCAGCCCGTTTTTGCTGCCCTTGTTGAGAGTATACATTGAAATAGTAAATGTCCACATACTAATTTTAATCCTCTAAGTAGATTTTTCTTTGCACCACAAGAAATATGGATTTTGCGTGGACATTTCTGGAATGTGGTCCCCTATTGTTTATTTTTAGTCAATGACATTCCGTCAAGGTGGCCCGGTAGTCAACTGGTTAGCACGCCGACTTCACAGCGCAGAGGTGGTGAGCTCAAATCCCGCTTTGGCCACCCTGTGTGGAGTTTGCATGTTCTCCCGTGTGGGATTTCTCCGGGTTTTTTTGCTTTCCTCCCACATTGCAAAAGCATGCATGGCAGGCTGGTTGAACAGTCTAAATTGTCCCTTTCTGTGAGTGTGACAGCAGATGGGTTTTTGATGGGTTCCCACCTAGTATCCGAAGCCTGTTGGGATAGGCTCCAGCACACCACGCGAACATCGTGAGGATGACGCAGTCTGGACGATATACAGTAAAGTCTCGTTATATCGATATCGGATATATCGATAGTCCCGGTTATATCGATACTATTTCTATGCACGCACGGAGAAAATTACATGCAAACAGGGTCGGATATATCGATAGTCCCGGTTATATCGATATTTTTTCGGACTCCCTTGAATATCGATATAACGAGACTTTACTGTATGTCCCGTGGATATCAATCATCTTCTCCATTTACTCTTTTTTTAAACCAGGTGGTGAAGATGATGATCATCGTCCTGGTGACTTTTGCACTGTGCTGGCTCCCCTATCATATCTACTTCATCGTAACGGGCCTCAACAAGCATCTGATCAAGTGGAAGTCCATCCAGCAAGTTTATCTGTCTGTGCTGTGGCTGGCCATGAGCTCCACCATGTACAATCCCATTATCTATTGCTGCCTGAACAGCAGGTGAGTTACAGTGCAAAACATTATCATAACAGGCACGCGTGTTGATAAAATTGTCAGCAAAATTTGTAGTGAAATGCATGACAAAATCCATCGAGGAAAGTGAGGATGCATTGTGCTCATCAATATCCTTGTATTTTCATTTTGTTACACAGGAGTTAATGCAAGAACTCAGATCACATGCTTTGCGAAAAGATTATGTTATTTATGGCTTCAGATGTGGGGCAGCCCGATAGTCAAGTGGTTAACATGTCGACTTCACAGTGCAGGGGTTCCGGATTCAATTCCAGCTCCGGCTTCCCTGTGTGGAGGTTGCGTGTATATGTACATGTACATGTACATTTACATGTACATATATTTATTTATTTTTTACATTTTGTTTTGTTTCACCTTACAAATTAACTGTCTGTATTGTGTGAATAGTTTCTTTATAAAGTGAATATTATGAGTATTGTGGTCAATATCTGGAATCTCCCGACCAAATCGTGAGACTTAAATTGTATGCGTTTTTGCGGGTTTTCTTCGGGTCCTCCGGTTTCCTCCCTTTTTTGTGACATTTCTTGGCGCTGTCATTTTCTCCTCACACTCTGATCAATCACCCTCCTTTTGACATTCCTCCTGTTCTCTGCTCTTTGATGCGACGTTAGGTTTCGTGCTGGCTTCAAGCGAGCTTTTCGCTGGTGCCCTTTCATCAAGGTGTCCAGCTACGACGAGTTAGAACTTCGCGCGACCCGGCAGCACCCAATGCGGCAAAGCAGTATGTACACGCTCACTAGAATGGACACCACCATGGTCGCGGTTTATGACTCTGCCGATGGTGATAGTAGTAGCTCCGGAAGGAAGTGGTCATTGTCATCCAGGAAGAAAAGCTACATCACTTCTCGCCACTCAACTGCCTCTTGCAGCATTGGAAGCTTAAAAACCTCAAATGGCAGCACAGCTACTCCTCAAACTGAGCAATTCTCTTGAGTAGTATACTGTAATTTCTTGAGAATACCACAGGCTTGTATTAATAGTGCATACAAGTATGTTTTAGCCCGCCTACCCTCCCGAAATTATCCCATCAAAAGCTCATTGTCCTGTACTCAACGATCAGCTGCTTCGCCGTTATTCTTTTTCCTTAAGCCTTTCTTTTTGCGTATTCTCTTACTTGCTAACAGTTTTAGCAACGCTCGAGGCCATTTCCTGTTGTGAAATGAAAGTCACAGAAATGAAAAAAAAAAAGCTTGTTTTTGCACATAATGTGTGTTCTTCTCAAGAAATTCCAGAAAGTATTGACGGGAAGAAACACAGTCTGCTGAAAATGTTGCACACTTGCCGGATTCATTATCCGTATAATCAAAAGTGTTTGTGTTTTACAGTTTACCCACAATTCATAGCTCAAATGTGACTCCGTAAAATTTCCCTCTTATCGGATTGAGTGCCTGTACCGCAATGTTGCTCAGCAAAAAACTTGATCACTAATTACCATCAACATGTTAATTATGCCGCTATTTTGGGAACGTCTCAGCCCCGTGATTCCAATTATGTGTTTATTTTGCTTGAATTTACACAATGTAAACACTTTTGCTTGCTTGACTGACGAGATATTCTCAGCGGGTTGACTACGTCAATGTGTAGCTGCGATTTTAAATACCGTTTATAGGTAAGTTTATTTTCCGGCCATAATAAACTGTGAACTTTATTTGATGTGTGGAACTACTGTGTTTTTCGTAAGAAATGAATGTCGAGTCACAACTGTTGAATTAATTAGCAGGTTTCTTTACATGTAAATGAAGGAGAAAAAGATGAAGACGATGTGGAGTTCTCAGACTCTTGTCATTTTTTTTTAAAGCAGAGACGGAAAATAACCACACCTTCACACAATTATTGTACTGTGCTGTGTGTATGCTGTGATACCATTTTGAACCAATCAATTCTAAAGGTTTACACATGTAAATAATCAAGATTGAAAATCTGCCATGCAATTTGATACATGTTCTGCTCAGTCTCTGCACAAAGAAAGGAAATCATCTGTGCTTCACGTTAAAATAAAGAAATACATTACCAGTAGTGTAAGAGTTAAAACGTTAGTTGTTGTTTTAAACCCGCAAATATACTATATGCACACTGCAAAAGGAATTACAGAAGAAAAAAAAAATGTTCTCGTTGTTGTCAAGCCCTTCATTTGAATTGTAAATGTTACAAGACTTCATGAAAGTATAGGCACCAGAATGTTAAATAAAATGTTGAGTGTATTTATGTATCATGTTTTGTTTTTGTATTCTTTTAATGTGATTTCATCTAATTTTGGAATGCTGAAGTACACTGTTCATCTTTCGATATATACAGTGGGGCCTTGGCTTACGAACCCAATTAGTTCCCAGACAGAATGTGTAAGGTGAAAGGAGTGTATCCCAAAAAATTATTTCCCATAGGAAACCATTAAAATGAGAATAATCTGTTCCGAGGTCTCCATAAAATATAATTTTCAACTAAATAAGCCTTAAAACTACACACAACATACCTTATTCTATGTATAATAAATGTGCTATTGTATATATATACAGGTAACATCCGACTTACGCCAGAGTTCCATTCCGAACAAACGATTGTAAGTCAAAATGGTCGTAAATCGAAATCCATTCAAAATGTTGAAGAGAGACTTGGAGGCTGATTCGCAAACTTCCCCCTCTGGTGCCATCACACGGTCGATTGCTGTGCGAGAGTGAGATGCTGGCTGGCCAAAATTGTTGTCCGCGTTGCCGGCCTGCTAGCGCATTGCGATGCCAGGCGTAGAATTAAGAATTTTACTTTTTTTTTATCCTGGATGAATTTGAGTTGTATACATTGTTTAAAAATCATGACATTTAGGAATTTTACTTTGCAGCAAGTACTGCATTCGCTTTTGTTTTTTTTATATCCTTTTTTTCATTTTAATAACCAAATACTGTCATAGACTAATAGTAACAAGTGATAGAGATTTGACAGAATAAGAAGTTATCATATATAAAAGTTTCATGCTGTTGTATGCTTAGCCAACACTTGTGACTCAATGCACAATTGAAGCACCGACAACCTGTGGTCAATCAGGTCAACAGACACAGCAAGTTAAACGGTCAGCTTCACAGGATTTAAGCAATTTAGGACTTCGGGAACTCCTTATCACAGGAATAATTTAGTACTTCAAACTCCTTATCACAGGAAAAGGTCATTAGCCAGGTTACAAACTTATTGCTGTTGTTGCTCAGAACGTCCAGAGGTGTGGTATTATAATCAAGAAAACTATGTTTGTGAAAACTATGTTATGTGTATTTTTTATCTCGTAATCTGCTAAATGTATTGTTCACTTTTCACAAAGAAAATGTCAAATATTATACAACATCCTTGATCAAGCACAGTATACTTGGGAGATGCGAGGGAGACTCATCAATCACACGTGAACATATCACAGACAGATGATTTTGTTTCAAGTATAAAACACCTCAAAGTATGGTATTATGCACAGCCAAAATGTTATTAGTCCAGCATTAACTCTATTGTGCTTTGCCTTCATCTGCTGATTGAAGTGTTTCCCCTAGAGATCTTCAACACAATGGCTCCCAAGAGACTCATTTGTGATGCTGACAATAACGAGGTGTCTTGACTTCTCTCGCTGATTCAAATACAAGCTGCTGCGCTGCTCACAATGAAGGGCAAATAGCTCATGAATATTACATCGGGCTGACCTGCTCGGGTCAGATTTGACACTCCTAACTTGAAAGGGGTTGGGGAGTATGATGCTGCTGATGATGACGAGCATAATCCCCAAGGCTTTTGCATTTCCTGTGTTTTTTTCTCCTCTGAGAAATGGTTCAAATATCTTAATAGAGCTGCCATATACAAGGACAAAGTCGAACCCTCATGCATTTAGTCCATTATGTTGGCCATAAGTGTACAGGATGTGCAGTGTTCAATTAAAGTGCTTTTTTTCAGAGAGCATTTTAAACTTTAAACTTTTTAGGATTGGATTGTTGCGTGTGTTTTCCCAACCACATACACAAATACACAATGGAAAATGCAAATACCAAAGCTGAGATTAACTAATGTAAAGACAGTCTACAGAACCGTTTTTGACTGAATATCTACTTTTTAAACCAACCAACTTTCGCTTTTGACTATCACTGCACGCGCGCACGCACACGCAGACATACATGTACGCGTGCTCTTCATAATAATAACGTAACCATTCGAACTTCCGCTACACTGCGAGTACTTCCGGGTTAAAAGGCAATAGCTGCATAGTTTCACTTTTTCATCGCGTCTCTGCGAAAACTGTTCGACTGATTCTGCAGACAAGGTGAGTTTTCATCGCCGAATTCATAAATTTAGTTCCCAACATTGAACTACGTATGTTGATTTAGGTGTACTTGCTTGCTTGCTTGTTCACATTGTGCTCGTTTTAAGTTACGAACTGTCACATGAACAGTCACTTTGCGAACAAGTGGAACTACCGCATGCCCTTCTCCTTCAGTTAGTGTTGTGTGAATAATTTGGTAGCTTTTGAAAGCTGCGTGTAAATAATACCCAAATATGCATCAATATGTAATTATTTTGCCGTCGAGCACAGACTTTCTTTCCATTTGTACTTTGCACTTTAAGTTCTTTAAAGTTGAAGGACCCACGTTTTCGTATCAGCGATTTCAATTAAAAAATGCATCTAAATACAGTTATATCCAAACGTAAAAAACCACGAACACCCTTGTACTGCGTAAACAATTCTGCAATTACTCTACAATTTAACATGCATAATTTGGGTCATTTCGGGGGAAAAAAAGTTTATGTGATTGCTCGATGATATAATAAGTTTAACAAATTACAGTACCTGCAGAGTACACGTGAGTTATTCATCCGTGCACGTGAACGCCCGATACAAAGTGAACACTACAAAACTGGAGCGCTATTTACCATCTGCCTGTTTTTGGTCAGTTCTGACTCACACTCAGTTGGGTTACTGCATTTGGTGTTACAGTACATTAACTTTAGCAAACCTTAATGCGCTTATAACTCATTGGGTTCTTATTCATCGTTTGCCGTTTTTAATGTAATTTTAGCCTTGTCTTCATCTCTTGTCATCATCACACTTTTCTTGGACAGGTGCTATTATGAAAAGGCAAAAAAAAGAAAGTGCTCACATTGTACTTAGCACTTTGGAAGGCTTTGCGGATTCCACTCTTTTGATTTATAGCTTGAGAAAATTAATAGCGAAAGATGGTGGTCTTATGACCAAAACAGATCTGCTGTCAATTGTTGTTCTGTGCTCTTGTTTTCATACAGCAACTGGAATCAGTGCTCCATGGGCCGCTTAGATGGGAAAGTGATTGTGTTGTCAGCCGCTGCACAGGGGATCGGACGTGCTGCTGCAATAGTAATGAGATTTAATAAGTATTTCCCACTGATATGTTCCACATTATCAGTGCAAAATGATTATTTAATAGGCTGCTGTATGCCAGTCAACACTGTTTCTAGAGTTGACTCATATTGCAACTCTATGCAAGCAACAAACATTAATGTTGTCACATTATGTTGCATATTGACTAAACCATTTTGTGTGATAAAATGTCTGTGCAGTTGCAGTCATTTTTTTCCCCTTTTTATAAATGACTGAGCTCCAAAGCAAAACCCTGAGTGGTATACATGTTTCTCAACATTACAGAAAGACATTATCATACAACAATAAAAGTTTTCGTTTATACCATCCGTTTTATTGCTTAGATGGCAGTGTTTTAAGGGTCATTCAGAGGATATATATGTGATCCTGTAGGATGTTACTAAATGCCCATTCATGTCACAAGAAACAAGTGTGAAAATGTCCTCAAGATTGGGCAATTCCTTTCGATCAAAAAGCAGTACTCCTCTTAAAAATAGATCAGATAGAGTATTGCCATATTTCATGCAGGGAAAAAGATCTAAAGACGAGCGAATAATTTAAAATGCATATCATAAAACGTACCTTGGTCGTGTTGGGAGTCTGATGAACATTTCAAGTTAGTCTTTGAAAGATGGTTTGATACAACACAATTGATGACACAGTAACCACCAGACTTGAGTTGTAATCAATTTAAATTGAGGGTTGGGGTATTAAGTTAAAGAAATTGGCAGCGTGTGACAAGGCTATGCACATTTTTTTTGTGGAGTAGAATTCATGTACAACACAGGTGTCAAAGTCAAGGCCCGCGGGCCAAATCCGGCCCGCCACATCATTTTTTTTCGGCCCGCGAAAGCAAATCAAACTTGTTAAATTCCATGATGATTGCTAAAATCTGAGCCAAAATTTCATATTTTTGGATGTCAACCACAATAAAAGTCATCATTCTTGACTTCAGATTTGAAAACGAGTTATTCATTAATTTGCTGTGCGCTCTATGTGTAATATTTGAAGGGATTTAAACATTCTAATGGCTTCCCCAAATTCATAACGGCCGTCGAGAGGAAATCATAACTACAATGTGGCCCGCGGCAAAAAATGACTTTGACACCCCTGATGTACAAGAACATTCAAACATTTTCACATTAAAAGCATTACAGAAAGAGCAACAAAATGCTAGACATTTGAAAAATCAATATAGAATCATCAAAATAATTCAATTAAAATAATGAAAACCCAGTTTTGGAATTTTAATAACTACAGCACTTTGCCTTAATGTTCTTCCCTAAAGGTAGGCAGAGACAGGTTCACTGAAAGACTATTTCCTTTCCCCTGCAAAAAAACATGCAGTCAAGTTAGAATTTTGTGCTTATACAGTAAAGTCTCGTTATATCGATACTCAAGGGAGTCCGAAAAAATATCGATATAACCGGGACTATCGATATATCCGACCCTGTTTGCATGTAATTTTCTCCGTGCGTGCATAGAAATAGTATCGATATAACCGGGACTATCGATATATCCGATATCGATATAACGAGACTTTACTGTATAATATGTTTAATTTATGACAGCCTTTGTGTCAGTTTTGTTTTGTTTTTATTGCCAGGCCTTTGCAAAGGAGGGGGCTCAAGTCACTGCGACCGATATAAATGGAGAGAAGCTCAAGGAACTCGATAGTGTTCAAGGTAGAAACTGTACAATATCGTCACCTGCTGGTGACGTACCGTGTCGCAATGACGTGTACTCGCAATTCTCGACCCGATAGTTTCATGAGGTTTAGACTAGACTAGATCCTGTTTATATTGCCATTTCGCGGTTGCAGACACCTTTGAAGAGATGTTTTTAATCCTGCATTTTTCCCCTTTCTGAGCAGGGATTAGAACAAAGGTTGTGGATGTGACTAAGAAAGACCAGGTGGAGGCCCTGGCCAAAGAACATGACCACATAGATGTCCTCTTCAATGTTGCGGGGTACTTTTACTTTTTACAGGGACAATAACATTGATTTGTAGTTCCTCAAGCAAACCTTTCCCGCCAAAAAAATTACATGAGCAACGTTATCTGAAAATATATTTAATAGTGAGAGAAAAAGTGGCTCTTAATGAGAATATGTAACCCGTTCATCAGTCCGTTTTCTATAGTGCTTATCAGCATAAACCATTTGTGGTCAGCTGCAGCCTATCCAAGCCCACTTTGGGCGAAAGGTGATTTTAGCCTCAGACTGATTGTGGGCCAATCCTCAGCACGTATAGACAACCGGTTATTCACACTTATGTTCATACTTTTGGACAATTTCAATCAATTCAGATACAGTAAATAACAGTAACCTAAATCTGAGCATCCTGTATTACACTACTTGTTTATCCATCTCCCACTTGATATCGACAACCACTACATCTCAAGGTTTAACCTTACTTTAACCTTTGTTAAATCTCCTTAACAAAGGTCATACTCTCACATTGGGAGTTTAGTAAGATGCGTAACACGCAAAGACACAATTTGGAGAGTTGTGTAATTTTAATGATAAAACGTAGGTACGTACGTCATATTATTCTTTCTTGAATGGCAACAGTTTTGTCTCTTATACACTTAGACGAGACTGCAGACATTATTTATTATTGTGTGTGTGCGCGTGTGTGATCATAATAGGTTTGTGCACCATGGCTCCATCTTGGATTGTGAAGAGTCCGACTGGGATTTTACCATGGATGTGAATATCCGGAGCATGTACCTTATGTGCAGAGCTTTCTTGCCAAAGGTGACCTTTGATCTCCTCACTAAATGCCTAATCCACTTGATCCTGTTCCGTTGGGGCTGTAAATTGACCAACATATGCTTATTTATTGAGTTGTCAACCTTTGTACACTCGGATAAGATGTGTTTTCTCTGAGCCTTTGTCATGATGGCTAGTAACCGCTCCATCGTACTCAACAAAATGTACCAATGCTAATCCTAACACTTACTATGTTGTTATATGGGTTAATTCCATCATGCCTCAAAATGTAATCCTTGCAGATGTTGGCAAGAAAGTCTGGAAACATCATAAACATGGCTTCCGTCGCATCAAGCATAAAAGGTGAAACAACGTTTTCATCCACCTGTGTTAACAAAAGCTTATTTAAAGAGACATTAAGGCACAGTTAGTTGTATGACCATGTCAATCCTCTTATGCCAGATAGAAGCTTTGCGTGTGCGAGTGACATATGTTTCCTTGACACAGGTGTGGTGAACCGGTGCGTGTACAGCACGTCCAAGGCGGCCGTGATTGGCCTCACCAAATCCATAGCCGCCGATTTCATTGAACAAGGGGTTCGTTGCAATTGTGTTTGTCCTGGTAAGTCAAGAATATTTCATACATTAAAAACAAAACTGTTCCCGATACAATACATCTTTGTTCACAAAGTATACAGCACTTGTACAACAGTTTTAGCTGTTGTAAAACCATTCAAACGGATAATGCAGAAAGTACAGTCAAACCTTGGTTTTCGAACGTCTCGGTTCTCATCCCATTCGGTTTTCAACCAAAAATGTCATATTTTTTTCTGCCCCGGTATACAACTGAAATTTGGTTCTCAACCAAACTGAGTGCATCTGAATGCATCACTCGACTACCCTCCGCGTCCTTATATGTCACGTCTTCCTCATTGTGACCGATGCATTAACATTGTTGTTGTTTTATTTTTGCGAAAATGCAGACATATTTGGTTCAAGAATTTGGTTTGAAAAGTTAGTGTGCCCTGTGTTTGCCCAAAGACAGCTGGGATAGGTGCCAACATGCCCCGTGGCAGAAAGAAAATTGGTGAAAATAAAAGTTTGTTTTTATAGAATTTTACACATGACCTGCTCTATTATTACATTTTTATCCGGTTTATGCGATGAAATAGTTAAAAAGTTGTTTTCAAGACTTTGAACGGATTAAGATTTTTTACATTGATTTTAATGGAAAGCGCTGTTTCGGTTTTTGAGAAATCGGTTTTCGAACAGGTTTCTGAAACGGATTATGGTCGAAAACCGAGGTATCACTGTAATAGAATAGTGAGGTTTTTGCATTTGACAAGACTTTATTTTTGATGCATAAAAAAGGCTTTCACAGTCTACAACCCACAATAATCACAAGTGGTTGCTATTTATCTTTTGAAATATTTATGTGGCGCGGCCTCGCCTCCCTATCCGGAATTTGCACTTTCTCCCCCGGGCCGTGTGGTTTTTTCTCTGGGTCCTACGGTTTCCTCCCACATTCCAAAAACATGCACGGCAGGCTGATTGAACACTCAAAAATTGTCCATTGGTGTATGCGAATTGAACTAACATGTTACTTTTCCCACCAGTCCTCACACTAATGCTATACTTCACATTTGCATATCGTCACTGTGATGTTTATTTACTTTAATAAGAACTGTATTGTTTAAAAAACAACAACAATACAGTTCTTGTTTATGAGCTTGTGAACAAATGTTCACTTTTGACGTATCGTATTCAAGGACTGTCCACGAAAATGCTATCTATTAGCTATCTAGCTGGCTATCTATTAGCTAGCTAGATCGCTCGCTTTCTATCTTTTTGAGTTACTTCCGGGTTGAGTGAACGCTAGCGCGTGTGGCTGTCGCTGCTCACCCACAGAAAACTGATCCTGTGACTGTCAAATGACCTTGAGAGTTTTGAAAGGCGCTTATAAATGAAATGTATTATTATTATCATTTGCTAGCTATTTGCTATGTATTAGCTCTGGCCGGCTAGCTAGCGATTATTATTATTATTATTGACATTAATCAGGAAGAAAATGTACTTTTAAAAGCTCTGTGAGCTAATTTTTCCTCAGGTACTGTTGACACTCCATCACTCAGGGGTAGAATCCAAGCTCAACCTGACCCAGAAAAGGTACTGGACACTTTATTTTTTGTTTGCTGTATTTTACCGTAATGTACTGATGATGATATGTGTTACTGCACAATCCATTTGTACAGGCTTATAAAGATTTCATGGCTAGGCAGAAAACGGGCAGGATGTGCACAGCCGAAGAGGTTGCATACTTGTGTGTCTACCTGGCCTCAGATGAGGTGAGGGTGCTTTACATATTTGCAGCCTTGTTTATACGTCTGTGTAAGCTCTCAGTCGTACAGGAGTGGTCCATCGATGAAAAGGTTTCTTTAGTCGTCATCTGTACTTCTTTGAAGGTGTCGGACGTTTCACTTCTTATCCAAGAAACTTCGTCAGCAAACTAAAGTCTTACTGGTAGTTTAGGCCCTATATATATATATATATATATATATATATATATATATATATATATATATATATATATATATATATATATATATATATATATATATATATATATATATATATATATATATATATATATATATCCCTACTGTCCAGACGTGCCGGACTCTGCTATGATAGGTCCCTGCTCTCAGGTTGGGGGGAGCAGAGGACTACTCCCTGCGGCTCCACTGATTGTTCCTATTGTCCTGACTCACGACTGGCCGGATTGCCCTATTTGCTCTGTTATCACCTCATCAGCATTACTAATCCTATGTTGCCTAAGCAGGCTGTTGTACGAACGATCCAAATTGAACCTCCCACCACCATATCGGTTTAGTGAAGGATTTAGCTGTTTTATGAAAATTGCTTCTTTTACTCCCCTTTCAAACCATGTGAGCCATATGCTGACAAAATCTGCAAAAGTCCAAAAATGTCAAAGGTCGATGGCCTCTCGTCTAACCGAACGATATGCAAAATTACTATTTAAAAAAAATGGAGACACCCTGTATGAAGTATATTCCTAATCTGGTGTGTGTGTGTGCGCGTGTGTGTACTCTTCCACAGTCGGCTTATGTGACTGGCTCAGAGCAAATCATCGATGGAGGTTGGAGACTTTGAAGAGCATTAAGCAAGCTTGTCCCATTATAGGTGTTCCTTTAAGATTGGTTGATTTACTATGTTAAGAGTAAATCGTGATTATCGGGTGTGAAAATTTGGAAGAATGTGCTACATCATGCTGAGTCTTCTGGCAGACTGGGGGTGACTGTACAGAGGCATGTTTGAAAGTAAATCGGACCATAGGCCAGCTCAGAGCAAGTCCCAAGTTGTAGCGCAGGTGATGCAATGTGATTTTGTTGGATTTACTTGCCTGTGTCTCCCTTGCATTGAATTTAAAAGAGATAACAGGACAGCTTCCATTCATTGGTCAGGAAACAAGTCAGCTATGCCCATACAAATATTGAAAAAAAGAAAACACCCATGCAGGTAAAATGTGCTTTGGGCTACATTTGTGCTGGGTACAGAAATAGTGATATATGTGTACAAATTTGATTGTGTCCATGTGATTAATATTGCAATATCATAAACATTAAATCATATGTGCACTACGAAATGTTTGAACTTAACTTCCCCCTCCCAGCCTTACACCAATACCACACGACAGACACTGGACATCACTAATCTTATTACTGTACCATTACTTCTCGGTCAATCTGCCAGAAGGCTGCCAATGCCAGTTCCCAATCTTTGACAATGTTTATGGTGTGAGGTAAGTGTTTTTCTATACATTTAATTGAAGATTAATTGAGGCACTTTACGGGATTATCGGACAAAAAGGTTCCGTGAATCCCCCGAAAAGCACTCTGCACACAATTTGTTTCAAGAATTGGGTATTTGCTGGAAATTGTTCTTTAATCGTGTTTGTATGAATTTATGTGTTTATTCGTTGATGTTTTGCTCGTACAGACCAAACAGGCGAGTAGGGTGAATTGTTATGAATTATTAGTTCGATATACAATTTGCCTTCTTCATATTTTAGCGTTTCGTGACGAGCGAACATGGTAATTTAGTTCTTTGTTGCTAAGTATTTTAGCAACATAAATAACCAAATTACCATGATTACCGGTAGTTTAATGAGAACTGTCAGCTAAATATTTTAGCAACAGCAGTGCATTTTCGCGTAAAATCACTGCTGTAAATCGAGATGTTACAATCTTATTACATACAAACTGAGGGCAACGAGACACTTTAGCTAAAGCACAGCGATGTCCGAAAATATATCTAAGCTTGCGGTGAACCAGGACGAGTAGATTTACGCAAATCGCAAAGTAACTCGATGCTAACAGGTTAGCCATCCAGTGTTGCCACGCCTTTGTTGTGATGTCATATTTATTCGCTATTAACCCATTCAGTCGAAAGTAGAGACCGTTCCCGAACGAACTAGACAAGTTAGCTCGATGTCAGTATTGGCAAGGTGTGCCGATAAACGGAGGATAGACTTTGGCGGAAACATCCACATTCGCCGACTTCCACTGCTCGTCACGCCATATGGCCAAGCATGTAAGCATCAATTAGTGTGGGGCTGTTGACAATATTGGATTAACCAACTGCTGTTGCCCAGTGCCACTGGCTCGTGATTGACATAACATTGTAGTATGTGATGCTAGACGTCAAGGTCCACGACTCGTATTTTTAAGTGAACCTGTTTCGTACGGCTTTGCCAGAAAATCAGCAGTGACGAAAATGTGATCACATTCCACTCTCACTACTGTGTTCTGTGTTGTTGGAAATAAAGACAGGTACAAGTTGTGCGGGAACTGCTCCATCTATGGCCAAGAACTCCACCAGCCAGTTGAATGTACTGTGATCGAAAACTTTGGACCAGATATTCCATTCTGCCATGGAGAACACACGGTCCAACCCTGCAACTCCGGAGCCCAGTCCTGCACCCAGTCCTGCACCCAGCCCCGCACCCAGTCCTGCACGTGCACCCAGTCCTGCACCCAGTCCCCTTCTGGACAGAATTCCTTTGCCAGCAGGAAACCATGTTGAGGTAGTATCAACATTTATTTGTTATCCCTAACTAATATAATGATACACATTTGAGTTCCAGACTGTATTAATGTGCCTATTTTCAGTGTATTACTCTGGTCGTGGTTTTCTTTTTGCACCATTTGCCAAAGAGTCAGGCTTTGGTATTTTTGTGCAACACTAAAAAAACACAATATACAGTATTATTATTAATATACCGTAGTGCACCACTAATCATCTGGTCATCTGCCTTTCTGAGAAGGCTGTGCAAATACCAAATGAAAACCACTGCCTTACAGTCAAAGGTCAAGCTGATATTTCATTGTCCCATCTGTGTAACTTTTGGGGATATATGGCTATAAATTATAGAACTAAACACCTGCATTAGCTTACCTTGTTGATTTTGTTGTTGTAGGAGCACTTCATGCCACAATTTCTACTTTTCTCAAGCCATCTATTGTCTTGCTGAGCTCAGCTATCCTGAAAAGTAACCATATAACATGTCGAGAAGTAAATCCAGAATGCTGTACTCTCATTCCCCTGTTGTCCCATGCTACAGTAAATGCTGCATGGTTTGTGTAGTTTTTCTTGGTACTATTTGAAATTGGAAATGGACCAGTCAAAAACATTGTCGAGGAGACTGCTGTAGAAAAGCATCATGATGATTGAATTTGACCTTGACAATTGTCTGCAAAGTAATTTGGTTCATATTTTCTTTGATGAAATATTCAAGTAGTTTTGTCCCATGCTTTGTATCTCTCTTTGCAGCACCTGAATGTGAACCAGATCCAAGTAGTGGTAAGACGTTGTTCCAGTCCAAATGTCACAGAGGAAACAACATATTTTCTTCCTCGCCATCCTGTCGTGGATGCCGGAACCAACACAGAACCACCACTTGTTTGCTGCCCCTTGCTTCACAGATTTTGCCCATGTCCTCCAAGAGGCCTTGTGGCCTCGGTCATTACAAAAGGTAAGACCACAACAGGATCATTTTAGGCTCACCCAGGTTATCATACCATCAGTGATAATCTGTGACATTATCTTTTCTTAAAATGGCAATAATATAATCATATTTTTTTAAAAGGACAACCGACGCCTCCGGACAAGTTGTGTCCATAATTTGTAAAATGGCTTCAAATGACTTCTACTGAGCGTATTTTACAAAGATTCCACCGCATATATCTATATTTTACGTTTTAAGACTCACACTGAATATTCCGGAAGTCTTGTTTTTGAGTTGGTGACGAGTCCTCACGTTACGTCACTGAAGGAACGCCCCTGACCGAAAAAAGGACACATTGTAGCAGTCCTTCCATCACGTCAATGCATTTTGCTGTACTTTGGTCTGAAAACTTCGTGTAGCACCAAAAAGAGGCAGAAGAGGGCGACAAAGCTCAGTGTAAGGAATTAATCAGCCTGTGGAAACGGGCTGATTAATCATTCATTTCGTTCATAATCGTTCTTTTTTTGCAGCTTTTGGACACTTAAGTCATTTTTATTGGTGTTTTGCATTTGACTAAAAATATCATACTGCGTGTTTTGGGTATTTTAGATGCTATAAAACGTTTTTCTGTTGTCAGTTAGGAAACAAAACAGTGATGTCGGTCGTGCTTTAACTCTGTTAACTTGTGTCTTCTCCAGTCCTCTTGGCTGCTGTGCTCTTTGGAGTGGTGTGGTCTGTCACAGAGGACGAATGTCTTCCAGGTGGCAACCTGTTTGGCATTACGGTGCTTTTCATCTCTGCAGTTATTGGTGGCAAAATGGTGGCTCTGATTCGGCTGCCTAGACTTCCACCATTCCCTCCACTTCTTGGTAGGAAATCAAACATCTTTAGGACAAACATAAGGGCTGCACAAACCAAATACAATATATTAAATTTTTAGTCCATCAATTCACAAATAAAAAAAAAGTTCAGGTAAAATGATAAATCGAATCTCGTGTTGTTCTTTGATGCTTTGCAGTGTTAGGTTGAACAGCTTGCCTTTTGATACTTGCCTGGTCTGTATGCCATAAATTGGAATTGGTACAATACATTTTGGTCATGTATGAATCATCTTTTTGTTTTTTGAACAATAGTGGCTATTTCATCGCATTATCAGGTTACAAGATGCATGAAAAACGTAAAACGTAAAATATAGCTATATGCGGTGGAATCTTTGTAAAATACGCTCAATAGAAGTCATTTGAAGCCATTTTACAAATTATGGACACAATTTTTCCGGAGGCGTCGGTTGTCCTTTAAATGACTTGACACGAAAGGTTGGATTACTACATACACAATTGCCTTTATCGTCTAATTGGATTGTGGAGCCTCAGAAGTCCTATCTGAAACTAAACTTATATTAACTTTAACACATTGGGAGGATAAAATTATCTGCAATATTTGTTTCCTACTGCAGGTATGCTTCTCATGGGTGTCATGCTGAGAAATGTCCCAGTAATAACAGACGGTGTGTACATTAACTTCAAGTGGTCCGCCTCCCTCAGGAACATTGCGCTAGCCGTCATTCTAGCCAGAGCTGGTTTGGGTTTGGATCCCTCGGTAAGATGTTGGATTCAGAAATACAGAAAAGTGTGTTCATGTTTTAGTTAGCTCTATGCTAAATACAGCATGTGGGCTGCAAAATTGTGACACTGTCGATTAAAGATGTTCTTCCGGGTCATTTTGAGGCATCAAGACTGATGTGTAGCGTCCCAGAAAATGCAGAAGATGGCGCCAGAGCTCCGTTGGAAATGGGTTGATTTTTCTGCTTGGAATTTGTGTCAGCGAATATCAAATAGTTGCTTGGTGCAACACACAACGATTCACCATCTCGTTATTTATGTGTTTTCCTTCTAATTTCGCCATCAACACAAAGTTTTCAGACCAAAGTACCCAAAATGCATTGTATGTCCTTTCTCGGTCAGGGGCGTTCCTTCCGTGACGTCACGAATCGTCACCAACTCAAAAACAAGACTTCCTGAAGATTCAGCGCAAGTCTTAAAACGTAAAATATCGCTATATGCGGTGTAATCTTTGTAAAATACGCTCAGTAGAAGTCATTTGAAGTGATTTTACGATATGTATAAGATATGTCAGGCTAGTATTGATACTTTACATTCACATTAAGAACAACTAAACGCAAAACATGAACAACATTAAATGCATACAAATAGAAATAAAATATCCATAGATCCAACAGATGAGAAAATGTATTCAAAAATGTTGATAATAACCACTTGCATCTTTTGCTTTGCCAGGCTCTGAGGAAGCTAAAGTCTGTGTGTTTGCGTGTGGCAGTGGGGCCATGCATCATTGAGGCCTGCACCATAGCTCTGGTCTCCCACTTCCTCATGGGTTTGCCCTGGGTGTGGGGCTTCATCCTTGGGTAAATATCTCCCCTTTCTATCGATAACGGCTCATCGGAATATCACTGGGCACATTGCATTATTGTCTCAGTCATCTTTCAATGTTTTTAGAAAACAAGGGTGAACATATTTTTTTAGATCACACCATTTTTTTTGAGGGACGGTGATTTTTTTTCCTGTCACTTAAAGGACAACCGGACAAGTTGTGTCCATAATTTGTAAAATCACTTAAAATGACTTCTACAGAGCGTATTTTACAAAGATTCCACCGCATATAGCTATATTTTACGTTTTAAGACTCTCGCTGAATATTCAGGAAGTCTTGTGTTCGAGTTGATGACAATCCGCACGTGACGTCACGTTTGGAACGCCACTGACAGAGAAAGCGACACACAATGCATTTTACGCTACTTTGTTTGGTCTGAAAACTTCGTGTTGATGGCGAAATTAGAAGGAAAACACATAAATAACGTGATGGTGAATCGTTCTAAAAATCTTTTTCTGTCATCCAAAAATATTGAAAAATAGCTTTGGCAATTATTCTATAGAGCCGTCGAAATGTACGTCCCATACCCATTGAGTGGGGCCGTCCGTCTCTTGCACTTTGCAGCTTTGTGCTCGGCGCTGTGTCTCCCGCAGTGGTGGTCCCCTCTATGTTGCTACTCCAGAAGGACGGTTACGGTGTGGAGCAGGGCATCCCAACCGTGTTAATGGCAGCAGGCAGCTTTGATGACATACTGGCCATAACAGGGTTCACGACATGCTTGGGAATGGCTTTTGCGACAGGTAAAGCACACTTAGTGTAGCTCAGGTCACCACTGAGATGCCTGTATGTGTGTAAATACATGATGACTACATTTCTTGTAAATCTTGCTCTTGTAGGTTCCACATGGTACAACATCTTGCGAGGTGTACTGGAGGTGGCCAGTGGCTTGGTTGCTGGGATCCTTCTTGGCTTCCTCATCCAGTACTTTCCCAGTCTCGACCAGGTTACATCTTGGAACATCTGCACTTAGCTGAGTCATTGAATCTGACCACCATAGTACAGACCCCGGCCAGTTACTAAAGGCTGGGAATACCGAGCTTCAAAGCCACGCTTCCCACTGTTGCTTGGAAGTCTTGAAAATTCAAAATTGTTTCAGGATTTGAAAAAAAAACTGACAAATAAAACACATAATTGTGGTGCAAATCATCAATGGTACCTCTTTACATTTCTAGTTTACAGTGGGGCCTTGGCTTACAAACTTAATTGGTTCCCAGACAGAGTGTGTAAGGTAAAAAGTGTATCCCAAAAATTAATTTCAAACGCACACCTCGTTTGTGTTTTTCAATTATCTTCTTCTCCTCGACTGTAATTTTGTTTTTTGTCTTCATCGGCTGAACACGAGCCTGTGGTGGGGTCTTTTTTGGTCCTATAACAGCAAAAGTATCTGTTAAAAAAATCGTTGGAGACAATCGACGTGTGCACTCACAGAAAGGGGGTGTGGAAAGATAGGCTGGCTGGGGCGCTGTTCGGTCGTGTGCTTTGGTGTTCTTCCGCCGAAGATTACTCCGTCAGCCGTGGTGGGGCGGCGCTCCGTGTGTATCCCAAAAAGTCGTGCTTAATCCAAAGTTTAATTTTCATAAATTTAACGTTAGTAAATCGAAAATTTCAAGGTGTTGGTAAACCGAGGCCCCACTGTACTTTCCTGTTTTAGTACATCCTTGTGTCTTTCGCAAAATGCAGGCGCCAAACTACAATCATACAATATGTTTGTATTTTTAAGAATGATACTTACCCTCAGGTGTGTCATTTTGGGGAATCCTAAATTTACCCACAAATTATGATCGGCCACCACAATGTATAAAAGACAACGTGCAGTATGTCCTCACTGAGTGTGATTTGTCTTTGTAGAAACACTTGGTGATGAAGCGATCCTTCCTGGTGCTCGGCCTGTCTGTCTTTACTGTGTTTGGCAGCGGTGTGGCTGGATTTCCTGGCTCTGGTGGCCTCTGTACTCTGGTATTGGCATTTCTCGCTGGTCTCGGATGGGGTACAGAAAAGGTAACCCTCGGCAAGCATCATTGGATTTACAGTAATACTTTTCCTACTTGGCTACACGCACGCCAGAGGCAACAGAAATCAACACCGAGTTCTGTTTATCTGTATAGGCACGCGTGGAGGAAGTGGTGGGATGGGCTTGGGATGTGTTTCAGCCACTTCTGTTTGGCTTAATCGGAGCGGAGATAAGAGTGTCGGAGTTGGAGGGTCACACAGTTGGTGAGAGCATCGAGAGGATCTCCGAAAAATGTTTACCAGAGTGCTACCAATTCTTTAAAATACAACAGTTTCAAATGTTGCTTATTACTTCTGAATGCTTGTTATAAATTGCTATCAGAAGGGAATAGGGAGTATGAAGTATATGCTATTTAGCTAGGCGCAGACATTATTTAAAGGACAACCGATGCCTCCGGACAGACAAGTTGTGTCCATAAATTGTAAAATCACTTCAAATGACTTCTACTGAGCGTATTTTACAAAGATTTCACGGCATGTAGCTATATTTTACGTTTTAAGACTCGCGCTGAATATTCAAGAAGTCCTGTTTTTGAGTTGGTGACGATTCCTGAAGTCACGTCACGGAAGGAACACCCCTGACCGAGAAAGCGACCCACAATGCATTTTGCGGTACTTAGTTTGGTCTGAAAACTTCGTGTTGATCCATGTTGATGGCGAAATTAGAAGAAAAACGCATAAATAATGTGATGGTGAATTGTTGTGTGTTGCACCAAGACAACTATTTGATATTTGCTGACACGAATTCCCAACAGACAAATCAGCCCATTTCCAATGGAGCCTGGGCGCCATCTTCTGCATTTTCTGGGACGCTACACATCAGTCCTGATGCCTCAAAATGACATGGAAGAACTTCTTTAATCGATTGCAAACGTGTATGCTTTCCTCTTCAGAACTATTTGAATCATATTCATAACTGGATGAGTAACAAGAATGCATATTCTCCGAATCTGAAGCCATTGTTTTGATTCTCGAGCAAGGCAAGACGTCGGGGCGGGACCTTCTGAAACTGAAACTTTCTCAGATCATTTTGAAGTTGTTTTGGGAGACTTTAAGTCATTTTTATTGGTGTTTTTCATTTGACGAAAGATATCAGCCTGCGTGTTTTGGGTATTTTAGATGCGATAAAACGTTTTTCTGATGTCAGTTAGGAAACAAAAAAAAAATGGTGTCGGTTGTCCTTTAAATTTAGTAGTTTTTAAAGACATCTTTAATCAAATTTGGCATTTATGGTTCCATGTGAACTTTTAATATTCTGTTTGTACTTTTATAAAAGAATTGTTGATACAATCATATATATGTCTTACTGGTTTTGATGTTTAGGATTTTAAGGTTCTGATAAAGTTTAGACATTGATCTAGAAAGGTGTATACTTTGACTTCAATATACTGAGGAGGCTGTTGTCATAAAAAGTTATGACAGTGTTGTTTACTCAAACAAACAGGTCTAGGTATTGCTTCTCTGCTGATTGCACTGCTGGTTCGTCTCCTTTTCACCTACGTTTGCGTGTTGTTCGCCGGCTTCAACATTAGAGAAAAGCTGTTTATTGCATTGGCTTGGATGCCCAAAGCCACCGTGCAGGTATTCTCTTAAAAAATATAGTAATACATCATTTTTCAGAAATTTGCTGGTTGTTACACAAAGGACTGCAAAGCTAAACTCATTGTTTGAAATTTCCAGGCAGCTATTGGCTCCACAGCGTTGGACATGGCCAGAACAAAGCACGACCAGCAGATGCAGAAGTATGGCATGGATGTGCTGACCGTGGCTGTGCTTTCCATTCTTCTCACGGCGCCAGTTGGAGCCATTATCATAGGCCTGTGTGGACCATGCCTGTTGCAAAAACCAAAGAACTCAGCCTGTGGTGAGCGAGTCAAACCAAATTTATCAGCTTTTTTCTTAGGTAGGTAACATGTCAGCAGTATTTGTCAACTAAACCCAGCTCCGAATTTAACACCCATGCTTCGTAGTTGTTAAGTAGTGAGTAAATGCAATCAAAATGTCGCTTGGCTTTCCCTCATTTTAGCAATTGAAGCAATTTCAGTGCCAAACACTAGTTTGTTAACCACTAATTCTTGTAAGAGACATTGTATATTACATAGAAAACCAAGGTCTACCAACTACTCTGTTTTGGGATCAAGCACATCCAGAAATAGTGAAAACTGAGTCCTCTTTAAGTAGGTTTATACTGTCCTATAGGTGAATCAATGTGGTGGCAAAGCACTGCATAAAGCTCCCCAACTCTCTTTAAAGGACAACCGACAGCACTTTTTTGTTTCCGCAATGACATCAGAAAAACGTTTTTTAGCATCTAAAATACCCAAAACACGCAGGGTGATATTTTTAGTCAAATGCAAAACACCAATAAAAATGACTTAAAGTGTGCTGAAACTGCAAAAACTTGAAACCGGAAGTGGCCAGTTTCAGAAGGTCCCGCCCCCTTGTTCGTGATGTCACGCCAAGACGTCTTGCCTTGCTCGAGAATCAAAACAATGGCTTCAGATTCGGAGAACATGCTTTCTTGTTACTCATCCAGTTATGAATATGATTCAAATAGTTCTGAAGAGGAAAGCATACATGGTAGCAATCGATTAAAGAATTTACTGTCATTTTGAGGCATGGGGGGGGGGGGGTTGCACCCAATTTGTTTTTTTTCCAGCAACAAATGCTGTAGATTAAAAAAAAAATCATGACCCAAAATGTCATCAACCATTGCTTGCTCTATGTCTCCACCAGGCACTGGGGCAGGTGATGATGAAGACAATGAAACGCCGGTCACCTATGAAAGTACTCTTTGACCTCTCTCGTCTCAATGCAAACAATGTGGTATTGAATGAGTCCTTAATTTTCGATTTTGAGGGCATTCGTCTGCAACTGCTGAAACACTGTGGACTAGCATCAAACACTTTTCTGTTCATATCTATTTTGACATTTTCTCAATGTATTCTTGATGGGACATTTGACTCAAATTTTAATTTGAAACAAAAATCATTTTAATGACATGTTGGATATGTCAGCTCTCCTTTAGCCACCGAGTGGCCTACTTTGTCTTTTACTGTATTCAAATAGCTCGTGCTGTTCTCTCTATTGCAGGAGCACACGTCTGAATGGCTTATTTATAGCCACTGGTAATTTCCAGGCCTCCAAAAAATGACCCACATCTGAGCATGCGAATGGTCATGCAGTGTACAAGAGGTATTTTCACATCAGAGTCAAAATGTTCATAATATTGAATGAATTAGTTTTATGAATGTGATTTTGATTTATGATTATTTTTTAAGATTGTGGTTCTTATTTGTTCAAATAAGGGAATTGAGTTTTATGGTAATACTTTACTACTAAGTACATCTGCTAGCCTATTGAGTTAGTTACACAAATGAGAATTATAATAGTTTTTTGAAACAGGAGCTGGTGTGATAATTATCAACTATTTTTTTTTTCAAAATGTGTAAAACCTCAGCACAAAAATATAAACGGTAATTCAAATATTTCCTTTTGCTGGAAGCTGAATCATATTCAGTCTTATGCATTCATCATTTATTTGTTATTTTCAATACAGTTTTGTTTACTTTCATTCGTTACAATAGTTAAGGCACTTGAAGATGTTCAATTAATTTGTGATGTTTGTGTGCAGTATTAGAGTATTTATGAAATATATATATATATTGAACTGTGAATTAGTTTTTTACAAAATATTTAATAAAGATTTTTTTCCAATTTTAATCTCTTGCTTAGCTCTTCAGTTTTAAGATTACCGGTAGTTTAATGTGACAACTGTCAGTACTGCGGATCAACGTTTGACATTATAAATGAACATGAACGAGTTTGAGTAAACATTTTTATCCAGTAGAAAGTACTGTATGTTCGAACCTTTGATTAGAACAGCATTAAGAATCTAATTTTAGCTCAGAGCACAACTGTGCCAATATTTGGATGCTCAAAATACAGAAGAAAGTTAATTCAAACCATGTGCCAGAAAACATAAAAATACAACTGTGAGTATATTCAAAAATATTGGTAATTACTGAAGAAGTAAATTATATACAGTCACTGTCATGGTACACTGCATAATAAGAAACAGGCTAAAAACAACAATGCTTTGGTCACTAACCTTTTTAAAATTCTACAGCAATGTTGATGAAACTGGACTGTGGAATAGTTTGAAAGGATTGAATCAAATCACTGACTGCATAACAACGGTTGCTAGGAGACTTAAATATTTTAACATGGCCTTAAATATTTCAAATCATTTATTCACCGTTCTGCCTATTTCACATTCTGGAATGGATTACAGTTGCGACATGAACAAATGAAGTAAAAGGAGGAGGCCGGTCATCTGAAAAAAATGTAATAGAGTTGCCAGAATTCTCAGAGGCTTTACTTCACACCTGATAGAGAGGAAATTGTTGCCGTGGGAGGTTTACGCTGATAAAATGACATTTTACACTCAAAGCAGTCTTAATGGTTTATGGAGGCTCTCGATGTAGTAATCAAATTCACAATCACAAATATACAAAAACAACAAAAATGCTAACCATTCATTTGTCAACACATCAGGACTACTTCAGGTGATGACTGCATGACATTACATTTCTCTCCTGCATGTGCAAAAAAAAAAAAAAACATATGAAGTGTAAATTAATGTAATGTAAATACTGGGTGAAATGGGTTCTCCCAGTAGGTGGTCTATAGGATCTTCTTCTTGAGTATAAGTGGTCCCACATTGTCTCCGGTCAGCTCGTTGTGTTTTAAGTGTGACTTGTCACAAACAGGAAACTGAAAAGAGGAAATACATTGGTGTCACTTGCCAGCTGCTCAACCACTTAATCACCCAAGTTGAGAATATTTAGATACAAATGTTGCAGATAAAACATTGTGATAACTCCCAGCGATTTTGACTGCTCACCCTTATCTGTGTCAAAGGGGACGAGCGAACACTTTGATAGAATTTTGAAAAATGAAAAAAAAAAAAAAAGCAGATTCTCTACCCTGTCATGGGTCAATCACAGAAGGCAGTCAACTATTAACTCATTCAAATCATCATTGAGTGGGAGCTGAGACATTTCATGTAAAAAAAAAAAACAAACGTACAGACTTCAAAACAAGATGACAAAATTCACTTACTGTTTTAGACCGCCAACAGCGACAGTAGCACACATTTACACTGTTGAGGTCCTCGATGTCTATCTCGTTGACCACTTTGGGGTTCTCTTTCTGAATCTTCAGGTTGATTAGACAGTCTCTCTGTTTCTTCTTCTTGGGAAAGAACGGCCGAATGGTCATGTAGCCCAGCAGAGCCAAGATGCCCAGTAAAGGCAGCAACCGCAGCCATTCGGATACTACGGACGTAAGGATGTATAGACACAATTGATTGATTGGAGTGCAAACGGCACATCAGGGTTACATGGTCCTTGTTGTTTTTTGTTTGCTCGTTTTATTGAACAGTAGTCAGTTCAATTGTTACTTTGCACATTGGAACAACCTGTGAAGTCCGTAATGCGTTATACTAAAACGCATCGATTTTCACATTAATCTAATGCGTTCCTTCTGTCAGTCAAATACGCTGCATTGCAAAGTCACATTTCGTTACCGGTTAGCAATTGATAATGTTGCAAAGCATTTTTCAGCACTCTCAAGCATAGTTGCATGTAACATAACAAGGCTTTAATTCATTCAGGGAGTCCAATATTGGTCGCGGTAATTACTGCCTGATGATAGAGTTGTGAAGTTTGGTCATCTTAATACCAACATTTTAATTTACAGTGACTGACTCGTGGTGGTTGCCCGTATGCCTAAATACAGTAAAAGGTTGGGCGCCAGGAGTGAAAAGGTGTTCCCATGAGGTCAAGAAGTCATCAAGCAGGACATTCATAAGAGTACTGCATTACAGCTGTCGTTTATTCACCTGTTAACCTTACAAATCCACCGATCGTCTCCGGAAGAGGAAGTTTCTTCAGGTATGCTGGAAGCTGAATTTTTATTATCCTCGAAATCGTTTCGAAAACCATCTTGAAATTTCGATGCAGCAGATTTCGAGTTTGACTTCAATAATTCCTACGCTTCATTTATGACCGGTACGTAATTCTTGTGCTTCAATATTTGCGAGGAGAAAAAAAAGAACGTAATTGCCATCGTGAATATGCCTAGAGCAACCAATCATCACCCGAGGAGTTGGTGGATTTTGATTGGACAGCAGTATGAAGGCGGTGCAAAAACATTGCTTCTCTGACTTCGAAAAAAACTAAAAACGGACAACGTTTTACAGCGGAATTCATGCGGTTTGTTTGTACCGTAAATATGTATCTCAATTATAGAAATATTTACTAAAGCAAACAGAAAAAACGCCAAGTTTAAAACACGTGACACATGTCAAAGACGAGGTTGCGCGCTTCCCAGCATCCTTTGCAGTTTCTTGTATTTAGATGTCGTGAACAGAATATTCGTCCTGCTTACATCTGTTTTTGTGTTTTTTTTTTTTATGAGCGTGACTCGTTTATTTAAACGCAGCAGAAGAATGAACGAGAGGGACGCGTAAGCGTGAACTTTCAGGCAGCAGGCCTGCAGAATAACTGAACCCGTCGAGACTGAATAACTGAACACTGCGAGATGAATAAAGGGAAATCAAATCCAATCCGATATTTCTTGAAGTCCACGATGATCTCAACCGACTTCAGTGTGTTCAGCTCATCATCATCATCATCATCATCATCCCCCTGGCCAGTTCACCAAACCACTAACACATGCACGGAAAACTTCTTATTTTCCTTTCGGCTTTTCCCTTCAGGGGTCGCCACAGCGAATCAGTGTCCCCTATCTAACCCGGTTTTGTGCATCCTCTTCTCTCACACCAACTACCTTCGTGTCCACTTTGACAACAACCTGCATAGAAAACATTTGATATAATTGTTCGACATCAAAGATGAATATTATGTGTTACATTAGCAAATGAATCCTCAAGGTGCATTCACAATCAGAAATACAGTTGTCTGAAAATGTGTCAGTACTGTTTGTGGCAAATGTGGTGCAACACAGGCCAGAATACACATTAAAGCTTCAATTTGTGGAAGTCCACGGTGTAGTGCTTCACTCGAAAATTATCCTCACATCATCATTCATTGTTTACCTTTAGTGGCGTTGGAACAAATTCAAAGGCAAATGTTTCTGTTGTCATCCACCATTATCTTGTATTATTTGTATGTCTTCTTCCTTTTTGGGGGGTAACGTTCGATTTTTGTAGCTTTACCTTACTGCGGCCGAAGCGTGTGTGTGTGTGTTATTGATAATTAGGTTCGAATCATTTTATTCACCTCTCCATATTTTCACAAAACTCGGATGCGGCGTGACCTATTTGCTTTATTTTTTGCGCCCCCATGTGTTGGATTTTAATAAATGTAATTTGTCTCAAAAACAACAGTACCCATATTGCACCAGCTCGATAAAGAAGCCGAATCTACTCCTGAAAATATATTCATTTGTTTATCTGTTAAGACTTCTTAGTCCACTTGGGTTCTTAAAAAAGAGACAAAAGTTTATATGTATATGTCCTCAAAATACAGATGATATTCACACGATTATATCAATTTTATTCATGTAATTTAAAATAGGGATATTGTTGGGCAGCTAAAATCTGAGTTTAAGGCCCTGAACCTTCGGTGTCATTGGTGAGTGACCGAATATGTCCCACTGCAGGTTATTTGCCAGGCTGCTTTGTAAGTATTCATCATACAACCTTTATCGAATTGTTGTTTCATTATTGCATACATGTGTTTGGGTGTTATTTAGTAGCTCTTTCAGTTTATGATTTTTATGTTGCTCTTGCTTGCTGTAGTACATAAGGTTTCTCGACAGTTAGCATGCTAGTACACAAGTTAGCGTCTTGGATTGAGTGTCAGAAGTGCACTTGGTTGTTTATGCCCACGCCCCACGAGCCCACAATTTAAACCTCTCCCCAGGCGTTAAGCAGCTGTGAATTCAGAGGCTGGTTTAGTTTCCTCAACACATAATGCACATTTCGGGCTAGTTTTGTATATAGTGTCTTGCACGTTTGAATTTAGACGTAGGCAATTGCTTCTGCATTTAATCATCGATGGCAGTCTGCTTTCGGAATTCACGTCCTCCTCACCTTTTCGAGTTTGCAAATGAACTTTGCACATTGTCATTGACCAGTCGTGTGTCGAAGGTCCTACAGAACAAAGTTCAACATTGAGTGCTGATTTCATACGCCCGACTGCTACTTCATTTGTCACTTGATTGTTTTCATGACTGAGTGGAAAAAAGCACTGCTTGCATCTGTCAATACGCGCTGATAAGAGCACGCACACCGTCGTCTTGTAGTTTGCAGAAATTGTTTTACTTTAAACCGCTTAATCACGTTCAGTCGATTGTATTACATACTATAAACAAGTACGTAATTGAAATTTGGACGGTTTCTTAATACAGCTGCCTTAATTGGTGTTTGAAAAATAATGTGATGTTACTGAAAATTGGCAATGATGTGTTGCAATATGTGATGTATTTTGTCTGGGTTCAAGTGCAGCAAAGTGGTGTCAGGCACTGTTATACAGGAACAAGACAGAACCTCTACATCACCAAGAACACTAAGGTCATCTGTCAAGGTTTCACAGGAAAGCAGGTTTGTCCTAAACCCTTTTAATCACCCAAACAGTGTTTGCACCACTATGGAGGCATTTTAGAATAGATGGTACTATTAGACGTAACCCCCAAGTTTCTTGTGCTTTGCATGTTGTTTTACTTTTATTTTTTTCCCCCACTACAAAAAGTATTTTTTTTTTTGCAGTGAGAAAATTTGGTGGTAATCATGTAAAAAGAAATGGAACTAAGTGAAAGTGAAGTACCATTTTATTGTCAAATGTGCTGTATGTGCACAATCCATCACAGATGACATTTCTTCCCTCTCAACCAGACAACAAACGACAAGAGGAGCCGCTCTGGGTACATGTGCCCCCAAACAACAGTTACTGTGGAACATATAGCACAAATATTGTTGACTGCTGAATAATACGATTTAATATCAAAACAGGTCTTTTGAAAGTTGTATGCCCGACGTAAATGTTGTACGCTGCCGGGCAGACTTTAGCACTTTGAATCGCTTTTGTCACCTTTAATATAGCTGTATTGAAAGACGCGAGATGATGCTTCTTGTCTGCTGTAAATGATTTCTCTGAGTGAAAAAAACTACAATAGCAAGTTCTGATCTTCTTCCGCCCATTCACACACACTGACTTCTCTTTCCACCAAGGGGACATTTCACAGCCAACAGTCTCTCGACTATGGATCACAGTTAGTTGGAGGCGTGTCCCCTGGCAAAGGGGGCAAGACTCATCTTGACCTGCCTGTCTTCAACTCAGTCAAGGAGGTCAGTGTGAATTTTTTCAGCACAAGTTACAATTGACATGCAATTCTGCAAAAACCTGAATTTTGGCAATCCAAGTGTGTGTGCTTGCACTTAATTCTCTGAGTAGACATTAGATGGCAGTGTTTAACAATTTTACATTCGCCATTTTAAATTGGTTTCTTTATTTCGGACCTCAGGCAAAGGAAGGCACAGGAGCTGACGCCACCGTGATATATGTGCCGCCTCCTTTTGCTGCAGCTGCTATCATCGAGGCCATTGATGCTGAAATTCCCCTGGTAGTGTGCATCACTGAGGGCATCCCCCAGCAGGATATGGTGAAAGTGAAACACAAACTCCTGCGCCAGAACACCACCCGTCTCATTGGCCCGAACTGCCCAGGAGTCATCAATGTAAGCACGTTGTGTGTTTGCGCGTGTTCACAAGGCAGAATGCACACACATTCTTCCGATTTAACGCATCCTCCGGTGAAATACAACACTGCGCATTCAAAGTCATTGTTTGCAGTTAATTTTTTTTTACGGATTTTTATATATACAGTAAAGTCTCGTTATATCGATATTCAAGGGAGTCCGAAAAAATATCGATATAACCGGGACTATCGATATATCCGACCCTGTTTGCATGTAATTTTCTCCGTGCGTGCATAGAAATAGTATCGATATAACCGGGACTATCGATATATCCGATATCGATATAACGAGACTTTACTGTATTTTCTTTCGTACGTTTAGTTATTCACTAGTTTGATTGAAATGCTTAATATTATTTGTTTATTTTTAGCCAGGGGAGTGCAAGATAGGGATCATGCCCGGCCACATACATAAGAAAGGAAGGATTGGTAAGTTTTCCAGATTTTATTTGATCTCAAATTGGCTGTCGTCTAATTACATGAAATGTTGGTTGTCCTTAAAGGACAACCGACAGCAGATTTTTGTTTCCTAACTGACATCAGAAAAATACAGATGGCTGATATTTTTAGTCAAACGCAAAACACCAATAAGAATAACAAAGTTGCCCAAAACTGCCACTAATAAGCTCAAAACTGGAGATATTCAGAAAGTCCCGCCCTCCTTCACAAACTGCCTTGCTCCAGAATCAAAACAATGGCTTGAGAGAGTTCAGATTTGGAAAAAGATCCTTTCTTGTTACTCATCCAGTTATGAATATGATTCAAATAGTTCTGAAGAGGAAAGCATAAATGTTTGCATAAGTGTTTGCGATCGATTAAAGAAGTCCTTCCGCATCTTCTCTGAATCTGGAGCCATTGTTTTGATTCTCGAGCAAGGCCAGATGTCTTGGCGTGACACCACGAACAAGGGGGCGGGACCTTCTGAAACTGGCCACTTCCGGTTACAATTTGAAGTACTTTTTAGACACTTTAAGTCATTTTTATTGGTGTTTTGCATTTGACTAAAAATATCATACTGCGTGTTTTGCGTATTTTCGATGCGATAAAACGTTTTTCTGATGTCAGTTAGGAAACAAAAAAGTGGTGTCAGTTGTCCTTTAAAGTTTTTCATACTCAATTGGTTGTCATTATCAAATTGCTATAATTTTAAACCATTCTAACATCTTTGATCACTGTCTTGACAGGTATTGTGTCTAGGTCAGGAACGCTGACATATGAGGCTGTGCACCAAACTACACAAGTTGGTCTTGGCCAGTCCCTCTGCATTGGTAAGATCGCAGTGATGTTTGCTATGATGTATCCCCCCCCCCCCAATACTCTTGTAATGTTCTGCTCATTAAAATATGCTGATGTGTTTTGCCAAATCACCACTCCGTACTAAGAAATAAAAAATTAAGTCAATTATATAACGTTTCATGTTTGGTTGAAAACATTTTTTGCTCTCTGAATATGAATTCAAATCGACTGGGTGTCTGGATCAATTGCCCGTCATGGCAAACATGGTCACTTCTTGACAACACTATTATTTACTATTTATTTTATACAACTCAAATCTTATGGCCAAATTATCCCCCAACCAATAACGGCGGTCAAGTCACCCAAAAACAACTTGGGTTCATTATGATTTTGACATTTTAATTATAGTGTGTCCTATAGTCTGACTTCATAAAGGCTGCTGCTGCTGCAGTCGAGTTTAATGCCGTAGAGTTTATTAAAATGCTTTATTGGTGGTTCTGCGACAAAGTTTGACTTTGACCTGCGGGTCTGCAGCAAATTATGGTTGGTACAATATTTTTATATGATTGTCATTTGTTTTGCTGTTAATGTGTTTCTCTTTGATTATTCATAACGTTTTCTTCTTAAAGTCGGTGGCTATTTTTTTTAACGATGTTTGCTTGCGAAGGGGCTTCCGGAGATGTAATCTTATAGTGGAAATAGTGCTTAATGGCTCTTGTAGCTGCAGCGATCATTTATGGAGAGCAAAGGAAAAATTCGAGAAAAAGCGTGGTGGAATATATTACAGGCTATGCTGCGGCACTCAAGTTCATGTTTTTCCCAAATGTCCCAATTTCTAGCTTGGATATTCATTGTTTGAAGAAGACTTTATGCCAGCAACCTAAATTGACTACTAAATGTTTTGTGGGTGTTTGAAATCCTGTAGTTGAATGTTTTCTTTTCCTCCCATCTTCTGATAAGTGTCATGGATGGAAGGACGAGGCCCATTCTGTCCGTTTCGAGTAATACCGATCTCTTGCTTGAGGGTTTCTCTTTTCATATCCCATTGTAGCTCATTAATATCATGTAGGATTTCAATGACGGTCCTCCTTATTGTTTGTTCAACTCTGACTCTCACCCACCATTTCAGATTAATGTTATATAAACTGTTTGACCTATCGTATTTGAGTATAACACGCACACGTGTATAACGCGCACTCCTAATTTTAAATTATAAATCAGTATAAAATTTTGTTTCACTTTTTCTTGGCTCAGACCAAGCATTGTGATAATCATTTCTTGCCGATGTAAACACTGAATGACAGTGTAAACACTGAATCAAAACTCTGGATAGTGGGTAATTGTGCAAAACAATTCACTCACGTTTCAGTGTGGGCGAGGAAAGGAAATAAAGCGTTGCTCAAGAAATGGTAATCAACAATTAAAAAAAAAAAGGAATGCTCGTGACCCGGGTCTTTCCGCGAATCGAAACTGAAGGGCGAGAATAGTCATGGAAATGCTGCCCCTTCCTGGAAGGGTTAAAGCATTATATATATATACACAGTAAAGTCTCGTTATATCGATATCGGATATATCGATAGTCCCGGTTATATCGATACTATTTCTATGCACGCACGGAGAAAAATACATGCAAACAGGGTTGGATATATCGATAGTCCCGGTTATATCGATATTTTTTCGGACTCCCTTGAATATCGATATAACGAGACTTTACTGTATATATATATGAGTTTTTTTTCCCCAGGCCTCGTTTATAACGCGCACCCAAAAATTGAGTTCTTTTTTAGGTAGAAAATTTTCCGCGTTATACTCGAATAAATACGGTACTTAAAAAAATACCCAGTCCAAGTCTTTACATTTTAACATTTTGCTCTGAAAGACGCAGATAACTCCCTCAGCAATACCTGAAAAGTAATTGCAAAAGTAAACCACACAGAATGTCATAGATGAGAAAGCAGAACCTAAAATCGTAAACATGATAGTTCAAAAGTATTATTGGGATTCAAGATTTTGTAATCTTCTGTCCGCATCAAATTGATAGTGTCCGAAAGGTAAGGAGGTGTGACTGCTCTGGGAAGTTGCTAAACGTAGCAGTCGGCGCACTGCCTGATGAGGCAAAATAAAGAAACACACTTGAGATGTCGAATACACAAAAAAATGATGCTCAAAGTAAATCCATCTATTAATATTGTGTTCGCTCACGAGAAGCCATTCCAACTGTGCCGAATTGTTTTCACAAATCCCCCAACGAAGAGCCGTGAAAAAGCCCGCTGCCTCTGTGATAATCAGACCGTATGAGGCTTAAAGTTCGTTGCGCCTGATTTGCATTTGATTCTCCGGCAGTGCTGCCATGTGGTCCTCAAATATTCACACGGTGCTCCTGAGAGATTCCCGAGGACACAACACACATTTGCTTTGTCTCCTGCAAAGGTATTGGCGGGGATCCGTTCAACGGTACCAACTTCATAGATTGCCTGGAGGTATTCCTGCGGGATCCCAAGACGGAGGGCATCATCCTGATTGGGGAGATTGGGGGCAATGCAGAGGAAAATGCAGCAGAGTATCTTAAACAACACAACTCGGTAAGTGGAATCGACTTATTTGCCCGCTTGCTGTCTTGCGTTCCTTCTTGAACAATACTACTTGTGCCACAATATAAGTCTTACAAATATGGCATAGAGCACAGCACAGGTCAAAAACACAGTGTTATCTCTGGCAGTGTTTCTTCTCGATCTCAGCTCTTCGCCTCCCCCCCTTTTGTCTGCAAATTCTATGTAATTAACATGATCAAGATAAAGAATGGCATATGGGTGTGTGAGCTTTCTACTCATGGGGCATGTTTCGCAAATGTACCGTGTTGTTGAGCAACACGTATTTTATGGCCATATAGAGCAGCGAGAAGATTTGCTCATGCAGCAAGAAATTGTAACGGACGTTTTGAAATCCAAGCAAGACCCGCACTTTTGCTCCTTCATGCATGCATGTGTGCGTTTTGTTTCTCTATCTTTCGTGTGTTTGTGGTGCGCTGAAGCCGAGAAATTGATTTGATTTACCCTGTAACTCTAATGCATGCAAATCTCTTGCAAGCGTCTCAGGAGAATCTCTTCTTGCCGTCTTTCTCCATCTCTTTTTTTCTCTCTTTCTTCCTCTTTCCCACCCCAAATTAAGTACAAACAACAACCAGCACAGCCCGTCACCTAAAGTGTTCACAGTGCAGCACAGTTCAAATGAAGCAAGCATGAGAGTGGGTAACATGCATTGAAAGTCAAATGTGCAGAACATGGCACAGAAAGTGTTTAGTGTAGGATGCCTTAATAATTGAAATTCCTTTAGTCACGCAAAACCACCTTTTCTCCATGTTCAAAATGTACTGAAGCGCATTTCAATCTCGGCATTTTGCTCTTGTGCCTCAGATTGGAGCCTCTACTTTCTTTCAAATCACCAGTATTTATGACTCATAATTTTGTGTTGCGTCACGGGAAACAAAGTTGTTCATAGATTTTAAATGGCTGGGGACAGACTCAATTTTTCAATA
Organism: Hippocampus bargibanti; assembly: GCF_051943395.1. Classification (NCBI taxonomy): domain Eukaryota; kingdom Metazoa; phylum Chordata; class Actinopteri; order Syngnathiformes; family Syngnathidae; genus Hippocampus; species Hippocampus bargibanti. The sequence continues at coordinate 22,242,350 of NC_142743.1, forward strand.
TCATAACTGTGTAAAATCCAAGAAAACAACTTTGTAGCCCCTTCCTTGGCTCTACTGTCAGATTTTATAATAAATGACATGTTTCAAGGTTCACTGGATATCAATTTTGGCCACGCTTGCCAACATGATGCGGTATTAAAAGCCATTTGGATCAATGAGCTGCCAAGCATTCCTGGCTGGTGGTTTTCTGGAGTCCCAAATCCAGAAATAAGGTCTTACACAGGATGAGCGTATGATAATTTCCTTCAGTATCTTTCGCCCAAGCTTCCATGAAGGTGTAGTGCTATTTCTTTCATCCTCATTTCAGCTTCATGACTTTTAGCCCAGCTTGTCTCCATCAAGCTTACATAAAACCTTTTGTCATTTTGAGGAACCAACACCACATACTTATGTGAGCTGCACCAAGACGGTGCCAGATACAGTAAAGTCTTGTTATATCGATAGTCCCGGTTATATCGATACTATTTGTATGCACGCACGGAGAAAATTACATGCAAACAGGGTCGGATATATCGATAGTCCCGGTTATATCGATATTTTTTCGGACTCCCTTGAATATCGATATAACGAGACTTTACTGTAAATGCCAGCCATCCAATTTCATTGGGTCATATTTTGGAGTCTTAGTCTCACTTTTTAATATTGTTTATTGAATTAACCACTCCCCCAAAACTGCTTAATGCAGGAGAAAGCTCCAAAAGAGGAACTGTATTTTTTTGTATGCCACTCCTTTGCAAAGTTGCATACTGGTGGTGTCCACACTAATTAACTAATTACAGTAAATCGCATCATACAAAGAACACTTAACTTACGGGGATTGCTAGCATGGTTATTTCTTCAGCACGAGATTTGATAGAAAATGATAAAAGCAGATTGTGCCTTTTGCGACAAGATGCGCCCTGTTCTCGCTACCGCCTACCATGAATTATTTGCCACCTGTGAGTCATTATATTCCTTAGACGACGTATTGTCGGAATGTTAGTACTTCTTCACCGCCTCAGCCGGATGATCCTCAAAACAATTGTTTGAAAGCTGTCTGAGGGGTTTGGGGGGTGAGATAAGAAGAGTGGCAAGCATGCAAGATTCCTGTCCAATGATGCAATGGATCTCAGATATATGGGCTGAATGTGATGTTGTGTCTGTCTTTTTGAGCATTCAAGATGTGAACCTCAAAATCACCTACGTATATAGATTTTCAGCAACTGTGTTGCAGCTTAGCCCATTGCTAACTTGATTTCAAGTCTTTTCCTTTTCCACCATTTTTTTGTTTCTTAACTGACATCAGAAAAACGTTTTATAGCATCTGAAATACCCAAAACACGCAGGCTGATATTTTTAGTCAAATGCAAAACACCAATAAAATTGACTAAATCTGCAAAAAATTGAGCTGCGTATTGGGCATTTTCAGAAGGTCCCGCCCCCAGTGACATCACGCCAAGACGTCTCGCCTTTCTCGGGAATCAAAACAATGGCTTCAGATTCGGAGAATATGCTTTCTTGTTACACATCCAGTAAAAGGACAACCGACACCACTTGTTTATTTCCTTACTGACATCAGAAAAACGTTTTATAGCATCTAAAATACCCAAAACACGCAGGATGATATTTTTAGTCAAATGGAAAACACCAATAAAAATGACTTAGTGTCAAAAAACTACTTCAAATTGAACCCGGAAGTGGCCGGAAGGTCCCACCCCTTTGTTCGTGGTGTCACGCCAAGACGTCTTGCCTTGCTCGAGAATCAAAACAATGGCTTCAGATTCGGAGAAGATGCTTTCTTGTTACGCATCCAGTTATGAATATGAGTCAAATAGTTCTGAAGAGGAATGCATACATGTTTGCAATCGATTATAGAAGGTCTTCCGGGTCATTTTGAGGCATCAAGACTGATGTGTAGCGTCCCAGAAAATGCAGAAGATGGCGCCAGAGACCATTGGAAATAGGTTGATTTGTCTGCTTGGAATTTGTGCCAGCGAATATCAAATACAGTAAAGTCTCGTCATATCGATATCGGATATATCGAGAGTCCCGGTTATATCGATACTATTTCTATGCACGCACTGAGAAAATTACATGCAAACAGGGTCGGATATATCGATAGTCCCGGTTATATCGATATTTTTTTCGGACTCCCTTGAATATCGATATAACGAGACTTTACTGTAGTTGTCTTGGTGCAAAAGCCAGGCAATAAAAACCATTCAAGGGAAGGAGCAAGAAAAACACATACATTAGTGGGACGAGACAAGGCCGTTGCAGAATCTGCACATTTGGCAGATTTAGCTCCAAAATTGTAATCTTCTAATATATGATTAAAAAAAAATTTCAATCAAAGGATAGAGCTCGCAGACATGACGTGATCTAACCTCGGATGCTTGTCGTTATCAATACCGTGGTGGCTTTTGCATGTGTTTTAAGTCTGATTTGAACCGCTTTCTGAGTACGTTGGCGCTATCCTTCTTTCCAGCGCCGGTGTTATTGCCACGGATGAAATATTAAGTGTTACTCACCTTGAAAATGATCGAAACTGTTGAGCGCAAAATCCATCAAGGAGCAAGCAGTATAGACAGACAGGCGCCGAGCTAATCAGCGACTGCTGCATGACTAATTACCATCTCAGACACGAGGTGATTTGAGGTGGCAGGCGCCTTGGCCCCTATCTGGTCATCCACCAACCCATGCAATTAAACTGCTTGATTGACCCTTTGTTTTAATAATGCGGGCTGAGACAGAGACGGCTGCTCAGATAAGACTCTTATCATCTGCGCTCTGTAATGGGAGGACACGGGTTGTTTAATTTGTAATGAATGAATAAAATGCAGGTGCAGAAAACAAATTGCTCAGATTTATGCACACTCCCTCTCTCCTATATTTCTTTCCGTGCTGTCTATGACCACGCCAGTTGGACGGTTTGTAAAAGTCCTCACCCTCGGAGATGAGATGATTATTCTTTTTAGTGGGTCTTTTCACCTTCTTATTTTCCTTATTTCTCCCTTTGCTGACGTGTGTAGGGTGCAAACGCCAAGCCAGTGGTGTCCTTCATCGCTGGGCTTACTGCTCCTCCCGGGCGAAGGATGGGCCACGCCGGTGCGATCATTGCTGGCGGAAAAGGAGGCGCCAAAGAGAAAATTGCTGCCCTGCAGTCAGCCGGAGTTGTTGTCAGCATGTCCCCCGCTCAGTTGGGCAGCACAATGTTTAAGGTGAGTCTTCGGAATATACAAACCCTTATTTTTATGCAGCGTATCAGTCAAAGTGGATAAAACTCAAATTTTGGTTTAAAAATATTCAAAAACTTTCGGGTGTATCTTGGAGTTACTTTTTTTTTGTTGAAAACAATCAAAGAAGGGTAAGATGGGAGCTCTAATATTTCTGAGTAAGTCATTGTTGTATATTGTCTCTTTCCTTGAATTGTGGCCAAAGAAAATCTTTCGTGATTTTTTTTTGGGGGGTCATTATTTATTTATTTTTACAAGGAGAAAAACGGATTATTATACAGATTATATTCATTCATATTCATTCATAGTTTAGGGGGAGAACTGCACAATATGTTCAACTTGAAGATGTAAGCTATATATATCGATATATATCGATATATATATATATATATATATATATATATATATATATATATATATATATATATATATATATATAATATATATATTTTTTTTTACAAGAATGAAATGGTACTGGAAAAACTAAACTATTGTCAAACAATGACTAGCCATTATTTCAGCAAGGTTTGTATGATCAATACAGTTGCATGCATTTAAGCCATATTCGAAATGATAAAAAAAAAAAAAATAAAATTGTAGATTTACTTGGAACTGTGACGATATCATCTCTTAGTAGAAAGTTCGAGCGAGAACGTTTAATATACCGTCAAGAACGTTGGAATGTAATATATACACATTTGACAGTGGGTATGTTAGTACTGCTGTGTCTTTATTTCATCATATCTCAGGAGAAGCGTTGTTAAAAGGATTTATAAAATTGGAATACATGTATTACACTCATTTGTCATCTTACACTTTCATTACCATTGCTGACAAATATTGATTTACACACATGCACACATTTTTTCCCCCTCTCTCCTTGTTTTAATTCATTATCATTGACTATAATAGTGAAAAACGTGCAATATGGTTACACGTTTTGCACCCCCGCAGCCTCTCCCCAACCTGCAGCTTTCATTTTTCTCTGTTAATCTTAAGCGCCGTAATGGAAGTTATTCAAAGATGTGTGTGGGACCTGTTGAGGTTGCGGGAAAACCATCGTCGCACAACAGCTGCCCAAAAATTCTTTAGAAGATACAGTTTTGTTATATTAGGAGGTGCTCTGATACAAAATGTATCATCATAGTGAAGATCTTGTAAAATGGTCATGTAATTTTTCTTCAATGGGAAATGTATGGCACTCGCGTGGATTGGTACCACAGTGATGTGGTAAGCCTTGAGTGGGGGATGGCGCATTGTCATGACGTGTGATACACTACACACATTCCAACAAATTGCTTTCTCACGTGCTGGTAGTTTGGCATTTTTGTGATTGCCCCTTTGGGATAATTCATTCTTAATTACACTCTTAATTGTCACTTTTCAAACATAGCACTGCATACCTCTTTTTGGTTGCAGCCTATTAGTGCTTCAGGACATGATAAATCAACAATCAGTTTGACGCGCTTGCCACTTCAATTACAATTGAAGTTCTCCCTTTGTGAAATGAATGAAGACCTTACTGTGAAAGTAGACTACAATGTTGGACTCACTCGTATCTTATTCAGTGTACACTCGACTGGAAATGATCTGCACAAACGCTAAGTAAAGTGGGGCTAGACAGAAAACACACGTGGGGCATGTCTTGATGATTTTCAGCATTTCCATGGCTCTCTGGTAGTCGTTAGCTTTTTCATGCATTCCACAGATGGACATATGAACGTAGAACAAACATCGTTTTCTATTTCACACAAAGGAACAACAACAACAACAAAAATATATGCGTATGATAGGTTTTCAATGATGAGATTGTACTTTGTGCTGCAGTTGCAGTAATTCAGAAATCAGAAAACATTTATTCGTCCCACAATGGGGAAATTTGCAGTCCACAGCAGCAATTTGAAAGGGGGATGGGGTCGGGGAGGGGGTGAAAGGATAGAAACAAGATATTCTAAGCATAGAAAAATAAAAATGTCAACTGTATACTGTAAATGTGCAAAACCGTTTCATAAAAAACTACATAGTGCAAGTATCAAGAAAGCCATATTGACATATGTAGCTGTATTGCATCAACCCATATTTACAGTACAAGTGTAATTTTTTTTTTAAAAAACGTGATTATTGAGAATTGCAAAGCCTGACAGCAGTCGGTAGGAACGAACGGCGGTACCTCTCCTTCTTGCAGCGTGGGTGTAACAGTCTCTGGCTGAAGGAGCTATCATTTTCATATTTCCCAAGTTTTTTTGTGGATGGCATCGTTTGAAACTCATTCAAGTATACATTATTTACTGAGTTAGCCGCTAGAATGAGCAGCGGCTCCGCTGCACGGCGGCAATATCAGAAAATGTGTTATTCTGATGAGAACATTAATATGCAATAATAATTAGTACCTTCGTAACTTTTGTTTACCAACACGTACACGCGCTCTTGCTCAAGTCAATTTTGCCACGTGAAATTGAGTGATGCACTTTCCGTCACAAGTGGGCCGAGCGCTTGCCATTGCTCTCATTTCAATCTGTTGCTCGTCCGTCCTGACATGTTTCCTTGCTTTCGCTTGCTGTGTGGCGTCACTTTTTGACTGGCATCCCCCACCCTTTCATTTTTTTTTACTCCTTGTTAAACGTCAATCTCCTGTCAAAGTTCCTCTCCCCCATTTCACAAACATTGTGGTTTTACTCCCTACTCCCGTCTGTGTGCAAACACAACCATCTTTTCCTTCGCTCTTATTCCTTTTTTTTCCATGCCATTACAGTTATTTCTTTGAAAGCCTCGTCCCACATGATCCCGCTGATTCTTTGCTAAAGCAGCTGCTTGCAATCAAGCACAACTCCCGTGTTGACCCACCAAAAGGTTTCTTAATTCATTTGTCTATTCCCAGAACAGCAAAAGGGTTTAAAGATTTTGAAGGCATTTGAAACATTGACCCAAAGTCTCCTCGAGGTGGCAGTACTGTAATTCCTTTAGGTCTCTCCAAGACTATTTGGAATGGAACCTGCACTCGGTCCTTGTGTGTACTGCAGATCTGATAAATGGCATTCGCATTAAATTACTGCCTGCCATCCCATGGAAAACCTCCCTTCCATGGGATGGCGGGAAGAGCATAATCTACCATCCTACTTTTTTTGTGTCATCTGTCTGAAATTGAATATGTAAATAGCTAGATTAAAAAAAAACGACAAACATCATGCTTCTCATTTATAGTCCCGTAGTCCGATTTTACATACAAAGCAATTATAGTCTCACATGTATTCGATTATCGCCGGTGCGAGCTGTCCCGATCAATCACAGAACGTGAGTGGATTTCACAGCAGCATTTTGGTCTTGAACGGGCAGGCATGTGAGGTCCACTCTAGGGGATCTATAAACAGGCTCTCTTCTGCTCTCGCAGCCTTGTTTCCCGTCTTTCAAAAGAGCTGGGAGATATCAACACAAATAAATAATTCCCTTCTGTCTCCGTCACTTCGCTCCCTGTTGCTTTTCCCCCTTCCTGTCTTGTCTTTAGGAGTTTGAGAAGAGGAAGATGCTGTGAGCACTTTGAGAAGATCTGTGACCTCCAAGACGAACAACTGGATTCTGGATGTGCATATGTCCCTTGATTTAGCTCAGCAACCATGAGCACACATTCAGTGTTTATATTGTAATTCTGTCAGGATCTTGCACACTAAGAAAGAAAGAAGGAGTCTTGCCGTTATTTTAAAGAGGCCATTATACACATGTCGAAGCTTGGCGGTTTTTCTCCACATCATGTAAAAGCTAAGCAAAGCCTGCCGTTGTCACTGTTGTAAGAAGTGTATCCCATCATTTGTAAACAGCCGCCCATCTGAATAAGAAATATGTCTCACCATCATGCCGCTTCCCTGGTTTTATGTGACATCAGTGCTACGGATGATGTCTTGGGCTCCTAATTATTATTATTTTTGTTTGGTCTCTGTCATTTGCAGTTGGCGTGGTCATTATCACAGCCTGTGCCAAGGACACATTTTAGAACAAGTTCTAGTTTAATAATGACTTGCATTTCTATATTTGGCTCATGTCAAGGCTAAATTTTAACATAAGATTGCAAATCTGGACACGTTAGCTTGCTATTCGGAGTAGAAGCTCACTGTTTGGTCAGCCCTCAGTCCTGACCAAGAGGATAAACTTACATTAGTCAATACATAAAGGGAAAAAAAAAACATTTTTTTTATCATATGCATAATAGGGTTGCAGAAGTCATTCAATCAAGATGAAATATTTAATGAAAATGTGATAATAGAAGAGACGACATACTTTTGATTGATCCATCCCTTTGGAAAATTGATTGAGCATATCATGTGATTCACTGCTTTCTTCTACCAAGATAAAACGGTTGTGATAATAGGGTTGATGTATGTTTTTTGACACACGTTCCATGTATATGTTCCATTCAGATTTTAAATATTAAAACCAATTTTCCTGCAGTTAGATACTCCAATCAAACCAATTGCATGCCAAACATTCAATTAAAATGTGAACCGTATTATTTGGGATTAAATTTGGTGATTGAAGAGGGGTGGGGAGGACAAAAAAGTAATTTTAGGGAGTGGTTCATGATGCATTGGAATTTAAATAAACTTCTAGCTTCCTTTCCTCCATTTTTTTTTTAATTTGGTCTCATAAAAAATAAAAATACTTTGTACTTGTAAATACCTTGATTTTGCGAAACAGGTTACCTTTATCGGGGAGAAAAAATCAGATCATAGCGTATTACTGTCAGTTTTTTTCCGGTGTATAAGGCGCACATGAGCATAGGGTGCACCACCAATGAAAAGTGTATTTTCAAACTTTTTCCATAAAAGGCGCATCGGACTATAAGGCGTACCTTCAATTAATGAAAAAGGTTTTCCAAATATATGGCGAACCACATTATGAGGCGCTACAATATAGGCTAGGTTTACACACCACTTCTTCTACAGGAGGGAATAGAGTCGATGGCTGTTGACAGTAGTTGCGAGAGCCGTTGTGGCTCAATATTACTTCACATATAAGGTGCACTTGCGTATAAGGCGTGGGGTCATCTTTTGATGAAAATCAAGGCTTTTGGATGGGCCTTATACACCGGAAAAAATATGGTATGGTATGGTGTAGCAATACTGGCCTTTACAGTAATGGTCAGTCAGCAGGGTAAAGTGCCGAATCCCATTCGCGGCCACCTGTCGGTAAGCAGGCGTATCAACAACAAAAATTAACATGTTCTATCCATCACTCGACACGCGCATGCGTATCAACGACAAAAGGTAAAATGTTCCATCCATTACCCCCGTCAAGTCATGTTTTGCGTATGCCATCCCTCCAAACATGGCGGCGCTATAAAGACAGTGGTCAAAGCAAGTCGTCTCCTGTCGTTCCTCCGGACATAACATTTCACAGGATGCATGCCAAGAATTAGCACATTATAGCCAATGAATGCAATGCCGGTAAATGACTTGTACTGCTCTAAAAGGTTTTCAGTTTAAACAAATGATAAAGAAGTGAGGTTCAGAGAAGTGTTGTTGTCTCAACACCTCCACCCTCACCTCCCCAATTCAGCTTCAGGCTCGTGGATGAGTTGAAGCAAACTCACCGTGTGCGGTGGGTTCTTAACAGTTGCTAGCTGCAATAGCAAACAATGGCGCATGCTGCCCCCTGCCAATTAGTATAATTAATTTCCGGCAGCAAAGCACATAGACTGGAAAGCTGCATAGGTGAGCTTTGTTTTGTTGCCCTTAGCTGTAATTACATGCTTTGTTTACACCCACTCTCAATTAAGTCTTCATCCATTCATTGTCACTTTATCCTCATTTTACATGGATGTGCGCCAATGAACCGTTGTCACATTGTTTCATAGATATCATTGATCCTACGCGGTGGTGCAAAGTTTCCACGATGCATTCTCCATTAAAGCATCGAACTGTTTTCAGGACAAGAAATAAAACCAAGAGGCTTGACAGTAGCAATTTGCATGAGGCTGTGTTGTTTTAATAGAACCACTGACTTGAGATTGCTTTGGGAATTGAGGGCAAGAATGAGGACAGAGCCCGCGATGTATAGGCATCGAAGAGTACAGCCCCTTCCTTTTCGCTCTCAATCATCTGTAGAATTGGTTTCTTCTTCATGAAACGTGTACTTGTATGCTGTAAAATACACCAGCTATCAACGGAATTGATAGGTTGACTCCAAACATTAGTGTCACTCTCATTGAAGAGAGCAGGAACATGCGCAATACAATCTCGTCAGTTATGTAAAGTCTTCAGTCAATGCAATCGTTTGCATGATTACTCTCTTCATTTCTGTGTTCTAACAAGGCAAATTTAAAGAAGTACTGAGGCAATTGAGCAATGAATTTTCACTTGATTGGAGATTTGCAAGAAACACATTGAGTGCCCGTAATGTCGACCACAAAGCCTCACGAAAATCAATGTATGCGTATATACATATAAAGTATCCTGTTTGTGTGTACATATATACATAGATGGCATAGGCATGTTGGTGAAAGTCTTTCTGTAGCCCAGGGGTTCGCAAGCCATAAAATGACTTTACAGTTTATTTCTTTAATCATAATACTATAGCACATTTATTATACATAGAATAAGGTATATTTTGTGTAGTTTTAAGGCGTAGAAAATTAGAAAGTAGAAAAGTATGTTTTATGGGGACCTGGGAACGGATTATTCTCATTTTAATGGTTTCCTATGGGAAATACATTTTTGGGATACACACTTTTTTACCTTATACACTCTGTCTGGGAACAAATAGTTTCGTAAGCCAAGGTCCCACTGTATTCTGTTTCCTGGTTCCTGTATTATCCCAGCTTTTAAATCTTAATCCCTTTTCATATCTTCTGCCATGTAATTTTAGAGGTAGTAATCCAAGATTATATCCCACATTTCAATATTGATCCTCGGGGGTGAGAGCACATTTTTCTTTCCTGTAAAGAGATGTGTTTACATGTGTCTCTCGTTGCAATAATACTTTCCATGTTTGGCTCCCATGCACAGTTATCACAACCCGCCAGCTGTTGCTCGACTCCTCATCAGGATGCTTCCTCCTCATACCCCGCGCCCCCGTTTGGGATTGTCAACCGTGTGTCCTAATCCCCCCGAGAGATGAGTTTTAATGTGCCGAGGTATATTTTGTCGTTTGAATTCTCCTTAGTTTGTCAGCCGTTGTCGATGCGGTAGAGTACATAAATTTTTCAAATTAAGAGATAAACAAAACATCCCCGGCCCACGAAGGAACCATTCGACATTCTGATGAAAAACCTTTCAACTTTGTCTTTTTTTATTATACAGTAAAGTCTCGTTATATCGATATTCAAGGGAGTCCGAAAAAATATCGATATAACCGGGACTATCGATATATCCGACTCTGTTTGCATGTAATTTTCTCAGTGCGTGCATAGAAATAGTATCGATATAACCGGGACTATCGATATATCCGATATCGATATAACGAGATTTTACTGTACTTGCTTTCTTGTTGCGGGAGTGAATCCTTTTAGGCAACCCGCTGATGGTGCTATAACTTGTATTTTCACACAAAGAATGTCAAAGGAGGATGATTACCTCAAGTGCTTGGTTGTCATATTGGTTGCGGTCAGCAAATTCTTCACGACGCTCATAATTTTTGATTGTATTTTTGATCAATTTAATGCTGGGGAAGTTTTTTCACATTTTTTTTCCTGCCTAATGAATAACTTACCGTTATGTTTCCTCAGGCGACACCTTTTCGCTGCTTCCTTTATTGCACACTTTTTAAAAGATTATCCATCCTTTGCTGCCTTTCCACCAAATGGTAGGACTAGGCAAGAGGTCTACTGCCCTGAGATTTCACACAATTTTGTATTTGTTCTTTTAATACCATTTAATACCAGTGTTGGTGTGGTAGGGGGCAAGTTGATAGCAAGAGCAAGATCCAATGTAGACGCGGATCCAATATAACATCAACAAGTTGGAAAGGGCTGAGGATGAATTTCCGGTGATTTAAAAGTCACACGTTGGAAGGCTCTGAAATGGGGTCATTCAGGACTGCTGTCGAAACCCGCTACGAGACGCTCCAACGATATCCGAGCAATAACCTGCTTATAAAACTCACTTGACTGTTTGGTTGTCTGTCTGGCAGTGTGTAGGTGTGTGATAGGAAAACGCATTCATACACAAAACAAACACTTATTATTTAACTGGACGTTCACAACAAGTATTGAATGTTTTTGATGGCCATAGCCTTAGAAAACCCTTATTAAATGAAATGTTAGCTAGCCCCTTTCAAGTCTGTTTATCTTTGCTCAGTGTATCTTCCATGCTTGTATCGTATATATGAGCTTTGGAGATTTGTTTTTCTTCCAGAGAAGAGACTGCTGTAATCATCTCTATGGTAACTCGTATTAAATCGTTTCCAACATTTACATGAAAGGAGAGAAACTGCTCTGGGTGAGAGCATGTGAGCATTGAGCACATTATTTGCTTTGGCGATATTTTCCAGCCAGGAGTTTCCCCATCTAAGGCCGTCATGATATTTCTCCTGTCGATGTTGACTTCCTCATGCTTTCAAGTTGTGCGACTCGCAGGCCTCACTTTGCTTATCAATGGGAAATTGAGAGAAAATCCATCCGCTGTCTTCAAGTGGATGTTGTATTTGCCTCAGGAATATCTCCAAACTTTGCTGGATATTTTCCGTGCATGTTATAGTTTGCTGTGTTGTTGAGATACAGGGCTTTAAGTGCCTGTGCTGAATAATCTATGTGTCTGCTAAATTCCACTTTCATACTCCTGGAAAATGAATTCTAAAGCAGTCGCGAGGTGCGGGACTTGAACTCCTGGCTCTGTTATCTCTGATGCAAATATTTGTCTCGTGCACTCTTCCAAGAGATATCTGCAAGTTAGAGGATATTGTTTGAAGGTTTGACAAGTTTATATCAATCCACACTTGAAAAAAGTGACATCGGTTGTCCTTTAAAGGATGGTTTCTTGCTAAGATCCCTCAACCAATTGTGAACATTTTTTTGTTTGTTGGAACCGTGTGTCCCTCTGACAAAGGACCCACCCCCTGAAAGATTCCCTGTCGACCGAGAAATGTTTATCAGGGTTGTTGTTGATCATCGAATCAATCGCACGGCCTGAAAACATGGCTCGAGCCATTTCTACCGCAAGCAGAGGGACTTAATGGTGTTTCTGTGATAAGACATTCAACCTTCATCTGTGGCTGCATGTGGTACCTGGTGATAAAGGGCGAGGGCCACACTGGGACACCTCTCTTTGATTTGAGGAAGCTACAATGACGAGGGGTGCTTGCCATGCATCCCAAATTCATCTTAACAGATGTGCCAAAACTGTTTGTTGCGGGACTAAATGGCGAGAGTCTTTTGATGACTGATTCTTTCCTTCAAATGGTCAATGGCACTTTTAAGTAAATCAAAGAGAACCTTTTTAGTATTCAAAAAGTCACTGCATTTGGCAGGCAAACAAGGTAAATTACCGCAGTGTCCTGACTTGAGTGCTTCACCCTCTTATGCACACTTACGCAAGAGATAATGTGGCTTACTCTTCTGGAATAAGCAGTGACAGTGATAAAGCATGCCGAGAGATAAGTTTGGAAAACAGATGATCACACTGTCATTTTGACAGATAGCAACCTGCCCCACCTTGCAGGTTTTTTTGGACAGTGACCACCCGTGTCCTTTTGTCTCTGTTGATAAATATTTTGGCAACCTGTCAACAATTTCTGCAAATATAAATAGAGCAGATTGATTTATACGTGCTGTAAATATACCGCTGGCAACCCGCTGAATGAAAAAGCAGGCATCAAGCCGTAATGCGTTAACGGCGCTGTGGTCTAATAAACTCTTTGCGGCCATTCAAGCATGCCAACAATTACGTTTTATTTGCTCATTGGAGCTTGCCTAAGCTGCAATCAAATATGTTACATGTTTGATTGAAAAAAAAAATCATGTGTATGTGCAAATCATGAGTTTTTTTTAATAGAAAATCCAGCTGCATTCTACATTAACAATTACTTTGATTGTGATCACTTCTTTCATTGGCCTCCATGTCTCCTCTGGGATTATTTTCTGAGTCTTAGAGTTGTGTAGGTGGGAAAGACCAATCAACATGACTGGAGAGATTACACTTGCCAACAATAGAGCGTTTTTTTTTAAATTGTCACGCCCCTTGTGAAATATGAATTCAAAAAACAGTGTTGAGATCAAGCACATACTATTGCTTTTCAGAGACACAATCAGGTGTGCAAGCTTCACCATGTTTGCCACACAAAATAGTTTCATTAAAGCAGGGGTGTCAAAGTCATTTTTTGCCGCAGGCCACATTGTAGTTATGGTTTCCCCTCGAGGCCCGTTATGAATTTGGGGAAGCCATTAGAGTGTTTAATCCCCTCCACATATTATATATAGAGCGTACAACAAATTAATGAATAACTACTTTTCCAATCTGAAGTCAAGAATAATGACTGTTATTGTGGTTTACATAAAAAAAAAAATGAAATTTTGGTTAGGATTTTAGCAAGCATCTTGGAATTTCACAAGTTTGATTTGCTTTCGCGGGCCGAAGAAAATGATGTGGCGGGCCGGATTTGGCCCTCGGGCCTTGACTTTGACACCTGTGCATTAAAGGGTTAGTTCATCCCATTACTATTGTTTATTTTAAAGATTTCGAACCTTTAGAGATATAGCAGAATTTTTTTCAACCCAAAGACATTGTGAAAAACAAAACTGGGCTAAAATCTTTTTTTTTTTTCAAGAATAGAGTAAGACAGAAAATGATTCCAGAATTGTTTCCAATGAAGAATCAGGCAAAGCTAATTGAGAAAAGTCATTTATTTACTTGATTAAAAAATTAATTGTGAATTTAATTACTTCCTAGTGGATAATTTCCTCAAGGTTTACCAATTTCACAGCCATAATTCCACGGTTGAACATGGCATCATGTTTTTTTGTTACTCACCCTAAAAAAAGCTAATTACACACTGCTCTCTCTCTCTCTCTCTCTCTCTCTCTCTCTCTCTCTCTCTCTCTCTCTCTCTCTCTCTCTCTCTCTCTCTCTCTCTCTCTCTCTCTCTCTCTCTCTCTCTCTCTCTCTCTCTCTCTCTCTCTCTCATTTTCCATTCAGTGGCTCATTTTGCTATGCTGGTGCGTGGTTCATCTTGTTCTCTGCAGCCAATTTAAAAGCACCTTAATCCTGTGGAGAATATTGCATCTTGCTCTCCTGTGATTGAAGCCTGGTAGGATCAGATTTAATGCTCTTGGTTGTATTGCGACCATATTCGTATCCACGCATAAATGTCAGATGCCCTACTCTACAACAATGGAACTTTTAAATTAAAATATGCTGGGAGGTGAGAGGAGCTTTAATGGGAGGTCCAATTAAGAATTTTCTGTCCAACACCCCCCGCACTCGCCCCCCAATATCTGCCTGAACCACCTTTATGCCAGTTGGCAGCTGAGTTCCACTATTTAAATAAGACTAGTGGTTAACCTTCATTTGACAGTTTCTGTTCCTGAGAGAAAAACAGGTTTGGTTATTTAGTTGTCAATAATGTTTTATGGGATGCTGGGAACGGATTATTCCCATTTTAATGGTTTCCTATGAGAAATTAATGTTTGGAATACACACTGTTCGGCTTACACACACTTTCTAGGAAGCAATTAAGTTTTTGTTTTTATGTTACTTGTTGCGTCCGCTGCGCACCCGCAGAAAAAATATTCTGTGACTGTAAAGTGTCCTTGAGAATTTTGAAAGGCGCTTATAAATGAAATGTATTATTATTATTATTACTATTATTATTATTAGATTTGTTTTCCATCATTTCAAAGATTCATGTGGTATCCGCTAACTAATAGTAGTAACTAATAGCAGTCCTTCCATCACGTCAATGAATTTTGCTCTACTTGTTTGGTCTGAAAACTTCGTGTTGCACCAAAAAGAGGCAGAAGAGGGCGACAAAGCTCCGTGTAAGGAATTAATCAGCCCGTGGAAACGTGTATGTTTTCCTCTTCAGAACTATTTGAATCATATTCATAACTGGACGTGTAACAAGAAAGCATATTCTCCGAATCTGAAGCCATAGTTTTGATTCTCGAGCAAGGCAAGGTGTCTTGGCATGATGTCACGAACTGGGGGCGGGACTTTCTGAAAATGCCCAATTCGCATCTCAATTTTTTGCAGATTTAGCACACTTTAAATCATTTTTATTGGTGTTTTGCATTTGACTAAAAATATCAGCCTGCGTGTTTTGGGTATTTTAGATGCTATAAAAGGTTTTTCTGATGTCAGTTAGGAAACAAAAAAGTGATGTCGGTTGTCCTTTAAAGGACATTTTGAGCGCTCAGTTTTAGCATCTGCCACAAGACATTCCAGTGCAACTTGTATCATGCAAACAAAAGTGTTGTGGTGAATCAACACTGTTGACATGCTTTTTTTTCCTCGCCACGAAGAGCATGTGAAAGAAGCTAACATAATTGGCTCTCTCAGGACAAGGTTTACGGTCTTGAGCCACATTTTCGCAAAGTTGGCTCAAGCGGAACGCGTCGTCTATAGTCCCTAATGTATTATCAATGCAAATCCTGTTAAGCGAATGTGCACACCAATGCCCAAATGATAATTTAATCCTACAGTAAGTGTTCATGGATGATGGTATGAGTCCCAGTGTGAATGTTAAATGAACTCTCAGCGCCATCTTATATCAGAGTTCATGCCGAGCATCGAGTGGCCACATATTTTTCCCCCCATATGCTCACTCTGTCAATGTGTGTTGGGAAGATGCTACGCGTTCACATGAATAATAAACAGCATTTCTAATGACTGCTGTGCTTTTGACTTGGGAGTTGATTGTACTGCAGTGGGTGGTCTTGCTGCATACCCACCTGACACAAATATCACACAGCATTCTCATCTACTCTTTAAAAGCTTTGCAATGTCATCTGAGTGAGCCAAAGCACAAACAGGGGTCCTGTGTTTGCTTTAAGGATGAATAATAAACCAAGAGTGTAAAGTTTGGAACACCAAGATAGAATGCAAACTCTTCTTTGCATACCCCGGAGACTCTTAAATTGAATTCGCCCAACAGACTTTTACCCTGCAAAGGCGTGTTTTCTTTTTCTTCTTTTGATTTGTTTCAGGCGTAATTGACGGGAAAGAGAAAAAAAAAAACAGCCATAGAATGGGAAAAATCAGTATCATGTACTGTGTCCACAGCAAAGTGCCAACATGCAAGGTTTGCAACCCATAGATAACGTACAACAGCTTGCAACTTCCAATTTCAATTTCACTCTCAACGCAAAGATGCAGCTCCACCACTTTCAAATGTTGAGGAACAGAAAAAGATGGATGGATTAGATTTTAAAAATCCTGTTATAGATTCAATAATTTTATTTAAAAAAAATCTGGGCTCCACCTTTTCATACAAATCATGAGAATGGCTTTTTGGGGGAGGAAACCAACACGTTCACCTGAGTATGCCCCAAAAATAGATCTTAGACTTGTTTTGCAAAACACCAATAAAAATGACCTAAAGTGTCCAAAATCTGCTACAAATCAGCTTAAAACTAGGGATTTTCAGAAAGTCCCGCCCCCAATTTGTGACGTCACGCCAAGTCGTCTTGCCTTGCTCAAGAAACAAAACAATGGGCTCACGGAGTTCAGATTCGGAGAAGATGCCTTCTTGTTACTCATCCAGTTATGAATATGATTCAAATAGTTCTGAAGAGGAAAGCATAAATGTTTGCGATCGATTAAAGG
The DNA here is from genome assembly GCF_051943395.1 of Hippocampus bargibanti. Lineage (NCBI taxonomy): Eukaryota > Metazoa > Chordata > Actinopteri > Syngnathiformes > Syngnathidae > Hippocampus > Hippocampus bargibanti. The sequence continues at coordinate 22,259,310 of NC_142743.1, forward strand.
GGTCCTTCCGTATCAATTCGAGCCGTCAATGACAGCAATGTAGCACCCAGAAAATGCACAAGATGGCGCCCAAGCTCCGTTGGAAATGGGCTGATTTGTCTGCTGGGAATTTGTGTCAGCGAATATCAAATAGTAGTCTTGGTGCCGCACACAACGATTCACCATCGCGTTATTTGTGTGTTTTTCTTCTAATTTCGCCATCAACACGAAGTTTTCAGACCAAACAAAGTACCGCAAAATGCATTGTGTGTCGTTTTCTCGGTCAGGGTCGTTCCAAATGTGACATCACGTAGGGGATCGTCATCAACTCGAAAACAAGACTTCCTGAATATTCAGAGCAAGTCTTAAAACGTAAAATATAGCTATATGCGGTGGAATCTTTGTAAAATACGCTCAGTAGAAGTCATTTGAAGCCATTTTACAAATTATGGACACAATTTGTCCGGAGACGTCGGTTGTCCATTAAGGCGATCCATTCTTTTGGAGAGCGGCTACCCTTGACACAACCATTTCATATGAGAGAATCTCTCACAAAGAATAATTGCAGAGAATACATCGTTGCTTCATCTCTAAAGTGTTTGTTAGAAACCCTGAGACTGCTTGTCATTGTGTATAGCGGTCTTAAAAATGGATGGATGGTTGTAGTTTGCGGTGGTGTACAAATTGCATTGCAGAACACTTTCCAATAGGCATTGGGTTACTTGACGGGTACAATATTTCTTTTTTTTTGCATTTTATTTTATGTAATTTTTGGATAGAGGGGGGGGGGCACCAATGTCCTACTGTAGTTTGACTGTAATAATGGAGATATTACTTAATTTGTTATAGTTCTTGAACAATGTGTGATTTTTGTTTTTTAAATCATATAGTTGCTTTAAAAACGTCTCCATTGTTATCTGGTGATGTGTCTCCTTTTTTATGTCCAAACTCTGTCATGGATGAGAGGGCTGCCTCAGCTCTGTTATCGTTTTCTATGCCTTTGGAGTACTTCTCTTGATGTGCCTCTTAGTGCTCCATCTTACAACCTCGTGCTATTATGACAAGAATGGAAAAATGGAAAAGCATATTTTAACCAGGCTTCACTGTGTGGTTCCCTTCATGCTTCAAACTTAGTTGGTGACAGTGTTCAGCGAGAGATCCTGGTGGTTCAAATAAATTTAAATAGAAGATTTTCATCACGCTATGTGAACAGACTTAATGTGATTGTTGTAAGCTACAAAAAAAGTCTCGAATAAGCGACGATTTAACTGTCATTAGGAGACCATAAAACAATGTCAATATTTGAATAGAGACACACACAGAACAAATTGCAACATTCTGTTAGTTTGTTTTTGTTTTTTCATGACCTCAATTTATCTCCCATCACTGGTCTTTGCTGACTCAAATAGATCTTAAAATGAAAAGCCCATTCTTTTCCTGAATTGTATTTTGTCCATCAGCACTATTCTAGGGTTGCGTTGTTGGGTTTTCTCTGCCTCTTCCATCTTGGCACAGCGGGTTTAGCAGCACTACAAGAAGCACATTAGTACACAGTTGGGGATAAAGGGGCAGACTGGCAAATGAGAGTCAATCTTTACTCTATGCCTTTCATCAGGAAGCATTTCCGAGTATCAAACATTGTTTCTCTTGGCCGTGGCAGAAATAATGTGAAACACTATATTAAATGGTGAGTATAGTTTTGCTTTTTTGAATGTTCCTATGCCGATGCCCATTTTGTATTTGGGAGCCTTTTACTGAGCATCTTCATCTTTATTAAGCTTATAGAGTTGCTTTTTCTGTAGCCACATGGGGACATAAGCCAGTGTCTTCTTGTGCCAGTCCCAAGCCTAGATAAATACATAGGGTTGTGTCAGGAAGGGCATCCGAAATAAAACAATCATGCGAATCAAACCTCTGAAGGTGGAGGACACTGATTTGCTGTGGCGACCCCTTAAAGGGAAAACAGAAAGGACAAGAAGAAGAAGCACCACAGCTAAACCTGAAAAACATTGTTGTCAGAGGAAACAAAGTATCCCATGGGAAATTCTCCAATTTATATGATATTCTGTATGTTCACTCACGATAAAAGTGTCATTCCAGTTTTTCTCCATGGGCTGAGCTTATTTTTTTGAAATATACACGACATTCCTAAAACGCGAAGCTGAAATGGCCAACAGTCTTGCAATTGTGCGCAACATTACGGCTCGCTAGAAAAAGCCCATGCCTCTCCCAAAACTATTCACACCTGCAAAACCATTAGAGCCAGCACTGTCAAAATTGCAACAGTTTCTCATTTGCTTTGGCTCATTTACATTCACTTAGTGCTTTTGTCAAAATCACCTGGATGCTTCAGCACAACACCTACCTGTAAAAGCTCATATCTCTCGCAGTTTGGCCAGCGTTAAAACAAAATCCCCTTTGCATATAAATGGGTATAAAGGTATTATAGGAAGAACAGCCTTGAAAATTTGACATCTCTCTCACACTCACGAACACACATACACAGTTATTGGGGGCTGAACGGAGTGACATAGGCTAACCCGAGTAATCAGGATAGTCACTCTCCAAGTGAATGTCCACGTCACAGTGGTGATCTAGAATTTTCCTGGTCAACTTTAGATCAGCGGCCCGGTACTCGAGTGGTTAGCACGCCGGCTTCACAGTGCAGAGGTCGTGAGTTCAAGACCCAGTCCGGCCTCCCTGTGTGGAGTTTTCACGTTCTTCCTGGACTCGCATGGGTGTTCTCCGGCTCCTCCGGTTTCCTCCCTCATTCCAAAAACATGCATGGCAGGCTGATTGAACACTCCAAATTGTCTCTAGGTGTGAGGGTGAGGGTGGATGGTTGTTTGTGTCTGTGTGCCCTGGGATTGGCTGGCAACCAATTTAGAGTGTCCCTTCCTCGCGCCCGAAAACGGCTGGGATAGGCTCCAGCACCCCCCGCGACCCTAATGAGGAATAAACGGTACGGAAAATGGATGGATGGATGGAACATTAGATATATCTGCATGCAGAAGGTCTACTTGCTTATCCTTATAAACACGGAGTGTTTTGATCTTCCATATGGACTCTTCTGCAATGTCAGAGACTGTGTGTGACTCTTTAAAAGGAATGAGAGAAGCCGTTTTCACTGACCAAAAAATAAGTGAGCTGTGTTCACCCTGTCACCAAAATGAAGACGTACCTGTTTTTTTGTGTTTTGTTTTTGCCGAGCACAGTCTACACACCAAATTGTCAGGTGTTGAGCGTGACAAAAGCTACTTGCACCAGAATGAGCAGTGAGTTGCGTGGCAGTTTTAGACATGCTAGACTCCTCTTGCCCCAGTACCCAGAATTAAATTGCACCTGCTTTCACACCGAGCGCACAGACGCCCGTCGCCCAAAATAGAGGCCTTGATCTCTTTGTCTTAGAAATGCGATGAACAGCCTTTGGCTTTCTTATCAACAGTTCATTCCCCCTTTTCAAAACAAAAGCAAAGCTCTGATGTTGAACAATTGAGCTTGCCCCACACGATCTGTTGCTGCTCATTTCAAAGGTCTGATATGGATGAGGTCAGCGCTCTCAAGTTTTTCAGCACTGTGCTCACCCAGCGTTCTTTTTTGGACCTTTACAGATAAGGGCCGTTCACGAATGGCTTCCACAGAGTTCAAAGCATAGAATACATGTAGAATACCAAAAATGTCTTGGTAAGATGAATAATTGAGGTTAACACTGAAGGGGTCTTGCCCGGAATTTGATTAGCTAGTTCAGTAGGTGTGTCCAGAGACTTTTGTCCATATAGTTTAAATGAGTTTGACCTCCAATCAGCACACATACAGCATTTTGTGGCCCGGTATGGCTCCAATTTAATTTGAGTTGGTATCCGTGAATGATTTGATGAGGTAGTACCCTCAGGTAATTGGTTGTGTTGCTGAATATCGATTAAAAACATCTTATGGCATCTTTAAGGACAACCGACGTCTCCGGACAAGTTGTGTCCATAATTTGTAAAATTGCTTCAAATGACTTCTACTGAGCGTATTTTACAAAGATTATATAGCTATATTTTACCTTTTCAGACTCGCGCTGAATATTCCGGAAGTCTTGTTTTTGAGTTGGTGACGAGTCCTCACGCTACGTCACTGAAGGAACGCCCCTCACCGAGAAAGGACATACCTTGCATCACCTCAATGCCTTTTGCTGCACTGCGTTTGGTCTGAAAACTTTGTGTTGATCCGTGTTGATGGCGAAATTAGAAGGAAAACGCATAAATAACGCGATGGTAAATCGTTGTGTGTTGCGCCAAGACTTCTACAGTGTATTTGATGTTCGCTTACAAAACGTCCCCGGAGACAATTTATTTATAAAATTTATTTATTCTAAAATTTGACAGAGGAGCCGGCCGGGCCAGGTGCATTTGTAGGGAGTGTTTGAGCCGGATATACTAAAGCATTAAATGTACCGTGTGCAAACCTAAGCACAGTAAGAACACTACAACCCAATATATGAACTGTCTTTGAAATGTGAAAAATAGCCCTTATCAGTTCATACATTTGTCTCAAGGGATATGCAAGATATGGTATTTACATACTATTTCGCGGATACCTGGAATATGGGGCAGGCAACTGTTTCCGTGTTTCCGTGTCTGTCTGCCCTGGTGTCCGTTAGCTTTCTGTCATGAGTTTCAGACACTGTTTTTACTATAATTTGGACAAGCCTAACGTGGCCCACGGGCTGTAGTTTGCCCATGTCTGATCTAGTTCTTCATCAATTGTGATCTGTTCAGTGGGTTGATAGCTTTTTGCATCAAGTGTACAGATGACTTACGCGGAGGTTATTTGTGGAGCCTGATTGATGGGATATTTTAACCTTCCAGTCTACACTCGGCTTTTGAATTTTCAAAGTTGAAACGAGTCTAAATGTTCCTTTTTTCTATCCATTTTCTAACCTTTTTTTAAATGTTTTTTTCTTTTATTTTTCACTTTTGTTTTTTGGTTTAAAACTCTGTCATCTCCCTTTCGTGTGTGTGTGTGTGTGTGTGTTTTCTCTCACTCTCTCTGTCTGCCTGTCTCTTTAATGTTTAAACCCCCCCCCCCCCACTGCTGGGTTCTTGACCAATCATGTGGCTTTAACTGAAGACTGGGAGCGGGGAATAGAGAAATAAATGCAGTCAGCTGCCATTTTGTTGTTAGGAGAACGGGCTCGTTCGTGAACGACACATCACTCATTGTGGCAGCTCCGTGTGTATCCCGAAAAATAGTTCATATGCCAAGGTAAAATTTTTCATAAATGTAACATTCGTAAACCGAAAAGTTCGTAAACCAAGGTCTCACTGTACTGTCGAAAATTTTTGTATTTGAAAACTATATGTACTAGGGCGACAAAAAATCTGTTTAGGAAACAATATGCCTGTTCTTCTCATAAGGCATGCTAGCAATAATTGGATGCCGTCAAACGTGTCCAAAGTCTAATCAGTGTTTACAATTAACAACAGACATGCAATAAAAAAACTATCTAGCAATTAGTTCATCAAAATGGATGTTGATATGGGGCTAAATTCTTCCCCTGATGAGGAGTCATAGTAAAGGGCGGATTTTTCCGCCAATTAGATGTACATTTGGTTGAAATTAATCACAGAATCAGTTTGGCTCACAAATGTGTTTATCCCCCGATGCCTTTGGCTGCCAAGCGTGAAGGTAGCATTTATTTGATTTAAAAATATACAATTGTGGGGAAAAAAACATACATCTGAAAGATAACTGATGTAGCGTATGTTAAGCTGCCCACCATTATGCTCACCAAAGGAAAAAGTCGTCATTACTGGAATTTAGTCAATATTGACATTATCTCTAATGACTTCTCGGGCGCTACTGTTTACAACGTTAAATTTTCTTGGCTGTTATAAACCAAGCCTTGGCTGTGCCTTCTTTTCAGTTTTTATGTTTTGTTTAGTTTATTTGCGTATTTATTTTCATATTTTGACCAGCCTCGAGTGTGTCAACTAAAATTTAGTGAAATTGATTTGTGGCATTAAATATGTACTGTGTATTCTCGCCAATCCATCTGCCTTAGAGGATTACTTTCATGAATTGGCTAAAAAAAGAATATTCACCCTCCTTCTGACTGTGGAACATTAACTGGTTGCTTTGTGACTGCACTGCTATCTGTCATTAATGTTCGCTCTCTCTGTTTAACATCAGACTTGTTCAAGGGAATATGTAGCCATTATTTCTCAATTCTTTTCCTTTTGCTCCACACTAACGAACTGTGCTTACAAACGTTCCCAACTGAGAATTGTTTCATCAAACACATTAAAAACGAGTTTACTGTATTACAAGGATTTTCTTCAGAAGGACTTCATTTTCATCCATCACAATGAAAATGAATTCTCTCTGGACATTGCCCTTTCTGAAAAACCCAATTTTTACTTTTTACAGTGTTGTCGTGATCTTTAGCAAAGGTGTTGGTATATAAAATATGCACAACATTCTTTGCCGTATTCAAGTAATGAGAATGCTCCTTGCGCCGCTTCCTCCAACATCTTATTATGCCTTTATTTAATCTAGCAGCTCCATTGGCTTTTTTTGTAATGGGCAGGTCAGTCATTTTTATCTTGAAGGCTGCCTTATTGGCAGTACATCAGGTTTTTCGGCATGATTGAGGATGCACACTTGACGAGAGCAAATCTGCATACCGGTCTGAGATTTGATTGAAAAATCAGATGAATCCACACCACTGCAAAGTTTTTGACTTGATTTTAAAGGACAAGCGACACCATTTTTCGTTTCCTAACTGACATCAGAAAAACGTTTTATAGCATCTAAAATACCCAAAACACACAGGCTGTTATTTTTCATCAAATGCAAAACATCAATAAAAATGACTTAAAGTGTGCTAAAACTACAAAAAATTGAGCTGCTTCCGGGTCATTTTGAGGCATCAGGACTGATGTGTAGCGTCCCAGAAATTGCACAAGATGGCGCCCAAGCTCCGTTGGAAATGGGCTGATTTGTCTGCTGGGAATTTGTGTCAGCGAATATCAAATAGTAGTCTTGGTGCAACACACAACGATTCACCATTGCGTTATTTATGTGTTTTCCTTCTAATTTCACCATCAACACGAAGTTTTCAGACCAAACAAAGTACCGCAAAATGCATTGTATGTCGCTTTCTCAGTCGGGGGCGTTCCCTCCGTGACGTGACGTCAGCAATCGTCACCAACTCAAAAACAAGACTTACTGAATATTCAGTGCGAGTCTTAAAACGCAAAATATCGCTATATGCGGTGGAATCTTTGTAAAATACGCTCAGTAGAAATCATTTGAAGTGATTTTACAAATTCTGGACACATGTCCGGAGGCGTCGGTTGTCCTTTAAGGGCAAATGCCTAGACGCACCACGGGGGCATTTTGTACTGTACCCCACCTCACCCAAGAAACCCACAATCACTATAATGTTATATTAACGTGGATTTCTATGTAGCTACAGTACCTTGATTGTGTTCATCTTTGGGCATTTAGATTTACCAACAGTAACTCTTACAAAGTAAAATGCATTTCCATATCTTAATTTCATGGGCAAATTGTGTCACATTTTTTAATGGAGACACGCTGATTCTCATTGGATACTTTCACGTTCTCTACAAAAGGCCTGGTCGCTGACCACTGATTGTCAAACTGTCCTCTCTTTTTTTCCTGCTTTGCAAGAGCTGACACCTACAGTGGAGTACCAATGACAGCAACTAATAAATCCTGACAGGCTCTTGCCGGAGCACATATTAATGCCTTGCTATGTGGCAGGCCAAACTTTCAACAAAGGTCTTTACACAGGCCTTTTTTATTTACTGACCACAGACAAGCAGACAAAAGCCGGCAGCATTTAAGGTTAATTACTTTCTGACCTTCACTAAGGCTGGATTTTTCCATTTCGGGCCAAATGAGTCCAGGCTGTGTTAAATGCCCATCTTTTGTCTGTCTAACAGGATGTTAAACCTGCCCTTATATAATTTGTACACCCGCTCCTAAATTATCAGCCCCCTTTGCCCCCTACTGCCCTTTTTCATCTTGAATCAGCTTTTTTAAAGTCTTATTCAGGTAGCACTTCATCCCATTTTACATTCTTGTCACTGCGCAGTGCTGTAGGTTTCCGAGGCTTAATTTGCAGATGACTTTGTCACCACAGGTGGCTATTCAAAGTGACAATTGCAAAATCTCAGCTCGCGTTTTAACTGTTTCTGCCTTAAGGCACAACAACTAGGCCAAAGCCTTTTTGGAACACTTGTGTAAATTCCTCTATTGTCAAAGTTTAATGCTTTCCATAAATGTGTAATTGTAAAAGTAGATTTGTTTAATTAATATGCTGCTTAAAGGACAACCAACATTTTTTTGTTTCCTAACTGACATCAGAATTTTTTTTTATAGCATCTAAAATACCCAAAACACGCAGGGTGATATTTTTAGTCAAATGCAAAACACCAATAAAAATGACTTAAAGTGTCCAAAATCTGCTAAAAATCAGCTCGAAACTGAGCATTTTCAGAAAGTCCTGCCCCCAGTTCGTGACGTCACGCCAAGTCGTCTTGCCTTGCTCAAGAAACAAAACAATGGGCTCACGGAGTTCAGATTCGGAGAAGATGCTTTCTTGTTACTCATCTAGTTATGAATATGATTCAAATAGTTCTGAAGAGGAAAGCATAAATGTTTGCAATCGATTAAAGGAGTCCTTCCGTATCAATTCGAGCCGTCAATGACAGCAATGTAGTGTCCCAGAAAATGCAAAAGATGGCACCCAAGCTCCGTTGGAAATGGGCTGATTTGTCTGCTGGGAATTTGTGTCTGTGAATATCAAATAGTTGTCTTGGTGAAACACACAACAATTCACCATCGCGTTGTTTATGTGTTTTCCTTCTAATTTCGCCATCAACACGGACCAACACGAAGTTTTCAGACCAAACAAAGTACCGCAAAATAATTTGTGTGTCTCTTTCTCGGTCAGGGGCGTTCCAAATGTGACGTCACGTAGGCGATCGTCATCAAATCGAAAACAAGACTTCCTGAATATTCAGCGCAAGTCTTAAAAGGTAAAATATAGCTATATATGCGGTGGAATCTTTGTAAAATACGCTCAGTAGAAGTCATTTGAAGCCATTTTACAAATTATGGACACAACTTGTCCGGAGGCGTCGGTTGTCCTTGAAGCTTGTACAGTTACCATCAACGAAGAAATCATTTTGTTTTATGCTGTGTGTATATAGAGTATCAACATTCACCCGACAGGAAGACACCCAGTAAAACCAGTTTAGCTAAATTTAAATGCTATCTCATTTAAATGGACCGCAACCCATTCAAAGAGGCTTAAATTGTGAACGCCTTCCTTCATGTGTATGATTAAATGCCACGCAGTGGGGATGCTAAACACTCTGTAAAGGTCAGGTAACCACTGTCTTTTTGATTTGGCACCTGGAGAATGGGTGCTGATTGTCAGCACATTTTGCACAATCTTTATATTGATTTGCAAAGAATCTTGAGAGGTTTATTACAATCGTTTCAAATATTAACGGATAGTATGTCAATGATGTCAAAACATTTGCAATGGCATGAAGGGAGAGGAAAGCAGCGGCGGATACAGTTGTACATTGGAAAGTCACGTATTTGCTGAGATCTAGGTATCAATGACAACACGAGTGGTGGGGCTGGGGAGAAACACCTTTTCATTTCTCTTGCTGCAATAAGGACCTGGAAAGCACCCGCTGTCTGCTGGCGCAATAAATCAATTTTCATCTGCACACTAGCCTACCGCAGATCATCTCTCTACCTCTTCTTTTGTTGACATTTTCTTCAGATCTTTATACTGTCTTCAATGACTTCTGAAATGTAAGATCCGAGTCACTTCGCAATGGATTAATTATCAATATAAAGTTCCAAGTACACAGTCATCATTTGAAAGAGAAGTAATGATCTACTTTGAAGAGTTATTTATTGATAAGACCATTTACAACATCACGTGAGGTTATGGCACGATGAATTTGCAAAATGACATTTCCCGTCTCATGGTTATGTGATGTATGAAGGGAAAAATCCTCATTATGTGAAGAACCAAATCACTACTGCACAGCATTTTGTTATAGCTTTAATGTTGAGTAATTCGAATCTCCCGTTCCAAAACAGCAGCTAATTCTTCCATAAATTTGATATTGGAGGTGCTATCTTCTTGCACCATTGGCATGCACCTCTGCGGAACACGTTACTACGAGCGATCAAAAATCGTCTTTAATTAAGGCCCCCTGTAAAGATTATACAAGTATGACCACGCAAGAAATTCCTACAAATAATTCATTATTAAATGACTCCTGGATTCTACAGAAATGATACAATCTTGTTTTATTTAATGCGGAATGCAAATTCATCACAAATACTGTTTGGAATAATTTTTTAAAATAATGCAATTCAATCTGATTGTTTTATATAATGTCTTATTTCCCAGATGAAAGAAGAAGAGAAAATTAAATGTATGGCAAATAATACAGAGATTGTCACCATTTTCTAATTGCTTGGAGTGAAAAAAAAAATACTGCCAGACAGCCACACAGTCATAAAACATGATCTGAAAGTCAACACTGCAGTTGTCACCAAAAAATTAGCTTCCAGAAAATTCTTTGTTGTTACTACCTCTATATACTTCTCAATAAAATTCATTGATGACACAGTTGGCATCTGTTCGTAAACAAGATGGATATCCTCAGCTCTGTGTCATATGCTGACGGCAAACCAGATTTTAGGCTTTATGGTTGTCTGACATCTCCTGTCTGTCATTGTTGCTGTACTTTGACAGGAGTTGTTTACCAGTTCTGATATGTTGACAATGGATCTATCAACTGTTTTCTCCAAAGCGGACCCAGTCCAAGGATTGGATATCCTTTTTCAACTGATGCAATTGAAAAATGTTTTTTTTATTTTATTTTGCGATGCTTATTGACATTCTTATTAGATTGCAACGGGTCTGGAGTAGAGTTCCCAAAAGCGATCAATGTGTTTCAACATTGAACATTGTTCATATATTCTGTTTCTGACCTCACCCTCACGGTTTGCCCTGTCAAACTGCACACCTGTTGGCAAACTGTCAGCTCTCAGAGAGAAGTTTTACACCAGTGCAAACATTGTCAAAATCCATCCATCCATTTTCTGTACCGCTTATTCTTTATTAGGGTCACAGGGGTGCTGCAGCCTATCCCAGCCGTCTTCGGCACTAGCAGGGGACACCCTGAATTGGTCGCCAGTCAATTGTAGGGCACACAGAGACAAACAACCACTCACTCTCATCAAAAAATATTGGGGAAATACAGTATCGGCTATTAAGCAATAAAATTGTGGTACCTCTGTGTGATCACATGGGCTGACCTGTCGCCGGTCAACAGAACAACACTCTTTTCATTTCCTCATTTTCTCATTTCCGTGCAACTGGGACATATGAGTGCATGGTGACAACTGGCGGTCACCTTTCCCAGATGACCTTTTTCCAGTATACTGTCCTGAACATGTATCCTTATATAGCTGTGTAATCGGCAGGGGACACTCTGAACCGGTGTCTGTGTATATGTATGTGTATAATTTTTGAATATTAAATAAATAAAAATACAGTAACTACTGCGATTGCCTGGCAACCGATTCAGGGTGTCCCCCACCTAGTGCCCGAAGACGGCTAGGATAGGCTCCAGCACCCCCTGCGACCCTAATGAGGAATAAGCGGTATGGATGATGCATGGATGAATATAACTAATACTTAAGCTAATACAGACAAAACATGAACTAAAATAAAAAAAATGCTCTACAATCTAATTGAAACAAACTGTATTTTATAAATAAGTAAAAAGAAAGACAAGCAAACTAATATCAACAATCCAGGCCTATTCCAATGGTGCGACACAGTGGGTTTCAGAGGCAACGGTTCATGTCTTCCAAACACCAATTCCCACAACAAGCAAGGAACTGCCTGGCACTTAGCAGACGCAATCCTGTGTCCGGTTGATTTATTTGCTACTCAATGGGTTTGCCAATGTTGCCCTCATATTTGAATGTGGAAACTATTTGTAAATCTGTCTCTAGGTAAATTTACACAAAATATCGGTCAGATTGATACTGCCATCACCATCTGAAATTTTACTCATAATCAGATCAAAAATTCAATCTGTTATGTCAAGCATTCGTCCTTTGCTCGGCTAATGTATTGAGGGCTTGAATGGAAAATGTCTGACTTGATTGGAATGATTTTCTAGTGGCCTGACTTTTCTGCTGACACGGCACCTAACTTTTCAGTAGCCATTGCGTCTTTTAACCGTCTTCTACAGGGCTCAGCTGTCATGCTGGGATTCCTTTCTCTCATTATGAATCAATCAATGAAGACGCAGAAAAACACCACACACTTTTCTGTCCTCTTATCTGCTCCATTTTTACCTTGGCTGCTGTCCTCCTCCGCCCTGCCTGCACGCTGCACTTCACAATCAAAAACATTGCCGATAAATTCTAAATATCTGAAGCCATTTTTACTTTCAAACACATGATGAGTTCTATTTCTACATTCATCAGAATGTCAGGTCTGTGCTAGAGTAAGTCAACATACAGGCAGCAAACAGCAGCAATAATTTGGCAGAGAATTCGCAGGGGTTGGGGATGAACTGTCAGATGCTCTGCTGAGCAAATGATCACTGGTAGATGCTATGGGAATTGAGAGTATCTAATTTGGGACATTTTAAAAATGTGTCTGTTTGAGTAAAGCTGGTTTTTTTCTTTTAGCCAGACTGCTTTTGACTTGGGGGATATACTTTATTAGGTACGTAGTCGTTCCTTTTTCAGTTCCATCTTTTGTCACTCATCCATGCCACCATGCTAAAAGCCAGCCATGAGAATTACCAATTAATCTAAGATGATGCTTTTTGAATGTCAATAAGGCTCCTTTCAAATTTTAATGTCCTTTATTTTATAGTGGCCACCTGTGATTGAAATGTATTTACAGGCATTTTCGCCTAGTTTTCATGTTTGCTTTTCAATGTCTCACACACACACATGCACGCACTTTGACCATTGAAAGTTGAGGACGAGAGTCGACACTCAAGATACTGATTGAATGGCTTGGATGCCCTGTACCCTTTTCAAGTGTATTTCTTCATGGCCAATAAACATCTCACAGGAGCGATACAATGCAGAGTCTACGTTTCATTGTCACATTCAGGGAGATTGCGAGATAAGGTGTTCTTCAATGACAGCCTTGACATTGTTGCAACGATCATGAATGTCTTCTTGACCAGCCATTTGATTTGACCTATCAGGATCCATCTGAAATGACATATTTAGCCAAGAATACCAAAGATATTTGTATTAACAAACATGTCTCACCCGTTTGAAAATATAGGAAAAGACAGATTGGATATGCAGCACCTACCTGGTTTTTGCATACATCTTATCACAGCAATGTCAAATATGCCAGATCTACTTCGGTCACTGCAATATCTTTAGCAGCTTGTCCCTTGCAGTCCATAATCACAGAGCATCTGCGAGTCCTTGGTTTCACTTTTCAGGGAGCAATCTGTCACCCGTTGTAATATCTGTCAAGGAAAGAGGAAAAAAAATGAGGGATCCCGGTGAGATGAAAAAGAGTAAAATCTTGTCATGCATATAAATGAAACGTCATTCTTTCAATCTAAAGTCAACTTCTGTTTAAAATGACCAGACCCGATGTGTCACTACACGCAACCCGCATGGACAAAATAAGTCACCTGTATTATCATATATATATATATATATATATATATATATATATATATATATATATATATATATATATATATATATATATATATATATATATATATATGCATATGCGTGTGTGTGTAATGTATGTATAAATAAAATCAATTACGTCATTTGTTTTTTAGCAAAATTGCTTGTTTTATTGTGTTAATAGAATTTTTTTTTAAACATAAATATCATAAATTTATAATATAACGTTTTTCCAACTTAAATTACTGGTTTAGCCCAAAAGAAAATACTTTTTTTTCTCTTTCTTTTCCAGCGTTTACTTTATGTAAGCACGTTTCATAGCTCCTAATTACCTGATATCGTAGGAGGACTGGGGCTTTAGTTGTCAATTGTATAACTGAGATAGCAGCCATAAAAGTAAAATGTCCACAAAGACCTTGTTTCTGTCATTGCACGGTCTTCTTAATGTCATAATCCAAGCCACGCACAGCACTTGCAATTAAGTCCAAACGGAGACGCATAAACCACTGAGTGTCGCTGTGACACTCCCCATATCTTCCCCTCCTCTATGTTCTTATTCTTTTTCTTCATGGTTGCAGGCTGTCTTTGGCCCCTCTGACTGTTCTGTTATCAGTCCAATCCTTCCAAATGCCTCTTTGCTGGAGCTGACCGCGCCAGCCATTAATACATTTAATTATTTTTGTCACGATGCCATACAGTTGTCGTGTGGGTTTGTTTGTGCTGTATTAGACAGAAAAGTAACCCAACTCACATAGTCTGCCTTTATTCAATTTCAGAATACAGTAATATGATCTCTGCCAGGTGGTATGATGATTCGGTGGTTAGCCCAACCATCTCACACTTCAGGTTGTAGGTTCCAATCTGTGGTCTGGCCACACCTTATGGAGTTTGCAATTACCCTGTCGATACTATTGGACTTGTAATCTCAAGGGGAAAAAAGTATTTTACATACCACATTTTTGGGGGCGTGGGTGGATGTGGGGTGAGCCTCGCAAACGTACACACAAACACTTTGTAGAAAACCGAGAACATTCAGCAGCTTTAATGCAGAAGATGCAGTTGATATTCACATTTGTGTTCGACCGGAAACAAATTCCTTGTGTGTTCTACATACTTGGCAATAAAGATGATTCTGATTCTGATTTGTTCTTTGACGAATAACCTGTAGATATAGTTTGGATTGGTTGCGTCCAGATGTTCAAGCCCCTAACCATTGTCTTTGATAAATTGTGCTTTGATATTGCAAAGAAAGACACTGAATTTAGGGGTGATGGTGTTTGAAACGGAGCAGTTTGTTATATGTATTGACCTTTTATCCAGCACAATGTGCTGCTACACTTGTGCGAACACAATACTGTACAGATTTTGTACTACCCCACGGCAGATTTGTCAACAGGTGATAAGGATAGAAAATAGCTACAATTGTGTGAACATTTCTAATCCACTTTTTTTAATTTAGTTATTGTATTTACATGGCAAAACGAGTCTGTTGTTTGTGGTAAACCATTATCATAAGTGCCAATGATTTCTTCGCCTGAGCTGAACTGCACACTACACTGTACATCTAACAACCATGACATTCAAAGCGCTTGCACAAATTAATCACATCCTGTCCAAAACCTGTCAAAACTTCCCGCCCAACCCCTATTGTGATGTAAGTTTTTTTAAATTATACCCCACTTCCAATTAATAGAATTATGACCTCTCTAACAGTAGACATAGAAATGAGCATTTGTATTTCTGTAAAAGCAGAAATATTGGTAAACCACTTAAATCGGTGGCATTCTCTTGTGCTTGATATCACATTAATAATTGCTCTGCAAAGAAGTCAATTTTATTGTCAAGTGTGCATACACAAACAAGACATACTGCACAGATGAGACATAAATACACAGAAAATGTTTTTCCCTTCTGACTTTTATTGATGTTACACAAATTAGTGGTTTACCCAATGTGTTTAGTGAAGGCAATAGCTCAGTCTTTGGATGCACTGGAGAAAAGAAATTGTCTCTGCTTTCGTGCAAATGTAGTGTTGACTCCTCTGTCATTTGACTCCTATTGCCGCAATGTGCTCTGCAAGGCAAGAAGAGAGTCTGACATATGGCGACGTGAGGCCCCTGTCCTCCCTCCGAGGGGACGACAGCAACCTTGCATCTTTCTTCTCATGTCTTCTCGCATCACAGACCTTCAAACGTTGCATGATTTTCAGGATTCACTTTCAATGAAACTCTTTCTAAAACTCATTTGCAGGCACTCGCAGGTAACGGCTTACCAAGCACAGCATTGTTGTGCTTGATGGGTTCAATTTCATGTACGTTTCCCCCCTCCGATGCTATCACTGGTTGCTTTTTAGCCTTGCCAACCCAATCTATGCCCACCTGCTGTAAATGCCCCATCTTAGATATTTCCTGTTTAAATTGGTCAAGAAAATGGGCTCCCATATTTTAGCATGCTGCGTGGAACACTGACCGGGAGATAGTTTTTTTCAGTACTTTCCCCTGGCTGATGGATCTGGGGCTGAGGGTTGAGAGGCATCAATGAGTGAGCTGTCCTGGAAACCGAGAGTCAGAAGTGACCCTTGTTTTTTTTCCAGCAGGAAAATCTCTTTAGGCTCTTCTTCACAGTAAGGCCTATAACATTGTGTACAACTTGCATTACATGGGCCGCATGACCACAATCACAGTGGCCCTTGATTCATTTATTAAAAGAATAATCATAAGTGTGGCAAATCAGTTTTTAAAGTAGTAATATCATTGTTCAACTAAATGACAGATCTTACTCAAGATCATCTTCAAATCCATGTACTTCTGTATCGAAAAAGAACAACCATCACAACACCCATCCATCATCCATCCACGCATCTATCCATTTTCTAGCGCTTATCCAAGGTCGGGTCGCGGGGACAATCTAGACTTCACTCACACAAGCCACTTGTTCCAGCCCTTCCCGGGGAATCCTGAGGCATTTCCAGGCCAGCTGTGTGGCACGGTCTCTTCAGTATGTTTTGGGTCATCCCAGGTACCTCCTGCCGGTGAGACGTGCCCAGAACACCTCACCAGGGAAGCGATGCATCCTCGTCAGATGCCCGAACCTCCTCATCTGGTTTTCCTCGAAAGTGGCTCAACTCTGAGTCCCTTGGAGTTGACTGAGCCTCTCCCATTATCTCTGAGGGAGATCTTGCAGAAAAAAGTCATTTTGGCCATTACGACATTGATCTGAAAATATAGTATTTAATTTTATACAAAGAGTGATTTGTTTTAGTTATCCACATGAACCCCTGAGACTTCATTTGAAGCGCATGAGGGATTCCTAGATGTTTGTCCTTGAAAAAAACTTGGATAGACTCAACACTTAATTGTGTTACAAACATGTGCCGGTATTTCTATTTTGAGGAGTGGATCCTATACATTATGAGCATTTCTTGTTTGAATTGGTCTAGAAAACAGGCTTCTGTTTTGTAAGCTGCTGCATAGAACACAAGCCAGGAGATTGATCTTCAGTATTTTCCTCTAGCTGATTGATCTGGGCTGAAGGGTGAGAGTGATCAATGAGTGGTTCTGGAACCTACTGGGAACCGAGAGCCAGAAGTCACCCTTGTTTATCTCCCAGCATGAAAATCTCTTCAGTCTCTCAGTCATATTAAGATACTCTTTTATACGGAATTCCGACTGCTCACCCGATAGTTAGACCATGTGGATCTTTTGAGACGTCTGTCATAGTTGTCTATTCAAAATGTGTATATGTATATTTTTTGTAATGCAATCACAGTCAGCAGTTTGCATATTTTTTTATAGTTTGTGTAATAGTTTGCTCTCCAAACTAGGTTTATAACATTTACAGAGTTTGGAGATAGTTTGGAGAATAGAGCGACAGACAAATAAACGGACATGATGAAAGATTTAAGAGAGGAGGAATGGTAAGCGGATAGAGACAGTGGGAAGGCATTGATTTGATCATTCCTAATAAACTAAGCTAAATCTATCCAAAATTATTTTAGACACATTGTGTTTACTTATCAAGAACAAAATATTTCTTTAATTTTATCCTAAGGTGGGGTTTAGATAGTGTGCCCAGGAACTTCACAAGGAGCGACATAAACTGCTGTACCATAAAACATAGAAGCTTGGGCTGGAGTTTATACTGTATACACGTCAGTATCTTCTGTACCAAGTGAAATGTTCAATGTCGGTGGGAGGGTGCAGGGACCTATCATAGCAGTGTCCGGCACCGCCATGTCTGGACAGTAGGGATATATATATATATAGGGCCGATACTACCAGTAAGACTTTAGTTCGCTGTAAAAGCATCTTGGATAAGAAGCAAAACGTCCAACACATTCAAAGAAGTACGGATGACGGCTGAAGAAACCTTTTTATCAATATCCTTTGTTATAATTCCACTTACTGTACATGTTTCTGTTCGACAGTGAAATTTACTTCTCGTATTCGATATCCCAAACCCTAATGAGTAAACTGGAGGTATAGGCAACATAAAAACAATATTCATTGAGGGTATTCCTTGTGAAATGAACCGCACCTGGCGCTTTTCAAAACAACTTAAACCCATGGATCGGTAATATGTCCTTAGCTTTTCAGGGAGTGTTTGCTTACCCATTGTTTCTGTCAAAGCACATTTCCTCGTTGACAGCTTTAATAGAATAATTTGCATGCGTACAGCATATGTTTTGCGAAAGTGTACGTCATCCCTGTGGAAGAACGGATGGATCCAGTTAGGGAGCTGGGTGCCGAGGCCATCTTGCTTAGCCTGCTGCTTTTGCAAACACGGACAAGCATAACTGGCAGGGAAATGATTGCCGGATTAATGGTTTCCAGTGAGTTTGATGATGTTATTTTGGCAAGCAAAAGTGGTCAAATTACACTGTAATTAATCGGCTGAAAATGAGCCGATTCATTAGACGTTCAAGAGGCTCATTCGCTCCCACTGTTTTCAAGTGGAAAAAAGGCCTAAACACAAAATAATAATAATACATTATTTTAAGCGCATTTCAAAGCTCTTAAGGACACTTTACAGTCACAGACAAGCATAGGTACTATAATAAATAAAATACAATCACAAAATAGAAAACAATAAATAAAATACAATTCTAAATAGAAACAAGAGAAAGAGCTACACAGAAAAGGCAATTTTAAATAGGTGCGTTTTAAAATGTGATTCGAAGGTGGGAAGAGAATCGATTTTACGAATGATGGGAGGAAGTGAGTTCCAGAGTTTGACCAAAAATGACCAATATCTTCTTCGGGTGGTCCCCAACTCTTTACAATGACAATGAGACAATGGACCCGTACGTGACTTGTGGAATGTCAATGTGCTTTATGCTTTATCAACACAATGTTATGTGATTTCATTAAAATGAGAATGTCATGTTTTAACACATACAGTAAATATCAGTTTGCTGGCAAGTCCGAGAGGACCAAATGCTCACTACGGTTTGACATGCACTCTACCACAAATGCCAGAATATTGACTGCTCACGCTGCATGCTCTCACGATTTTCACGTTGAGATGAAGGTGTGACATTTTTTTTTCTAATTCTCAGAAGGCTTCCTGTGAATAAGATGCGAACAAAGGCAGATTGCGAAACCTTTGCACCCACGGCACAAAAAGAAGGCAAGAAAGCGCCATGAAAGCAATGTCAACTATTTTTCTCTAAAATTGTGTTATATTCCCAGAAGTCACGGTAATTCTCTTTGAGGTCACTGTGGACAAAATGGATGTTAAATACTACATTTAATTGTAATAATAACATTTCATGGGAAACCAAAATGATATTTTTTGTGTATGTGTGCATGCGTGCGTGTGTGTGTGCGCGTCCGTTTGTGCCACAAACTAAAATACATTTGCAAATAGTTTGCTTTTATGGCTCTTGTTGATTTAGTGTTCCATTAACCTCACATGTATCTTTTTGGAATATGGGAGAAAACCGGAGTACCTAGAGAAAACCAACGCAAGGGCCAGGAAAAACATGCAAATTCCACACAGAAAGGCCTGAGCAAGTATCGTACCCACCACCTCTGCACCGTGAGGTTGACACAAAACACTGGACCACCGCGCCACCAAACTATAACATTAAAAATTAAAGACTTAAAAAGGAATTTTGCAAGTAAGTGCAGACCGAAACCAATATAAGCGAAAAAAAAAAAAAAAACATGAGTGAGCATCAGAAGCAAACACCTTGTTAACTAATTAATCCCCCCCCACCCCCAAAAAAGAAAAAAATCCAAAATTGGACTCAATAACCCCTGGCTGCCGACAACACTTAATGGTTCTCTTCACTCTGTGCTACTGAGGAAAGGAGTTATTGAAGTACACATGTGGCTTCACCATCTGGACAAGCTCTTAAAGATAGGCAAATAACGCATCGCAGAAGATCCACCACAATCCTTGCTGCAGCAGACCTTGAACCACTTGCAATTTCCTTTCTTGAGGGCATATATTTCTTTCGACGAAAAGCAGTTCGCACCTGTGTAACCGTATGAACTGCTACACGCTATGAAATTTGGGTGTACAGTTGGTCAATCATGTTTGTTGCCTGTTCCCAGAGGGTACAGATATAAAATGCCGACAGGAACATGAGGAAAGTAAGACCTTCAACTTTTCGATGAAAAGGTTTCTTCAGCCGTCATCTGTGCTTCTTTGAAGGTGTCAGACGTTTCGTTTCTTTTCCAAGAAGCTTTGTCAGCAAACTCGTCTTACTGGTAGTTTTGGCCCTATATTTATCCCTACTGTCCAGACGTGGCGGTGCCGGACTCTGCTATGATCGGTCCCTGCTCTCACGTTGGGGGGGAACAGAGGACTAATCCCTGCGACTGAATTTGGTATTCCTCCAAATTCTTGGCCAATCATAACAATGTGCGAATTACAGGGCTCTCATAGGATCCCATGCCCGTTTTCACCAACCTGTTTTCAAGAAATCTTTCTCATCATCAATAACATTTTTAAAACATCCTGTAATAATATGTGTTTGCGTGTCTACAGCAGTGGTGAAATGCCCACATTATGCATTGAACGCAACATTGCTCAAAACACGTATTTCTTATCTACTTGTATGCATATCTTTCGCTAGAAGTCTACAAAGTAAAAGTTTGTCCTTCAAAGATATCCGAAATGCTTTCCCACAGCCTGTAAATCCGCACTGTGAGGGGCGAGATAGCTGAAAACCCACAACACACTAACAAGACATGTTCTGAGAGCTAAGAACTGTGTGATCTCCTCCTCACAGGACAGCTTCAAGCAGCTTAACAGCGCCCAGTCAGCAAATGTCACTTGTAACTGGGAAGACATGAAGCTACAAGTTTGACACATTGAGTGGCAGTCAGAAAAATGAATTGATAATAAGAATGACGTCCATGTGGTGTCATTGATCCATGGCATAGCCATTGTCCAATGTGAACACAATAGCTTACACAAAACACAATTCCTTGTTTGGATTCTTCTGGAATCAGATAAAAATCACAAGATCGAGTGATCAGATCATGTCATTCCGAGGATTTATGTAAGTTAATAGCTACTGAAGGAAGAAAGGCATTCAATTCATAGATAGTAATCAATTTAACCAGTGTGCTCAAGTGCGTGACTGGGTATTGTTTTATCCACGCTTCCAAGAAATGGGGGAAAACTTGAAATGTTGAAACTGAAATGTCATTTGGCGCTACCTTGTGACCACGGACATAACATTGTTGACCACTACTTAACAGGTCCTTTAAAGCAATCAAATTCCAACAATGGCTAAGGTGTTTTGATACCTTAGAGTGAAATCAACCCTGAAAGCTTTTTGGGCTTTTCAATTTCCAAAGTGTTGTAAATTGGAGAAGGACATTCAAAATTTGCACATTATCTCTTCCCAGGTAAATTAACTTAGAGGTAAATGACTAATTAGGTGTGTGGCTTGTTTCATATGGCAGGACAGCGTGTAGATGCTCATGTCCCTGATTATGTGCTGTTAGTGCCGTGGAAGTGGCCGTTTGTCACAATCAACACAGAAGCGGGAGGACTACTTAAAATACTTAGTGGGTGCATCTGCATAGTACTTGGTGCAAGACATACAAAGGCGAGTGAGCAGAAAGGACTCTGGGAAATTGTCATCTGCATGGGGGGGGGGGGGCAAAAAAAACTAACAATATGGCTTGATGAGCTCATTGTAATATAAAGAGAAGCAAGGGAATAAGAGTAACACACAGCATGTTGCTTAACTTGCCGTCACACTTATATTTTCAGACACAAAGCACTTTTCTTCTCCTAAATTCTTCGTCAGCTCTCTGCTGTCACCATATTTCATTTGTATTGCTGCAAGCCGAAGCCTTGCCTCGGCTTTCATTGGCACTCTGCCCTCAAGAAACTTGGCACAGTCTTGTCCAATTAGGCACTTTGCTAAGAAAGATACACCGTGTTGGCTCTTCTCACTGCTGACAGACCCCATCACCCAGAAATAAACATGGAAAACAGCTGAACCTTTCTCTTTCCCTCAGAGGAGGTAGAAACCTGCAAAGGTCCAAGATGCTCATCATCAAGTGGTGTGTTTTCTTTTGGCCTATTCTATTTGCTGCTCAAACTCAAAAGGACTTGCTTCTCCTAAGTAGTATGGTATGATTCGGTTTGGTTTGGGTTTCTATGGAACAGCTTTTTTGGGTGTATCAAAATGGCACCAAATAGTCCATTATCGTATAGTTAGTTAAGAAAGATGTTTAGTGTATTAAAACTGGAGCAAGATTTGATTGCATGCTCGCTTTACTCACCATCCCCTGCCTCCTCCCCTGACCACCCCCCCCAAGTCTTTGACAAAAGCCTCACTGATTTGCACAAGCCCAACTCACAAACATGACCATTCACAATGGCGAATACAATTATGAAAGTGCACAGTCGCCACAAAGAGTCAAGGCGTATACTGTGCAGTAAGCTAGCATTAGCACTTAAAAAAAATGGGTTTGCCGTGTTGGCTACATTGGTTGTATTATTTTTTGTAATACAGTTCTTCCCTAATAACGTGGACCTTATTTCCACGCCCGGTACACGTTCCTGCTTCATATTTTGTACAATGTGAGCTGAACATAGTGTATTTCTCTCTGATGAAGGTTGTTCATTCTGGCATTTGTGAATGGCTTTTGAATGACAGTTCAATTTTGTTCTCAAGAGCGCCAGGTTTCATTCGTCTTCAACAACAAACCTGGCTAAGTACTCAGCGAATGAGCCTTGATATTTAGGGGGATAATGAAGTTTACTATGCCATGGTGGCAGCATGGTGGGTGTGAGGTGAGCTATTACCTCCCTGGGGAAGACTGAATTGACAAGTTACTAACTGATTATTTGTTCTGTGGGCATTTATTTGGGTTACACAAATACAGTACTCTAATAGTCATAGGTGTAGTGATAATAATCCCTCAGAAATGTCACACCAAGGGCGCTCAAGCGAGATCAGGTATGAAATTGCCATTGACATGATTTCTGCCCAGAAAGGTTTGTTCAATCATCCAAATATTTAGTATGGGTACAACTACCATTAAAACCGCTTTTATCTTAAGGTACACCAAACTAATGTTTGGAGGTTCGCGTACCAAATAGTGTTACCTTGCCTTGTTCAAATACAATCACTTAACATTAAAGGCAGTCAAGTTCAAAATCACCTAAAAAAAGTGACTTGCTCGGACTGCTAAGGAGTGTTTTTCTTTTGGAAAGAGAATTTATGCTATGGGCAAGGGGTCACAAATCTGACAGTTTTGTTTTTATTTTTGTCATATGCAGCACCGGTCAAAAGCGTAGTTGTGATTGCTCGTGTTATAAGTCAGGTGTGTGACTTCTTTTTACAGTTCGCACATTTTACAAATATATTTCCATCAGTGTCGTACTGAACACCATGGTATCACCATTTCATCATTGCTATACCAGACAATAATCGGTATAATAGTGATGGAGGTTAATCATAATTGCCTCAATAAGTGATTTTAATGAATGAAATTCCACAGTGAGTACTTAACACATACAAGCACACGCACACACACACGAATGCTGATGCACGCCACCGCACACACACACACACACAGACACACACACATACACACGCACACACACACGCACGCACACACACACACACACACACACACACACACACACACACACACACACACACACACACACACACACACACACACACACACACACACACACACACACACACACACACACACGCGCGAACACGCCTGACCATACATTTTGCATTACTGTAAAAGGAAATGGTGAAATATTGGTTAAGATGGATTTCAAGAGCATATAAGTGTGTGTGTATGTGCGTGTGCGTGTGCGTGTGTGTGTGTGTGTGTGTGTGTGTGTGTGTGTGTGTGTGTGTGTGTGTGTGTGTGTGTGTGTGTGTGTGTTCAATCGAAGCTCTAAAGAGGAACACCA
Source organism: Hippocampus bargibanti (assembly GCF_051943395.1). NCBI lineage: Eukaryota > Metazoa > Chordata > Actinopteri > Syngnathiformes > Syngnathidae > Hippocampus > Hippocampus bargibanti. The sequence continues at coordinate 22,283,451 of NC_142743.1, forward strand.
GTTGATTCAGATCCTTCTGTATTCTTTTAATTGGACGAAAATAAACATTTTCTCTATTGACATAAAGACAACCAAGTGAAGACCCAATTCCTTGCGTCAGGAAGCAGTTTTAACTTGCCTGCCAGACACATCATTGATATTCAAGTCAGATCTAGGGGGAGGAGCAGACAGCAGTGTAGTTTTTTTTGCAACCATTTATTTTAGTGAGACATCTCCTCCAAAGCCTGGAAGCTGCATCATTTACACAGGAGTTGCACACAAAGTACTTTCCCCCTATACATTTTTTAACGATTCTTACTTTTAGGTTCATAACATGAGCAAATTTCCAACCAATCACAGGGCACATCGAGACAACCATCCGGTCAAATGGTGTCAATTAATTAGCCTTTATAACACTCCTACAATGTACATGCTTGATTTTGCCATGTCGGAGAAATCAGGAATAGTTGTAGAAACACTACGGAAGCACGATGTGAAAACGCCAACTGTATACTGTAGATTCAAACCTTGAACCTCGTAACTGTCAGGTTGACATTTTAAGTACTCGTCCACCATGCTTCCCTCTGTTCTGTATTCATAGAAATGAAACCTTTTGTGTGCACATACTGTCAGAGTTTAAAAATCAGTAAGAGGAGTGAATCTTTCATATTATCAGATTTTTTTTATTGGGGGCGGGGGGCTGCCCTTCATGGTAAAATGACCTTCCAGCCTGAGTCTAGCTGGCAACAGTTTTGTTTGCACACTCAATGTACTTCAACACCCATCTGCTCATCAGATGGTCAGATTCAAGAAGCTGCCATTTCTAATCAGCTTCGACATCCAGCAGCTTCTCCAAGGACGCTGAAGGCAATTATTGTAAAAGGCAATACTTGACATTTAACTCCACATTGCCCACACACGTTTCATGAGCCAGTCAATTGCTGACATTCAAAGCAGGCTCAGGTGGCTAGATCCTGTCATTTTACTCAGACTTAGACCTTCATGTTCCATCAATGTCCCAAACCCGTGACAGTAAGATCGGCTCCACTTGCCACAGAGCTTGTGATGTCGGGCTACAAGGTTGCGTTGATCCCTGATAGACTCCAAATGCAATCACTGGACTGACCTCAGGAATTAAAGCCGCACTATCTCCCTATATGGGACACTATTATGAAAACCCTGCATTTCTTATTAATTGCTGCGGCTTTCAGAAGAGTAACCTTACCATGTGGCGAGGTTATTAGCACTCAACAAACTGCCGGAAAATGACCAAGCCCACATCTGTGATAACACTTCAGAAAAAAGGTGAAAAGACTACAAACTTCTATAATCAGAAGTATTAATGAACTTGTATTCCTTATAAATAACTGACACCGTGCGATAGGTTCGGTCGTCACATTTCGAGTGACGTAACATTTATTGAAATAGTCCTGAATCAAACGCCACAACAAACACTATATGAATATGCCTTTGACTGTTATAATCGCTGTGTTATATTATATCGTCAATATCAACCATTTGTATAGTTGGTCTAAGTCTGTTCGTCCAAACACTCTGTATATACACCTCCTAAATTTATAGGGAAGAAACAGGATTTAAGTGGCTTGCACCTTGGTTGTTGGTGACAGATGGGCTTGTTTGAGTAATTAAAAACCTGCCGATCTACTGGGAATTTCACACACAGCCATCTTTTGGTTTTATGGAAAATGAGCCCCACCAAAACAGAAGAACTGTCCAGTGAACAGCAGTTCCCTCCGTCTGTTCGGTTTCTTTTCTCACATTTTACAGTCGATTAATTTCTGGACACAGTCATGTCAGCCAGTGGCAAGATGCTCACAGGATGGAGAAAAAATATAACATTTTCTCTTACCAAATAGGAATTGGGGAAGGGGGGGGGGGGGTCTTGCTAAATTACTCCTCAGATCCCTGGAATATTTTAATATTGTTTTCTTTTGAAGGGACTGATACAACAATTGGAATTTTTATAACATTGTGTAAAATACGCTTAAACATTTTACAGTCCCTTACAAAGTGGAGTGAAAAAAAAGATACATTCCAACTATCATTGATTTGGCAATGTACCATAAATCAGATCAATATGTGAGAAAGTTCGTCGAGTGTTTCACACTTTATAGCAACATGGAGATGGGCAGCCTATTGCTATATATTGATAAATATACTGTATTATAAAATATCGCTGTCCAAACAAATATTGGATGACATGATTGCATGCTTAAACATTGTAACTTTTTGAGTAAACCACATGTATACGAAGAAATTCCAGAGCAGTTCATTAACCAAAGCCGAAATCACATTTTGCATGACATTCATTTATGTATCGCTCTATGGACTGTAATGTAGGTGACCCAGAGTACTATACATTTTCCTCAAAAGCCCCCCGAAACAAATGTTTTTCCCTTGGAGTCGATTTTTTAAAAGTTCTCTTCATGACATTTTGCATTTACAAATAGCCTATCTTGTAGCAAAATCAGGTATTGATTGTCTAATACTCTAAAATCACACGCACCCTCATGCACAAACACACCACAAGCAAACACAGAAAAGAAGGTAATTTAACCATGCAAGTGTGCAAAGTAAAAAACAACTGTCCTTTTACAAAATCTTATGATGGAATATCATGTTCTGAACCCAGAGCTGTTGGTTTTGTTCCCATTCCATCCATGTCTGGTACAGTTCCTGGACTCTATTAAGAAGTAGGGGGGGGGGGGGGGGGCACACTACCTAGAATCCTGTAGTGGCAAAAGCAACATATCCATCTTATAGAGCTGTTTGTTGCCATGAGCATCCTGAGCCGCAATGGTTGAAGAGAAAGTAGACTCGACACCAGATGTGAGAGCCTATCAATGCTACTCAGCAGAAGAGTAAAGCAAAGATGTTTGCACTCATTACTTAGATGTTATGGCACTTGTTAAGAAATACATTCTATCATGGATAACTAATGACTGTATCAAAATATATATTTTAAAGTAATCATCCCAACTGGGAATATATCAATACTTACTTTTGATTATACTGTTTATGAACTCATCCGCAAAGCAAGCCAGAGAGCAAAGTCCCTCCGTGTTCTGGAGCCTCCCAATTCCATTAGAGTAGTTCCGTAGCAGCGGATTGAGCGGCCTCCAGCCAATAGAAGGAGTGAGTGGCTACAGTTTGATGTTGGATGTGTCCAACAATATCCAAGTGGCAGCCGGAGGAGATTCTGACAGCCGACTTCGACTATGACTATCATCACCTTCAACAATGCGTTAGAAAGATTTCTGCAGGTAGAGAAAGGAAATATCAAAACCATCTCCAACACCATGAACTGATGAGGAGAAGCTACTATTAGCAGAGCTGCAACACATCCTGCAGAAGAGGCTGATGATCCTCCCCAAAGCAGCGTGGCACCAGGGACGGACACCTACTAATGACGATAAGCATCCATTAGCCGAGCTGCAAGACATCCTGCGGAAGAAGCTGATGATATTCCGTGGCACCAGGGATGAGAGAGAGCCAGGGAGTGAGCAGACTTCATCGCCATTTCACCCAAGCCAATGAATGGCTTGACTGAAATGAGGGAGTGAATCACTTAATCCAAAACATGTTGAGCAATTCCCCGAGAGAGCAAGAACTGGAACCCAACAAAGCTATCATCAGCCCCCCAGTTCAAATTGATGAAACCGAAGGAGTTTCTGGAGTGAAAGAGTTTTTCCTCAGGAACAACTATGTTGACGCCTCAGCAAAGATGGGATGGATCTCAGTAGATCCCAGCTGCTTGTGTGTACAGCTCATCAGAGAGGCCCAAGGAAACAGAGGCGACATTTTTACCTTATAGTGAGCTACACCACAAACTGGCCAAGCTCACGTGATACCTCCATCATTTCCCCAGTGAGATCAAAGACCTGGTCCTAGTTCAAGCTGTCTACGCTGCCCCATCAAGCCCAGCAAATCTTTTGTCTTGGGGGAAATAGCAAGACATCTTCCTGCCTCCTTCGCTCGGGAAAGCGAGTCTTTAGAACATCTTTTCATCAAATTCTCTGGCTGATGGTTGCTGTCCTTGGTGCCATGACCAGCGATCTCAAGGCAATTGCTCAGTGTTTGTCCTCAATCATCAACACCAACAAACACCGCTATGCTTCAAAGAGCCTGGAGAAATATATTTTTGTGGCAGAAGATCTATTTTCACACCCAGTTCAAGTCTAGCATTCAGCACACTCTGACTGTGAACGCGGTGGCTGCTTATGTACCGGTATTTATTTATTTTTCACTACAGAAGATCGAAGAGGTTATTTACATTATCTTGCACCATTGGGAGATGGAACGCAGTCGACTTCCGGCCATTCGACGCGGTGCTTTATACTTCGAGAGAAGAAATTGACTCTTTGGGGTCTGTACATGAGATCAATGTGCACGAGTTGCGATTATACAGGTAAACTGCTAGAACTCCCCTTGCATACGTAGTAGTCACATGGGACACGGGATTTCTGTATGCTGTTTTCACAATTACTATTTAATAAATAAACAAGCAAGCAAACAAACGAACAAACAAACAAATACATAAACAAACGAATACATAAACAACATGGGAAGAGCTTGGAGCTGATAGAAGAAGCCTATTCATTTAATTATGTAAATATGAAACTACAGTAAAGTCTCGTTATATCTATATCGGATATATCGATAGTCCCGGTTATATCGATATTTTTTCGGACTCCCTTGAATATCGATATAACGAGACTTTACTGTATATACATAATACAAGGTAAAAATAAGTTGTCAGGACAATACCGTTTCATTGCTATATTTTTCTCTGCGAGTGTATATGCGAATGCAAACTAACACACTGTGCTTCTGGAGACGGATTTGCCATCTTTTCTTCTAACCTAACTGCTCAGCACATTTTCTACATCCAGGCTGTGGCGGGTGAGAGCTAATTAAAGCCTCTATTCCCTGATGCATTTGGCTTTGATTTTACACAGAGCATCTGAGTTTCTGACCTGCAAAGTATGTGGTGAGACAGCAGATAGCAATTCTTTGTATACTATAATTAGTGGTTCTTGTTAAAGTGAATTGAGATCCCACTTGGCCCAGGAGACAGCCAATTAACATTCCTCTTTCCAGCTTTTATAGCATCCCATTCCAAAGGACGAAATGACACTCCTTATATCACACAACAGTGATACTATTTCCTGTTCATGTATCCAGTGAGGGTCACAAGGACACGGCATGAATGTGAACAGCCTTGTTATTGCTTGTGGTGTTTCTATAGAGGTTATATTTTTATATAATAATAATAATAATAATAATAATAATAATAATACATTTTAAGAGCCTTTCAAAGCTCTCAAGGACACTTTACAGTCACAATTAGTGTATTTTATGATTTATTGGAGAGGATACATAAAATTATTCCTTCAACCGCATTATCAATTACCGCATTTTTCTAATGTATATAACAGGAACCTCCAGCCTGGGACTGCACATGTCAAACAATTTGGAATTACACCAAAATATGCCTCAAAACTAAACAAAATTATGCCATTTGGGGGCCATATTTGTGTGACAAGTCAGTGTATAATTGCTTAGTGTGTCCTTGCCCACATTGGTTTTGGCACGTTTATTAAACCGGAAGGCAAGAAAATGTCACTAATGTAAAAAGTGTGGACACCCCTAGCCTATGTAGTGAACATAATGAATGTATGAAAGCACAGAAAAAAACAAAACTGTGTAGAGTATAAATGACCGAATGAATACTGTTTAAAGCCACTGGACCACATGGTAAGTGTGTCTGTGGCCATCAATGAATGATTGCTGGTGGCCAATCAGATGCAAAGGTACCCCATGGCTGCATTGTGCCGCTGTGTAAATTTATCTAATGCGGCACACGGCCGGAGTGCATTATTTGCCTGTTGTCTGCTCAGTGATCCCTCAGTTCATGAGGACAAGAAATGTCTCCCCAGGTTAAGTTTTGTAAATGTCGCAATGTCGTGAGACTGTTCTTTCGCGAACAAACGAAAGCTGGGAGGATAGCTTTTACTTTCCCATTGTTTCATAAGTCTCTTTGTGGCTTAAGGGTACAGCAGGGACCAGGCATCGCTGTGTGACTCACTTTTCAATACTTCAGACGTCCATTATGAGATTTTTCTTGAGTGAAACCTAAAGTAGTCGTACTTCAGAAAGATGATACTGGAGTGAGTTCATTGGAACTAAACGCACATGCAGAGAATTTTCCACACTTCAACTCAAGTGTTTCTTCATCCACGCAATTCCCAAACCTCCTGCCAGCAGTAGGCATGCCCTGTGGACACAACCTGCTGTTTACACTTGCACTGTGTTTTTGTCTGTTTCAAAAAACTAAGTACTTGTAGCTTTATTATCCCATACAACGCCACAATCTATCACCCTTAATAAGAGACTTCTTTGTTGTAAAAAATATTCCATATATATTTCTTAAGCACCATTCCTAACTACAATAAGAATGTATAAAAATGAATCACATTTTGGAGGTGCAACTCCGAAGTTTGTTTTTTCTTCTTCATATTTTGCATTGTAATTCTCACCCTGGAAAACAAAGGACTTGCACATGCATGTGTTCAGTTGTAATAGCCACACTTTTAACATTGCTCTTATTTACAATTGAGTAACATGATTTTCCAAACTTTTCACATATGCTTAGGCCTCCCGTATTCCAAAAAAAGGATGTGCTCATGCAATGTGGTCCTTTACAAAATCACCAACTACTAACCTGTCATGAATATTTGAGCATTTTCCGTCATATTTGAAGGACAATGTGATGATGGGTAGTTTGATCTCAACTCTTTGTGTGACTTCAAAAATGTGCAAAAAAAATAAATGACAAACATTTCAGTTTAAAAGCTCGCAATCAAATTTTTTTAGTTAGAATTTATTGAGAATCCATTTGTATTTTTTATAATAATAATCATAATACATTTTATTTATAAGCGCCTTTCAAAACTCTCAAGGAAACTTTACAGTCACAGGATATTTTTTCTTGCAGGTGAGCAGCGGCAGCCACACGCGCCAGCGTTCACTCAACCCGGAAGTGACGTTTATATGGTATATAGTCTGTGCAAGGACAGAAAAACATTTTTTAATTAAACCAATCTTTGAAAAAAAATATTTTTAAAAATCTATCGATTAATCTATCTCACGAGCAAGGTGTGACATCTGAAAGTGAACAGCAATCGATCATGTTCAAGGGTTTCAGAAGTCATTGAACATCATGAAAATCCTCCGTAAACAGACACTTTTATAACAATATCCAAACTCATGGATTTACAAACACAGCAGGTCGAAATGTTACCATGTGAGAACTTGTTAATCTTCTCTGAACAGGTTTCTTGCACTCTTTGTCTTTTATACTGTATGGTACCTGCTGTTAAACCACAAGAGATTGTTTCTTTTATGAGTCGAATGGATGTTATGTGTTTTGCCGTAATATATCTTGTTAAATTATCCACATGCCTCTAATAAAAGATCCGGCGAGTATAAATTAAGACTGAGAACCAATGAAAATCATCAGGGTGGATTTTTTTTAAGACTCATTTGAATAATTCAGTGAACGCCTCACATTAACCTTAAAGTGAGCACAATATATGCATTTCATCACTGTTCATCTGGCAAAACATTCATAAAACTTAACATCCATTTTGCATCGCTACTGCAGTGTGGACACTTTGAGCTAATAATGTTGGGTAATCTCAGTGATAATGCGGAGACAAAGACATATGGCCATTGTATTTATCACATTCGTCTGTAGCCTCAGTCCTGGGTGACTAATAACTTAGAGTTAACTACAGCAAACTGCCTACATCCATCTGTTTGCTACACAAGAGGAATACCATTTAGATCCCGACCAGAAGACTCATTGAGTCTCTCAAGTATCTTTCATCATCAGACCCTTTTAGTTATGCTCTCCCTGTTTTCTTGTTGCATGACTTTTTTTCATATCTGCAATTCAAAGTCGTGCTTTCCTCACAAAGTTTTGATTCCAAAAGCTGCTCAAGTCACAAGTAAATGTAACACATTACAACCTGCTGCTGGGTTAACATGGATGTTTTTTTCTTTTATTTTTGTAATTCCAAAAATCACACATGCTGGTATGTAAATGACAAGGGCAGTGTGCATTTATAGTTGTATTAAGTTCATCCTGTCTACTTGATATCTAATTTAAAATGGATTCTTTTTCTCAGACAGTGTGTTGTAGGTGTTCAAATACCTGACATGTTTCGGCGTATACTTTTGCCGAAATGTTGTGACAACAACATCCGTGACACTCTGACGAAGGCGGAAGTATACGTCGAAACATGTCAGGTATTTGAACACCTACAACACACTGTCTGTAAGAAAAGAATCCATTTTAAATTAGTGTGCATTTATGTCAAGACTAAGCATGCACAACCTCGCAAGTCCGATCTAACCATATGGCTGACACCTGTTGGGATCAGCAAGACAAATAAACCACATTTGTGAAGCCTGTGAACGTTTATTCGTATTGGGCCTGCTTATTTCGAGGGGATGTTCATATGGAAGATTCTGTTTGGTCATTTGTTTTTATTGTAATTTGAATCTTAGGTTCAATGTAAACTGATCTCAAGTACCTGCATTGCATGCCCAGGTAACCGGAGTGACTAATGAGGTGGGAGTGACTGACTGGTAGGGCCGGGCTGACCATCTGGCATACACGAGGGGTGCCAAAGCGATGCTGTTTAATTTTTATTTTCCATTTTATACCCCAAGAGAGACCGATCCAAAATTTAGAAGGAGCAGCCCATCAATCCATTTACAACATAGACAACAAACTGAACTGATCAACATTAGCAACAGAGCTACATGACAGCCAGAGGTGGTCAGATGAATACAAATCAGTGCTTTGAGTGTGACTGAAATTGTAATTATTAAAATGGTACTAATTCATTCATTGCAAGGTGGAAGCCATTTGTGATTTTGATGCTTCAAGTTCATCTCTTTTGTTACCGGAAGCATTTTAATCTGCAATGGTATGTTTTGCAGCGCGGCATGGTACGTTGTCTTGTATACGCGTATGGTGTCCAAAATCTTCACATAAGCATTCTGAGAGCTTATGTTGCAGATATGTGGCTGACATTGAGCCTGCGGAGTGACAGGAGGTGAATTAGAGAGTGATTAGAGGTGAATTCTAATTCACACTCCCATGTGTCTGCCTGTCACTCTTAGGACGTGGCATTTGCAAACTAACAAGAAGAGTGTCAGACCAGTTGCAACACCAACACACACAGATGCAGAAAAATGGTGGTGGGAAGTCACTATTGATCAGCCAAAACACTCCTGACCTTCTTTGAGGACAGATGACAGGAAGAGGGTGCTAAAAAGGCTAATTGTTCATCATAACTGAACTCTCATCGTAAAACAGTAGTTGCTTAACTCCAATAAGTGTATTTCTCCAAAATGAACAAACTCTTATTTGAAACACCGATGCAATTGTTGCACTTGGCATTGTCTGTCAGACTTTGCTGGCGAGTCATTATGTGTCATCACTCAATCTCTGTCACGATCTGTTTGGCGACCAACGAGTGGCGCTGTTGGCCCCGCCTGCACAGCTGTTGGTCATTCCGATCAGTGGCAGACTGTCACGTTCTGGTTGGTGACCAACAGATAGCGCTGTCGGCCCCGCCCGCAGCTGCACAGGTGTTGGTCGTTCCAATCCGTGGCAGTTAAAAGGACTCCCGGTACGACCATTCGGTGTCGGGTCATTCGGTCACGGTTTGCGAAGTGGTGATGGTTGTGGATCCCAAATAAGCAGGCAGGAAAGAGCAGCAGTAGTTTGTTTTTGACTAATTTTATTAAAATAAAGTCAGCAGGAACAAAATTTAAAACATCAAAGTCATCCGAACAGAAAACTACAAAGTGTCAAAGAAAACCACGATAAAAATCAGCTAAGATGAAACAAACCTGACAGGGTGAAGCAAACACATTCAGTGCAATACAGTATACTGCACCTGACACCGAATAGTCGTGCTGGGAATCCTTTTAACTGCCACTGAAGAGGACGACCAACACCTGTACAACTGAGGGCGGGGCCGTCAGCGCCACCCGTTGGTCACCAACCAGATTGTGACAATCTCAAGTAGTTATCTTCTAGAATATGCATAACTGGTAGACAACAATTTGCATGTACATTTTTGTGATTTTTGTTTGCTGGCTGGCCCATGGAACTTGCAAACGCCTTTCAAGACAGTACTAAAAATAATGTGTGCAGACCAATGTAGTGAATATGGCAATGCGGGTACAAAAGAGTCCTGCACAATTTTCAGACACTGTGAGGTTTATCAAGCATTTATCAAGGTTTTATGTTGCCAACAATTTCATTCACTTTATATGATTTCTATTGGAAACCAGTGCATTGAACTTAGAGAAATTTGAACGTCAGTCAGTGTCCCGGAACAGATTGTGTTACACTATGACACATTAGGTTCAGGTGAGGTGAGCATCCCAAGACCAATTTTATCATCTGTCATTTCTGTGTATTAATGAGCTCTGTTGTTCTTCATAATTCTTTGTGAGTGTCCCACTGTTGGGATGAAGCTTTTACGATGGGGGTCACGGAGTAGCCAGAAAATATCAAATTAAATGAAGCTGTGAGTCGCTGTCAACGTGTCTCTTCCTCACCTTCGGGTCTCCAGAGAATAACATGAGGATGTGTGTAGAAAGACAAAAAAAAAAAAGCACAAAACCATGGTAAAATCCGAGCCTATTAAAACATCACCCTTAATCTTTCTATTCATATTAGTTCCATTAATCCTAATTAAGTCACCACATTACATTTTGCTACTTAATTACATACACTACAAAGGAATAATTGCCTTGAAGGATGCATATCATGATCCATCATCCCTCTGGAGTGGTGCCTAATTAACAAAGGTGAGTTTGTCCAAAGAGTGTTGACAAGGTTGGAAATGGGAATGAAGTTAAAGGATGCTTCTCTACATCATAATACACTATGGCCTGTAGTAAAAAGTACGTTTGACACCACTGTGTAAAATGGAATTTTGCAATGCAAGTTGAACGCCTGTTTGTTTTCGACAAACATTTCTTAATATGAACATGATGTAAACCCTTCTAGGGTTTATTTCTGGGTGCCAGTGTAAAAGCTGTGATGGATATGATGGTAAATACGCAGAGTAGGATCACTAATTTGATTTGGGGTTTCACATTAATGGCTCCTCATAGATCAGGAAGGGGGAGTGAAACACAGAAGGTGCAAAGATGCACTCTTATTCGATTGAAGAATGACTACGTTCAGGTTAAGCTTCACTGAACTTGTCACTGTGACTGTTTTGAAAGCAGTGAACCTAAACCGAACGTGTTTCATGCCGTGAGGACCCGAGGCCTGCCATCTTTGTTGCTGCTCACTCACAATACCACAACCACGCATGAAAATTAAACACCAATTAAAGTACAGATGAGATGAACTATACCCATGTAGTGAGACCAAGACAAGTTTTTCTAAAGCCATACGATACAAGCCCTCGGGCAAGAGCATTGAGGTGTGACCCAGTGATGCTTCCTCTGATCTTCAAGACTATTTTCAGTTCACAAATTGTGACAGTAAATGTTCAGGGATGCAGCTTCTCAGCAAGGAAAAGTGCACTTTGGGGAATACACTTCATCAATATTGGGCTGCATTCTCAAACCTGCATTCTGAAACCTAAAGCTCTTGCACAATACAGACGTGAGAGTAATACTGCTGATGGATATTGATGCTACATTCAGGGCACATGAAGTATCAGCGCTCGGTGTGACCAAATGAGAATATTACTACGGTCATCAAGAAGTCTAAATGTTCATGTGCTAGAAAATGGAGCAAGCTTCTTGACTGACTTCTTGACATTAAATATTGGGCCTTCTTCAATTAGTGAGAGGAAAGGGTTTTTGGAAGTGGTTTGACCTTGAATGTATGGAATGTTGCCTTGACCTTTTTGAGAAGACTCCTTTCAGGCAATCGTAACCAACCAAGACTTCAAACAGATCCGAAAACAGGTCATAAGATACAGTCAATGAGATAGAGAGGGAAAGTTGAGAGCCAGTTGCATACAGGCAGTGACAAATTCAATTTTAAATCCTATTCTTTATTATGCCACAAACACAATCTAAGCGAGGGGATTTTGTTTACTGTACAAATGTGACGTTTCATGTTAGGCCAGATAAGCTTAAGTGGATATTTGTTTGACACGGTAAGGCAAGTTGTTTTCTCATCAAGTGTGGTTTTTTTTAAATTGGGTGCTCTTTCCAGTTCCACTTCTCCTTTATTGGGACAAATAACTTTTAATCGAGCCACTAAGTTAATGCTTCGACGGGCCATCCAACACCAAGCCATTGCTATCTGCTGAGGTGGCTGTTTTTATAACTGAGGTGAAAACAGCAATTACAGTCACTCAACTAGGCAGTATCATTCAGCTGCATCACTAGCCAAACTGGCTGCCAAGTTTTTATCAATAGCCACCAAACATAATTTTAACCCGAATTTGGCCTGTCTGTGGGTGTTCATTTAGAATCTCGCCTGTCAAAGACATCCCAACAAAAACCTTTATACTGCTGTAGTAACAATGATATCGTGAGTACATGCAGTACATAAAACAGATGCATGATGTCATAGTAACATTCATATGGAACATAAAATTACCCCAACAAAAATTCTGAAAATATTTCCCAAACCTTACACTATTTAATGGATGCTTGTATTACTTTACAAAAAAATACATTCCAGTCACACATAATGCTGTTCAAGTGGCCGTTTTTCCAGCAGCTAACTTTACATTATGCGCCGGTGGAGATTTTGCATTTCCTTATAAATATACTTTGCTTGCACAAGTCTCCTGTGTGAAATCCCCAAAAAATGCTCCTGCCATGTAGACTGCAAGCCTCTCCGGCATTAAATTTAAATGAAATGAGGAGGCCACTTGTATTGGTGGCGAATAAAATGGGCTGTGTTCAGCCCCAAAATGGTGCAAATGGTTATAAAGATGCCAAAATAAAGAAAAATCCCCCCATGAAAAATCCCCAAGAGTACATTTTGTTCTAGACTTGCGCTGGGCACGGAAATAGGTCGTTACGTGTATATGACCACTGATAAAGAAGATAATCTAATCCATTTTAACTCCATTCATTCTATTCTTTTTATCAATCCATCTCTTTTTACAGCTATGCACCATGATGTTGTTCATTGGAAATTTATTGTGATACGTTCGTTAGCGCTCCAGTAAAGCTGCCGAGTGTAATTCAGTAGATATAGTGAATATTTATTTATTGTGACAAGCTCATTATGATCCAAGAATTCCAATCACCACAGACAAATGGACTGGCTCTCTGCGGCTTGGATGGAACGGCTATGGTCGGTGTCGGTGCGGGAAATTCTATCATAAATTTCAACCAACGGTTTGTCAAACAGGGCACTGGTCCTACTCATATAATGTTAGCTGGTGGAGTCATCCACGTGCAGTTCTTGGAGAAGGTGGTTAAATTCATCAGGCTCTGTGTGCCTCTGCATAGTGGTGGGAATCTAGATAAGTTGCAAGTTATGACCTCTTCATCAACAATCGCAAACCAACAGCAGAGTCATATTGTCTTTCATAGTTTTTTTTTTGCAAAATGGCATAAGGAAATACCCTCTACAAAGATGAAGCTCCTCCTTTTCTCAGTTGAAACAAGCCTCATGAAGAATTTTTCACTCAACAAATGCATGTGACACATGTGGTGCCAAGTGTTATTGAACGTTTGGTCTGAACCTAGCAGAAGACCCTCGCAGGTAGGGCATGCATTGATAAACGCAACTAGGAAGGAGAAATAGTGTACCAGAACATTCCAACCAAATATGGAATTGAGATCCTATAATCAAGATGGCAGAAACCACCAAAGGTGTTTTTATATTCACCGTGCCAAATTCCTCTGGTACTTCCAGATCCAGACTGCCAAATTTGTGAGAGCCAATTAGCCATATAGTGGTGGTTGATATTATGTGAAGACAGCGGGTGCGGTAGACGAAGCAAATGTGAGTGATTGCCATATCCAGAAAAATGGATCATGCAAAGTTGGAGAAATGCTCAGGACTGAAAAAAGGTCAAAAGAATGTTTTTGGTGAAAGCAACAGTTGTGCCAGTCGTGATGAGGGCATTGGGAGCAGCAAGGATGATGTCTACAGCAGAAACCAGCAACAACACAAACAGCAAAAAAAAAAACGGCAAAGAAAACTGCAGCCAAGATCCTGCGCAAAACCCCTAAAATCACAGTCTTCTGGTCAGGGCGCCAAGAGAAAAAACTATTTTGATATGACATTATTACCATTTTATTCTTTTGTTTTATGTTTGATCTTATGTACATCAACTTGTTACAGCGGTTGTTGTCCTTATAGTGCTCTGTGATTTGAGTTGAGTTACGTTCTTGCTTTTCTGTACCTCATCTCTGTATACTTTACAAACAATTTGACATGCAGTAGAGGTTTGAAGAAAGCCAATGGCATGAGCTTTCACCGGTATCGATACACATTCTTGCAGAACGTTGCAAGTGATTCCAATCACTGACGGCTATTTTCCACTTTGAGCTCCAATCACACTCCAGACTCACGATAACTGGAATGTCCATTGATAGGACGGCTGATTCCATCAGCCGTATAATCCATTAGGATAAAGATCACATGTGTATGGATGTCATCAGGGGTTCAACAGATTTTGCAACAGACTGAGACCAAAAGAGAACTGCCTAATTAATAGAACGTAATTACGATGACTTGAAAAAAAAGCTTCAATTGTGCGTGCAAGGCTTATTTCTGCTCTATTGATGTGTCTCTCTCCCTGTGATCTTTTTGCTCTATGTGAAGCTTTTCTGCCCTTTTCCCTTCCATCCCTTTTCCCTAAGCTCAGAGCCCAAGAATGATTCTTCACTCTTGTAATTAATTCCTCTCTTTTCACTCTCTTCTTCATGTCATGACCCCTTCACCTCCATCACTTCAACGTGATAGAATCAAAACTGTTCTCAACAATAATCTTTCTGCTTCACTCTGTTGCGTTGTATTTTCTTGTCCTGCTTGTAAAGGAGGGTCTTACAAAGGTAAACAATCAATGAAGGGCTTAATTAAACTTTCTAAAGCCTCCCAGCTGAGATAAATTATGACCTTTTGTGGACCGTACTGAAAAATATGCAATTGAAAAGACAGAGAGCACAATGTGAAAGGTTTGACATTAATTAAAAACATTGGCCCAGCTTATTGTAATGTTTTGAAACTGTAATCCTTGACCCTGCACCTAAAGGGCAAAAAAATAAATACATTTAATGACCAAAATTCACAGTTTCAATATGAAGGTGTGGGGGTAAAATAGAGACGATGGAAATGTTGAAACGGACCGCGCTTCACTCATCTGTGGAGGAGCTCGCTGGTGAGATGATTGAGAAAAAAAGCATGACACGATACACACGAAGTCAACATTTTTCATTCGCAATTATCAGCTGTACTCCATCTCAGTTCGAGATTGGTCACATATTTGAGACAGATTCAACAGTTTAGCAAAGAAATGCATGAAAAGTAGAATGAAATGAAAAGTAGTATATTAGTGCAGGCTGTCTAATTTCTTTTTATGCAGTGCAGGAAGAGGATGAGAGCGTCACAGCAAATGACAATGTCAGGAAACATTCTGATGAACCTGTAAAAATCATGTATAAGGTGTAATTTCCATATAAATGGGAAACTTGATAAGTCTCATTCAATCTGAAACTGTTCTGCACTTGTGTCATATCATTGTGATAGAATTATGATTTTTTTTTGGTTGTCAGCAAGTTTCAAATGCAAGAATCTCAATGTGTTTTTTTAATGATAAAATATACAGTAAAGTCTCGTTATATCGATATTCAAGGGAGTTCGAAAAAATATCGATATAACCGGGATTATCGATATATCCGACCCTGTTTGCATGTAATTTTCTCCGTGCGTGCATAGAAATAGTATCGATATAACCGGGACTATCGATATATCCGATATCGATATAACGAGACTTTACTGTATTTCAAGGTCATCCATGTCACGGTTTGCAAGGTGGTGATGGCGGTTGTGGATCCTCAAATAAGCAGGCAGGAGGGAGCAGCAGGTTGTATGACAAATTGTATTAAAATAAAGTCAGCAGGAACAAAATCTAAAATCCGTAGTAATAGCTAAAGTCTTGGCCTATAAAAGAGAAAGGTGCCTCCTCTACCATTGTCATTTCTCACAACAGATGCTGCCATAGCTGCATAGAACTATCAGCTGTTCAAATGCCATCCCAGAAAGCCATCTGTGAAATCAGCAGGAAATGCTTCCACGGAACATAAGAGCTTTCTCCGGCCTCCTCCGGCCACTGCACTGATGTGTTGATTCCCAGTGGAGGATTGTCCCTCATGCTCAGGAGTCACCAAAGAATGCACTGTATGTTTCCACAGAATTGAACATTGCTCTACTGAGCCTGTGCTAAATCAGAGTGAAAAGACAGAGATTGAGATGTCAGTAAAAGGCCACCGTTGAGAAACAAGAACGGGTTCAGATTTTCTGGCCTCAATCTAATTAAACACGCTCGGTCTCAGCACATCGATTAGTCTGAGGCGGTAAAAAGGCTAGGAAATGGAAGTTTTGGACACAACATAGATTAGAATTCTAAAAAAAAACACTTTGGAAAAGTTAATTCAAAATAGGTAACTCGAATTGATTACTTCTGCGTAATCAAAAAAATACATGGTGGATAGTTCAGAAAGCAAAAGAAACAGGAATATATATATATATACAGAATACATAAATTGAAGAAAATTAAGAATGGAAAATTCCAATGAAGCCATCTGATGTTCTCTAGAATATGTGAACATGCCAAATTATGATACCTCTAAAACTGTCATGATCTGGTTGGTGACCAACGGGTGGGGCTGTCGGCCCCGCCCGCAGCTGCACAGGTGCTGGTCGTCCCGATCAGTGGCGGACTGCCACGTTCGGATTGGCGACCAACGGGTAGCGACGTCAGCCCTGCCTGCAGCCTCGCAGGTGCTGGTCGTTTTAATCAGTGACACTTAAAAGGACTCCCGGCACGACCATCGGGTGTCGGTTCATTGTTTGTTGCATGCTTTGTCTGCAATCGCATGCATTGTATGCTGTGCATGTGTTTGTTTAACATTGGCGGACTTTTACCCTTGGTTTTCTTTTGATACTTTTTTCTGTTCAGATGTTTTACATTTTGTTCGTGCTGACCTTTATTTTAATACAATTTGTCAAACAACCTCCTGCTCCCTCCTGCCTGCTTTTTGGGATCCGCACACGCCATCACCACCTTGCAAAACGTGACAAAAACAAGCCCTCATGGAAGTTCAGCATGAATAGTCCATTAAAAGTAATAGGTAAGCAACTGCTATCACACAACATTTTTAAAATGATCGTATAGATATCAAATATTTAGCTCGATTTTGCTTCTTTCCAATACTACATCTACTGTATCTCCTCAACATTCAACTTTTCATTTCTTCTTTTCAGTTACAATATCATGTTACATTTAAATGGCAAAATTTGACCTTTTGAGTCAATCCCGCTTCTTTGACTTTCCCTCTCAGAAATGAAATCCATCTTTAATGACAAGAAGGTTTTTGATAGCTTTTTGTAGAAAATAATTACACTTAAAGCCACAGTTATTGAAGAGCTGATTAATTACTAATTCCTTTGATGACTATTGCCTACTTTGTAGTTTCCTCAACCTTTGAGGAGATTAGTCTTCTCCCCACCCAAATGTTGTGGGTGGAATCCGTAACCCTTGTGAAAATGTTGAAGTGTCCTTGAACCCTAATTTTCTCCAAGTAGCAGAAGGCTCCAATTGGTTTCTGAATGTGTGTCAATGGTTAAATGTGAAAAGCTTTGTGAAAGAATTTGGGCACTACTGTGTTACTTCCGGATAGAGTGAACGCGGGTGCGAATGGCTGCCGCTGCTCACCCACACACAAAAAAAAATCCCATGACTGTAAAGTGTCCTATGATACGTACAGTGTCAAGAGTTTTGAAAGGCACTTAGAAATTAAATGTATTGTTATTATTATTTTTATTATTATTATGATTATTATTATTATTATTATTATTACATTGAGATTTTGATGCATGTTCAATAATAATAACAATGATAATAACCATACATTTCTTTTATAAGCAACTCTCAAAGGTCTCAAGGACACTTTACAGTCCCGAGTTAAGATTTTCCGCGAGTGAGCAGCGGCAGCCAGACGCATTAGCGTTCACTCAACCCGTAAGTACAATATTTTTTTGAATACAGATTGTACTGGCATTTAAATACATGTATACATGCAGTATGTTCCTTTGATATATTGATACGAAAATCATACACATGTTGATTTAGAAAGATACAACAACAAAAGACAGTTTTGTATACAGGAAAGTATGATGAAATACATTTTTTACGATATTCATAATGTGTTGTTCTGTCGTCGTTGTCATAAATATATGAGAGATTTTCAAGTGTGTGTTTTTTTAAGTTGTGTGTGCTTTTACCATGACTCAACGTGTAAGTTGTCAAATGTACATTCATGAGTCATCTGAAATTTGCATTCATTTTCGACACAAACATCATGTTTCAATTTCATCTCACAAACAGCAGTTCTCAATATTCATGCGTTGTAAGTTCTTTGGCCACTATTTCACTAAATTGAAGAACGCCTACTGCCCCTTTAGCCCATCTTTTTTTATGTGTATTACGACCAGAATGAAAACATAACAATACAATGCAGGTTTTGTATTTTTTTTCTATCAAGGCACATTATTAATATTTTGAAGCAGTCTTAAATTGAAAACACAAATATCATTTAAAAAAAAAAATCACCAAATTATTGTGGCACTGAAAAACAAGGATGAAAATGCATTTGTGTGAATAATTGTGAGACTAATCTGTCCACGTAAGGTGGTCTTTCTTCTGCCTGCTTGCTTTGGCGCCTTTGTTTATAGTCTCTAATCATTGATGGGCAGAGTTTACAGCAGCACACCTCGGCTGATATTAATTAGTAAGAGCCTTCAGTGCTATTGTGGCAGGTGGCAGCAAGGGAATATTTCACCGAGGTTGGTTCCTTGCTTGCTACAATTGCCGTTCTGCTGCCAATTTTTCTGCAGCTGTGGGTTATTTGTGCTGTTATAATTGATTTGACTGTTTCCGATTATAGTTTGGCCCCCGGTACTTCTGTCTCTGTGTATTCTAGGAGTGTGCATGTCGGCAATAAAAGATGATTCGATACTATCGGGTTGCGATACAATTCCAGAATGGTTTATTTTAACGTGTAAGAATTTGATTTGTGTCACTTTGATTTGATACAGCTGACATTAAAGGACAACCGACATCACTTTTTTTGTTTCCTAACTGACATCAGAAAAACGTTTTATAGCATCTAAAATACCCAAAACACGCAGTATGATATTTTTAGTCAAATGCAAAGCACCAATAAAAATTAAATCAAAATCTGCAAAAAAAATGAACCCGGAAGTGGCCAGTTTAAGAAGGTCCCGCCCCCTTGTTCGTGGTGTCACCCCAAGACGTCATGCCATGCTGGAGAATTAAAACAATGGCTTCAGATTTGGAGAATATGCTTTCTTGTTACTCATCCAGTTACTCATTTGATTCAAATAGTTCTGAAGAGGAAAGCATACATGTTTGCAATCGATTAAATAATTTATTCCGTGCCATTTTGAAGCAATAGGGGGGAAATGTAGCACCAAAAAAGATGCAGAAAATGGAGACAAAGCTCCGTGTAAGGAATTAATCAGCCCGTTTCCACAGGCTGATAAATTCCTTCCAAGGCGCTTGGACGCCCTCTTCTGGCGGCTTTTGGCTGCAACACAAGGTTTTCAGGCTAAACAAAGTACAGCAAAATGCATTGACGTGATGGAAGGACTGCTACAATGTGTCCTTTTTTCGGTCAGGGGCGTTCCTTCAGTGACGTAACGTGAGGACTCGTCACCAACTCAAAAACAAGACTTGCGGAATATTCAGCGCGAGTCTTAAAACGTAAAATATATGCGGTGGAATATTTGTAAAATGCATTCAGTAGAAGTCATTTGAAGCCATTTTACAAATTATGGACACAACTTGTCCGAAGACGTCGATTGTCCTTTAGGTGACTTGAAACACTTTTGATTACTTTTTACAAATGGATGAACTTGTTGTTGGTTTACTGCAAATGTGGTTGGATCTAAAATAGATGAAAATGATTTGATCCCACTATATTTTTAAATGGAATGATTCGGTTCAGTTTGATGCACTTTCACATTTTCAATCCAAAGCAAATTTCCTCTTGAAATCATTCCTTCTAATCTTAGACTTTGTGTTTTTTTGTGCATTGTCTTTTGCTGTGACTCATCGACTTCGAGATAGTTTAGTAATTGCATTCTGTATTTTATTTTTCTTGTTGACCTTTTTTCAACATCACGTATTGTTAGTTGCTCATTAATGCGTTTCACATGTTTCATGTGCCCTTAGTGAATTCAATTCTTTTTCTGTTGTTCATCATTTTGTTTTGTTTTTTTCATTTCTTTCCAAGTCTCTGCTTGTGGAAGCAAAATGGTAGGTGTGACAAATGCATTCACATTGAAGCTGCCTTTCTTGAATATATGAACGTTTGCCTATGCTTTGACTAAATTTATGGTAGAAATCTGAATCCCTGAACTGACCAGACAGATCCCTTGTTATTTATCACACTGTGAGTGAGGGTGTACGCTGAAGAGCCACTTTGGTGGATTTTCGTGAACATTGCAGTCTCAACATGCAAGAGGCCATCTGGTGAATTATTCTACGCAAATTAAGTGCATGTTCTCTACCATATCAAAATGAGACCATCGTGTATACAGTTGGATATTATGTAATTGGTGTGAAAATAATTACTTATTTTTTTGTTTCATTCCGTTTCATGTCAGATTTATGTGAATGTGTATTTCAACTTTTATGAAAAAATATTTCAAATGATTTAAAACACACACACACACACACACGCACACACACACACGTACACAGACATCTTTTTTTACTGTTTCTCCCTACACTCGTGATCGACTTGGGACCCGATCGTGGTCTGGCGGTCGATTGCGCTCAACTGGTTGGGCACCCCAGCCTTGAAGCAACAACAAAATATAATAGAGTATCAATCCGTATAATTCCTTGGTAGCTATTGGTCAAGCATATGATGCACATTACACACATTAAAAATGAGGCCAATATTTCGAAAAAGGGTTATCTGTGCTTGCAAAGATCGATTGCGCGGTGTAACCTTCAAAGAGGTTGCGAGTTTAGTGGTCTCTTTCTCTGACACATCAAAGTGAAGCACAGGCAACGCTAAGGTCTCTGCGTCATGCCCGATAAGAGAGAGTTTCCATTAAGACGCTTCGCCTCACAGGGATTAAAGGAGAAACCCTTCCCTCCTCCTCTTAAAATGGTTTCCCAACACTTTCCTCTTTATCATTCCACCGCATTGGTAACGTGGCTTCCTCATATACAACGTTTAGTAGCCGGGTCGCGGGATCTTTTTTTTCTTCCCACCCTCCATTCAACATTTGAAATCAAAGTGTTGACCCATTGGTGATATTAAATTGAAGTTAAAATGTATGCCACGTGTTTGGAAAAGCAACTAACTGACTAGCTGCTAACGTTGCTAACTGAGAAACCAATGAGGCTAAATTACCTTGAGGCTAAATTAGCTTGCAATAAGCGACTGAAAAACCTTTCTAGTGAACGTTTGTTCCGGATTCAACCTAGAATTTTCTAACACCAGATATAGGCTATCTGACTATCTGGCTGGCTAACTGTTGGCTATCTGGCTATCTATTAGCTATTTAGTAGCT
The DNA here is from genome assembly GCF_051943395.1 of Hippocampus bargibanti. Classification (NCBI taxonomy): domain Eukaryota; kingdom Metazoa; phylum Chordata; class Actinopteri; order Syngnathiformes; family Syngnathidae; genus Hippocampus; species Hippocampus bargibanti. The sequence continues at coordinate 22,305,310 of NC_142743.1, forward strand.
ATTTATTAGCTAGCTAGCAAGCTAGCTGTCTATGTATTTGAATTACTTCCGGGTTGAGTGAACGCTGGCGCGTGTGGCTGCCGCTGCTCACCCACAGAACTTCATGAGAGTTTTGAAAGGCGCTTATGAAATGAAATGTATTATTATTATTATTATTATTATTATTTATTATTTATTATTAGCTCCACTGGCAGAGTCACTAACACTCTCCAATAGCGCGTAATGTTGATAGAATTAGTGAGGAGAGCAGTGGCTTCAATTGAGATTATTTTATGTCTCCTAATTCATTTACCCTGCATGGATCATTTGAGAAATGTATTGCCTGTAACGGCTACATTAAATAAGTGCATTTATGATCATATCAAGGCTGACTGTTAACTTCTACACTTGGTTATTTTCTGCATGGCCTATTGTAGGATATGGTTTCAACTTTATGGAGGGTTTATGTCTTGCTAGAATTGAACAGCTCGTGTTTCCGCCGAACAAATGACTACACCTGATTATTAAAAATTTTGCCCTGTAAAAGCCAAAAGAGTCAAACGTTTTACACATTTTTACAAAATGCATGCACCACGAGAAAGGTTCAAATGTTGTGGTGAACCTCCAGTTTATATCGATTTTTAACGTCATTGGATTCTAAATGTTAATGAAAACAGCTGTCATAACATTAGATCTATCTCTGTTTGCTCAGTCAAAAGTAAACAAGCGTCGTTTTTTGAGAAAATCATCACGAAAGTTAAACAGAATATAAGCAATGCCTGCGCATCATAATTTGCCGCCTCAACTAACCACTAAGTATAACCAATGCAGATTTCAATGTAATCAATTCAATGTTTTGATTATTTCACTAAATTTAAAGGACAATAATGCAAAATGGCAGATTATACCATATAAAGTAGGCTAAACTAAATTTGGAGATGATCACAGAAAAGCATTTTCCCGATAAATATCGTTTCTTTCTGATCAATGATAGATGAGCTTTTATTTGTAGCGCTTTTCAACCTTTCATGTTCTCAAAGCGCTCCAACACTGTCTCCTCATTCACTGCATGAGTAAGCAACTGAGGCTTTAACAGCTTATTCAAGGACATTTCAAGCTGAGGTGTACAGTGGAAATTTTGTTGTAATCATAATAATAACAATAATAATACATTTTATTTCAAGCGCCTTTCAAAGCTCCCAGGGACACTTTACAGTCAACAGACAAGCATAGATACAATAATAAATAAAATACAATTATAATTGTGACCGTCATATCCAATTTCACAGGCCTGGTGCATGGGTTGCATTCTGCTAAGGTCTCTATTGTCCCCCGAAGCTGCCCATGGCCCCGTTTCATCCATAAAAATGCAAGCCTGCCTTAGCTGCGGTCAGAATCGGAATCAGAAAACATATAATGGTCCCACAATGGGGGAATTTCATAGTGGAATTTGAAAACATCTGCTTGTTATCTGAACAGTGTATGTGTTCAATATCCAGGCCAATCTGTGAAAAATATATTTTGTTTCTGGTACACAATTACTGTATGATGTTTTAAAGATATGTTTCTCAAAGTAAACTGGATGTTACATAAACGTTGACATTAGGCATCTGTGTAGCATTCTACTTCCTGAAAAACAAGGAAAATTATTTTTGTTATTATTATTCACGCAAAACTGAACAAGAGACTGCATTTGGCAAGAAGGCAAACTGCAGTCCTCGCCCATCAATGATGAAGGTCATCATGTTCGTGGGAAAATAAAGAACTCACTCACTCTCAGATTCCAGGTAAAATATTACTATAACTGTGGAGCTTTTCTCCAATCTTATATGAAGAAATATCATCCACAATGTCTTTCTTCACCGTGTCAGCTCAACAAAAACTTTACTGTTGACATTACACAAGTGAATCTTGCTTTAAACTAATAAGAGTTTGCCTGTTGATAGAAACTGCTCTTATCAAGAGATGCATTTTTCATGAATGCTCCATTTATATTTCAGAACTTGAATCTTTCAAAGGTACGGATAGTGTTTTATATTCACCACGCATTCTTCCTCAAGATCTTATTTTCGTTTAGTTTTCAATCCAAAGTGATTTTCAGCTGAGTAGGTGCACAGGCAATGTGTGTCGTTATTATGACTTTGCTATGCGCCTCGTGTTCGATACAATGGACAGGGAGGCCGCCAAGCAGAAACGTGGTTATCTCCTGTGAGAGGTTTTCTCCATATGTTAACGCGGGTGCAGCAGAATCTTTGCTCGACTCGTCAGAAGTAAGCAGAGGCAAACGGTCGCTGAAGAGACAAGGGGTTGTGTCAACAAGGAGAGCGATCGGGTGCAGCAGGAGCATATGATCTGAATCACGACTGTTCTCAGTCCGGAGGAAGTATATTAGATGAGCAAAACTGAAGAAATACATGTAAATGAACCGCTTTCCAACAACAACAACAAGGCTGTGAGCTGCTGGTAAATGAAAATAAAAAACTAAATGAGAGTCTCAAAAATCAACGTTTTTGACCCATGCGTTTTTGTCAATAACTCAAAATAGATCATGCCATTGGAGTGATTTTGTGAAATCAGGCCAATGGCGTCGCACACACCTGTACACACCCACAAATATGGTGTGAAGCCCCAGCATCCAGCAAGAACTGAGAATAGAGCTGCTGCCTAATGAAGCTACTCAGACATCTGGTTAGGATCCTCCCGGGTGCGTCCCTCCCAACAGGGCCACCAGGGACTACCCAGAACGTGCTGGAATGACTGCTCCTCCTGACTGGTCTGAGAATGCCTCAGTATACCCACAGAACCCTGGCCATCCCCGCCCGGTTGATGGACAAACTGATTTTCCAAATAACCCATTTACCCGACAGACAAATATCAAATGCGTGAATGGATGAATGGAAGGTACCTTTTGGATTCTTATCCGACAGAGTGCCTCAAAGAATAACCCAGCATATTTTTCCAATTTAATTGCCTGGACTATAATTATAGTTTTAATTTTCTCACATCACTTCATCATAGTTTCTGCTGTGATTGAATGTGCTGAATGTACAGTTAAATATCAAATTAATTATACCCTGGCAAAATTTATGTATGCTAAACGTCTAAATCGAAATGGCACAAAAAGTTTTGATTGGCTTCAAGACAGTTTTGATACTGATGGAAACTATCTGCTTCTTTTGTCATTTTTTAAAGGATTTTTACATTTTTACACTTCCTTACTGTTTCATTTATTGTTTCTCTCAAGCACATCTGCAGTCTCCTGTTACCATAACAACCTGTGCCCTTCAAAACAATTAGCATTCAACACTGTCTCCCCTGCCAACACAAAACACATACGTCGATATTAATTCACTATCAAAAATTTCTGTGGGCTCCCAGATAAAGTGCAGTCCGAAAAGAATGTAGTATAGTTACTTAAGCCCCATGCGGTAGTGAGGACTCTCTTAGAACAAAATGTCTGCCAACCATAGGTCGGATCGAAATAGCTCTGGGGGATTTGCACACAATATGAATGAATATGAGGAGAACATTTCTTGGCGTGCATTCGTGAGGACGAGGTACTATTGCCTGACAACAAGAAGGTTGTGGGTTTCAAACTACAGTTGGTCTGTTTTCTCAGGGAACTTGCCGCCAGAATCAGCAGTAGCCAAAATGGAACTGTATAGTGCCACTGAGCAGTTTTTTTTGACAACGATACTAGTGCAGCGTGTTCTACCGGAAACAAATTCCTTGTGTGTTCTACATACTTGGCAATAAAGATGATTCTGATTCTGATTCTGAGAATCCAAACTGAAATTAAATGAATACTAAATGTTCTATAGCTGCCCCTAGTTTAGGAGATTCCAGATATTACACAATTCATTTAGTTACAAATGGTGTGAAATGCACTGTTTTGTATCATTGCCAATATACATAATGAAGCGAGCTTATTGTACCGGCATACTTTTTTTTAATTATCTTGTACAATACTTGTTGTTAAAGAGAAATGTCAAAGTATTTGGTTGTACCCCTTTACTCAACTGATCTTCTGCAGCATACAAAGTTCAATACCAAATGCAGTTGAAACAATAAATCAAAAACAAAAAACAGCCAATACATACTATAAAACAATGCCGAGCCTCATGTCGCGTTAACACCCGTAGAATAAGAATATAGACAACTTCAGAAATGGTTTTCTTCACTTTGGCAAATGCCACACACAAATATTAATTTTCAACAACAAATGAGGGAGGCTTTTATGGGTTGTGGCTGCTTTCCATTGGGACCAGGCCAGTCTTGGTGCCTCCCGGATGTGCTCTCCATCAAATATGGTCAACATGTCATGCAAATTGATGCCTTTGTCTACACTGGCTTTGTTAGCATGGCCCTTAAAATTAGAGCAACTTTTTGGTTCCCAAAAGTGCTTTTTGACCAAAAAGAGTGAACATTGTAGTCAGTCCCACGCATTACTTCATTTGAAACAAAGTTTCTCAAAAAAGGCTCACTGTATATCCACCCATTTGGACTGTGGCTTATGTGTGTGCATTAAGCCGAAACTCAACTTCCTCCTTCCCCCGTGTCAGACTAATGTTTAACTCTGGAACCATCAACAATGACTCGTTCCAACTCCAAGGAAATTAGCTGTGGCCTGAGGAGGCAATGATTCCCCCACCATCATTCCCAGTTCAACCTACGGAATGTCAGGGAAATTGATGTTTATGCGCCCTTGTCCATCCAGAACATCAATGGTGTTTTACCTGGGTCGGAAACCCTTGTCACCAATGATGTGCTTTCTGATGGCGACCCCGTCCTCTTTCATCAGCACCTGATACCCTCTGCTGGTGATGTATTTTCTCACTTTAAGGAGGCTTTGGACAATGTTTTTGAGCAACCAGGAATGTCTTCAACTTCCCACTTTCTTCCCAAGAAAACCTACACAGGCATGTGTAGGACACGTGCAAACTCAACACAGAAAGGCCAAATCAAACGCTGAACCTCTGCATTGAGAGGACTGCGTGTCAACCAGCTGACCATGACGTCACCCATTACAACAGTTGATAAAAATGACAGATCAATATGAAAATTGGAATAGTATTGCCTGCCTGTCCCTAAAATGATAAGACATACCAGGGCCAGTGCATACATGCAAATACGCAATTGAAATCTCAGCCTTTGTACTGTAAGGTGGTTGTGCAAACTAGAACGTTATAAGTGAGCTTTAGCACAACAACTGCACGTCTTGCCTTTATTCGGCAGGAATAAGGGAAAGCTGAATAGCAGTTACTCTAAATATCGAAAAGTCAGACAAGCCAACAAATCGACCCCACAGACCACCCCCCACATCCCCATCCATAAAAAGCGACACCAGAAGTCTTCTATCTGGTTTCAAGATCTGTTCAGCTGCACTGCACACAGTGTCTTCAATTGAGTTTGCCTCTCTGAATACATTTGCTCAATTAAAAAGGCCTTTGTTGCAGTCTGGCAGTCAAATGGAAAAATTAAATCATCATTCCAAGTATTCTGCACCCCAGAGAACAACTCGGTTGCCGAGAGATGCTGAAAAATGCCCTCCACACATCTTAATTGTCTAATGAACCATTTTCCAACAATGGAATAGTGTTTTGAGTCATATAGCACCCAAAGAGGCACCCAAAGTCAAAATCAAACAAGCCATGAAGAAAGACCCATTTGAATGCTCAGTTTAATGTCACAGTCTAATGAGCATGTTGTGAGTGATACTAAAACAACAAACCTGTTCTATCAAATGCAAACTAACCCAGCAAGGCTCTATCACATTTGAGTTCAAAATACATTTTCATGAAACACCGGAGCCTAAAAAGTAGAACACATCTAGTATTGTGGGACATTGGTCCACCATCGATTGTATTGATGATCATCTAAACAAGAACTAAACGACCATGAAACATGTGGAGAACTCATGAAGGAGGAGTTTCCCAAATCCTAAATTCTTCCCAAAACCAGATTAACAGGCTGTGTCTGTTCACCTCAGATTGACCCCAGGTTTCTCTGTGCTTCAATTGTGTATTCTAGTCACACATGTTTACTAAGCATATAACAGCATGTAACTTTTAAATATGATAACTCTATTATGTCTAATCTCTATCAAACTGACATGGTAACTTTCATGCAGTGATGCTTCCCTTGTGCTTGGAATGAATGTATGTATAGTGTCAGGTATTTTACAGCCCCAGGTTGCAAAGACTGACTATTGCAAAGACTGACTATGTGCTATATCAGAAGAGAAACCTCATAGTCGCCTCAAGTTGAAACTCTTGTACTTCTGCCAGTATTACGCAAAAGCCTATGGGGACTTTTGCATATCATTATTTAAAATGGTAATGAAAAACTTTCAAATCTGCAAAACAGATTCTAGGTTCAACAGAACTTCGAAACAATAATCCATACTTTTGTCACATCTCCATCGGCAGAGTTTACGCAGTGGATTGACAAACAGCATTTTCCAAACAGACTCATTTGACTGAGAGACAAAAACAAGTTACCGTGAGCGGACCCATGAGCTCGTTATAGCAGAGCAGTATTTGTGGATTGGAATGTGTGCAATGTGTGGTACGTTTTTCACGATTACCGTTTCAATTTGTAATATATGTAAGGGTACTTCACTTAATAATATTTATAGTACAAATATGTTAAAGATTCACTGAAAGTAATTTCAAACCGGAGGAAGGAGAATGACAAAGACAGCAAAAGAAAATAATATAGCTCACAGGTATGGTCAATCAATGGAATACAATCACAAATCTCACTTGGCCTCAAATGATTTCAACCATCTCAAGGGGTTCCCTCGAGAACAGTTGAAAATCTTCTTTAATTTAGGTTTTGCGTTCTGCCCTCAGCACAGACCGAATGGGCTGACAAAAGCCAGAGTATTCGTGATCCATTTTTTCAACTCAGTTGTCATGACTTAATGAACTGCTCTGACAATGACATTCTCACGATGAAGAGACACAATGAATCACTTCCTGCCTTCAACTGATTCCAATTTATCTTCAAATCCAGCCACTGTGGACGTAGACCTGAATTCTATTCAATCCCCTTGAGACTGTTCTAAAACTGCACCTCATTCCGGGAACTGTACTCTGTGTCTATTTTAAATGTCTAACTGAGTCGAAAAATCACTTGAATGAATGTGATTCAATGCAACTGTAAGTCGACTGGTTAGCATGTGCGCCTCAAGGTGTAGAGGTTGTGGGTTTGATTCTGGAAGTTGGCCTATTTTACCCTTTGCCTGTGAGGGATTTCCTTCAGGTTCTCTTGGTTTCGTGCATGGTAGGTCTACTGATCGATCTAAATCATGCTGAGGTGTGATTGTGAGCACAAATGGTTGTTTGTCTTTTGTGTGCTCTCTGATTAGCTGGCAAATAGTTCCGGGTGTTTCACGCCTATTGCCCAAAGACAGCTGTTATAGGCTCCCGCAGCCCCATGACCTTTGTGAGGATAAGTGAATTGGAAGATAGATGGATGAACTGAACTTTTTTATCATATGTTAACTTTTCAATGTTAGCCTACTGGCAAAGCTTATTCCACATCTTTTCTATTTTTTTTAATGTTGACTTGTCGTCAATGTGTTGACTGTCGTCAAAGACTTTCTCTAATTTCCAATGACAGATTAATATTCACTGAATAACTTCAAAAACAACAAAACAAGGCAAACCCTGCCCTGTGTAAAGAATGAAAGATATACAGAGATATACAACAATATACAGAAAAAAACAACTTATGTGTGTTTTGAATTTCTTGCCCATAGTTATGTCACATGCTAACCAATGTACATAATTTACACAATCCCGGCCATACATCTAATTGATCCATATTTAGGCAAAAATTCTGCTCTCATACACCATAACAAGACAACTCTCTCTCAAACAACATCAAGCCAAAAGCCAGTAGGTTTTGTTCAATGCACAGATACGCTAAAGCTAATAATGTTTGCTTCTGTTAACAAGCTTACTGGGTTGTGCCGTGAACTTGTCGATGCAGTGAGTGTGCTGGATATTTGTGTTTGAGAATGTGTGGCGTGCATGAGCCAAATGCACAAATTTGCATCACACCTTCATTATTGTGTGAGGTGAAATGTATGGCATGCTGCCATCACAAGTGAGAATGCTTTTGTCTTCATGGTCACATCTTTTTCTCCCTTACAGCGGGCTTTCCTTTCACAATTGGAAGCGACTTGTCTCATTCAACAAAGCTAGCTCTGTGTGTCGCTCGGTGCCATAGCACCAAAAGCGAACGGAGAGGACCATCCCCTTAAGTAACGAAAGGCTTTCAAAAATGCCACATACGATATAATGTAATCCCAGATCACTGTTTTGATGAAAGAATGCTGCAGACATGTTATTAAGCCACCTGGAAATGGCAGAATATGTCTCCTTTAAAGGCAATGTGGCATGACTGGGATGTGTGTTAAATTTAATTTAGCTGGCTGTGCACAGTTTAAAACTCAGCAGAGCAAGCAGTGTAATGCATCAGGTCGGAATGTTGCTTCATTTAACTCTATTCACTGGGAATATTCTTCCCTTGCCGAATTCAATCGTGGTTTATCTGATAATGATTACATTTCCTCACACGATTTAATATTTAGAAAAATGAAATAAAAACACTGCTCTCCTTTTTGGCATGGAATTCAATCTGTCAGCCTACATGCCAGTTCACGCTGTTGTGTGGTGGTACTGTATTTCCAGGAATTTGTGAGGTAACAAGTTTCAGTGTGTGAACAGCTGCTCTTTAAACGGTTTTCGAGAGATTTATCTCCTTTACTGCCAAATACATCTGTGGCCATTCACTCTCCCACCATATGGCAAAAAAGAGCCCAAGCACACATAAACATACAGAGAAATTTTATTACAGATCTACAGTAAAGTCTCGTTATATCGATATTCAAGGGAGTCCGAAAAAATATCGATATAACCGGGACTATCGATATATCCGACCCTGTTTGTATGTAATTTTCTCCGTGCGTGCATAGAAATAGTATCGATATAACCGGGACTATCGATATATCCGATATCGATATAACGAGACTTTACTGTATTTTCAATCAAGATCCAGTGGACACCCGCTATTTGCAGGAGTAACTACCCAGCCGGCCCATGAAAAGCGAACATTTGCACATCATTGACACCCATTGAAATGCACTGACAAAAATAAATGAATGAAACCAAATAATTATTTAGAAAATGACTGATATTCAATATAAGCTCAATTAATTAGATCATGTAATTTTATTTGCTACTGTTTTACTATCCTGTGTACCTCGGTCTCATGCACTGATTTGTATTTACTAGCTAACAGTCAATCACAGTGATCAATTGTCACCGTTAGCCGGTATTGTTTTGTATATGACGCAATTTTTTTTTATTTGTAAAAAAAAAAAACAAACAAACGATAAAATAAACATATTACCCACAATGACAGAAGCATCTCTCAATTCTTCACAATGTGGATGATAGTTGGTCCTAGGTGGAGGTTTGCCCTCGATACACACACACACACAAAACTCACCAATGTCAAGCAGTTCGAAACATACTACAAACACTGAAAGCACAATTTTGCAACTCTTGGAAAACGGAAGTAGTGACCTGGAGAAAATATGGAAAGACACGCACGAGAAACTGGTGAAGAACTCGCCCGTCGAAGGGCTCACCCAACCAGAAAATGGTGTCTTAGCCACGGGACTGAATTTGGAGCTTTTACTGGAACAGATACTCACAGCTGATCTTATCACAGACTCAGTCTGTGCCAGGAATAGACCTTTACCGTGTCCTGTGTGAGAACACCACCTTCCAAGAAATGAGCCAGAGGGATCCCAAAAGAGATACGAGCTATATTCTAATCAGTGACTAGGGCCACAACGACGAGTATTCCCGCACAATGAAATGAGCTCCAACATGAGAATTGTATACAAAATTTGGCTTGCAGCGCGACACGGAAATCCTCCAATGCCGACTAATCTAAAACAAATAATTTGTTTGAAGCCTACTTGCTTTTAATCAAGCTGCGTGTATTGTGGAGCAGACTGCAATAACCCAGACACTTTCTTTGAAACATTTTTATTTATTTATTTCCAATCCCCCATTTGACATTCAATCATGGGCAACCTTGTTTGTGTGCACAACCTGTAGGAAATACAAACTTTAATAATGTTTTTCTCTAAATGAAAAGGCTCATTTGAGTGACAGGACAGCTGACATGACATGAAACCGTTTACTCGGTAGAAACACTAATTGTAACTGGAGATACACAGGACAGAAATATCTTATTTGCACATGACAGACCGATTTTATTGTGCAAATTTTCAACAGGAATATTTCAACACAGCAGTACTGACAGTTAGGGACATTTTTTGTTTTTGTGTGTGTTTTTTTTTCATTCCGCTAAGTATTTCTTTTGGCAGAAATGCCTCATAATGTCTTGTTAATGTGACTAAATCCAAAGAGGGTTTTCAAAATGTGTCATCGACTGAGCCATTCAGCTGCCTCGATACGCATAAACGTGTTGAACAGAATATGTTTACACGACAACAGTGTCATGGTACCATAATGCCATCGTAGTGTGTTAAATAATAATTCAAATGCACGAGTTTGTAATTCTCAATTTATGTCCTTTTGCAAGGAAAATACCAAAAATGCATCGTGATTGACAATATACTGTGTGTAGCTTGTTTAGGGATACAAATTTTTGGATATCAAATGTAAACAGCAATGTAGATTGACATTGCGAGTGTGTGTGTGTCTGCATGCGGGGGTGGGGGGGTGTTTGGGCCGCACATTTGGGTAGTTTATCATTTCCAGGCAGAGTTCACCATGGCTCTCCCCTTGGCCTTTGAAAAAAAAAAATCGGCAACCTGATGCAGAAAAAAACTGCCGTCTAATGTTTACTGTTGATTTACTTCTAATTATTGAACTCTATTAAATATTAAAGAAAAATTGGGGTGAGAGAAAAACTGCTATCTGCGGAATCTGCATGTGCAATTTTCTTCTTGATGCGGCGCCACCACGGAATATGTTTGGGGTTCACCGGAAAGCGACAAAATATATTATATGCATCACTTGTCACATCGAATGGATTAGTCGTAGGAGCTGCAAACCTCCTTCTTTACTATGTGAGAGGTGATGATCAGTTCCCTGGTTTATAGTGCTTACATTGCGCTTTCACTGTAACCTTGTTTTCTTCAACACACAATCTATGTGCTGATATATATTTTTTTCGTGCTCTGCACATTTTAAACAAGTAAGCTGATTGGGACATGTGTGAATATGCACATTTGTTATGGTAGCACACTAAAAAAGAGGGGATAGAAAAAGAGGAGTAGAGCTGCTCAAAATGATCGAGAATATGTCTTTTCATCCTACATTTACCTGCTCTTGTTACCTATTCTTTGAAAAGCAAACCCAGAAATGCACCCTACCTTGGCAGAAAAGTTCTATTAAGGAAATTCCTGCTGGAGAAATTCTATTTTTGAAGCTAATATAACTTACTTTGGCTGCTAAACAGGAAGTTCCTGTCAACAATAAGGTCAGCAAAAGTGCTGTAACATTTATTTTTTTGCATCGTTATCTTGAGATGGCATTTACAGCCTTGAAAGAGATGATGCTTGCATTTGCAAGCATCAGGGCTACAAGGGTTGTTAAAAAAGGAATTTTGAAAAATGAGGCTCTCCAATTTCCATTGTAAAAAACGTCTTGTTTTTGCAAATGTTTTACACCGTTCATCATTTTTGGGCGTATCATTTGATGGGTCTCTGAATATTATTGATTGGCTTTAGTGGAGGTCTACACACTTAACTGTCACTGCAGTTTGCAATTGGACAAGACAGAGCGAAACAACACAATTCTCCAAGCATTCTCAAGTCAATCTAAACATCAACTAAGCAGAAGCAGAGGACGTAGCGCCCGTCCCATTTGGTTCTGGCTTTTACATTAGTACCTTGTAGCTCTGACAGAGGGAGAGAGAGAGAGAGAGAGAGAGAGAGAGAAAGAGAGGACAAAAAGACAGGGGATAAGGAGGTGGAGAGAGAGAGAGAGAGAGAGAGAGAGAGAGAGAGAGAGAGAGAGAGAGAGAGAGAGAGAGAGAGAGAGAGAGAGAGAGAGAGAGAGAGAGAGAGAGAGAGAGAGAGAGAGAGAGAGAGAGAGAGAAAGAGAGAGACACAGAGAGAAAGAGACAGAGAGAGAGAAAGATAGAGAGAGAGAGAAGTGAGGACTTGAAAGGAAGATAAGGCTCACATAATAACCTTCATAGCCCTGGGGAAATCTAGCCACCCTTATGTGTCGACCATTGTGGGAGCTGTGCGCCTGAGTCCACTTAAAACACAGGAAAACTCAGCTTTTATTTGGTGCAAGGTCTTTTTCATGTGGCCCCAACAGATATAAAAACCAAGGAATCCTTGAATCATGAGTGAGCGGAGGAAAAAAAAACCCCAATGCATTATGTATAGCGGTTGTTTTCGGGAAGCATTTTGTTTCTAGGATCACAGTAAACTTCAAAGAGGCATCTCCTCACTTGCATTTTGTGCAAACATCAACACAACACTCTTCTAAATGGTACGCATTGTCATCAAAAACCAAATTGTACATCAGGCGTCATAGCAGTAGCAAACAAATGTACGTATTCTCAAATGTGTAGCCCACAAGACTGATTTACATAGCCCAGAATATTTCATTCTGAACGCAACACAACGTTTCTGCGTCACACTGCCAGAATGGGAGATGGTGATTAATCAAGTGACGTTATCATCCACTCGCTAATGGAAGCAAGCGTCGTCGTCTCCTGATCATTTCACTTATTTCAGCCCATCGACATCGCTGTGGAAGTATTGATATTTTGCTGACATTTGTAGCAGTCATATAAGCCTGATTCAGCAATGCTTTGCCATAAATAGCAGTGATCTATAAAGACACCGGGCTGGTGCTGTCCCTGAGAAATATCAGTGTTTTCAACGTGTTGTTAATAGTGCAATTCTGAGATGGGTAGTTGGGATAAGCCTTGGTGGTTAGAAAAGTAACATTATGCTTTATTTGGGACATTTTATTTTATTTTAGGTTTCTCCTATAACCAAATTAAATTGTGTCAGGAAACACCCAATTCGGGAGCGTGAGGGCTGTGAAAACAAAAATTCAAGAAAAAAAGTTTGACCCCACAACTCCAAGTTAGCTCCACAAAGAAGTCCAAGATGGCGCCTAAGTAGGCAACCGTCAGCAAGTGCTCTCACGAGCCTTGTTTTTTTATGTTGCTTTTTTTGGTGTTTTCTTTTGTCACATTCAGTTGTTGTGCGTCATGTGGAACGGATACGGATTGTTTTTCAGCATGTTTGGCCACTACATTCATCAAGGAGGAGACTGTACTGAGCGATTGTGCCCAATAATAGTAATTCATATTATCAAAATATGACCGTTTGCAGTATTTTATCCAGTCACACTGTGACGCTCAGTCACAACACGACACATTGATAACTGTGTGAAAGACTGGTACAATGACCAGCTGATCAATTAAATTGATGTTATAGTAAATTCTACTTTGCTATTTAATTTTATGTGAGATGTTTTGTTGGTGTTTGTTAGTTTTGTTAATCATAAGCGAAGTGTCTTGATGGAATTAGCATGCATAGAAATGTGGGGTTCTCTTTTTCAGGATTATATATTTTCCAACAACACTGCGTTGCTTTGCGTCCTGTTTCTGCAGTTTTCAGATTTTGGCAGAGTTTACACAAACCCGACTTTGTGGCATTAAACATCATGCATGCATAATGCACTGGTATTTGCCCAATTGTAATGTGATAAAATCTGATTTTTGCTGTCTTCTATAATCTGCTACACTCATTACAAAGAGATTAATATTTGATTCCGTAAATCCCCAGACAGGGCATGGTTTAGGCCATTGAATATTAATTTGAGATGATTATTAAGGGCAGCCCGGTGGGTAATAGTTTAGTATCGTGCAGATATGTAGGGTTTGATTCCAATTTTCATGAAGCTTACTTTTATGTCAACACCTACCTACCTATCTTCCTACCCACCCACCTACCTATCTGCCCACCTATCTACCTACAAACCTACCGACCTCCCTACCTATCTGAGATATCAGGCGTCAAAGTTATGGTAGAATAATGTGAAATATAAATGATAGAGACGGGCCCCTTCTCAAAGGTTTACCGTTCAAAATCATCTCATGGTCTGCATTAAACCGGGTTGTGTCGCCAGGTTTAACACAATAAATGAATAAACAAGTAAATAAATAAAGAATATAGCAACCTGTTGATGTGCCCTTTCAGCCACAGACACATTTTTGGATGAATGCTTTGGCAGGTGTAAATGAGTGTGCTGTTCAGTGAACATGTTTTGGATCTAAGGTGAAGTAAAAGTCAGTTTTGTAACCACTGAGCATTTCACATGCCACATTTTTAATGTCGAATCTACCCCGTGGCACAGAAAAACCAACAACACATGATCGGACACTTGCACGCACACTTACACACACACACACACATACACACACACACACACACACACACATGCACACACACAAACTAAGTTGAACCATTTGACTAATATTGGGAATTATTGTGGACCCCCCAACTCTCTTGACAGCGAGAGAGGGAGAGAGAGATGGATGGATGGATGGATGGATGGATAGATGGATATGATTCTGTATCCTCTCTATGATGTTCAACCTTGAGATATTTCTACAACAAGAGAATTGAGAAAGAGAATTCCCTAAATTTTCCCTAAATGTACTGCGTGGAATACAATCAACCACTACCAGGAACACTACCTCTGTTTTGGAGTTAAATTTAAAAGGCTCAGACGGACAACATTTCTTGATATCAGTGATTGATTAAAGATATTCTACATTTGGCTTCATTTAATTAAAAACAAACTCACTCATACAGTGCACAATTGAGTTTTATTTTGTGCATGTTTATTCTGAAGCAACATTGGAATAGGAAGAAATAATCAAAGGAAACTAACTTGGATGAGGATAACTAATTAACTACGATGAAAGTACCAGAAATTAGAAAACATATTAATAATCTGCCCATGAGATGGTGCTAACCTTCTTAAAAGGATGGGAATTGGAACTTTTGGGAATACATAACCATTAAACCCAATTTTAATCAATTAAGTTTGACAAACGTTGAACTCATTGACTGTCTCTGAAAGGATATGATGGACCAAATTATCAAATCCAACAGAATACGTTTTAACTGGGCAATTAAACTGTCTTCGAAATGCACACAGCACCTGTTTTGTTTATTTAATATTTTTTTAAAAATAAAATCCATGAAAGTGAACCTGCACTTGTCTAGTTTTTGTTCTCATTGAACATGGCCACCTTTGTGCTTTGATGAATTACCCTGCATACTTTGAGAAAGTCCTTTGCGAGCTCATATTTGCGTGTGCCCTGAATTAGTCTGACATTTCATACTTGAATGCCTTCATGACATTTAGTTTAAGGAAATATCATGGTCGGCTGAAGTGTCCTGGACTAACCACAAACACACATGGACCTGGAATGCATTGCAGCTATGTGTTGGCATACTTTTACATGCTATTAGTATTATCAAGGACATGTTTGTAATTATTTTGTTGTGCTATTTATCAACCCTCAGTTTTGCAGGCATTTCATGATCCTTTCAAATCATATGTCTGTTTCGTATGAGTGGTACATTTCCCTGAAGCATTTCTTCATGATTACTTTCTGGGGTTGTTTATTTTCTGTCCATAACGTAGAAGGTAATATGTTTAAATGATAAAAAAAGATTTCTTGATTGCCTTGAGATTGAAGCTGTAATTGTCTTGCAGAATTCATTTTTTTTTTCATTCTGTACTGATGAGCCCATCTCCGAACCGAAGAAAATTAAAGCATATTTTCAAACTGACTGACTATTGTGAAGAATACATTGAACAACTATATCCACATTATATTGACATTGGAGTTTGGAGAAATGTAAAACCTGAATTAAAACGACTCTTGCAATGTGACTTTGGTAATAGAATATTTGTCGATGTCTAAAATAAGTCCCTGTTCTGATTCCCTTTTAGCCTCATGCCACTTCCATGAGCAGCTCCTTTAATAGACTGACATATTAACAAATACAGATGCAATGTCTTTTAATGCCTCTTTCAGAATGCCAAGAAAGCTCCTCAGCTGTGGTAAACAAAGCCCAGCTATCTGCACCTATTTGAGATAGCATACAGAGGCATTAGCATGCAATTATACTGCCGCCTGCACGGTATGTGTTCTGGAAAATATATGTGAATTTTCCCCTTCGTCGGATAAGATGACTGAGGTTGACAAGTGATCTATTCTGGTTGCAAAATGGGAATCTGTGGTCGTGATTTTGTGTACTGAGTTGTTGCAACTCAGATACGCTGAGTGAGTCTATTTGGAAAAGCAATGGAAAGAACATTTTATTCACTTGCTTTTTACCTGCAGTTGCTTCACAGATTGCAATGACTCTCTCTCTCTCTCTCTCTCTCTCTCTCTCTCTCTCTCTCTCTCTCTCTCTCTCTCTCTCTCTCTCTCTCTCTCTCTCTCTCTCTCTCTCTCTCTCTCATCCCTCCCTCTTGGGCATTTGCTTATGCTAGGAAACTCTTGCAGTAAGAAAATAGACCTATACCGAGTGTGATCAGATGAACATCCTCCCTTCCAACCATTGGGTAAACTAAAAGTCACATTTCCACTCCCTGTTACAGTTCAGTGCTATTCGTCACAGTTGACTTCAAAATCAAACCGGGGTTTTCACTGCTGGGGTTCCAGGCGCGCAGCACACGAACGTGACAACATGACTCAGTCCTGTAAACAGAAACGCTACACGGCAGAGTGCTGCTGACAGTACCCGTAAACAATGAAAACGTTTGAATTTCTGTTGTAATCCAAGTGTGCTGATCCATCTGGATGGTTTCAGGATAGATACAGTGTTCTTTGAACCATGATCCAAACCTCAACTGTCCAAACTTTCTCTCATGCGCCGTTATTTACCCTTGGGCTATCTGATCAGTCATATCTCAAACTAAAGGGTTTAAGTCTGTCAGAACCTTTGCCACACCTACAGTTCCTTTATTGATATTCAGTCGTTCCTTAATGTATTTAACTACCCGGCGAAAAGAGAAGCTCATGCACATTATCAGGGAGTTAGTTGTATAACGCTGAAAGCAGTGATTGCCCTTGGTCTTAGGTCTACCGTTTCCCCCAATGACAATTTAGAAATATTGTATACATGTAGTAACAAGTACAGGGTGAGTGAGAGCGAGAGGTCATAACAACAGTGGTGTGAATTTGTCATGTGTACTGAAGCCATAAGGGAGTGATGGGAGTCAGAGGCTAAGGAGGGTAAGTGAGGTTGATGCAGTGAACGGATCCGATTTCCCCTCCCGTCTCTTCCTCTCTTTTGCCTGAGAAGCCTTTGTAGTGACTGCACAGCCGAGACACAGGAGGCGGAGGTGGCAATTAAAACATGTCAAGGAAGTTCCCTCTCACCTCCATCTGTCAGCGAAAATGGATCTATTTTGGAGACCTTGCCTCTTTGTCACCATTCATCATTGGCTAATCTTGTCATTAAAATGTTCCTGAATGTCTAGTTTTAACTTTCCCCCTACACAGAGTCATTATTTATAGCATGTGGTTTGAAGTGGTGAAATCTAAACAACTAATTAGCTAATGGAGCAATTAAGTTAATGGGGGGTTGAAATGCAAAACAACCCCTCTGAATTCTTGTGTTTACTGGAACATTCACAATGTCGATTGAAAGTAAACACCTATCAGCTTGATACTATATTGAATATAATATATGCTTTTGTCTGTGTCACAGTTTCTATAAAGTTAATGAAAGTGGCTTCAAGCATTTAGATTTTACAATTAGTCTCAAGATCTGGAGGACTGGTCCAAGTTAGAAATCCTCAAAGTAAACTGAGCCAATGAATTATTTATGAAAAAGTTATGTCCAAATGGGTGAACACGTCCCTTTGAATGCAAATTGATAGAACAACTAGAATAATAGAATGTTTTTGAGTGTTTTCGAAGAGGATGCAAAGAAGCCTTTGTCCTTTTGTGTCGTGAAACAGTAGAAAAAAAAGGCCAAGTAAATTTTTGTGACACATTAAAATTTGTTTCCCTCTCCGAGTGGTGATACCCCAAATGCAAGTGAACGGTATGCAAACTGTTGCTGACAGACATTCTTTGCTTTCATATTATTAACAAACATGAACCATTAATAGCGTGGTGAGCAGTAGTTGTGCGTCACCCCCACAGCACAGGGGTCATGGCCGAAGCCATTCGATCCCGGCTTCAGCCTTCCTGTGTGTGGAGTTTGCATGATCTTCAAGAGCCTGTGTGGCTTTTCTCTGGGTACTCTGGTTTCCTGCCACATTCAAAGGCTGATTGAACACTCTAAATTTACCCTAGATGCGACTCTGAGTGCAGATGGTGTGCACTGCAATTGGCTCACAACTGGTTTAGAGTGTCCTCCTCCTACTGCCTGAAGATGGCTGGGATGGGCTCCAGCACCCCCTGTGGCCCTTGTGTTGATAAACTGATGGGTGGGCATATGTATGCGCTGCTACAATATATGTACAATGACATTTCAATGGTAGGGCGGTTGAGCAGGGAGGTTGTTGGAGACTAGCTGACTTGTTCCGTAAACCTTGAACTGCTTGCCTGCCAAACAAAAAACTACATGCATTTTAATGTATCATGACTATACATTTCTATTATGCTTAGAATACTTTGTTTTTTTTATCTTTTCACCCCCTACCCCCTTTCAAATTGCTGCTGTGCACTGCAAATTTCCCGATTGTGGGACTATTAGAGGCTTTCTGATTCTGATTCTGATATACAAAGCAGCCAGGGCAGTAACACATTGCAGAAAATAACTAATACATATTTGGATGACTATCGGGTGGATTTTTTTTCATGCAAATTATTTTGTTCCCACTGGAAATGAAGTTACAGTACGTGGCTTCTTTACAAAACAAACCAAATGTGGATGGACTTAGATAGAAAAGGGTTCTATTATCGTAGACAGCACACCTGCGCTTGGCTGTATACAATTGGTGCATCTTGACTGATGTGCCTCCTTTACGCACATTTAGTGAATTTGGCAGATCATGCTGCTTGCTTTGTTTTACAGTGGATCTCTTAATGGAGATGCTATTAAAACTCACGCAAGGAAGATACGCTGCCATTATTTAGTATGACTTGCTTCACTGTAAACAAGCTTGGTGTAGAAGTAAGGGAGTCTCCGCCGTGACATTAACAGGCTATTATGTCGTCAAAACTGTCCTGCTGTTTGATGGGCAGTGTCGTTGTGGGTGTGAATTCTTATGGCATGATAATTACCTGGAATGACAAGATAATTTTGTGCTGCTGAATGGACCCATATTCTACTTTTTAATTGATTTAGCAATAGAGACATCATCACTCGGCTGTATCAGCTCTGCGAAACGCCTTTCAAAGTTGGATTTAATTATTTCCCTTGCCCTTGATTTTCAAAATTGGTACTCCAAAGGTAATTATTTTCTATGAAATGAGCGTACAGTTGGGAGCGGGTCCACATCCTTTCTCATTAATAATATGTAATGTAAAACATGTTTGAGTGAATCTTTTGTTTTTTTTTTCATCTTTGTTCGCGTTTCAATGCTAATTTATCCTGTGTTTTATCAGGAAATGAAAACCTATGTAGGTGATTGTGCTTGCCGTGTGCATGGTAAATTGAGCAACAGACTGACCATCTGTCAAATTTGAGAATTACCAACTACATTCCAGAAGAAGGCAGTAAAAATAATGAACAATTCCTTCGAATTTGCTGGTTTGCTGGAAAAACAAAACTAATTTGGGAATGGCACGCCACATCATGCTTTTCAATTCCCGAATAAATTTGGGATTGTCAGTGAATGAGTTTTAGTCCTCATGTCTAATACCAGTGTCTTTGTTGTTGAAGCTGTTCATTTGGCATCAGGGATAATGGCCCCTGTCAGCCCATTAACAGTTGGCCCAGCACCCTTTCTGTCGTATCTTGCGTCAGCCTATATTTCCGTAACCTTGTCATTTTTATTGCAAGCATAAACTGTTGTAAGGTCAGCTAAGATGTCCCTGCGCAGACAAAAACAGGGCATAAGGTTAATAAATAAAAAAAAAAAAAACGAAGCTGGATTAACCCCTTGCAGCCCGAACTGAACCCCTCTTCAGAGTGTAAAAACACACAGAATAAATTGCATGTGAACCGCTTAGCTGCCCATCAGTGACCTGTATTGAACAGTTAAATGTAGCGTGGCATGTAGTGGAGCCATGAGCAACATACGCTCTTGCTTTCACTTTTATCTGCCACCAAGAGTTATGTTTGCCTCCTTGTAATGGTTCTTCCAGGCTTGAAATTAGCCCAATTTATACCACGGTGCAGTCTTGGTGCTGCAAACCAACTTGTTTCAGCACCCCCCTCCCCCCTACCCACTACCGAGAAGCCATACGGCAGACCAAGCCAAGGACATAAGGGAGTATAAAAGTTGTCAGCTAACATGACCAAGTAGTGTTGTGTGAAATGACTTTAGCCCGACATTGTTAACGCTGAGCGGGCTGCCTTCGCCATGCTCGATAAAAGCAAATAAAAGGCCAGATAAAGTGCTGATGGAATGCAGTGTGTGGGTGTGGGAAGGGGGGGTACAGGGGTATAAAGTTTGCCATCAAATCTTTGGCCTCTATTATAGGTAGTGTTTAGCAACAGAGACACACCCTCTGCTCCATTCACCCGTTACGAATTTGAGTGAATCACTCTCGTTCCCTCAATGCACTGGGATTTTCTTTGAATTTACAAATGTTGAGTCCAACAATTCATCGCTCAACATCTGTGCATGCTGCTCCCATTGTTGTCTTTCAATTGTTTATTCATAAGGTACCCTTTTCCTTTTGGGTTATTTTCTATTATTCAGTACTCTGGTGCTTTCTCACCAGTCAATGCAAACACGGTTGATCAATTCAGGTTGATTTAAACACAATCTGATGGGTGTTTTCTGAGTGTGTTTTGTTTCATGAATGAATGTTGTTTGGAGTGTAATTTCACACACAGAAAATACTTTATTTTTCTCCATGGACTGTGTTCACGTACTACGATCGACCTTTGTGAAAACCATCACAAACCTTTCTAACACATACAAATTTGCTCAGTTTGATTGAAAATATTGATTTGCTGGTCGAAATTCAATTTAGTCAACAAGAGATGTTCAAAAACCAAGGTTTTACCGGACAAAAAAGTGACCTTGATTGTAGCATAATTAGCAGTTACATAGGAGGCTTCCAATCACACATTCAGAAGCAACAAAGTCAGACACACAAATATAATAATAATAATATAATGTTAAAATACTCATGCAGTGCAACAGGCCAAGTTGGGCAACCCAATTGCAGCACCTGAACACTTTTACTAGCCCACACCCTAATAAGACATGCACAGTTTTCACTTTTCTCCAATGTATGGAACATTACAATGCAGTCAAGGTACTAATGTATCCTTCATCCAAAACAGTGATGCAATTGTTACCTATTTTTTAATTGATGATTTTGGTTGTGCCCTGGGATTAGCTATACCGAGGAGTCAGCAATGATAGGCTCCAGCACGTCTGGGACCCTCATTAGGGGAAGCAGTTCAGATAAGGAATGGATGGTTAAGTGGCCAAAAATCATATACAAAAAAAATAAAACATAAAAAAACACACAACAAAAAACAAACATACGCACGCACACACGCACACACACACGCACACACAAAGGATAATTTATCAAATAGAGACAGAAAGTAAATGAGAGTGAGGCAAGAAAAAGCTGTGAAATCTGACGCTGCTTGGAATTCAACATATCAAGTACACAAAATGGAGATTGATAGGTAGAGTAATTGTGGACAAAATCACTCGACAGATTCTACTGAATGCTTTAAGGCTACTTAGAATACAATAATCCTCTCATACATCTCGGCCAAAAGATGTACAAGGACATTTAATGCTCAACAAAAAGGAACATATGTGGTAAAATGTGATGGATTGTCATCGTCATCTTGGTACTCCTCAGTGCTTGATGGATCCATGCTCAGATTTTCTAAACTAAAGACAATCAAATGACTGTTGTACCTCATGAAAAGCAATACGTCATATGCAAGATGACAAGATTACTGTTACCATTGATCAGGTGCCCATGAAGGCTCGTATTGATACGACGCTCATTTAGAGAGCGCGTGTTGAATTTCTGCACCACCTGCAGCCATACTTTCCACAGGAAGTCACAGGTTATGTTCTCATTTTCAAATCCTGTCCGATGAGGAAGGCATTTAGAGATGCATAACGACATTGTGGTCCAGAACGCTGTCTAAAATATAAATTATTTCTCCGCCGGCTGCTGTGCAAGGAGCTGAACACCGTCCTCTCTGCTCCATTTACTCAAAGAGTTGACTCATAAGAGAAGGGCAAAGAAAATAAAGTTTCACCCCTTGTTCATATCCTTGGCTCCAAGTGAAAGTTTACATGATTGATTATAGGGCTCACTGCATTTATTTTACAGGGTCTTCTTTTATTTCTCGTGTGTGTGTGTAGTAGTAGTAAAACATTCAGAAATGTATCAT